>NC_137857.1:10000-1210000 GCF_948465745.1 Chenopodium album | reverse complement strand
TCGTAGATCAGACGGCCTCGAGAAAAGTACACGGCTAATACCCCATGTACCCCAACCCCTGATTGTCATTACTCCAGAAGTGCACCAATCCAGAGTTTTATTGCTCATCCATCTTGCACTTTACGTGATTTACAGGTTTAGACTTGGTGATGACTCATATGTATAACAATACAATCAATCCAATATCAATTCAATCAAGTAAAGCAACTTTTCAATTTCAATTCTTGATTTATTAGTGGCAAGCAACATTTATTATTTATTCCTTTACTACCTCGGTGTATAAACACCTTGAGTGCATAAGGCACCCCAAACTCTTAACCTTGTCTTATAAGACATGAACCATTCCTTTACTCATCCTATTTCATTAAATCATGAATGAGTAATAATTAAGTCATTTCACCAATCACATACCTTTGCCTCTAAGCGCACCTTGCATAATTAGAACATAACCAATAATTACAATAAGGAATAGTGCACGTCAAAGGAAATTCACAATGTATAACCAAACAATTTAACCCAGTCATCCCTAGACATGATACTAAGTTCTCGATCCGTCCTTAAACATGCACCTAAAAGCAAGGTTTTGTAACTTGTACGTACCTTGAGCAAACGAATTGGTATGCCACTTTACTAACTAGAAATCACCTTCAATAAACTCCTCTCCTAAGCCAAATAATAACATCTCAATCAATACCCAATCAATTAAATTTACAGCAATACTAACTTACTTTAAAACCTTCAAAATCCAAATCAAACAACACTTTAAAACCTTCCCTTTTGTTAAAATTAAAGGCTTATATATAGTTCTTTAAATTTTTCTTCATAAAAACCTTAAAATACACTCTTATACATGAAATTACAGCAAGTTCAAAGTCTAATAAAAATCTGAAAATTATATAAAAACCCCTAAAATCTCTCTTTTTAATGGGTGATTAAACCCTCTTTATAAAACATCAAAAGTAGTACTTAGAAACTATTTCCAACACTTGAAACTTCAATAAAAACATATATTTATGCTTAATTAACTTTAAACATAATTAATTTTATTAATCAAACTCAAGGATAATATTTTAAGTATGTAAAAACTTCGTTAAAATCAAAAACTGCCCGAAAATCATATTTAGAGGCTGAATTTGGCCTCGAGAGGGTGGTGCTCACTACCAAAGGTAGTGAGTCTTTCTTAAAACGTGGTTTCCACATGGAAAATACTACTTTTTTGTCAAAATCGGATGAGTTTAGAACCTGGTCGGGATTAAAACGGGATTAATATTAACGAACGGAAATCTAAAAATTAAAACACGAATCTATGTGTTCAAAATAATCTGGAATTAAGTTAAACTAATCAGTAGTTATAATCACCAAAATTTCAAAACATCATTACTATAAAAGCCCTAAATCAATTGTTCATAAAAACCCTAAAATCATGATTTTCAATAAATTGAAACCCTAGGTTTATAATTCATAAAATATGAAATTTATAACATAAATATAATCTGAAATTTATAATCTTTATACCATTAAAATATAATTTGATACTAAAAATATAATCTTTATACTAAAATCAAAACCCAAAACAATTAAATTAACATTAAGCAAAATAATGAAACAAAGGAGGATGAAAATAAGACTAACCTTTTTGTGTGGGAAATTTTTTGGAGATTCATGGGATATTTATAGGAGAGAATTATTGTAGGGTAAAAAGAAAGATTGGGCCTCATAAAAATAATGGGTCGATTAAGTAAACAAATGGGTTAGGCTTGTATGATTGGACATAAATTGTAGAATAAAGGTGCATAAAATAATTTGTTCAAATAATTTTCGACTCAGATTAATAATTTGAAACTTTTGAAATTAAATTATGAAAAATAACAAATAAATATTATAAATAAAATAAATTTTCATTTATAAAATATTTAAAAATACGGGGGATTACACAGGCCGAGAGCTCCTACCCCAGGAAAGGGAGGAGGAAGTCGGCAAGATACCAGACCGGCAAGGCTGCCGATGAGATACAGCACTTACACTCCCTTGAATACACCAAGGGCAGCAATCTACTCAGTAAACCAGAATAGAGAAGATTGGTCAAGGCCGATTCCCATGAAAGCAAGGCCAAGGGATGTAAAGAAATACTGTATATTCCATAAGGATGTGGGGCATTATACGGAGGAGTGTACACAGTTGAAGGACAACATTGAAGAGTTGATCAGAAAAGGGCACCTAACACAATACCGGTTGAATGCTGGCAGAAACCAGCAACCGGCACAAGCAGTTGAGAGGCAACAAATAGAAGCAAGGCCCGAAAGGACACAAGGAAGGATAGTCCGACAAGGGGATGCAGGAATACCGCCGTTATCTACAGGAAGGGTAGATGTGATAACGGGGGGACCGATTCATGGAGGAACGATTAGTGGGGCAAGGAAGCATTTGGCGGAGCACCGTCATTTGGTTTGTGCTTTGGATGTGGATAACCGTCCTCGGCCGGCATCAATACCCCAAGTTGTGTTCACAGAAGAAGATGCACGAGGTGTGGTGTTCCCGCACGATGATCCATTAGTTCTGATAACCAAGATCAATGGGGCTGACATCAAAAGAGTGCTGGTGGATGGAGGTAGTTCAGCGAATGTGTTGTTTATGCAGGCTTTTAGTGAAATGAATATAGGAAGGCAATACCTGAAGCCGGTATCGTACCCAGTGATCGGGTTTAATGGGTCAACAGTGAGGCCAGAAGGGAGTATTGTGTTGCCGTTAAGGATGGGTGATGGGCCACAGGCTAGAGATGTGATGGCAGAGTTTCTGGTGGTGGATGTCAAATCGGCCTACAACGCAATTATCGGCAGACCGATAATTCATGACATGCAGGCTGTTGTGTCAACTTACCACTTAGCAATAGCCTATGTGTCAAACCTGGGTGCTGTGGAGAAGGTGTATGGAGGGCAAGTTATGTCAAAAGCTTGTTATGTGACAGCTCTGAAAAATCCGGTTGGTAATGCCACGGTGCCGTGTAACCCAAAAAGAGAAAGTGAGCCGACAGCTCAGGATTTAACTATGAAAAACTTTGATGCAAGACCTGAGGAAACACCAAGGCCGTTACCGGGAGGAGAAACCGTCCAAGTTGAATTGCAACCAGGCAACCCCAGTAGAACAGTGAAAGTTGGGGCTGATATGGATGTGGAGACCAGGTGTAACCTGATAAGCTTGTTACGAGAGAACGCCGACGTCTTTGCGTTCTCGGCCAGTGAGATGCCGGGAATACATCCAGAAGTAATGGAGCATAAGTTGAATGTTGACAGAAAGTTCAGGCCGATAAGGCAAAAGAAGCGCAATTTCTCAGAAAATAGAAGCAATACAAGCTGAAGTAAATAAACTCTTAGCGGCAGGGTTCATTGAGCCCTGCACATATCCAGAATGGTTGGCAAATGTAGTAATGGTGAGAAAGCCGACAGGGAAATGGCGAATGTGCGTGGATTTTACAGACTTGAATAAAGCTTGCCCTAAGGATTGCTACCCGTTACCCCGGATAGATAGGCTGGTAGACTCAACCTCTGGTCATGCTATGCTTAGCTTTCTAGATGCATTTTCAGGGTATCATCAGGTCAGCATGCATAAGGCTGATAGAAATAAAACGGCTTTTATAACAGATGTAGGCGTATACTGCTATAAAGCAATGCCATTTGGATTGAAAAATGCAGGGGCAACCTACCAGAAGTTGGTAGACAAGATTTTTGAGAAGCAGAAGGGGCGTAATGTAGAGGTGTATGTGGATGATACGATAGTAAAGAGCAAGGAAAAAGGAGACCACATAGCAGATCTGAAAGAGACGTTTGGAACTTTGAGGAAATATCAAATGAAGTTGAATCCGGAGAAGTGCGTTTTTGGGGTGAGATCAGGGAAGTTTCTAGGCTTCATGGTCAGTGAACGGGGAATAGATGCCAATCCAGATAAGGTGAATGCGGTTCTTCAAATGAAACAACCAAAAACCATTCGTGATATACAGAGATTAACTGGCAGGATGGCAGGGTTAACTAGGTTTATCAGCAAATCAGCTGATAAAGCACTTCCGTTTTTTATGGTACTAAGAAAAAATAAGGCATTTGAGTGGGGAAAGGATCAAAGTGATGCCTTAGAAGTAGTAAGGAACCATCTCAGATCTCTGCCCACAATTGCCAGGCCTGAGAAGGGAGAAGAGTTGCAGTTATACATCTCGGCATCGCCAAAAACAGTAGCAGCCGTTTTGTTAGTAGAAAGGAAGAGACAACAGCAACCAATTTACTTCGTCAGCCATGTTCTGAACGCGGCAGAACGCAGATATCCAGTTATAGAGAAAATGGCGTTAGCAGTAATAGTGGCAGCCAGGAAGTTGAGACCTTACTTTGATGCACATCCGATAGAGGTGCTCACCAATCATCCTTTAGAAAAATCATTGCGCAAAATGGATACATCTGGTAGATTACTGGCATGGGCAGTTGAGTTATCGGAGTATGAAATCAGTTACAAGCCCAGGACATCAATTAAGGCTCAAGCATTGTCAGATTTTATTGTTGAAACCACATATACAGACGAAGAAGAGGAGTTGGGAACATGGCAGGTATCGGTTGATGGATCAGCCACAGCAGCGGGGGCAGGGGCTGGAATTGTGATAACAGCCCCAGATGGGAAAATGTTTGAATACGCCATGAAATTCAAGTTCAAGGCGACAAACAACGAGGCCGAGTATAAAGCCGCGGTAGCCGGAATGCAGTTGTCAATAGCAGCAGAAGCAAAACGGCTAGTTTTGACAACTGATTCTCAGCTGGTGTCAAGTCAGTTTAGTGGGGAGTACGAGACTCGAGAGCCAGCAATGGTGAAGTATTTGGAGAAGATGAAGCAGTTAGCAGCTCAGTTACAATACTTTGAGATCAAATTAGTTCCGAGATTGAAAAATGCTCAAGCAGATGCACTGGCAAGACTGGCAAGTTCAAGCTTCAATGATTTAGAAAGGACAGTTATGGTTGAGATTTTAAAACAGAGAAGTATAGATGAGATGTCGGCAAGTGTCTGTTGTGTTGAAGTGGGGAATCAATGGTATGATAAAATACTGACATACATTATTCATGGTGTAGGGCCAACAGATAAAAGGGAGTTGAAAAGGTTGCGGAAGGATAGTTTGTGGTTCGTTATGTACCAAGGCCAGTTATACAAAAGGGGGTTTTCACTGCCGTTGCAAAGGTGCATAACGGATTTTGAATCAGCAAGGTTAATAGAAGAATTGCACGAGGGAAGCTGTGGTAACCATCTCGGAGCAAGGGCCTTGTCCAGAGAAGCAATGAGAAGAGGATACTACTGGCCGACAATGAATGCAGATGCGACGGCTTATGTTAAAAAATGCGAAAAGTGTCAAAAGTTTGCTCCAGTTATCAACTTGCCTCCAAACGATTTAACCCCGATATTAAATCCAATTCCTTTTGCCCAATGGGGAATGGATATAGTAGGCCCGTTTCCATCGGCCACGGGTGGAAGAAAATTTCTGATAGTAGGAATTGATTACTTTACAAAATGGATTGAAGCAGAACCAGTGACGAAGATAACGGCATCGGAAGTGAAAAAGTTTATATGGAAAAGCATCTTCACAAGGTTTGGGTTGCCAATGGCGATGGTTTTTTATCATGGAACTCAATTTGACTATAAACCAGTCAAAGATATTTTAATGATGTATAAGGTGAAATTTGCTTATGCAGCAGTATGCCATCCACAGTCTAACGGCCAGGCAGAAGCAGCAAATAAGCAAATCATAACAGCAATTAAGAAGAAAATCGAAGATGCAAAGGGTTTATGGGCAAATTTGATACCGGAAATATTATGGGCCAACAGGACAACAGTAAGAGAAGCCACAGGTGAATCCCCTTATACTCTGGTTTTTGGAACAGAGGCAGTCATACCAGCAGAAGTCGGGTTGCCGACATTCCGAATTCAACATTACTGTGAAGACCAAAATGATTTACTCCTGCGACAACAGTTAGATTTCTTGCCAGAATTGAGAGAAAAAGCAGCAGTTAAGTCAGCTGTCTTTAAAGAAAGAATGTCACGATCATACAACAGAAGAGTGTCCCATAGACCGTTAAGTATAGGAGATCTTGTATTACGAAGAACAGCAGCAACCGGCAAGGGAAATGAAGACGGGAAGCTGACTGCAAATTGGGAGGGGCCTTATCGGGTTAGAGATATTGTCATCCAAGGGTCGTTTTACCTAGAAACTATGGATGGGACACCTCTAAAAAATGTATGGAATTCAGCTGTATTGAAGAAATATTATGTGTAATGAACATTTTTTATGTGAAGCTGATATCGAGAAAGATATCAGTGATGAATGAAGAAGTATTCAGACAATGTGCATTGAAATAGGCATCCTCCATTTAACAGAACATCGTTAAGTGGGACGGACAGCTCAAAACCGCTTCCATGAAGTTAACAGTTATACAACCTGATCAGTTGTATACGTTAACTCATGAGGTTGCTGGTTCAAAATACAATACCGGCCAAATCAATTCGAGTATACGCCGACATGAGGCGTAGCTCAGAAAGTGATCGCCGAGAGGGTACCTAACTGGCTAAAACAACAAAGCAGTAGGTGACCAATGTTATAATCTGAATCATCAACAACCGGTTGCGGCACAGTGTGCATAGTTCTAACACGAACTATGTACACTGGGGGGAGCAAGGAGTGATATGGTGTTCATAATATATTACTGATTCGTGATACCCATAGTATGCTGATGAGTTTTTAAATATGCTGGTAATTTTTAAATGTAATCTCTTAAGCCAGGTTTTTAGATCTGGTATCTTCAAAAGCTGGCGTCTTTAAAGAGGTTTCCAACTGGAAGTTTTTGGATTTCAGACAAAGTATCAGGTAAACATTTATTTTTTGTAATTTTTTATATGCTGAAAATTAGCAAGGCAATATGACTATCATAACGTTGTTTAAAAACAGGCAAATTAGAGAGTAATAAGTAAGAACGATGCAGTTAAGATAAGAAATGCAAAAATATGTGCAGTAAGCAAACAACGAACGAAAATTAAAATAAGTTTATACAAGTGAAGTTGACAATCGACAGGCATCACCACAAAAAAGGGGGATATGCCGATAGAACAGCATTGTCAAAATAAGTGTTTTAACACAAACAAAATACAAATAAAAGCCAGTTATAGCTGATAGGGCCCGATAATACAAGAACCACAAGAAGATGTCGGTGATGACTGCCCGCCCCTTCAAGCTTGTGTATTCTCAGGGACTGGGGAGTCCAAAATACTGAGATCTTTGGGGCCGTCATCAGCACTGGGCGCCAAGTTAAACAAGTCCTCCTCAGAGAATTGTTGTGTCTCGAAGCCGGAAGGGATCATGTAGGCTTTCTCGTTGAAAGCTTTTTCAACCTTTTCCCAATCTTCTTTCTTCCAACCGGCAGCTTGAGCCACACACCTCTGAGCGGCAGTCCAGCCTCCGTCAAAACGGTCTTGGAGTTTGGAGCAGAACTCATCTGAAGTTAGATAGCGGCCCACAGCTCTCTGGCGAATCCCAGGCTTATCGGCTTCCATCTGTGCAACCTTATCTTCAAGGTCTTTTATTTTAGCCTTGGCATCGCTGAGATCTTTTTCGACCGAAGAAAGGCGCTCAATAGCTTTATCTTTTTCAACAATTTGAGTCTTCAGACCCTGCAGTTCCAACTCCAAGCCAGCAACCTTCCCAGCCTTAACCCTCAATTCCGACATCTCCTTGTCGTCTTTTTCTTTTATCTTCCTTAGGTCATCCAAGGCCTTTTGAGCGTTCTTGCCAATTTCTTCCATGGCACTCTGACTGGAAGAAGCTTGGTGGTGTTTTTCCTGATAATAACGGTACATCTCCACAAGCTCTGTACCAGACATAACAGCCTGAGAACAGGAAAGAATTTCCGAATGAGAATTAACAGAAACCATAAAATAAATAATAAAAATGTGAAAAACACATAGCGTAATACAAGAAATGGGTTAAGGAAAAATAACGAAGTAAGCATACCTTCATCAGGTTGTGCATGTGCGCAGCAGCGAGAGGGCCGATTGGACCAGCAGGTCTGTCCATTGGCAGTGTAAGGTTACTAAGAAGCCGATAACCAAGGGTCCCACCCTGCATTGGATCGTCGGTAATCATTGACTCATTCCGACCGACATCTATTTCGGGTTGCCAACGGTCCCCAAAATGACCGGCAGGAACAGCGAAGCCTTTCAGGACTTCATCCGGAAACCGGCCGGAAACTCTTTCTATCCACTGGTTGGACCGATATGTTAAAGCTGGAATACTTGAGTCAGACCCAGCAGTGGTAGGAGCAACAACGGTAGTGGTTGGTTGTGGTTGACGAGGAGACTCAGTGGTAGTGAGGTCCTCGATTTCGATCCCTTGAATAACCTTCTTAACGATGACTTCAGGGCTTTTGGTTGTTTTGGTGAGAGGAGGCTTTTCGGTCTCCGTTTTGTCTTCTTCTCAGCCCGCCCTTCAGCTTGCCTAGGGCTCGAAATCGCCACGCCACCACCGCGGCCGATTGGCAAGGGATGTCAGCTTTCTCTTCTTGGCGTTGTCGTCAGCCATTAGTTCAGCTCTTCTCTTAGCGCTTACAGCTGGAGCACGACCGCAAATTGAGGCTAAGGTGTCGTAAGAAGCGGTTGCTTTAGGACAACGCTTGAGAACTCTTTTCCCGTCAGCTGACAAGCCTAGCAACTTGTTGTCCAACTTGTCAATACCTAAAAAAAAACAACAACAAAAGGGTAAGGAAGGTAACAGTAAGTTGCAAGTAAACTATGCTGCTTTCATTGAGAAGATAAGAAAATGAATGACTGGTAAATAAAAATAATAAAACTTGGAAAGATAAGTTATACCATGCTGGTCAGTCCAACAAAGACCGACACGAGATAGCGGCGCGTTGCCCAGAATGTAACTCACATTCGGCACCCACACCGCAGGAATTAGACGGACCTTGCCGTCGCCTTCATCATGTTCAGAGATGTCAAAGTGATTGACAGCCCTTTCTTCATGCTTCCCGAGATCTCTCTCGGGGATTGAATCAAAATGGGGATGAGGCTTGAAAAAAGTTCTCCTCAAAGGAAAATCCTCTGGGACTGACATAAAGAAAAACCTATCCTTCCAACCTTTGCAGCTGGATAGTTTAGGATGAACGGTATATTTATGGGGTTGGGTGTATAACGACCACCACCCATCTGATTGACCATCCCTCTTTAGGGTAATTAGCCGTCTGAATACATTAAGGGTTAGAGGGAAATTCCGATATAGCATGACCCAAACTGTAGCAATAACGGCACGAATAGTTTGGGGGGTTAACTGAACCAGGCAAACATTCCAAGCCTTCAAAATTTTAGCAACAAAAGGATGTAGAGGAAAACGGAGGCCAAAATCAAAATGTTTCATGTAAACGGCCACGGAACCAACCGGGCAATCCAACACTGAAGCTCCAGATGGAGGGAGAGACAACTCATACCCATCAGGTAGGTTAAAGAACCTTTTTGCACGACGACAATAGTCTTTTTCGATTGCCGTTTTCCTAAAAGCTTCATTTATCTTTGCCTTTGCAACTTTTCCCTCGTTAGCAAGAACCATGGGTTGTCGGAACTCAGCCCTATCAGTCTCAGAATTGTACCCCTCATCCAGATTCTCTTCCTGGATAACCTCGGCCGTTAAATCGACAATGTCATCCCTACTCTCATTATTTATGCTGTCTTCCTGAGTGTCGTCATCTCCTAAAACTGAGTTGACGGCAGAATCATGAACGGGAGATGACGGACCTTCCTGAGGGTTTGAAGGGATGTCATCCGCTGGTTCTTCTTCAGAAGAACTTACAACCTGACCTTGTCCAGGTCTTTTGCTGGATTCCGCTGCCTTAGCGGCCTCAGATGCTTTAGCTGCTTTGGCGGCCTCAGCGGCTTCACGGGCAGCAGCTCGAGGCTGGTAACTGGTACTCTTTACCCTTGGCATGGTGTTTACACCTATATTGCCAACGTTAGTGCCGTATTGATTAAAATAGCGTCTCCCAGTAAAGCTGCGTAAGTGATAACGGACACTAACAGGCTCAACGTCAAGAATTTCAATATCGGCAGGAATATCAGGGTTAGCAGGGTGAAAGGCACTTTCACGATGAGCAATGGTCCTATGTATCATAAAAGCGCGTTTTTCTTCTTCAGAAGATAACGTCTCAAATGGATAATCAATATTATCAGAAAGGGAAGACGAATTACCCTGATTACTACCAGTTTCTTTGCCTAAAGATTGTCTAATTAAACGACGCCTAGCAGTACTAAGGTTAGGAAAATTCTCTTCGACACTATCTTCAGACATTTAATTGAATATAAGAAAATAAAAATAGCATGTAAAATCAGGGGTTAGGGTACGACAATACCTTCGATGAAAATCGCTGATTTAATGCCTTTAACTGATAAGAAACGACGAAGAAAGAGAAAGTACGCCCGAAGAACTGGAATGCGCAAACCGAAGGCAAAGAAGATAAGAAAGGAAAGAACTTTGGTCAGCAACTGAAGCTTTTTGAGAGAAAACTAAGAAGGAATGCGAAGTAATGAGAAAATGGCGTAATTTTGATCTAAAAAGGGGAAACTGAATGGCCAGTTGAAGTGAAAGACGGTTCAGAGATCCGACGGTTGTTAATTGATAAATTTTTTCAAAAAGCAGCGGCAGGATTTGTGACACGTGTAAAATTTTCCCGCTCAAAAAAAAAAAGGGGGGGGAAAACGGTTGCACTACCTTAACGTACACATTGAAATCAGTTGACCTTGTAAGCTATCGGCATACAAGGTCACTTGGGGAGGAAAACGGAGTTTTTTCGCTCCCAGGTATTTTATAATGAGTTGACCTTGTAAGCTATCGGCATACAAGGTCACTTGGGGAGGAAAACGGAGTTTTTTCTCTCCCAGGTATTTTATAATGAGTTGACCTTGTAAGCTATCGGCATACAAGGTCACTTGGGGAGGAAAACGGAGTTTTTTCGCTCCCAGGTATTTTATAATGAGTTGACCTTGTAAGCTATCGGCAAACAAGGTCACTTGGGGAGGAAAAGAGTTAATAAAAGTAATGACGAACACGGTGTTACGGCACAAAAATTGTCCTCTTACATAAATAATAATAATAAAAAGTACTAAAAGTAGAAAACAAATATAAAACTTCTCAGCAAAAGAATATAGGGCTTAAAAATATATAAATATATAGAAGCTAATTTGTCTGGATACAAGCCAAGCAAGTAAAATGAATTGTGACAACGGCGAGGTCAGTAATAAAACTTTGTTAGTAAGCAGTGCTTGAGAGAGCACAAGAAACGTTGCTACAATAAAATTTCCAACATAAGGAAAAGTCTGAAGAATGAGATGTGGAACCCAAAGTTTGTTTCGTTAGGTTCAGCTTGTTACTCATGTTAACTGAGCACGATGACGAATGATCATACGTCCTCACTTGGGGGGCTAATTGTATGGGATGATATCTGGGAATGACCGATATCTTGTGAAAGCACATGACCAGGTTTCAATAATTATAAGAAGATGCTGATATGTTACAAAAAGAAGACATATCGGCCTGCCGGAATTCAACACGTGGCAACAGAAGCTCGACACTTGGCACAAAAGGCTCTGCATGGATGAGAGCCACCTGTCAAGGTAAACTATTATAAATAGTAGGTAAGACCTCATTAATGAAAAATTAATGACACTCTCTTACTCTTTCTCTCTCTATCTTCTCTCTTACTTATCTTCTCTTCTAAAACACTTTCTGACTTTATCATCGGAGTGGTTATCCCCGGATCACCCCGGGGTTAGCTAACTTCTTCTCATTGTGTAGGTTCTCAGCTTGCCGATAGAAGTATCAAGATCTTAGGTCCGAATTCTTGGGGAAGTCAAGATCAGACGGAAACATGGGCAATTTTCACGGGAATTAATAAATATAAATAAAAGTAGTAAAAGTATATTGAAAAGATAAATTTACATTGGATATGCAAAAAAAAAAAAGTAGAGAGAGAAAGTAATAAAAATATATGAAAAAGTTAAATTTGCACAAATATAGTTACAAATTAAAGGGAATTTTGGTAAAAAAATTGATCAGAGTATTAATGATACTTGAAAAAAGCAAATGGGACTATCATTTTGGGACTTACAATTGGCCATAAGGGAATATCAATAAGGGACGGAAGGAGTATTAATTCCCTCCAATTGATAGTTTCTTAGTAGTATGTCTTATTTTTAGTCCCAAATTGATAGTTCTATTTGCTTTATTCAAATACCATTAATTCCCTCCAATTGCAACAATATTTGTGCAAATTTAACTTTTCATATATAAATTTTGTTTTTTAATGTAATTTTATTTTTTCTCTCTCTACTATTTTACATACCCAATGTAAATTTATCTTTTCAATGTAATTTTATTACTCCCTCAATCCCCGAAAGAACGACCCATTTGGGTTGATTATGCGGGTATTAAGAAAGTTAAATAAAAAGAAGTAAAGTATATTAAAAATATAAATTTACATGGGGTTTGTAAAAAAATTGAAAGAGAAAGTAATAAAATTACATGGAAAATCAAATTTTAGTGTGGAGAAACTAATTTTGCACAAATATTGTTGCAAATTGGTGGGTATTTTAATGCAAATGGGTCATTCTTTTTGGACTAAAATTAGCCCAATGGGTCGTTCTTTCGGGGACGGAGGGAGTACTTTTATTTAAGTATCTTAATTCCCGTCATTTTTGCTCATAGGGGACTATCATTTGGGGACGGAAGGAGTAAATAACTATTTTAGTTTAAGAAATAACTAAAACGTAACCATTATATGGGAACGCCAAAAGGACAAACATAACCCTCTTTTAAGAACAGAGGATGTTTTGCCAATTTTTAGCTCAATTTTGACAAAATGACCTCTAAAACCTTAACTGAATAATTGTTAGTACGTAAAAAAAACGACACTCAAATTGTTGTTTTTTTTTTTTTTTTTTGCTAATTTCGAGGGCCAATTTGGACCCTTAAGAATTAAAATGACTCCAAAATCTTAACTGGACAATTTTTTACACGTAAATCGATACATAATGGGAAGACAAAAGGTTATGAGTGTAACAATGACAAAAGTCAATACTAAAGGTGTACCAATGATTATTTCCCTAAAGATTAGAGGTTATTAAACGTTAACTTACGAATTAGTCACAAACTCACAATTAATTAGTCCAAACTACTTCAAAGTACATGTATACTGAGTATAAGAATGCATACCTGTACTTCACAATTAATTGTGCTCTCACAGTCGGAGTGCCAAAATCATTTCCTGGTCTAAGAATGTAGTTCTGAATTCTGAGTACTGTTGGTAGCTTAAGTTATAATGTTCCCTTTGCTTTATACTTTTATGGAAAATAAACCTATTTGTAAATCCTGTCATCTTATTTTTACCATGCAACAGAGTACATTATCCATCTTAAAGTAGCAAAGTTCCTAGTAAATCAGAAAACAAACCCTTATTTACCAAGCAGGATCTCTGCTAAGCCGCCCCTCATCACGAAAACTAGGTATAAACATGTTTGTAAGAACTAGTTAAAACAAGGTAATCAACTATAGCTAATAAAGAAGTACCACTGTGTTAAACACTAATTAGGAGAACACGAATCAATAATCAGTAAGCTTCAATACCTTGAATTTGGTGGTCATTTATAATAATATCTGACACTGCAGGAAAATTCTATAATAACCAGGTATGTAACTGATACATGGAGTAAGATTTGATAAATTGCTGCAGTATGAAATTCCATCACAGTATAAATGTCATCTTACTAATGCCAATATCTATCTTAAATTGCGGATTTTCCTGTGAATCGAAAGACAGACCCTAAACTAACCAAGATACATAGATGCACAAATTAACCTTAATCCTATGTATGCACATATTCACACTGCTGCAGGCCTTCCATCTTTTCTGGGGTCACTTACCCCAGTAAGTTTACCAAAGTATGTGTTACCAAAAAAATTCTTTCCAGTTTTCCGGCCTAGATCAACTGAACTATCAAATGTCTGTACAATAAGCTGGCAGATTGCTCCAATTTCAATAGGCTGCAGTTTGTGACCCCTCTTCTCCAAGAAAGTCCTCCTTCCTTTATTGAGTTCAATGTGCTCCCCATCAAGCACAGTCACATTCTCGTATAAGACTACATTCGGAATTAGCTGCAGAACATCAATTTTCACTTAGAGGTTGGCCATTGCAATTCAGCAAAAAGATTATATTTTGGACTCTATCAGTTAGAAATTATTTCTGATAGTCCTTTAGATTAATTTTTTGACAGCAAGGAAAGTGAGAAAAATAAAACCTTATGGTAGACTCTTGCGCTTTGGACAGCGGTGAGAGGATCCATTCCCAGAACAAAATGGTTTAGGAAAACCTGGGTTACTGCTGGAATTATGTTCATCCCACCACTACCACCTACAACTCCTGCCAGCTGATCATCCTGTCAATTAACCGAAATGGGAAACATGATCAAACTTCACAAAAGACAAGAAAGATGAAGAATATTAATACAACGCTGTCCTTCTATCTTACCTTGAGAATAATGAGGGGAGTCATTGAAGACAAGGGTCGTTTTCCTGGTTGTATGAAATTTGCAGGATCAGGAGGAAGACTGTCAGGGCTAACTTCTGCAGGAGTTGAAAAATCACCCATCTCATTATTTAACACGATCCCAGTAGAAGGGGATAGCACACCGCCTCCAAATGGATAGTTGACTGTTGTTGTTACTGACACTGCATTTCTCTCTGCATCAACGATGCAGAAATGACTCGTTCCATTATCTTGAAGCTGACTCCACCTACATGATTCAAGCATATGTTAAATTGTACTGTAAAACCTTCCCACTTTAATTTCCTTCCCCTTTATCAGTCTATCTTAATGTAGTTAAAAAACTCCTTCCTTTATATACCTGCTCAGGTAATATTCAGGAGGGAAAGTTGTGTTATCATATATCTTATGCCAAATTTCCTTCGCAAAAGATGTGGAAGTCATGTCGGACATATACTTGGTAATGTTAACATAAGCAGGATCGCCCAAGTTCATTCTGACAGCAAACATATGCTTCATTGCCTCAATCAGTCTATGTAAGCCTAAAGGCCCTTCAATCGCATTGGGGCTCCCATAGTTGTTTAGTATGTTTAGTATCTGTATTGCACCAGAAAAAGAAAAAAAGAAGCTCTTTAAGTTGGGGAAAAAAAATGTATCTTAAACCATACACTGAAACATTTAAGCCTTGTAGATATCCTTTAGTTTTACATATAAAACTCCTTACTACTAGGTTTTTAATATTTACTTCGTACTTGTATAAAGAAAGGATCTGGCAAAGACATATTCTAAGAATCTAAGACTCTAAGGTCACAAATAAGCTGATTTTAGCAATAGGCATGATGTTTGCAGATGTTGGATTTTTCGCGACTGTTGATACCTTACAAGACCTAGGGTACTTCATAAACAACAAAGATATAATAAACATTGGCCAATGGCATGAATGCATGATATCAAAGGTGCAATGTCTGAAACCTTACTAACAGTTCAAAGCATCATAGACTGGTAATAGAGTGTTGCCAAAAGACACAGTCCAAGCACATTTTTTATGCATCACTTAGATGGATATGAGATGCAAGTGCTACCATGAGTGCATCAACCAGTAGCTAAGAGCACTTACCAGGGTCATTCCCAGGGTACCGCTTGAAGGAGGTGGCATTCCTAGTATCGTATACCCCATTACATCAGCTGCTAAAGCTTTTGTTACTTTCACTTTGTAATTCCTAAGATCTTCCTCTGTCAGAATCCCACCTGCCTCTCTCACATCCTTCACTAACTTCTTACCAACAGTGCCACTGTAGAAGGCTCGAGGCCCTTGGTCCGCTATTGCCTTCAAGCTTTCTGCAAGCTTTACATTGTAGCATATGTCCTTTGTCTGCAAGAGCTTCCCGTTTGGTGCAAACACTTGCCTTAAACCAGGATCAGCCCTGATCATATTCTCATGTTTTAATATGTTCTTTTCAAGATATGGAAGAACCTCAAAACCATTTTCAGCAAAATGTATGGAAGGCTCGAATAGTGTTTTCCATGAAAGCCGCCCATACTTCTTCCATGCTTCATGGAGACCAGCCAACTCACCAGGTACACCCATTGACAAGGGGCCTGAAAGCTTCGCCGCAATATCATTGTCATACATGTTCTGTTTTTGTTACAAAAAATATCAATATAATGTCAATATCAACTCTCAACCTTACTGAGTTTCAACACAAGTACTCAGATTTAATGAGTACAGAACAAACCTCTTTCCAAAAGCAATACAATACAGTCAATTTTGATTCAGTTCTAATATAAAACAACCAAACTACTAAACAAAAATCAACCAATCAGATAAAATAGTGACAAGAGTGAACCTCAGAAGCAGCTAAAGGAGCAGTTTCTCTCATATCAAACGCTAAAGCTTCTGATGTTGATGCAGACCTGACAACCATGAAAGCTCCTCCTCCTATTCCACTAGCCATAGGATTAACCACACCCACACACAGCGCGGTTGCAACAGCAGCATCAACAGCATGTCCACCAAGTCGGAGCATCAATGCTCCAACCTCTGAACAACGACGATCATCAGCTGCAACAATCCCTTTCCCTGACTCCACAATTTCAGGTACATCAACTTGTGGTTTTCCATTCAACTTTTGTTCATTGTTTACCAACCAAGAAGTCTTGGTACTCCCAAAAGCAAGGCCTAAAATAAGGCATTTGCAAAAGAGAATGATCAAGTTTGTTGGAACTTTCATCTGTTTGTGTAAAACTTACAAATAAATTTGCAACTCTCAAAGATTACTAGCATAATGTGATGCATTTATACTTAAAATCCCAGTTTCTTTAGTCTAAAATTTCGTGCTCATGATTAAGTGATGACTAAGGAAAAGTCATAAGAACACCAAAGTCAATAAAATGGACACATGAATTAGAATTTTCATAAAAATGGAGTTATATATAATTAGTAGAACATATGAATTATCAAAACTAAAATGTAAGGAAAAGAAAGGGATAATGGTTGGCTATTACAAGCGGTGGATGATATCTTGATATTCACATTATATTTATTGTTGATATGAGCTAGAGTGGTAAATACAACTCATTATATAATTTTTAATATGGTGCTTGATCAAACTTTCATGGTTTTTTATAGAATATGATTAACTAGGGATGTTGAGTTCATAATTGTTTAAGGTTATAACTTATAAGAAGGCATTTTAATTTGAAGGATGATGGGATATAGATGGTGATTTGAGAAATAGTATATAAAAAATTGTGATAAGAGGGTTACGAGCCAAACATTCATATGCTGTATCATTATTCCATTTCATATTATTTGCAATTTTAGAGGACCGCAAGCACTCTTAGGTAAAATTTGTATGTAAGAGTGAAATGGAGAGAAACACATGGATGAAGAGATATAAGAGATAGAATTGACAACTTAAAAAGGATCGAATAAATTTATAATAATGTGTTGCATCCATTTTTGCTAAAGAAGCAAATAAAATGAAACGGAGGCAATATGAAATTTGACTTTTCAAAGTGGCATTGTTTAACTTTGACTTTATTTTTGTAATTAATAACAAAGGATACACATCATCGAATGAGGTTTTATTAAATTAGTTTATTGTATTTTATAAATGTAAATCATTATGCTAAGTACTCGTAGTTATTTACATTTATAAATGATATAATTATTATAGATATTAATGGTAACAAACATTTTATGAACCTCACATTTTGTGTTTAGTTTTCGTGTATACTTCTATGAAAGCTACCCCCATTTCAATAACGTGAATTGATTGTTTTTGTCATTCACTTAAAGATACCACTTTATGTTAGATTCCAATAATTGAAGTTCGAGACTCCAAATTGAGGTTCATATTCCTTCTTATGTTTTTTTTTTTTTTTTGACGGGCATATTCCTTCTTATGTTGTTGTCTCGTTCAAACTACAAAAAGTTAATAATTGCGCTAGAATGTGATGTATTTCCAAACTCATTGCCATGATAAAAAAAAAAAAAAAAAAAAAAAAAAAAAAAAAAACAGCCTTAAAATATACTCTCTTTTTTTTAATTATAAAATTACAAAAATGACCTCATATATATCAGCGTATTTTAGGCATATCACAATTACTAAAATTACTCCGTATTTTAGGCATATGACAATTACTATAAATTACTCCGTATTTGGTCAAACCGTAATATGAACCTAGACCCAATTAAAATCTATGTGCAATTGTGTATATAATTTAGGACAACTTCTCGTAAAAAAAAAAACACACACACACAACTTCATTGAACAAATCAAAACATTTTGACTTTCAAAGACTATCCAATTTTAGAACACACGGTCAAACCCCATCCCAAATAACTATAGAATCTATAGCCGTAAACTCGACATAGATTCTCTGATATTTCTATTTCATACCCCATATTATTTACAACTTTGAACATTATTCGCGAGATACTTTTATAAAATATTTCAAAATTTTTTTAATAATATAATACGGATGTAATAAATAAAAACAAAATAGAATATGAAAATGAATCTTCCCCTCCTCAAAATAACTGAGGGGGAAGTTGACTTCGATCATTTAATTTATATGTTAAAAGATTTAAAACAAAAACTCATCCTATTACGATTTATAATAGGGCGTTGTTTAGCGTTCTACTTAATTATTAACTCTTCGATTTCGAAGAAATTGATTGAAAATCCACTATGATAAAAATGATTCAGGATGGTAAAATTAAAATGAAAATGAAAATGAAAATCATGATCGTTGTGAATTTACCTGCAATGACGAGTAATGCAAGAAAGGAAAAGACGAATTTGCCCCAAGAGTTGGATTTTTTATGGGTGTTGTTGCTCAGAAGAGGAGTCTCCATGGCAAGATTAACAAAGGGCCTCTTTCATGAAATTAGGAGAGAGAAAGTGAGAGAATGACAAAACGTGGTGGTTTATAACTGGCACAAAATTAGTATTTATTTCCACTCAAAAGAAATTAAAAAATATAATGTACTTGTATTTTTTTAAGGAAAAAAGATTGTATTATACGCATTTTACTTATGGCTTGGATTATAAAAAATGGTAGAATGGATGGTTGGTACAAATGGGGGAGGATGATATGATATCATAGTTTTTATCGATGTGACATTATGTGGTAGGGACAAGTTAGTTTGATTTAAATATATATTACTCCCTCCGTCCCCTTTTGATAGTCCCTTATGGTCAAATTTTAGTCCCAAAATGTTCACCCCATTTGTTTTTACAAACAACCATTAATATTAATATTTTACCAAAATTCTCTCCAATTTGCAAAAATACTTGTGCAAATTTAAATTTCCCATGTAAACTTAGTTTTCCCGTGTACTTTTATTATTTTCTCTCTCTACTTTTTTGCATACCCAATGTCAATTTACTTTTTCAATGTACTTTAACTATTTTTATTTGTATTTATTAATTCCCGTGAAAATTGTCCATAAGGGACTATCAAAAGGGGATGGAGGGAGTATGATACTCGTACTAAGGGTTTGTTCTCTTACGTTGAAATTCAGTTCAGTTCAATTCAATTCAGTTCAGCTCAGTTCATTTCAGTTCAGCTCCTAATTTCCTTCTCTTATAAAATATTCATTTCAGTTCAGTTCAGTTTTGCTCAGTTCAGTTCAGCTGAGTTCAGTCAATGAGAACAGGCCCTAATTTAATTTAAATTCAAGAATCTTTGGTTTCCATAATCCTCCATACATCATTAATCATTTAAGGGTCTGTTCGCATTTACTAAACTAAACTGAAATGAACTAAATAGAGCTAAAATGAATATTTTATGAGAGAATAAAATTAAGAACTGAACTGATTGAAGTTGAACTGAACTGAATTGAATTGAAATTAAGCTGAAGTGAACATGCCTAGCTTTCATGTCAATTGCTTGCATCGCCTTTTGTTTTGGTTGTATTTTAATTTAATTTTTACAAAAAATTAAATATTCATTTCCACACTTCATGCCTAGATACATACTATCTAAGGTCTGTATAATTTACTTTATTTTGCTTATCTGATTTAATCTGGGATTTTTTATTTGAATTTATTTTTTCTGATCAGATTTAATTGTCCAATGTGACCAAAATTCATGTTACATATATGAAAAAAATATATCAAGTGAATTCTTGTTACATTGTAATAATGTGACTTTTATTAATATGAAATTTTCATAATAATTTTTATTACAGAAACAAAGATATTCCACGACTAAAATGCACATAAAACGATAAAAAATGTCATAACATAATTGCGATATTCGAAATGAGGGATATCCAGAATTTGAATCGACCCGAAAAGTTTTGGATATCAGATATCCAAAATGTTATAGGATAATTTTTAAATTTGATTTATCTTTAATGAAAATAAAAAAAGTAATGCCCAAATTTTTGGATTTTTGGATTAGATATCCGAAATCCAGATAAAAAATATGAATATTTAGATTAGATCTTCGTTATATCATATCTGTAATATTTTTTAATATTGGATATCTAAAAAATTCAAAAATTGATATCCGAAAATTTCAAATCAAATATCCAAAATTATTATCGAATAAGATATCCTAAATATAGTATCGAATCATATGCAGCTTAGATCTTTGGATTATTTTGCTCAACCCTATTGACAATGTAGTGGATTGTTAAGGATAACAAATTGTCAATTGAAATGAAGATATTTTAGAGAACGCTTTAAAAAAAGAAAAAAGAAAAAGAGGCTCATTTTTTTTTTTTGGTGTTTAGAGAGCCACAAGGACGGATGATGAGAATCGATCCCAAGATCTCTTGGAACCGGGAGGGAAGCTCTAACCACTTGAGCTATCCCTCACTCTCAGAGGCTCCTTTATTTAGTGAAAGTTTAATTTGTTTGTGATGTTTAACTTTATTAGACATGTTTTGGACTTATTTTCAGTTCACTTTACTTTCCTACTTCAGTTTAGCTTAGCTAATGGCCTCAATAATGTTAGTTCTTAATTATTATTTTGTTAATTAATACTTTCTCTGTTTTTTTAAGGGTTATGTTAAACGTCGCCCTCATTTTTCATACTAACGCCCGCATTTTGTTTTGAATGGACTATTATGCCCTCTCTTTCTCACTCTCATGCTTTGGAGGCACCTACTCTGAAGCTAAATTCTCCATGAAAGTGGTTGTGATGTGTTCATTTTACATATATATTTATCCCCGTCCCTTGGTCGTAATTAGTAGTGTTTTTGGCTCCTACGAGCCACTTTTATTACTAATTTGTGTTTTCCAGTACTTTGGTAGTTTTGCTTGAGTTTTGTAGGAATTTGCGTACTTAGAGCATTTTCCCGGGTTTTCGAGGAGCATCTACAAGTGTTGGAAGACCGCGACCCAATTCGTTAGCCCAAGACCGATCGGAGTTATCGACCGGTGACTAAGGGCTCAGTTTGATGGCACTTGGGCCGAGTTCGGAGGCCCAAAGGTGGAGTTCGGAGGCCCAAAGGCCTCGCCCAAGCTACGAAGCTTCGCCCGGAGGCGCGCCCGACCGGGCGGGGCGGATCAGCACCTTGAAGAGTCCCGCGCCCGAAGACGCGCCCGACCGGGCGCGAGAAGCCTTCAGAGAAGAGAAAAGGCTGGCCCGGTCGGGCGAGCCACTGCCCGACCGGGCGCGAGTAGGCTGTGGACTTGTTTAGTTTTCCGATTTAGTTTTGTTTAGCGAATAAGCTTGCTTAGTATTAATGTGATATTATTAGGCAAGATTACTACTTCTTTTTCATCTCTCTTACTCTAGATTTTAATTCTCTCTCTCACTACTTAGACTTTCTCTCTCAAAACTTATTCTCTCTTGTTCCTTAACTCTATTGTAATTCCGCCGTCTTGGTGCGATTTCTCTCTTAATTAATCTCAGTATTTTATTCATTCAATTCCTTCATGTTTTGTTTAATTATTATGTTTTGTTTAGTTTTAATTATGTCCGAGTAGTTTAATTCTAGGGTTTAGGGGGATCCATAATTAATATGAAGGGATAATTTATTATTGTTGATTATTGATATTGCATGGTAATTTCTTGTTGAATTGTTTTAATTCTTTGCAATTGGGTTATGAATCGAGCAGATGTAATTTGATTGTGAATGTTTAGCAATATTGAATTAATGAATCGAGCAGATGTTAATTTGATGTTAAAGGCTAATTTCAATAGGAACTTAGATCTAGTAAATTGCGAGAGCCTGTTAGATCTATGTTGATTAGTAAATTGCGAGAGCCTGTTAATCATGTTATCTGTGCAATGTTGATTAATTAATTGTTATGTTTTATCCCGGAATATTAATTATTGGTGAACCTGTGACCCTAGGCCTTCTTATTATCGACTTTCTCCCTAAACTTAATCTTCGTAGTATAATTTCATATTAAATACAACAAATCGGTTACTTTAATAATTTAGATTATTTTAATTAATTAGGAGTAGAAAGACCAGTTTCCCTGTGGATTCGACCCTACTTCCCTATCTACTTTAGTTAGAGGATTTAGGTAATTACTTTTGATTAGGGGATACGACTTTACCCTGTCAGGTTGTCTCCTCCATAACTCATTGGCTCATTGCAGCAGATAATACGAAACAAGTTTGTAATTATCTCCATATGACTCTTAATTCATCCATAATAATTAAGCAACTTCGGAGCTATCTCCATGAAGCACCACCATCTCCCCTACCAACCACTAATACCACCGCAGTCACCATCTCATCACCAGCCACCACCACAAACACCACCAGCCGTCCAGCAACCATAACCAGTAGCAGCTTTTTGAATTTTTATTTTTAAAAAAATAGAGAAAACACCCAAATATTTCGTAATTCGTAGGTGGAAACGCCTGATTTTTTCGTTCCACCTACGGGTTACGAAATCTTTAGGCGTTTCCAGCAAAAAAACGCCTATAGATTTCATAGCTCTTAGGTGGAAACGAAAAATTCAGGCGTTTCCACCTCCGGGTTATGACATTTTGAGGCGTTTCCCGACTACTTTTCGTCCCTGAACGGCTGAACATGATGATTTTTGCTACCCATTTATGCCTCGTGAAGAATTTGAAATTCTAATCCAGTTAATTATTTGTTAATTTTATTGTGATTAAGGATTTCTTTATAATTACATTTTTGTATAGTATGTGAAATAAATCAGCAATTTATTGCAAATATCAATCTTATACTATGTTGAAATTGTATTTGTGTATTGGTGGACTTATTATGTGTTCGATTTAAGGATTTGCAATGTGTTGTGTATTACCAATATTACACTTAGATTGTGTTAGAGAATCCATGAATTGTTTGAAATGAAAGATGCTTCAATGGAGGAGAACCGAGAACAACCATAAGCTAATGTTAACGAAGATTTCAGGGTATAAGGTTCAATGGATGAAAGTGAGAAGGAGAGGGGCAAAGTGGTACTTGTATATTTAGTTGCGGGCGTTAGTATGTAAAATACGGGCGATGTTTAGCGTTCCACTTTTTTAATGCTTGCAACACTAGTCTAAAATGGAAATATCACATTACTTGTAACACACTACAATTAAAAAGTTTTTGGGGAATGTTGTACTATTACATACTCATAACTCACTTAATTATACTCCTAACAATCGCTCAACCTCATTTTAAGTTAATTTTATCATGTGACACCTACTTTTCTCAAATACCGTTAAAAATAAATGATGGGTTACAACTTACAAGTATAAACAAACAAAAGAATTATATCCACCATTAAAATTTCATCATCAATTCACTCTTTGTAAACCTTTTACTGATGGGCTTGGACTAGTGGTGTTTTGTCTTTTTTAAATGGCCCAAAATTTACACCGCAAATTTTAAGGTGCATCATGGCGCACCTTGAAATAGGTGCATCACGCCTATACTTTTGAACATTTAGTAAAAAAATCTGAACAATTGCAAATTTTGCACATGTAGTAAAAAATCTGAACATCACAAATTTTGAACATTTAGTTAAATTTTTTTGAACAATCGCAATGCATCACGCCTATACTTTTGAACATTTAGTAAAAAAATCTGAACAATCGTGAATTTTGAACATTTAATAAAAAAAATTCGAACATCACAAAATTTGAACATTTAGTAAAAAAAAACTGAACAATCGCAATGCACCACGCCTTTTTTTTTTTTTTGGAATGGAATAGGGAGGGGGTGATTTTCATTAAATGATAATAGTCATTCGGCACTTACAATCATCCCTTAAGAGATCTAAAATCTCAATACAAGAATTAAATACCCCTAAACTAATGACATCGCTTCTGAACTGATCCTGGATAATTTTATATGTCTTTGCATCGTTCTTGACGGAGCTCCATTGATTTATAGTCGCAAAATAGATATAACTTGATTGATCATCAAAATCTGCAAATTTGACAGGCGAATCTTCTAAATCTACACCCTTATACAAACAGACGGACAATTCCACAAATTTACAAGACGAATGTTCTAAATTTGTATCCCTACACACACTAAAACCAAACAAACAAACAATACGAAACCCTACATGGAGGGACTGACTATAATCATCATACTGGTGGTGATTTTTATTGGCCAAAACATTAAATTAAAGAAGAATTTTGGGCTTACCATCGATGAAAATCGATGGCAGCCCTTAAGATTTAATATGGTGGCTAGGTTTGAAGAGAGAGAACAGAGAAAATTTTAGGGTTTTTTATGCACCACGCCTATAGTTTTGAACATTTAGTAAAAAAATATAAATTATAACAAATTTGAATATTTAGTAAAAAAAAATCTGAACAATCGCAAATTTTGAATTATTACGAGTCAAACAAATTTTGAAAGAAGTTTGTCTGACTCGTAATAATTCTATAGTTTTGTAATATAAACCAGATATTTACTGTATACAAAATTAACATTTCTTATAAGATATGAACATAAATATTGCATGTTTATGTTCAGCTTTTGTGAATATTTATATTTTCTTACTAAATGTTCAATTTTTGTAAAATGTTCAACTTTTTTTTACTAAATGTTAGGTGCACCATGGTGCACATAATACTAATTGAATTTACACTACTTTAGTTGAAAACCTTAATGGGCTCTTGAGTATCAGGCCCAAGTGGGGAAGCCATCTTGGCACCAAAGCATTCGGTAAATAACAATTCTAGCAAGTAAGTCATTTGTTATTCTTCCTGTCACAAAAAAAAAAAAAAAAAAAAAAAAGTAAGTCATTTGTAAAAACACTTTCTTGAAGATATACATTTTTTTAAGCAAGATAAATTTAAAATTGCTCTTTAAGATCATGTATTTTCCATCTATATTTACTATAAATGACATAAATGTCACACATTGTTGTACTTAGACTTTTTGTATTTACCTCTCTTTTCTATAGTCTTTACATGTTTTATGCAAGGTATGGGCCATAAAAATTTTCGAGAAGAATAGAAGTACTGCGACATCAATGAGCATATTAATGATATTACAATATATTGAGAAAATTTTGGAGCTTATTGTAAGTAAGAAGTGAGGATGTATAATTGCATATATAATTCATTATAAGTTGAGAGATATGAGAGATATGATTTGCCAACATATATGATCATGCTTGCTACATAATTAGAGACATCTTTGTCTATATATATGTAAGATAAGGTGACAAGAATACGAAACAAAGTTAAACACGCAAGACAACAGTGATTATTCATCGACAATGAATATTACTAATTAAACTTTCAAGGTGTTCATGTAAAGATCGTGTCATTGTGTTATGGACAATGTTATTATTTTCTAACAAAATAATTAACTTACGTGCCAATGTGTTAATGTGTTAAAGATAATGTAACAATTATTTTCAAACGGATTGACTAACATATGTGTCACTATCGCCTACTCACCAAATTTAATATAACACATGTTTGGAAAAAAAAATAAAATCACAACAAATAACAAGATCCTACGTGACTATAGTGTTCTGAAGTATAGAAATCATATTAAAGTATTAAATTATACGACATTTTTTTAAATAGATTTCACATAAAATTTCAATTTGGACAAACTAAAGAAAATGAAAGGAGTATTATTTTCAAGATTGAGTAACATACGTGTCGACGTGTTAGTTTCACATACTCACCTCACGAAGATAAGGTTATTATTATAGTTAAGCATATAATAATACAATAATAGCTCTCAAGTAGTTCCTCAATCTTGAATTAATTAACTTAATTTGACCGACACAAGATTTTAGGCAATAAATTGTCCCTTTTATCTTAATGAGCCATAATCAGTAATGAGAGTTACATTTTATTAATGGTGAGAGGATTGACAAACATACATATCATATTATCAGCGTGTCACTATATCACCACTGTTATTTCCAAAGGAAATGATTAACATACGTGTCAGACCGTTAATGTGTCTTTGTGTTAAGGACAACGTGACTATCATTTCAAAATTCATTGACCAATATACGTGCCAGCGTGTCACTATCACCTACTCACCAATCTCTAAATCACCTTGTTTAGAAACTAAAAATCAAAACAAAGATAATAAGATCCTACATGACTATGTTTTGAATTAACATACGAATAGATTAAACTTTATTCTCATTGAAACCCGTTAAAATTTCGAATAAAACACAGATAAGAAAATGAGAGTAGTATTATTCCGTATTTCCAAACAAATTGAGTAATATACATGTCAGTGTGTCGCTATCACCCACTCACCTCATGAAAACACCATCTTGAATTCCTTATTGTATACCAAACCGCCCAAGAGATAAAATAAAACTAGAAAAAAGCCAGAAAAAGGAAGCAAGAAAGCGAAAAACAAAAGCAAAAAAAATAAATAAAAATGGAATTATAAAAATAAATACACCCAACTTCAAGTTTCTCTCTCTTGTTTCTCTCTCTATCCAAATCAACGAAACCCAGGAAAGCTCAGTTGGGTTCTTTCCTGGGTATTATTGCTTTCTTCTTCCTTGTTATTACACTATACACTTCCAAGTTCCCACCTTTCACTTTCTCTCTCCTTCGACGTCACTCCTTTACTCTCACTCCTCTTTCTCTCTCCTACCCTTTTCCCCATTTTTATTATCAATTCTTGGAATTGATCATTGTTTCTGATTAGGGTTTACTCTGATTTTGTTTCTGGGGTTTCAATTTTTGTCAGTTACATGAACTATAATGTCGAGAATATGCAGAGATTTGGGAATTTTTGTGGGTTTGATGATTATTATAGTTGGGTTGAATTTGAATTATACTTTTGCAATTGATTCAATTGATGATGATGGGTTTTCGATTATTGGAAGTGGGGTTGAGAATTCGTATCAATTTCATGGGGATTACTCTCCTCCGACGCCGCCACCTCCGGTGCTTCCGCCGTTACCGCCTTCGGCGTCGTGTGAAGGTGATCTTAGGGGATTTGGATCGCTTGAGAGTGTTTGTAAGCTTAATTCTAGCTTAGAATTATCAAATGATTTGTATATAAAAGGGAGTGGTAATTTAGAGATTGATTCTGGTGTGATTATTAGTTGCCCTGTTGCTGGGTGTTCAATAACTGTTAATTTGAGTGGTGAATTTCAGTTGGGTAGGAATGCTACTGTAGTTGCTGGAGCTTTCTGGGTTGTGGCCGAGAATGCGAGTTTTCTTGAAGGCTCTCTAGTTAATGTTAGTGCTTTGGGTGGTCCTCCGCCTGCACAGACGAGTGGGACGCCTGTCGGGGTGCAGGGTGCCGGTGGCGGGCATGGTGGGAGGGGTGCTAATTGTTTGGCAGACAATTCAAAGCTTCCTGAGGATGTGTGGGGTGGAGATGCCTATGCTTGGTCTGAGGTAGACAAGCCGTGGAGTTTTGGCAGCCGCGGTGGGACTACAAGTAAAGGGGAGAATTATGGCGGTGGAGGTGGTGGGAGGATACTGTTAAATATGACTAATTCAATTGAAATGGATGGCAGTCTTCTGGCTGATGGCGGCACCACGGGCATCAAAGGGGGAGGAGGTTCAGGTGGTAGCATATTTATAAAGGCTTCTAAAATGTATGTTCTGCTTCCTCTAATTATGGATTTTTATGTTGATTTCTTTTTGTTCTGAATTTAGTTAAGTCTATTGATGGTTTATCATGATATTTTGTTACAGGCTATATTGTTATGTAACTTTGTACATACTTGTAATCCTTTGGGTGGGTTGAGTTAGATGTTTGGGAGGTTTTTAGGATCATATGAGATGGCTTTTTTTTTTGTTTGTTAAATGGTTATAAATTTTTATAGATTATCTATGTCTGTTATTCGAGTAAGAAATATACAAGTATGAACATTAAAGAGTTGAGGGTTTTTAGACCTAATGTCTTGTGACTATTGATTCTTGACGTTGGCTTTGCTTGCCTCAGCATTATTTTGTTGGAGCAAAGTTTTTTTGGATAATAAGCAGAATTTTGATTTGGCCCATTCCATAATTACTATTTCAGCCTCTTAGGCCATACCGTCTTGAAAGGATATGGCATTATGGCTTATTGTAAACATTTTTAGTTGTTAATATTCTTGTCATGAGTCTCATGACTAAAGATGCATATTTGAACAAAAAAAAAAACTAATGTATAGAAGCAGCACTTCAAGCTCCATACCTTCATGAAAGGATATGGCATAACTAATAAGAGATAAAAGATGCATAATAGCACCACCCTTCAGGTTGTGCAGCAAGTCCTTATATTAGGTAGGACTTAGGTGCCGTCCATTGCCATATCTTCCGAAGGGCTTTTCAATTGTACTATGGCACGCCCTGGCTGTATTCTCTTGGCAGGTGATTTTCAGCATCTGGTTTTGACCTAGAACTTCAGGTGACAATTGAGTGGACTTATTTCATCTCTTATGCCTCACTTCTATACATTGTTCTTAGAGTTTCAGGAAATGATCTTTTCTGTTCAGCAATTCTTTGTCAACCCCGTGCTCTGCAGCGTGCCAGGATCTTTATCTATGGGGTTTTACCTGATGTTTTTCAAAGCTTCAACTCCTTGCATTTCATTTTCTAGTCAGACTGCTTGCTCTCTGGAGTATCTAGTTAAACAATTTAGGGAAATTATCTAATGATCTAGTGGAAGATTTATGAATGAAAAATGAGGCTTGGATAGGAATTGTGGTGTTGCAGGTTTTATGCTGTAGAAGGTCATTGTTATTGGATTAAGGGTTAGTTAGAAACAACCTCTAAGCTATTGCACGGGGAATGTTGGTTACTTATTTACTATTGATCTTCTCGCCCCAACCAAGGCAGGAGCCTATTTTAGAGGCATCAGGGTGATGAATTTGTTACTGTTAGTATCACAATGAAATTCAAGTGGGGCCTTTGTTTAGAGTTGAGATTGGAATGCTTGATTGCTAGTGGTCCAACTCTCCTTCCTTCTTAAGTTAATTCTTTTTGAAAATGCTATGTTACTTTTTTTTTTTTTCCTTTTTAATTTTATTTTAAATTTTCTCTATTGGAGTAAGGCTAGATGCTTCTAGACCTCAAACCATTTGATGGCAGATTGGTAGGAGACATGCTTCTATTCACCATTTTTGTTTTTTTGTTATTGCTAAGCGAGAAGAGATGGGTATAGTGACAGGATTTAACTGGTTGTAGTACATTTAGAAAGATCTCATCTCTCTCTCGCTCTCACTCTCTAGGTTAGGGTGGATGGTATACTCAGCATTGTGTATTTGGGATGTGAGTGGGGACTAATAGAAATTAAATAGCTGAGCTCATTTGGGGTGCTTGAGGGAAGAGGGTAGAAGATTTTTGGAAAATAAAAGGTCACCACCCTTCAATAGAGACTTGATTAGGGGCTTGAAATGCTGCTTCTGTACATCAGTTTTTTAGTTCTTTAACTTGTTTTGATTCAGTCATAGATTTGGATTTTCACTTTGGTTTTGCAGCTGAGTCTCATCTCTAATTAGCGATTGTAGTGTCAACTGTTTGATTGTTCAAGCTTTAACTCAGAGCCCAACATATTCTTATAATTAGGAATATAAATTATTCCGATGTGTAGCTTTCTGTTATATTTCATTTACAATATAGTATTTACAAACTCATATAATACTGTTCAAGCTCCAATAATGTTTCATTATATTCCCTCATATTCCCCTCCAGTATGACTTCTTTATAAGCCAGACATCAATTATGGCCCCTATGAGGAATTAGATTGCCAAGTGCCAATCATTCTTTTGTCCAAGGAACAGAATGCATGAAATTTTAAATTGTTAAGATGAGGGAGACTGGAGACATCTATGTGGAAGGGAGAAGAATGTACTTGGAGGAAGCTTTCCTCTCGTCCAGAAGTTATATTATGTCAGTGAAATTGTTGAATTAGTAGAATATGCTTGGTGCTGTTTGAATTTATGTTGTCTCCAGAGGGACAATAATTCAAGCATAGGAAATGTTTGAGGATGGTTAGTTGAATTGTGGTTCCTCTCTGCTTCTGCTCCTTTCAATAGTGTCTTCTTCCACCCTTTCTCGGAATCACCAACCTTTTGGGACAGCATATACCACATTGATTTTCATTATATATACATTGCCATTACAATCTGCTGTTTGGATCTACCCTTATAATTTTCCTTGCAAAGAGCAGGGCTGGAAATGGCCGGGTAAGTGCATCTGGAGGTGATGGCTTTGCTGGAGGAGGTGGTGGAAGAGTTTCCATCAACATCTTTAGCAGGCGTGATGATCAAGAATATTATGTTCACGGTAACAATCCTTCATGCTACCTTTCAATAATTTTATATAGGCTAATTAACTAATTGTATTCTTTTTCTTTGATGTATCGATAAAATATATGACTACTGCTGTCAACAAGAACCATTTGTTTTTCTGCTCTGGACTTGTAGGAAGAAAAGATACATAAAATATTTAGTGGAAGATTTAGGTTTTTGAGATCCAGCATAAACTTGTTGTTGATCAAATTTTGTTCTCTTGGATTTCTTTTGCAATGGTGACAAATAAATCAGTGGCTGACCTGCCTTTTTGTGACTGTGTTCTAATATTTCTGCTGAACCTCCCAAGTACCTGTTGTATTGCTAACTTCATCCATGAACATTTACAAGGATGGAACTAGGGGCAGATCAAATGTCTTACATTCTGACCTTTGTATTGCTGAATTTAGGTACACTACCTCCCGATCTATAATGTGACTTTGGAAATTTACAGGGCTCAGTTCCCATTACGTAGAAGTAATGCCGCTATTAATTTTATGTTCAATTTAGGAGGTTATGGACAGAAATTGTAAGATGGTAGTTAGTTTTTCTTGCCAGTGGACTCATAGATCTTTCCCGTGTCCAGTCTCTCCTATTTGTTTATGCATGGTATATTCAGGCATATAGTAATTTTTTTTATTTTTTATTTTATAGGAGGGAGAAGTTTTGGTTGCCCTAAAAACTCAGGTGGTGCTGGTACATTTTATGATCATGTTCCTCGGAGGCTGACTATCGACAATCACAACTTGTCAACGGACACAAACACACTTCTCCTAGAATTCCCTAATCAGCCACTGTGGTCAAATGTCTACATACAGAATCAGGCAAAGGCTACAGTTCCTTTGTTTTGGAGTCGTGTGCAGGTAAACAATGTGTTGAATTGAGCATTTTATTTTGTGGTGTTGGTAATTGTTTTTGTTTCAGCCCTGAGTTTGTGTATGTTGCCCCACCTTATTCACTTGGTAAACAAAAATGTTTTGCTTTATTCTAAGATTCAATCATGCAGTTAAAGATTGCCTTTAGTATTGACTATTGAGTCATCTCTGATTCTCTGGTGCTTATTTGTAGGCATTTGCAAATATTGTGTCCAAGTCTGGCTATGTTTAGTATACCATATTTTTACTGATGTGATATGAACTTTATATATGTGTATATGGACCCTTAGATTATCATAATGGGACAATTGAGTCGCTTTCCTGATTTTACACAACTTCGCAAACTGATTCCTGATTTCTTATCCTTAAAATCATATTCTTTACTTTTGAGATCAAACGCTGAACATTTTTTTCTTTATTGTTTTTTTCTCTTGATTATTAATGTGTTTTGTTCATACAAGACATTTGGAAGGGTATCAATTTGAAGTTGGATTTTGAGGAGGCCTATGGTAGAGCAATATGCAGTTTACTACTCCCTCCGTCCCCGAAAGAACGACCCTTTTGGACATTTTTCACGTGTATTAAGAAACTTAAGTGGGAAGTACAAAGTGTATGGGAAAGCCAATAAAAGTACACTGAAAAGGTAAATTGATATGGGATTTGTAAAAAAGCAAAATTTACATGGGGAAGCTAATTTTGCACAAATATTATTGCAAATTGGAGGGTATTTTAATGCAAATGGGATGAAACATTTTGGGACTAAAATTTGGCCAAAAGGGTCATTCTTTTAGAGACGAGGGAGTAATTGGCTAATCCTAGTAATGTGATTAATTGGAGTTTAGCCTTTGTGGAAAGGATTAATCTTTTGTGTCGATGCAAGTGTTAGATCTTACTCAGTGTTGCTTCTCGTTTCATCTTGATTTATGTATATTTTTAATTTAAACAGGTCCAAGGACAGCTTACTCTGTCCTCTGGCGCAGCTTTGACCTTTGGCCTAGCACATTATGCATCATCAGCATTCGAACTAATTGCAGAAGAACTCTTGATGAGTGACTCGTTGATTAAGGTATGCTACATTTTTTTTTTTCCTGTCACTATGATTGTCATTACTAGATATGATAGTGGTTAAAGCCCTTCTAATTTTCTAAAGCCTTACAATTTGAAAGAGGAAGCCACAACCAATCAACTTAAGATGAAGAAGTTCAGCATCACTGAGCCTACTGTATTACTTTCGGAATTTCTCTTTTAATTGTGTATTAGTCCATTGAAGGGCTAATGATGAGATTACCTGTCAAACATGCACCAAATTGCATACATGTGATGTTTTTATATGCCTGTGGTCTATAACTCTGAATTGCTGCTTCTGGACAGTGAAAATTTTGGTTCTTCTGTAGGCACAGTTCTATATCAGCGATCGTTTGGTGTTTTACGCTAGCATACATCTCTAGGATCTTCCCAAAACAAAATTTTTTATTTTATCCTTTGGATTAAGAGCTGTTTTGGCCTCTCTGGTTGTTGGTTCACCAATGTTTCAAGGCAGCTTTCTTTGGTCTGAAATAGCAGAAGTGAGGAGTGCTGTCTAATTTATTTATTTTTGTTTTGTTTTTTAATGACAGTTTGTGCAGACTTTTCCCTCTCTTTGCTCTTTTTCTCTCAAAAGACAATCTCTTCTTTCTATATAACTCTAATTGACAAATATTATAGTACACCTGAGGTCCATCATGAATGTCAATATCTACGTTTTGCACTTTATGCTGTGAAATTGAATTCATTTATAGTTTGTTGTAAATTCTGTGTAAAGTTTTTATTTTTAATAGTTAAAAAACTGAAATAACCTTAATGTTATACAAAATTGACTATAGATAGAGAGAGCATCATGTTTCATGCAAGTGACAACAGTCATTTCATTGAAAATTTGTATGTGCTGAATTAGCGTGCAACAAATCTTGTATGTTCTTATATTGCACTATGCTCATTTGTTTGCATTTTTGCAACCTGTTGCAAGTTTGTAGTATTCTAAATTTTTGGTTTGTAATCATGTTGATGATTTTTCTTTCATCGTTCACCATTTAAATTTGTTCTATAGTGATAAGTCTGATAACCTACTATATTCAATTTTCTCAGGTATATGGCGCCTTACGTATGACTGTTAAGATGCACCTCATGTTGAACTCACAAATGTTGATAGATGGCAGCGGTGATGCAATTGTGGCTACTTCTCTTCTTGAGGTCAGCAATCTATTGGTTCTCAAGGTACTTAAAATTAACCATTTGTTATTTATTACTGTTCTACTATTCAGTTGTAACTTGTAGCAACTGTTGCAACTTTAGTTGAGACATAACACCCATATTGGGATTACTGGCCTGCTCATTTTTCTGGTCTCTAGGAATCGTCTGCAATACATTCTACAGCAAATCTGGGAGTTCACGGACAAGGATTCTTGAATCTGACTGGCCCTGGAAATGTTATTGAGGCTCAACGTCTTGTGCTTTCGTTATTTTTCAGTATCTATGTGAGTTCCTTTGCTCCAATGTCATATAATCGAAACGTTGTTGGGCAGTCTATCCTTTTTAATCTAGCAAGCATTTGTTTATCTTTTATTCCAATGCTTGTTTCTCAATGAAATAATAACAAACATATAATAAATGAGTCTGAAATTACGTTGACTAAATGAAATGTGTGTGAGGTTGTTAAAGTCCTGACTCCTGATTCTCGGATTATTCTACTATCCATAAACACATCACCGATCCGGATCTTAAGTATGGTCTTAATATTCTTAGGATCTTACAACCATGGCTAAAAAATAATTTTGGATGATAGGATCATAATGTGATTCTGCAATCTTGCGATTCACTGATCCGATCCTATGTAAGACGATAGTTTAATATTCTGACCGTTTTAACATATTTTCTATTACTAGTTAGTTTATATTCACATATTGTGCTTTAAAAAAGAAAATAATAAAGAACATATTTATAAATTAGTTTTGAATTCGATTAATTGTGAAGTCTTTTTTTCGACAATCTTGCCATACCTTATCAATTAAAACTTGTGTTAAAGATTTTAGCTATTTGTACACTTAATAAATCTCAAATATTAGCCTTATGTAAACAAAACAATGTTTTTATGATTAATACTAATAAACATGCAATTTTGTGTCACTGTAGCAATATTATCACATTTTTTTTTTTTTTGTTATTTATTAGGATCTTATAAATTACGATCCTATTCCCCTTACCAATCCAATGTAGAGTCTCGATCCTAACTACCTTGATGTGTGCATGACAATTGACAAATGAGAAAGTGAATTATTTGCTGAACATAATTGTCGTTTTTTTTATTCATCTGTTTCAAAGTTTGAAGCATAGTCATTACCGTCTGTCTGTCTGTTTGCTTGATAGGAAACGTACGTTAAATGTACTGATTGTACTCCATGGAAATGAATAACCATATTAGTTGACTCAATGATATAATAGCTGAGGCTTGTTATTTACTTAGATGTAATCCTGGGAGTAAATTGGAATGTGGTACTAGAAAGTTGAAGTTCATCATTGTTAATGATGGTAATTCTCTGGAAAAAAAAGGATTGCTTAAGTGGGCTTGAGCTCTCTCGACCTTTTTGTATTTTATTTTTATTTTTATTTTTTTTAATTATGTTTAGGCTCTCATGTTGCATTGAGGACATCTTGTTCGTCATCTATATGTTATTTCTTTCTGTAATAGAAGCTTGCTTGTGTATTGACAAATGGAAATGTAAATTTAAAAGGTACTGTCATTTTTTTAAGATTGTTGCACTTCACTTTTCACACAAAAACAAAGAAGATGATTAAGTACTGAGCTGTAAGTAAATTAAATAGCGCACTGTAAGTAGTGGAACTGTGGAAGTTGTAAGTAATGAATAAAATAACATATAGTAGTAAAATGTTGTGAGGAAAGTATAATAAATAAGGTACGTGGAGAAAGAAGTAATAAATTAATTTCACCCATAGAAAGTGAAGTGTAGCAGACTAACAGTTGGCTAAAATGGAAAGTGTAACCTTCTTTGGGAAATTCAGGGAGTAGGTTCTAAGATAGTAAGATGTCATAGGTGTGGGTGTTCAGTTTTCATCAAGCCAAATATCAATGTTACTAGATTCGTTTGTTGTTCTTGAGAAACCATTTGCAATTTATTTATTAATGTTCTTAGATCATACTTCTTGTTTATGAAGGTTGGGCCAGAATCAGTTTTGCGAGGTCCTTTGGTAAGGGCGAGCAATCATGAAGCGTAAGCTAGTCTCTGGCCTTTGAAACCATTCTTTAGGTTCCTCGAGATATATTTTCTGCTTACTTTGCACCTTGTGATTTTTCCAGTTCCCCCCATCTGTATTGTGACCGGCAAGAATGCCCTGTGGAAATACTTCATCCACCTGAAGATTGTAATGTGAACTCCTCACTGCCCTTCACCTTACAGGTATAGATTAATAAGAACAATAGCTTTGCCAAGTTTGATCTAGATAAAGTGCTTTGTGTTGTTATTATTATTATTATTATTATTATTATTTTTTATTTTTTTATTTTTTATTTTTTTATTTTTTTTGTGGAAAGAGAGAGGGGGGGGGGGGGGGGGGGAATAGCTTCTTCTATCCATATTGGAGGGATGTAATTCTTGTTTGCTCACTCTTGTCGACTCACATTCATGTCTCTCTGACAAAGTTTTATAATGCAGATTTGTCGTGTTGAAGATGTTAGCATTGAAGGTGTTGTAGAAGGATCCGTTGTCCATTTCCATTGGGTCAGATCTGTGTCCGTTCCACATACAGGAACAATTAGTGCATCTGGATTGGGTATTGCTCTTAGGTCTCTCCTGCTATTTTTTTTTTTTTTTTTTGACATGTATCAGAGGAAAGCTGCATAATGTAAAAATAGTGTTTTTTTGTTTGTTTTGTACAAGAAGGATATTAGACAAAGAAAATAATGTGAGTTTAAGGAGATGGATGGGAAGATAAGAAGGGATGTTGGTACTTGGTAGTAGGAAGGAAAATGTGGCATTTCTTTCAAAAGGATTTTCCACTCTTGGGTAAACTATTTTCCACCCTTTACGAACCAAACAACAGAAAATGGGAAAAATCATTTTCCCGGAAAATGTTGTAAATCAAAACAGAGTCTTAATTTCTTCGTCTTTTTCAACCAAGTTGCTTAACTTGATGCTGTATGATTCTCATAAGTTGGGGAGGAGGAGAGAACTGTTGGGCTTGTCAAAGATTGTACCGTGTTTTTTTCCCTTGAAAAACTTACAATACTCCCCCCCCCCCTCTCTCTCTCTCTCTCTCTCTCTCTCTCTCTCTCTCTTTTCCTTGGAGTTGGAATATGTATTTTAGGAGTGATGATTTCTTGCTATGTGTGTAGGCTGCATTGGAGGTGTTGGTCAAGGAAACCTTTCCAGCAATGGTCTTGGTGGGGGTGGAGGACATGGTGGGAGAGGTGGAGATGGATTTTGTGATGGGAAATTTGCTGATGGTGGTGGTGCGTATGGAGATGCTGATTTGCCATGCGAACTCGGTAGTGGTAGCGGAAACAATAGTTTACCAGGATCAACTGCTGGTGGTGGTATCATTGGTATGTTTTATTTTTTGGCTTTGAATGTATAAGAGTAACAACCTTGTATTGTATGGGTGTTTCCTTATTCTTTTCATCTTCATCCTTGATCTATTTGTTTTGATAGAATTAGTGGGGGTAGATTGATGTTTCACTTATAATTGCTGAAGTTTTTCGACCAATGAAATAGGCTCTACTTGTATATCAAGCAGAATTCTCTGTAAATATGGGTTATTTCATTTATATGTATTGAGGATGAGAAAATATTTACCCGCATTATCCCTTCTTATGGCTAATTCTGGCAAACATGCATGACAAATGTCGATAACTACATGTATCATCTGTTGACAATCGCACGTGTGGGACAAGTATCATTTCTTTTGGTTGTATATAAAAGAAACTCTTGTTTTCCCAGATATTTCCTCTTGTGATGTTCGTGTTGCTATTTAGGTCTTATGTTATATTACACCTTTGCTGTTAGTCATGAAAATTCCTAAAAGTCGTCGAACAAGTGTCTCTGCTGTTGCTCCTATGGTAGATTCCATATATCTATAATATTTACAACACTTATATAACAAATGTTTCACGTATGTTTCCTGTTTATATCATTTTCGATTACAGTGCTAATTAGACATTCAAGAATTATCCTAATGCGTTTTTGAGGATGGGTAAAGGAAACCCCCACCCTCTGTCCCTTGCGCTTTTGTGCAAATAATTGATGTAAATTTTAATGGCACTTGCATTCTGCCTATCTTGTGGCATCCCTCTTAACTGTTGAGCCTTTATTATGTAGAATAGTTTCTGGTGGTGGAAATACAACTTGACAATGCTTGGTTTTTGAGATATGGAAGTTAATTGTGCTTGATTTTTCTTGGAAGTGGCTTCTACAACTATACATTATTACATTATGGGTTTGATTGTGGCCTGAAAGATGATTTATTTTGGGTAAAATTAAAACTTCTGAATTTCTATGTTCCCAGACCTGGAAACAAAATGGCTATCATTAAAATGGAGCCAACCCTTTTAGTTGTGGTTTACATATAGTTGACCTTCCCGCTCTCTGATTTTCTTTGGAAGAGAATTAAGTCAGACATTTTGGCTTATTGTAGTTTCTAGCAACTTTTTTTTTTTTTTTTTTTTTTTTTTTTTTTTTTTTTTTCTTTCTTTATTTATTTATTTTTTTTTTTTTTTTTTTTTGAGGAATAGTTTCTAGCAACTTCGAATAACATTTGTTGGGAAGAAACTTGCACTGTCTCCTGCAAAAAATATTTACACTTGTTCCATGTCAGAGTTTGGAATTTTTAAAACGCTCACTCTCCTGGAGCATCTATTACATGTGTGTGCCCACTGCCCCCTTACAGCTCTAGGGGGAATTTAATTTATTGATCAGATTTTAGATAAAATATTCCTGTTATCTTCTATTTTTCTACTGTACATCTCAACTAGAACAACAAATCTCTTCTTTTATCTTGGTTGTAGCATTGTACCCTTTCTTACCTTCTGGGGTTGTTGTTTTATAAGCTGTAAAAAAAGTAGAGACTATATTTCTTTATATGATTCTCATTACCCTATATATATATTTATTTTTTTGAAATACCTTTTTTTTATCGTGATCAGTGATGGGGTCCCTGGAGCACTCTTTGCCAAGTATGAATATTGAGGGTTCATTAATTGCTGATGGGCAGAGTTGTGAAGAAGGTATAACAAAGCAAAGAGGTGCAGTGTTTGCAAGTAATGGCCCAGGTGGTGGTTCTGGTGGAACCATTCTTGTATTTGTTCAAACGTTGCGTCTTGGGAATTATTCTGCAGTTTCAGCTGTTGGAGGAAATGGTAGCCCAAATGGTGGTGGTGGTGGCGGTGGAGGAAGGGTCCATTTTCATTGGTCAGACATTCCAGTTGCAGATAAGTACCAGCCCATTGCTAGTGTGAGTGGCAGAATCCTTGTTCGGTTAGTATCCAGCTGTCAACTTTTGGGTTTTAATTATAAATTATATATATGTAAGCATGTATTGCCCACTGATGTCATGCCCTAATACTTGGTGTCTGTGGTTGTTACATTCCTGTTTGACTATCTGGTTTGTTTTTCCCTTTATGTTTATATATCAAAGGCATGCTTGGAATATGGTATGAATTTTGTTGAACAAATTTCTTTGAGAAAACAGATAAGTTTATGGACAAAATGAACTAGAAAAGATTTCAATAGTTGGAGACAGGAGTCCCCCATAGAATCTCTGGAGAATATAAATGCAATAGAAAAAGTCTCATCCTGCTTTACATCGTAATAGAGCAAGTGAGCAACCGAAGACCACATGAAGCAAGGGCCAAGGTGCACTAGTCTATCGTAGTGACCTGTATATCTATTTCTAAAGTTTTCTTTGCTTTGGAGCCAATAGAATACTCGGGAATAATTTAGACTATAATTAGGGGATAAATTATTTCTCGTGATATGTTTTCATGTCAAAAAATGTACTTATTGTTGCGAACTTGCAACTCTCCTTAGACTGTAAAGCTGCAAACTACCTACTTGAAATAACTTCTTTTTTTTTTTTTTTTGGGTGGGGGGCTCATTTGTATAGGTCGAAAAATAATCCAACCACTGCCTCCCTATCATTTGCCCCCACAAAGCTCTCCTTTCTCTCTTTTTTGTTTCTTCTTCCTCATTGAATGAGCTTGCTGCACCATCACCTTGTTGTGGTTGAATTTGGCTATTTTAAGGGTTGGTGACTCACCCTATTGAGAAATAAAGAGGTCTAGTCATGGTGAGCCTTTAGAGTGGGTTTTGGTAGCGTTTTATGTATGGTTATGTCTGTTGTGTGTTCTTGCTCAAGGGAGTAGCCTTGCCATAGTGGAGGGATAACACTATAAGGCTACTCAGTCCATAATTTTGGTGGGGTCTGGGGGTTGTACATTGGGTTAATGTTGATTTAGTTTGGTTCATACTTCAGTTATGCTTTTTTAAAATTAATTGTTGTTCTGGTGGTCATTTCAGTGTTTTTATGTAATAAGTGAATGCCTTCTTAATACAGAGGTGGCCCGGGCAAAAGTGAAGGATATCCTGGGGAAGAAGGAACTGTCACTGGAAAGGCGTGCCCTATTGGGCTCCATGGAATCTTTTGTGAGGTAGGTTTATCGTTTTCTTGTTGATTACCAAAACGTTGTCTGTTTCATTTTACATCATGGAACCTGTCATGACGAAAAGGATTTAATAAGATGAGTTCATCTCATTTAAGTGTTTTTGTCTCATGATCTTGTACGTGTGTTTTAATTTCATTCTTTATATGTCCTTTAGAAAACTAGAATGTCTAGGTAAACTTAAGTCAGCTAAGTGTCATCTAGTTACAACTGTTATGTTACTCGGACTCTTCATTTCACCACACGTACCCGTGTCGGACCCTCGACACGCGGACATGGGTATGACACCCGGACACTTCACTTTTAGCTCAAAATCATGGAAATTTTTCACAAAATAGCCGAGTCAGATGCTTAGACACATACCTGTGTCGGATAGGGTACCCGAGTCCAAGTAACATATAGCTCTGAGAGGATGCTGGCTGCGATATTTGTGTCAGCTTTATCCTGCTCATTGCCTGCCATTAGCTGTTTGAAAATACTTTTAGAGTTTCAGACGTGTTTGATGATTGCATATTAGACAATTTATTTTTACTGTATCACAGGAATGTCCTATTGGCACATTCAAAAATGTCACCGGTTCTGATGCAACCCTCTGTCGTAGTTGCCCAGCTAATGAGCTTCCAGATCGTGGCATGTATACTCATCAACGAGGTATCTCAGATTTTTATCATTTTTAACTTTTCAAGTATGGTGCTATGTTATTTATCACCTGTTTTATTTTCTTTTTTTGTGCCCTTGAGAATTGATGTCTCTGATTGTTTTTATTTACTATGTGGTATAATTGATTTGTAGTGCCTCAGGTTCTCAGAGATCATTAGATTTTGGGTAAAGCTGATAACTCCTTTTTTTTTTTTTTTTTTTTTTTTTTTTTTTTTTTTTTTTCTCTGGCTCTATATTCTTTACAGGTGGTGTTACTGAAACACCTTGTCCTTACAAGTGTGTATCTGATAGATATCACATGCCACACTGCCGCACAACATTGGAAGAGTTAGTGTACACATTTGGTGGGCCGTGGTGGTTTTGTTTTTTCCTTCTTAGTATCCTCATCCTGCTGGCTTTAGTTCTTAGTGTTGCGCGGATGAAGTTTGCTTCCGGGGATGATATTCCAGGTTTATTACCCCATCGTGGACGTACTCAACTTGACCATTCCTTTCCTTTCCTTGAGTCCTTGAATGAGGTTGGCATCTATTTCTTGGCTCTTATATGTCTTAGCAAAGCTTCTGCTTCTGCTCGTAATCCTTTCCTTTTGAATACACCTTTAACTTCATCCTTATTATGTGTTTGTGACAAGTGTTAGTGTCTGTGTTCCAGGTGTTGGAGACAAATAGAAACGAGGAAGCACAGAGCCATGTTCATAGAATGTATTTCCTGGGCCCGAATACATTTAGTGAGCCGTGGCATCTACCTCACTCTCCTCCAGATCAAGTGAAAGAGATAGTGTAGGTTTCCATTGATTCTTTTCTGGGCATACATCTATTTACTTGAGATACCAGCTAGTGTGAAATCGTATGAGAGCATGATAACTCCTATTTATTGTCTGATAGAGACATTAGCGCATGTGACTTATTCAGATTGATTCTTATCTTGGCATGCAAACTTTTTGGTTGGGTTTAGAAGAGATAGCAAGATGATAAAGTGGGTGTGCTATACTTTTGTAAATGTTAATTTGCAAAAGAGATGAATTGAGCCAGACTAAAAATGCCCTGCTTGTGTATATGAATGCATCAGCTGCAACTTTGTTTTAATCTGTGAGAAATATCCAAATTGCAGGTATGAGGATGCATTTATCCGCTTTGTTGATGAAATAAATGGAGTTGCTTCTTATCAGTGGTGGGAAGGATCGGTGCACAGCATTCTCTCTGTTCTAGCATATCCACTGGCATGGTCATGGCTGCAGTGGTGTCGAAAAAAGAAGCTACAGCGACTACGTGAATTTGTCCGTTCAGAGTATGATCACTCCTGTTTACGTTCCTGTCGCTCTCGTGCTCTTTATGAAGGGCTGAAGGTTTTTTTTTTGCCTCCTTTCAATTTTCAATAGCAATTTTTGACTCTGCTTGGGTTTGTCCTCCATGTATGCTTAGCAGTTTGGGTATCTGTTCTTTGGAGACGGAAAAATGAAAGTATTCTGAGATTAATAAACAATTAAATGTTTTTTTCCCAAGATTTTAAAGATGTATTTATATATATGAATCGTGAGTTGCTTCATTTTTTTTTAAAATTTTTTTTTTAATGATAAGTCATAAGTGTTATGTATAATGTGCTCACTTGGGAAGACTTCTTATAATAATACAGCTATCTGACTAGACCAACTCACTTATCAGTAGTTTGATTTAGGTTGTCTGGCCTGATTTGACTTGGTTTACTGTTCCAGCTATCTGCTACTTCAGACTTGATGCTTGCATACCTGGACTTCTACCTGGGTGGAGATGAAAAACGATCTGACCTTCCGCCTCGTCTAAACCAGCGTTTACCTTTGACATTGATATTTGGAGGTGATGGAAGCTATATGACTCCATTCTCTCTTCACAATGATAATGTTTTAACTAGCCTTATAAATCAGGTAAATATTATTTTTGCTTGAATTCAGTATAGACTTGTGAGAATGTGAACTTTTGAATGAGTACTATATGCCTCTTTGTCGCTCTGTTGCAGTCTATGCCACCCACAGTTTGGTATCGATTTGTAGCTGGTCTCAATGCTCAATTGCGTCTTGTTCGTCGTGGTCAACTGAAGTCAACCTTTGAACCTATTGTCAGCTGGCTTGAAACCCTAGGGAACCCTGTCATTAGCATTCATGGCTTGAGAGTTGATCTTGCATGGTTTCAGCCAACTACTATTGGCTATTCTCAATTTGGTCTTGTGGTGTGTCGAGCAAGAAATGCCCAGCCATCTGGTGGTAATATCGACAGGTTCCTTCCTCCGAAGCCACCATCAAGGTAAAGGCAGAATGCCGAACTGATTTATGCCAGATGTTTACTTACCTGCATTGAAATGCATGTATGCTCTGTTACCACTTTCTTCGGACCTTTCACTTCTCTTATACTTAAACGCATATCTCAAAACTCCTCCCTCCCCCCCACCCCCCTGGCTCTAAAGGGGGAAATTGAAAAGAAACATAAATGGAGTTAGGTTGAGTGTTGTTTTGTTTTGGATATAGTCTAGTATTAGCGAAATGCTAGACTGCTGGAGTCTGGCATTACCTTGATCTAGTGTACTCCTTTAACCCCTGCTTAAGTTCAATGACTAGTAGCAGATACAGTTTAAGGTAATTAATGGAATGATGGCACCTGCTTCTAGATTTTGGATGAAAATTAAATCCCACAGCCTGCAATTCCAAGAAATCTCTCTGCTGGTAATTGTATTAGGTGAGTTTAAATGACTCGAGATGGTGGAATATGTATTCCAAATTTATGTAGAGGGTGATAATGATGGGTACGGTGGTGCCGGCTGCCGACAACACTGGGACAATGGAGAATGGTATTGATGGTCCAAGTGTGAGGATGAATGAGTCAAATATAATATGAACTAGTTTAACCCTGATTCCAATGATGGCGGCTTTTTCTTTAATTTACCTATCCTCTTCGATTTTTTAGGTTATAGGTTTCGAGGGGATTTATGGCATAGGTTTTGAAATGCCTTTTTTTGGCTGTTATATGAGTATGAGCTTGTTGATTCTAATCCCATACTTATTTTTTAATGTGGGTGAACCAAACTTCCCCTTCGATCATATAGAGAAGACAAGATTTCCTAGTTGGAAGTGATGGAAATATGGTTGAGGGATGGTAAAGGCCTAAATCTAGAAATGGCTATAAAGGGAGTAAGAACAAGAATACCACACCAGCATAATCCTCCCGGGACAGTGATAACTCTCTCTTTTTAGTACAGTTCGGTTCATTATTATTTTGGTCAGTTATGGAGGACAATGTAGGTTATTGCAAGCAATCTTCCTTTTGAATATATATCATGCATTGTGCTCCCGAATGAACAAATAGCTATGAGATTTTAAATGTATAGTTCAAAGATTATGAACTATTTTCGATGTTCATAATGTTGAACTGTATGCTCGTAATTTTTGCTTTGAACATACTTGTCATTTTCCTTATTTTTTTTTTTTTGAGGGCACCTTATTATGAATAATAGTTCGAAGATTATGAATTGTTTTTGCTTATTTTCATAATTTCGAACTATATGTTCATAGTCCACGAAGAAAATGCTCGTAATTTTGGACTTGTTCGTTTGGGGCCATGATGTCCATCGTGATCCATGTGCAGGATGTAATTTCCATTTAATTTAAGAAGTTGAACAGCCAAATTATGTTTTCGCATGAATTATAATTAAGGGTGTACCAACTGAAAAAAGGCTAATCCATGTCCTTGGTTATGTATGTCTACCCTCTATAGAATTCCTGTTGTATGTGACTATGTGGTGTATGTGTTGATACTTTTGTTTTATGTGTGTAGGATATAATTTTATTGATTCTCTTTCACATATGCAGGATTCATAAAGATGATCAAGTGGACCACATGAAAGACTCTGAACTCCAGATGGTAGATAAAAAAATTCCCGGATATATTCTTCAAGAAAAGAGCTTGCAGATGCTTAAAAATAGTTGGAACATTTCTTGTCTTTTCAACTTTTTAGCATGTAATACCAAGCCCGCTGGTCATCAGGTAATTCAATTTCTTAGTAACTATTGTGGATCCAAGAAATATTGCCGTAGCTTTTTTACACATACCTCTTTCGTGCGGTGTGATTGCAGGATCTAATTGGTCTCGCCCTCTCAACACTATTGCTAGCAGATTTTAGCTTGGTTGTGCTCACGCTGATTCAGCTATATTCTATTTCACTTCTGGACTTTTTTATGGTTCTTTTCATCCTTCCTCTTGGAATATTACTTCCATTTCCCGCTGGGATAAATGCTTTGTTCAGCAGAGGACCCAGAAAAACTGCTGGTCTTGCGCGCATTCATGCTCTTTGGAACATCACTTCTTTTATCAATGTGGTAAGTCTCTACTTTTACAATATGGTTATGATTCACATTATAGAAATTTCTGTGGTTGTGCTCAGGTCAAATACATCTGCTTTGAATGAGGTTTAATTTCTAAGCAATGTCAAATGATTGAACATTAGTCCATATGTTTTATAAAGGGGATTTTCTTTTTACCACATACTGTATGTACTACCTCAGTTAACTTTTAGTTGTAACTTTGGAATATTTTATGTCTCACAAATAATACCCCAAAGTTGCAACTTAAAGTTAAGCGGAGGTAGTATTTAATCACTGAATCATTTTTTTACATTTCTATCGTATACTGCAACTTCTTGAAGCTTAAAGGTTACATTAATTTGTTGGTGACAGTTCACTGCTTTAATTTGTGGGCTTGTTCATTATAAGATTCAACCGAGCAAGAAACCTGGGGACGTCCATTCTTGGAATTTTAGCAGGCAAGGGTAAATTATACTTTGTATATTTTTGCCCTTAGTATTCTGATATTATCCTTTACTCATTCTGGTTCACTTTTGTCTTGTCATTTTTAACTATATTTTGACTGCAGGCAAGAAAGCGAATGGTGGGTGCTGCCTTCAAGTTTAATTTTGTGCAAGCTTTTTCAAGCCCGACTTATCGATTACCATGTTGCAAACCAGGAGATCCAGGATCTAACATTATACAGCAAGGACCCTGACCAATTATGGCAGTCATGATTTTTTTTGTACTGTCGAGAATAATTGGAATCGAGGTCGTTATAATTTTCTTACATTTTTACCGTTCACATTTTGTAAATTGTGATAAGGCTTTAATTTAGAATAGTAGTGAGAAATGTATATTGCCCCTTTGTGTGGGGTGGCCGAGTGGGGGGAGGACTCATTTGTAGCAGCTATTTTTTTCTTGTCAATATGCTGTAAATAACATCATCAATGGTTAAAGTTTGAAAGATACATGCATAGCAAGTGCATATATAAATGAGTCAAATGTTCCATAAACAGCCCTATACACATTCTTTCGGCAATTCATCTTCTTAAAGCAAGAAAATGTCGTCGTCTTATGCCACAGATTCCTTCAAGCTGGTTTGCTTTCTTCACCTTGTAGACTTGTACTGCAATCCTTTATTCTTTCAACTCATTTTGCTGCTTCACCACATTCAAAGCATTGAAACTGAACTTTGCTTTATTGACCTTTCCCTTATCTAGCATCATATTGACCCCTTCGATGTCATGCCCAATAAGAAGAAAGTGATAAATTGCCACGGTTTAAAGTTTATAGCGTAATTTGTCCGTTACTACTTTTTCAAATAGCGTGTTATGAAACGTGTTGCAAGTATTTGAAAGGTTTAGAAAAGTAAAGCAACAACTATAGTGAACTTTATCCTTTCGGCTAATGGTTGCTTAACAACTTATCAAACTAAACACTAAGCTTAGCTATCAATTAACTACTGTGAAAAGATAATGTAATTTATACGATGTATGTAAATATAATGTTTCATGAAGGTTAAATATAAACCCTTTGTATTAGAATATGCTATAATTGGTGGATCCCAAATTCCCAACTTTATAACAAAGAGTCAAAGATGCAATTTATGAAGATTTTTTTGATTGCGACATATATATGACTCCAAATATTTCTCATACATTAAAATTAATACGGAAAAAATCCAAACCATTGAAAGAAAAAAAATCCAAACCATTGAAAGAAAAAAAATCCAAAATTTTGGGCGGTTGAGAGTGACTCAATGCCAACAACAATCTTTGTCAACTTGGTTGAACTTGTGACTATATTTTTATCATATCTAAATATCTACGTAATGCTGACTCAGACTTCTTATACTGCATTTTATTTTTATTTTCCACCTGCTTATATTTCAACCAATCATGCCTTTTCTAGTCTACTAATTAGCGCGTGGAATATAAATTATATATTGATATGTATAATTATCATTTTGCCGTTCTTTGATTACTATGGTGTAGGATAGATGTTGTATGATATTTTATTAATTATAATTATCTATTTATTTATCGAAATAAATAATTAAAGATTACAAAAATATATTCGTAAATGATATGTATTGGCGTATTGTCATTTACCATTTAGGCCTTGTTCTGTTATCTTATTTTCACTTATTTCAGGAAAAATAAGTTCAGATAAATTCACATCAGGGTAAGTTCAGATAAGTTGTGATGAGGGTTAGTAAGGACTACCCAAGTTCAATTTATAACTAAAATAAGTTCGGCTATTAAATTCAGATAAGTAAAAATGAGGTGACTAAAACGCACCCTTATTGAAGTGTGCATACCATTTATGATATTTTAATTATGTTATTATCAAATTTAAACCTTCTAATATCACTTGTAGGATATTTTTTTTTATTAGAATCATCTAGATACATCAAACACCCACTTAAAATTAGGATAGAAGATTTTAATTAGAACAAACTAGGTAACATATCAATTTTGATCTTAAATAAAGGATTAGATATCAGTTTTGATCTTATATAAAGGATAAGATATCAGTTTTGATCTCAAATTAAGGATTAGATATCAGTTTTGATCTCAAATAAAGGATTAGATATCAGTTTTGATCTTAAATAAAGGATCAGATATCGGTTTTAATCTTAAGTTAAGGATAAGATATCACTAAAAATGGGACAGATGATTCTGATTCGAAATAAATAAAATGAGATTACAATCCCAAAAACCCAAAAGTATACGCGCTTGTGTGGCATGTGGATAAAGCCAGTGCATGCTGCGTTGGTGATGACAGCTTATTTGGAAGCTTCAATCCACAAAACTATGAGGCTTAAGAAGATTCAAAAACATACTATTTGTTATTAAGGACTATCTAACACTTGAAATTTCTATCAAGGACATAAATGTACGTTGTTTATGGTAATATATCTACAATATCCAAAATCTTCAAATTTTCAAGCAAGGACTTACTATGTCTCTATTTTTGTAACAAGGACTCCAATTTCACTATAAATATCATAACCCTAATCATATGTAACATATCCATTAACTTTTGTGTATTTCTCTTTCATTGAATCCAATTTTTAAATTTGTCTTTGGGTCTTCGAAGTTCTCTTTGATTCTTCTTTGGTGTGTGCTTCATCGTTTCTAATCGATTATCAAATATGACTGTAATTGTCGAAGAGCCTGTTTTTGGTACGTTAAAATTTTACATTTGTCTATTTTTACCTTTAAATTTTTTTTCAAAATTGTTCAACTCTTGTGAGGTCCTCTTTTTGAAAGTATCGGACACGACAAAAATTAGCTAATTTTGTTAAATTGTATTTTGTTTGCATCATTGTCATTTTAAAACTCTCTTTAACCTTGAAAAAACTCTAGATTACAGTCGGTCTTTATGATTAACTTGTTATGTTAGACCTTATATCTGATTTCTATCTTGTTTATTTTTTTTAATAAAATTTGCAATAGGAATCGAAGAAAACATCAAGAACATTAACGAAGATACAAATGAATTGGTATTGGATGCTGGATTTAAAATGCCCGAATCCAAATTGGTTTCAGAAAACGGATTTTCGACACCCGAAACCAATGCCTTTGGCAACACTTTCAGGTCTTATTTCCTATTGATATTTATTAATCAAATTGTTAGGATCAATAATCATATTTATAAAAATAATCTACGAGTTTATGATAAAAAATAATATTTTTATAATACTTGAGTCATGTTTTAACATGTATAACGTTGTTTATATACAGAGACTATGACGCAGAAAGTGAAAGGAAAAATGCTGTTGAAGAATTCTACAAGCAAAATCATATCCACCAAACAGTTGACTTTGTAAGACCAATTAATTAATTTCCCTTCTTTCCAAACGAAATAATTCTTGTATATCTAGGGACATTTTGAGATTAGCGTGACTAAATAAGTACTCGTAACAATTTTAATGTCCAAACGTTTCGTGTCATCCAATTATATACGATAAACAATTTAAGTCTATATTACCTAATAAAAATTGATCAAATGTTTATACGGAAAAACGAGAATTTTGAAAAATATATGCATAAATTAATAATTAAAAAAATGGATTGCAGGTGAAAAAAATGAGGGAGGAATACAGTAAATTGGACAAGGTGGAAATGAGCATATGGGAGTGTTGTGAACTTTTAAACACAGTTGTGGACGAAAGTGACCCTGACTTGGATGAGCCTCAAATTGAGCATTTGCTCCAAACTGCTGAAGCTATTAGGAAGGACTACCCTAATGAAGATTGGCTTCATTTGACTGCCCTTATTCACGGTACGTTAACTTGTACGACTTTCATATTAATTTACATACAACACGTCTATTATACACCAGCACACATATAAGACGTGCACACATACATGTGGTACGTTGAGGCAAGTAGTGCACAAACTTGGACACGTGTATTATTACATTGTCCTTGTGTACATACATGTTTGAGGCACGTGTTGTCTTGAGTGTCGTATCTTAGAACGTTACACTCAAGTGTACAATAGAAATTACATCATTGGATTGATATCTTAACGAAATTGATTGTGTATGTTTTTTCAGATCTTGGAAAAGTTCTTGTTCATCCTAGCTTTGGAGAACTTCCTCAATGGGCAGTTGTCGGCGACACGTTCCCTGTTGGATGTGCATTTGATGAATCCATTGTTCACCACAAGGTTAATTTTAGCTAAAGTATCAATCAATTGATATTTATCAATACACATAATTATATATGCTAACGCATTTTTAAACTCGCAATTGAACAGTATTTCGAGTTAAACCCAGATCATCACAACCCTGCTTATAACACCAAGTGTGGTATTTACTCTGAAGGATGTGGTTTAGACAATGTTCTTGTTTCTTGGGGACATGATGATTATATGTACCTGGTAATTACTATTTTCATTTTAATTACATAGTTAAATTTAATAATAATATTTATTGATAACATAATCTAATTAATATTATTAATTAATTATAATATACATATTTGTAGGTTGCTAAAGAAAATGGTACAACTCTTCCTCCAGCAGCTCTGTTCATAGTTCGATTTCACTCATTTTATGGTAAGATTAAATGTCTAATAAAATCTTAATCATGCTTTTTTTATAAAAGTTAATTAATGTTCAACTTAATTTTTATAATGTTGATTTGTTAATGTTATTTACTGGCTTTGCAGCTTTGCATAAATCAGGAGCATATATGCATTTGTTGAATGATGAGGATAAGGAGAACTTGAAATGGCTCCATGTTTTCAAGTAATTAAGCGCGATTTTTGTATTAAATTTCATGTTACAATCGCTTTGTTATTTTATCAATTAATTGATTAAATTCGTGTTTTATCAATTATGTGCAGCAAATATGATCTTTACAGCAAGAGCAAAGTTCGAGTTGATGTGGAGAAAGTAAAGCCATACTACCTTTCTCTCATTAACAAGGTACCAATTTGATCCTAGGCCCAATTATCTTGATCCGATAACTCATACTTTTCCATCTTCATTCATATTTAGTTGTTACATTACTAGTTTGAGTTACACAGTGTGTGCATAAAATTCCGTCATTTACCTAGTAATCTAATGTTTTCCTTTGAATTTGAATGCAGTATTTCCCGTCCAAGCTGCGATGGTGAACATCTTCAAGGGGTTGGCTACCCGTTCATGTCATTGTAATTACAATTGAGGCAAAATAATAAGTTAACGAGGAGTATGATATAAATATTTCTGTATCATGGTACAAATATGTCATTGCAATTGTACCTAGGTTTAATTGTTACTCTACTCTATGTAGTAATCAATTGCATTGTAGTCCTTATGTATCCTTGATCATTCTTTAATAAAACTATCCTTTTTAAAGTTATCTTAGCGCTTATCTTTGCCACCTATCTCGAATTCTCGATCTTGTTCGATAATAACCAGTTCATACTTCATAGCCTTACAAACGTATATCGCCTTTCAAAATAATCAGATTGGAAAAAAAAAATGTTTGGTAATTGAAATTATTGTGGCAAAATTATTGTGTAGTTTTGTTTATTTAAAAGAAAAAAAAAATGTATAGTTCTTTGATGGGCCTGACTAAAGACTATAGGCTTTATATCCCTAGGTCTAATTTATGATCATATTACAAACATAGCCCTATGAATATATTATTGGGCCATGGAACACAAGATACAGGCTTTTGGACCGTTGAGCTGAGTAATCGTGAGGCATATATTATTAGGTCATATTTATTCATGCCCAGCACTTAAATTCCACTTTGAAATAAGAGCTGGATGAGATTTGAATTCGTGATCTTTATGTTAATATGGCTCTTATATTATGTACTATGATAAACATCTCGGAAATTTTTATTTTTGGGTGAAAAAATTTCAAAAAATTCCAAAATTGAAGGCTATTATCCACGCTTTTTGAGGAATTTTTGAGGTGACGGGGTCCGGTGGCGAAAAGTCTTGACATTCTAAGGGATACATCTTAGGGTCATATAATGTCGTTTGGAACCATATATGACCTTTATATGTTGTCATAAATGTCCGTTTTAGGCTTGAGTTCACGATATCAAAGCAGGTTTGGAACAGGTAAATTGACCGTTTAAAGGCATATTGGATGGTTCCACCCATTGAATTGGACTCTAGGAGGGTATTAGGTACTATGGTAAACATCTCGACAATTTTTATTTTCGGGCGAAAAAATGTCAAAAAATTCCAAAATTGAAGGCTATAATCCACGCTTTTTGAGGAATTTTTTATGTTACGGGGTCCGGTGGCGAAAAATCTTGAGACCCTAGGGGATAAATCTTAGGGTCATATAATGACGTTTGGAACCATATATGACCATTACATGTTGTAAAAAATGGTCGTGGTAGGCTTCAGTTTACGAAATCGGTGCAAGTTTGGAACATGTAAATTGACCGTTTTAAGGCATATTGGATGGTTCCACCTAAAGGTGGGCACGGGCCGTGCCGGCACGCGGGCGGCACGGGCCCGGCACGACTCCGGCACGGCCCGGAACGGGCACGGTGGCGACACGGCACGGCACGGCGGCCCACCTGTGGGCCGTGCCGTGAACAAAATTCCTGGGTCTGGCACGGGCACGGCCCGTGGCACGGCGGGTGGCACGGTGGCCGGCACGTGGGCCGGCACGGTGGCACGACCCGCCGGCACGACACGTGGCACGGCCAGGCACGGCCCGGCACGGCACGGCCCGTGCCTTATGGCCGTTGGAAAGTAGCCGTTTATGGCCGTTTTCCAACAGCTATAAACGGCTACTTTTCCACCCAATTTCCCACCCAAATCCCCTATAAAAACCTCATATTTTCCTCCAAAATTTTCACAATTCATCAACTCATCTCTTCTCTCTTATTCTCTAATTTTCTTACTCCCAAATTCTCAATTCTCAAATTCCTACAAATCATACAATCTTCCTCTCTTTTGTGAAAAGAAAAAAAAAATTCCTACTCTCTTATAAATTTTACATTTTTACTATTATTACTTTTATTCGTCTACTACCAAAAAAAAAAAAAAAAAAATTGTTATATTTACATTCGGGAAATTAAAAATTCGGGAAATTATAAGTTCGAGAAATTATAAATTTGGGAAAGCATTGAAGCGTCATTGTAAGATCTAACTCAACTTTATTTAAATTTGTTATTGTTATTGTTATTGTTATTGTTATTGTTATTGTTATTGTTATTGTTGTTGTTGTTATTATTATTATTATTATTATTATTATTATTATTATTATTATTATTATTATTATTATTATTATTGTATTCTTGGAACTACTTAATTATATAAAAACTATTTTCTATTTTAATTGTGGGTTATTTGGATTGTTGAAATCTGTCTAAGGCGGGATTTGGGCTCTGGACAACGTCGATCCTAACCTCTCCTACCTGGGATCTCATTGATCCAAGTAATCTACTATTATTATAATTATTTTTGAAAATTTAATTTATATAAAAACTACTTACTAATTAATTCTCATTGATCTCATTGTTGTTAATTGTTACTTTGTTATTGTTAGTTGTGTTATTATTATTAATTAATCATGGCATCAAACCAGAACGTTTCCTCCTCCTCTAGAAAAGCCAAGTCAAAACGTAGGGAATCACCAAACCCAAACACTTCAATGTCTATGCCCCCCCCCCTAACATGCCCTTTCCCTCTTCTAACATGCCCTTTCCAAACACTTCCACCTCTTTCTTTCATCCCCAAAACACGGGAGGGCAAGAACAAATGGATGATATGGCTCCTTGGACCCAATTTCAACAAACCCAATTTCAACAATATGAATTTCCTTTTCCTCCTCCTCCTCCTCCTTCCCAAGGTAGCCAAACACAAGCCTCCGGGTCGAGTGAACCATCCACCCAAAATCCTAACATATTAGAGTGGTGTACCGAAGAGGATTTTGCTCAAACCAAAAGAAAGAGTGAATGTTGGGCACATTATCAATTAAGTAAAGATGGAAAAAAATGCAAGTGTCGGACTTGTGGTAAAATTTTCTCGGCCGATACCAAGGGAGGGACGGGACACCTTACTAGACATACAAAAAAATGTGGTGGACCATCTAGTGATCCAACCCAACCTAAAATTTCTCAATTCCATCCACAAGGTTTCATTTACAATTACGAGAGAGATAGGGATGAACTTGGGAGAATGATTGTACATGCAGAACAACCTTTTCTTTTCGCCGAAAATGATGCCTTCAACAACTATATTAACCGAGCACTACAACCAAAACACAAAAAAATCTCCCGAAAACCCGTTCGATCTGCTGCCATGAAGACTTATCTAGAGTACAAATTGAAATTAGTAAATGAATTAACTAATCTTCCTAGTAGAGTTTCTTTAACCGCCGGTGCATGGGATGGTGGGTACGGACTTCACTATTTATGTGTTACTTGTCATTGGTTAGATAATGAGTGGATGTTACAAAAACGCATCATTCATTTCAAAATTCTTGAATACCCTCATACCGGTCTTAACATTTCACATCATTTAATGGAAGCTATTGATGCATATAGTCTTAGGGATAAAATCATGTCTATGACTTTCGATAATGCAACTTCTATGACATATAGTGCGAATTTGGTCAAATCCCAATTGAACGATGTTATATTAGATGGAGATGCACTTCATGTTAGATGCATTTGTCATGTTCTTAACTTGTGTGTGAAGGATGGAACACAAGCAATTGGTCCATTTTATCACAAAATAAGGAATGCTATTTGCACTATTAATAGCTCTAACATGAGATATCAAGAATGGAAAGGTTTTTGCAGGTAACAACGGATAAAAACCATAAAAATAGCACCGGATTGTCCAACTAGGTGGAACTCCACCTATGAAATGTTGAGTCGGGCAATCGAGTACAAGGTTCATTTAACACTTTTTTATAATATGAAATTTCCACAAAATGCTTTACTTGAAGATGATTGGGCTAATTGTGAAAAATATATGCAGTTTTTACAATTACTATATGGTATGACACATTGTTTTTCTTCTGTATATAATCCTTGTGCTCATTCTTTTCTTAGCAATGCATGTTTACTTGCACAACTTTTTGCGGAACACCGATCAGAACATGTTTATCGTGGATATCTTCCATCCATGGAGGATAAATGGCGTAAATATTACACCGATATTCCTATGATTTATATTTTTGCTTCTATTTTAGATCCTAGACAAAAATATGATGGCACCTTTTTATTAATTGATATTTATTATAGTAACATGAATTTTGAAGATGATGTTGAAACTTTTAAGAATAAGGTGACGGATGAGTTTTTTAATTTATATAATGTTTATGAAAGTAAATGTGGAACCGTGTCTCGATTTGCCCCTTCTCAAACATCCAAAAATGTAAGTAAACGGGCCAAAGGTTTATTTGTACAAGCTGCTAACTTGATGTCTAAGTATTCAGGTACAGAATCATCATCATCTAGGAGAACACAAAGCGATGTTTCGGAGTTGCAAAAGTACTTAAGTTACGACTTCATGAAAGGCATGAACGATGCAGAGAAGTTTGGCCTCGACATCCTCGATTGGTGGAAATCACAAGCCGTGAAACATCCAATTTTGTCGGCAATGGCTCGTGATATTTTTGCTATCCAAGTCTCCTCCGTTGCTTCCGAAAGAGCTTTTAGTGCGTCGGGAAGAGTTCTAGACGATAGAAGAACAAGACTAAAACCCGAAACACTTGAAATGTGTGTTTGCTTCAAGGATTGGTTGGATGCCGAAACTCGTTCTCAAGATCGTACTTATGCACAAAACGACGACGATGAAGGAACGCCGACTTCTTTTAGTTCTCATACTTCTCAATCCACTCAATTGGCGGATGAACTTGAACCTCTAGGAGACGAAGACGAAGGCGAAGACGAAGACGACCAATAATAATTACATGATTACATATTTACATTATACACTATTGTATTCTTTTTGTATTATCGAACTTCGTATTCCGTATAATAAATGAAGTTATTCAATATTCATACACTATTGTACGATTTTTAATTATCATTACTTATTTTGTAATTTTGTATTATTGAATTATCGTACATTCGTACCGGCTACCGTTATATAATAAAATAAGTTATTCTTCAATTTTTTGTGTTTTCGGATTATCGCACTAGTATTTTTTTTTTATTATATGCATTTTTGTTTTTAATTCGTTTTTTTTAACATTTATTTTTTTTTTTTAAAAAAAAAAAAAAAAAAATTAAGGTAGGCACGGTTTGGCCCGCGGCCCAGCACGGCACGGCCCGCTAGGCACGTGGGCCGTGCCGTGCCGTGGGCTGGGGTGTGCCAATTTCAGGCACGGCACGACACAGCCCGCCGCGGAGCCGGCACGGCACGGCCCCCACCCCGGCACGGCCAGGCACGGCCCGTGCCCATGTTTAGTTCCACCCATTGATTTGGACTCCCGGAGGAAATTAGGTACTATAGTAAACAACTCGGCAATTTGTATTTCCGGGCGAAAAAATGTCAAAAAATTCCAAATTGAAGGCTATTATCAACGCTTTTTGAGGAATTTTTGATGTTACGGGGTCCGGTGGCGAAAAGTCTTGAGACCTTAGGGGATACATTTTAGGGTCATATAATGACGTTTGGAACCATATATGACCATTACATGTTGTAAAAAATGGTCGTGATAGGCTTTAGTTTACGAAATCGGTGCAAGTTTGGAAGGGGTAAATTGACCATTTTAAGACATATTGGATGGTTCCACCCATTGAATTGGACTCCCGGAGAGCATTAGGTACTATGGTAAACATTTCGGCAATTTTTATTACCAGGCGAAAAAATGTCAAAAAATTCCAAAATTGAAGGCTATATCCACACTTTTTGAGGAATTTTTGATATTACGAGATACGATGGCGAAAAGTCGTGAGACCCTAGGAGATACATCTTAGGGTCATATAATGACGTTTGGAACCATATATGACCATTACATGTTGTAAAAAATGGTCGTAGTAGGCTTCAGTTTACGAAATCGGTGCAAGTTTGGAACGGGTAAATTGACCGTTTTAAGGCATATTGGATCGTTCCACCCATTGAATTGGACTCCTGGAGGGAATTAGGTACTATGGTAAACATCTCAACAATTTTTATTTCTTGGCAAAAAAATGTCAAAAAGTTCCAAAATTGAAGGCTATTATCCACGCATTTTTGATGTTACGGGGTCCGGTGGAAAAAGTTTTATACCTTAGGGGACATCTTAGGGTCATATAATAACGTTTGGAACCATATATGACCATTACATGTTGTAAAAAATGGTTGTGGAAGGCTTCAGTTTACGAAATCGGTGCAAGTTTGGAACAGGTAAATTGACCGTTTTAAGGCATATTGGATCGTTCCACCCATTGAATTGGACTTCCGGAGGGCATGAGGTACTATGGTAAACATCTCGGCGATTTTTATTTCCGGGCGAAAAAATGTCAAAAAATTCCAAAATTGAAGGATATTATCCACGCTTTTTGAGGAACTTTTGATGTTACGGGTTCCGGTGGCGAAAAGTCTTGAGACCTTAGCGAATACATCTTAGGGTCATATAATGACGTTTGGAACCATATATGACCATTACATGTTTTAAAAAATGGTCGTGGTAGGCTTCAGTTTACGAAATCGGTGCAAGTTTGGAACGGGTAAATTGACCGTTTTAAAGCATATTGGATGGTTCTACTCATTGATTTGGACTCCTGGAGGGTATTAGGTACCATGGTAAACATCTCGGCAATATTTATTTCCAGGCGAAAAAATGTCAAAAAATTTCAAAATTAAAGGCTATTATCCACGCTTTTTGAGGAATTTTTGAGGTGACGGGGTCTGGTGGTGAAAAGTCTTGAGACCCTAGGGAATACATCTTAGGGTCATATAATGCCGTTTGGAACCATATATGACCTTTATATGTTGTCATAAATGTCCGTGTTAGGCTTGAGTTCACGATATCAAAGCAAGTTTAGAACGGGTAAATTGATCGTTTAAAGGCATATTGGATAGTTCCACCCATTGAATTGGACCCCAATAGAGTATTAGGTATTATGGTAAATATCTCGACAATTTTTATTTCCGGGCGAAAAAATGTCAAAAAATTCCAAAATTGAAGTCTTTGCAACTCAACCAAATGTTCAAGCTGGTGGTTGAGGGCTAAAAATATGTTTTATACCCTATCAAGTATAATACACGAAATTAGAGCGATTTAGGAGGTGTCGTAAGCTGGTGTTGGAATTTCACGGAATATTACTGGATGAATTCCGGGATCATATAATATTGTGTAGACCCATATATGACCATTATCCGACAACGTAATAACCCCATGAGAGCTTGTAGCCAATACAATAGGTATGTACGAAAACGGGTAAAATGACCATTTAAAATGACCATTATCCGAGGACCCGACCTTAACTGACTATGATCTAAACCTAGCCTGTACTCAAACAATGGGGTGAATTATTGCCTTCAATTTTGTCACTTTTTGCCACCATGCCCCAAAACCTCAAAATTTCCTTAAAAAGCATGGATTACAAAAATAGATAGAGGCATTCAAACGAAAATATGCCTTGAACCAAGGTAGACTATTGTCCGGCTCGACCATCAAATATAGCCTTCAATTTTGTAATTTTTTTGACCTTTTTTTTGCCCGGAAATAAAGATTGCAGAGATATTTACCATGGTCCCTAATACCCACCAAGAGTCCAATTGGGTCGGTGGAACCATCCAATATGCCCTTAAACGGTCATTTTACTTGTTCACAACTTGAAGTGATTTTTTAAACTCAAACCTTCTACGGACGTTTATGACAACATATAATGATCATATATGGTTTCAAACGGCATTATATGACCCTGAGATGTATCCCTTAGGTTTTCCAGGCTTTTCACCACCAGGCCCCGAAACCTGAAAATTTCCTCAAAAAGCGTGGATTATAGCCTTCAATTTTGTAAATTTTTTTACCTTTTTTCGCTCGTAAATAAAAATTGCCGAGATGTTAACCGTGGTCCCTAATGCCCTCCAAGAGTCCAATTGGGTCGGTGGAACCATCCAATATGCCCTTTAACTGTCATTTTACCTATTCACAACTTGATACGATTTCGTAAACTCGAGCCTACCCGGACGTTTATGAAAACATATAATGATCATATGTGGTTTCAAACAGAATTATATGACCCCGACATGTATCCCTTAGGGTCTCAAGGCTTTTCACCACCGGGCCTCGAAATCTCAAAATTCCTCGAAAAGCGTGGATTATAGCCTTCACTTCTGTAATTTTTTGACCTTTTTTCACCCGGAAATAAAAATTGCCGAGATGTTTACCATGGTTCCTAATCCTTCGGGAGTTAAATTCGGCCGGTGGAACCGTCCAATATGCCCTTAAACGGTCATTTTACCCGTTCACAACTTGAAGTGATTTTGTAAACTCAAGCGTATAACGTACATTTATAACAATATATAATGATCACATATTGTCTCAAACGGCATTATATGACACCGAGATATATTCCCTAGGGTCTCAACACTTTTCGCCACCGGATCCCAAAACCTCAAAATTTCCTAAAAAATTGTGGATTATAGCCTTCAATATTGTAATTTTTTGACCTTTTTACGCCTAAAAATAAAAATTAATGAGATATTTACCATGGTCCCTAATACCCTCCAAGAGTCCAATCGGGTCGGTGGAACCAACCAATATACCCTTAAACGGTCATTTTACGCGTTTGCAACTTGCACTGATTTTGTAAACTCAAGCCTACCACAGTCGTTTATGACAACATATAATGATCATATATGGTTTCAAACGGCATTATACGACCCTGAGATGTATCCTTTAGGGTTTCAAACTTTTTGCCACTGGGACCCGAAACCTCAAATTTTCCTCAAAAATAATGGATTATAGCCTTCTATTTTTTATTTTTTTGATCTTTTTTCGCCGGAAATAAAAGTTGCCGACATGTTTACAATAGTCCTTTATATCCCCCGAGAGTCAAATTGGGTCGGTGATCGAAACCGTCCAATATGCCCTTAAACAGTCATTTTACCCGTTTACAACTTGCAGTGATTTCGTAAACTCAAGCCTATCATGTACGTTTATGATAACATATATATATGGTTTCAAACGGAATTATATGACACCGAGATATATTCCATAGGGTCTCAACACTTTTCGTCACTGAACCCCAAAACCTCAAAATTTCCTAAAAAACGTGGATTATAGCCTTCAATATGTAATTTTTTTACCTTTTTTTGCCTGAAAATAAAAATTGCTGAGACGTTTACCATTATCCCAAATACCCTCCAAGAGTCCAATCGGGTCGGTGGAACCTACCAATATGCTCTTAAACGATCATATTACGCGTTTGCAACTTGCATTGATTTTTTAAATTCAAGCCAACCACGGACGTTTATGACAACAAATAATGATCATATGTGGTTTCAAACGGAAGTATATGACCCCAAGATGTATCCCTTAGGGTCTCAAGGCTTTTCGCCACCGGGCTTCGAAACCTCAAAATTTTCCTCAAAGCGTGGATTATAGCCTTCAATTTTGTAATTTTTTTTTTACCTTTTTTAGCCCGTGAATAAATTGCTGAGATGTTTACCATGGTCCCTAATACCCTCCAAGAGTCCAACAGGGTCGATGGAACCAACCAATATGCCCTTAAATGGTCATTTACGCATTTGAAACTTACACTGATTTTGTAAACTCAAGCCTACTACGGATGTTTATAACAACATATAATGATAATACATGGTTTCAAACTGCATTATATGACCCTGAGGTGTATCCCTTAAGGTTTCAAGGCTTTTCGCCACCATGACTGCCCCGAAACCTCAAAAAACGTGGATTATAGCCTTCAATTTTGTAATTTTTTGACATTTTTCGCCTTGAAATAAAAATTGTCGAGATGTTTACCGTGGACCCTAATATCCTCAGGGAGTTAATACAAATTGGGTCGGTGGAATCGTCCAATATGCCCTTAAACGGTTATTTTACCCGTTTACAACTTGCAGTAATTTTCTAAACTCAATCCTACCACGGACGTTTATGATAACATATAATGATCATATATGGTTTTAAACGACATTATATGACCCCGAGATGTATCCCTTAGGGTTTCAAGGTTTTTCACCACCGGGATTCGAAACCTCAAAATTTCCTCAAAAAGCATGGATTATAGCCTTCAATTTTGTAATTTTGTGATCTTTTTTCACCCGAAAATAAAAATTACCGAGATGTTTAACATGGTCCCTTATAACCTCCGAGAGTCAAATTGGGTCGGTGGAACTGTCCACTATGCCCTTAAACGATCATTTTACCCGTTCACAACTTGCAGTGATTTCGTAAACTCAAGCCTATCACGTACGTTTATGACAACATATAATGATCATATATGGTTTCAAACAACATTATATGACACTGAGATATATTCTCTAGAGCCTCAACACTTTTTGCCACCGAACCCCAAACCTCAGAAATTCCAAAAAAAGCGTGAATTATAGCCTTCAATATTGTAATTTTTTGACATTGTTTCGCCCGAAAATAAAAATTGTTGAGAAGCTTACTATGGTCCTTAATACCCTCCAAGAGTCCAATTGGGTCGGTGAAACCATCCAAAATGCCCTTAAATGGTCATTTTACCCGTTCGCAACTTGCACCGATTTTGTAAACTCATGCCTATCACGGACGTTTATGACAACATGTAATGATCATCTATATGGCTTCAATTGGCATTATATGACCCCGAGATGCATCTTTTAGGGTCTTAAGGCTTTTCGTCACATGCCTCTAAACCTCAAATATCCTTAAAAAGCGTGTATTATAGCCTTCGATTTTGTAATTCTTTGACCTTTTTTCGCCTGGTAATAAAAATTACCAAGATGTTTACCATGGTCCCTAATAGCCTTCAGGAATCCAATTGGGTCGGTGGAACCATCCAATATGCCCTTACACGGTCATTTTACCCGTTCACAATTTGTAGTGATTTCGTAAACTCAAGCCTACAACGGACGTTTATGACAACATATAATTATCATTTGTGGTTTCAAACAGCATTATATGACCCTGAGACTTATCCCTTAGCGAGGCTGTTCACCACCGGGCCCCGAAACCTCAAAAATTCCTCAAAGAACGTGAATTATGGCCTTCAATTTTGTAATTTTTTGACCTTTTTTCTCCCGGAAATAAAAATTGCCGAGATGTTTACCATGGTCCCTAATACCCTCCATGAGTCCAATTGGATTGGTGGAACCATCCAATATGCCCTTAAACGATCATTTAGTCATTTACCCGTTCACAACTTGTAGTGATTTCGTAAACTTAAGCCTACCACGGTTATTTATGACAACATATAATGATCATATATGGTTTCAAACGACATTATATGACACCAAGATATATCCCCTAGGCTCTCAACACTTTTCTCCACCGGGCCCTGAAACGTTATGATTCTATCAAAAAGCGTGGATTAAAGCCTTCGATTCTTTAATTTTTTTGACTTTTTTTCGCCCGGTAATAAAAATTGTCGAGATGTTTACCATGGTCCCTAATATTCTTCGGGAGTCCAACTAGGTCGATGAAACCATCCAATATAATCTGAAACGATCATATTGCCCGTTCACAACTTACATTGATTTCGTAAACTCAAGCCTACCACGCACGTTTATGACAACATATATTGATCATATATGGTTTCAAACAGCATCATATGACCCCGAGATATATTCCCTAGGGTCTCAACACTTTTTGCCACCGGGTCTTTAAATCTCAAAATTTCCTCAAAAAGTGTGGATGATAGTCTATCAACCTCAACGATGTCAAGTCCTTGAGAATGAATATGATTACATGTCTAATAAAAGTATGAAAACATTATGTACACAAAGGCACCTGGCCTGTCATCAGCATAATTCCCTTTTCCACTTTAGCTTATTCTTTGATTAGTGCTATCAAATCTTAGTCCTTATCCTAAGTTTGTTCACTATGATTTTCAATACTTTAAGTTACAACTTACAAGTATAAATTCGTAAGACCAAAGAGACAGTGAAGCAGCGAAGGGCAGTATATTTCCCCGGAAAATCGGTTTGACTAAGTCCTGGAATATATTCACTTCAGCAGTTTGTTCCTCCTATTTTTATGGGATTTTTCCCCAGATAATTCAAAGGCAACAAGAAGATAGTCTCAAGACTAGGTCAAGCAACGGTTTCCTATTTTTGCGGAGGACGTTTGAAGCATCTTCAACGGATATCTCCAGCTTAGCTACCCTAGCATGATTATAGTATAAATAGGACGATATTTGTATCATTGAGGATCATCTCACTCATACTGCTTAGCACTTACATTCAAAAGCTCTCACAACATTGTAATCATCTATTTTTCATAGTGAATCGGTGGTCTTGCACCCACCCGCAGATTTTCCCGCATTTGGGTTTTCTGCGTCATCAAAACACCTTGTCTTTTATTGTTTCAATTCACGTCTATTTAGCCAATCACTCTAGCCGTCGTACGTCCCAGCCTTAGGACGCCCTTTGGCGAAATTTGGCATAAACAATTTGGCGCCCACCGTGGGGCCGACGACTAGATAAACTTCGAAAATCTCCAGAAACAACCGATTCCCCTATCGAAACATCCCACCAACATGGTGTCATCCGAAGAGAACATGACGATTGAGCAACTCATGGAGCAGGTCCGCAAGGCACGAGAGGAGCTCGAACAGCAGAAGGCAGAGAACGCCAGGATCGCTGAAGAGAGTCAAAGGACCGCAGAGACGCTCAGAAAGGAACTGGATTCTGTCCGCAGCAACAAGCCCCGTCACCGCCACAACACTGATAACATCTCCACTATGATGGACTTGGACTCTGGTGAAGAAAATGAGGATGAAGGTGAAGAAGAGGATGATCTCAGCGGTCGAGAAGCAGAAGACGGACCAAATTCGACGTCCCAGAGGTTGAGCAAGATAGAGGCCCAGAACGCCAAGCTGTTTCGACTGCTGAAAAGGCTGCCAGGAGCGCCCGTGCCTACAATCACTGAAGACGCAGATGGCTTCGCCGCATCGCCGTTCGTGGAAGAGATCGCGATGGCCGACATCCCCAGAAGGCTCAACATCCCTCCTCCAGCGTCGCTCTATGATGGAAGCACCTGTCCGTTGGAGCATGTCAACCATTACAAGCAGCGGATGTGGCAGTACTCCATCCCCCGCAACCTACTCGAGCCAGTCCTGTGCAAATCTTTCGGAGCTACCCTTACAGGACTTGCCCTTGAATGGATGTGTGATATTAAGCGTGGTTCTATTGCTAACTTTCAAACTTTGTGCAACAGGTTCTATAGTAAATTCAACAACAGTTGCAAGGTTGAAAAGCAGACCAGCGACCTCTACTGCGTCGTGCAAACGAGCGGCGAGTCTATCAAATCTTATTTTAGCAGGTTCAATAAGGAGATGATCGGCATCAAAGGCTACGACGTCCGTACCGCCATAGAAGCTTTCAAGAGAGGACTGACGGACGACTCAGAGCTATACAAAGAGCTGACCAAGTATCCATGCACAACCTTTGAAGAAGTCCGGACTCGCGCCCTAGCACAGATGCGACTGGAGGACGACCTCGCCATCAGAAAGGGTTTCCGACCTTCGCCACTCCCCAGCAGCGACAGAGTCTCGAGGAAACCTGGCGACAAGAAAAACTGGCGTCGTAGACCCTATGACAGGCCAGGTCAGGTAAACTCAGTGAATAATGTAAGACTAACGTTGATCAAAGTTCTGGTGACAGATCTCAGAAGCAAGATGCCGACGCATACCCCGACATTGCTGAATATGGCTTCTGCGTCGACATCGGGGGCGTGGTGAATGCCCTGCATTCTCTAGGAAATGTCGTTCGTTGGCCAAGGAAAAGCGACAGGCCGGACGAGGGAAAGGACAAATCCAAATGGTGCGATTATCATGGCGATCATGGCCACCGCACCGAAGACTGCAACGCCCTAAGGAAAGAAATCGCCTTCCTCTTGAAGAAAGGTCACCTCAAAGAGCTGTTGGGAAAGGGCAAATCGAACAACAAAGCAACAACGTCGCAACAGCCTCAGCAGCAGCAGCAAGAAACTCAACAACCTCCAAAAGGACCAACGGTCACTAAGGTAGTTCATGTTATTACTGGTGGATCTGATATATGTGGACTAACCTATTCCGCAGCAAAGAAAATAGCAAGAACAGGTAATCCAGAGGAAGCCGTCCCCATGGACGCCCGGTCGAGCAAAGACAGAGCACTAGAAGCAATGGTCCTAGCCTTCGACGACTGCGACTTAGGAGACTACCGAGAAGAACATCATGACTCCCTAGTGATATCCCTGACCATCGGCAACTGCTTGCTAAAGAGAGTACTGGTCGACGGAGGAAGTTCAGCCAATGTTCCGTTCAAAAGCACCTTGGAAGACATGGGGATCGACGACAGGGACGTCATCAGAAAATCATCTGTCCTCGTAGGTTTCAGCGGAGAAGCTCTCAGCACGAGCGGAGAAATCGTATTGCCAACCTTTGCTGGGGGCGTCAACCTCTCAACGAACTTCAACGTCGTCGATTGTCCGTCAGCCTACAATGCCATCATCGGTCGCCCTTGGATCCATAGGATGAAAGCCGTCCCATCAACATTCCATCAAGTAATCAAGTTTCCAACAAGATGGGGAGTGCAACTAATTAAGGGCGAAAGGCAAGAAGCCAGGAGATGCTACAGCTCCACGTTGAAGCCCTCTAAGAGGACGGTATAGCAATTACAGCAAGGACCAGCGTCAGCAGAGCCCGACGAGCAATCAATCGATGAAGTGGCGCTGGACCCAAGCAAACCAGAGCAGACTGTCCGGATCGGAGCATCACTCGACCCAGGTATAAGATCCGAACTGGTTGAATTCCTTAAAACTAACAAAGATTGCTTTGCTTGGTCGCACGAAGACATGACAGGCATCAGTCCCGACGTGATTACTCACAAGCTGAACGTCGACCCCAATCACAAGCCGATCAAGCAGAAGCGGCGCAAGTTTGCCCCGGAGAGAAATCAGGTAATCAACGACGAAGTCCAGAAGCTAATCGAAACAGGGAAGATAAGAGAAGTCAAGTACCCCGACTGGTTAGCGAACGTCGTAGTAGTCAGCGAAAAGAATGGGAAGTGGAGAGTCTGCATAGACTTCACCGACTTAAACAAAGCATGTCCCAAGGATCCATTTCCCCTGCCACACATCGACGCAATGGTCGACGCGACAGCAGGCCATGAGTTACTCACATTCATGGACGCGTATTCAGGGTATAACCAGATTTTGATGCACCCAGACGATCAAGAGAAGACAACCTTCATGACGGACAAAGGGATCTATTGCTACAAAGTCATGCCATTTGGACTTAAGAACGCAGGAGCCACGTACCAAAGACTCGTCAACAAGATGTTCAGAGAACAATTGGGCGACACTATGGAAGTGTACATCGACGACATGCTGGAAAAATCCAAAAAAGCAGAGGATCACATCAGTAACCTTAAGCAGTCTTTCGACGTCCTGAGACAATATGGTATGAAACTTAACCCTACTAAGTGTTCTTTTGGAGTGTCCGCAGGAAAATTCTTAGGGTACATCGTGACTCAAAGGGGGATCGAAGCAAGCCCCGATCAGATCAAAGCCATTATCAACATTCAATCCCCCAGGAACGTCAAGGAAGTACAAAAGCTGACAGGGCGCGTCGCAGCACTCAAACGATTCATAAGCAAATCGTCCGACAAATGTCGCCCTTTCTACGACGTTCTAAGGAAGAACAAAGAATTCACGTGGACAGAGAAACATGAAGAGGCACTACAAGAACTCAAAAAGTACATGACATCACCACCCCTGCTATCCAAACCAAAGGAGCACGAAGTCCTGCAACTGTATTTAGCCGTCAGCACGACGTCAGTCAGCGCAGTACTGGCAAGAGAGGACGACAACCAACAACTGCCTGTATACTACGTCAGTAAGTCTCTGCTAAACGCAGAGACCAGGTATTCCGCCCTCGAAAAATTAGTGCTTGCTTTAACTACTGCTGTTAAAAAACTGCGACATTATTTTGAAACCCACCCAGTGGTGGTACGCACTAAGTTCCCACTTAAGTCTGTGTTGCGCAGCTCAGATTTGACAGGCAGGTTGGGCAAGTGGAGCGTCGCTCTAAGCGGGTACGACATCAAGTACCAGCCAAGGACGGCCATAAAGTCCCAAGCACTTGCAGATTTTGTGGCAGATTTCAGCCCGGAATTGGAGCCCTTAGCAGCTCAAGAACTGGAAGAAATCAACAGCGCTCAGAAAGAGGCAGTCTGGACAATGTTCTGTGATGGTTCGTCAAACCAAAGAGGCGTTGGCCTAGGCGTCGTGCTAAAATCACCACAAGGGACATGATAGTACAATCCATCAGCTGTGACTTCAAGGCAACTAACAACGAGGCGGAGTACGAAGCACTGATTACAGGCATGACCATCGCACTAGATTTGAAAGCAACAGGCCTAAATGTCTACAGCGACTCGTTACTAATCGTCAGCCAATTGAACGGAGAGTTTGCGGCCAAAGATTCAAAGATGATGGCCTACCTAGAAGCCGCCAAAAGAAAAGCCAAACAATTCAACCCATTCACAATCAAACAAGTTCCAAGAGATAAGAACACCCAAGCTGACGCCCTAGCCAACCTGGGTTCCGCACTCAGGAAGTCGCCCTTCAGCACCATCCCGCTGGTCCATCTCCAGAAGCCGTCAATCGACACCTCCCAAATACCAGACGTTATGGCGATAGGCGCAACCGCGAATTGGACAACCCCAATCATCAAGTACTTGAAGGACGACGTCCTCCCAAACGATCCATTAGAAGCAAGGAAAGTCAGGTATAAAGCTTCTAGTTATGCAATTAAACATGATGTGCTGTTCAAAATATCATCCACAGGTCTTTGGCAAAGATGCCTCGTCGGCGACGAACAACAGGATGTCCTGCAGGTGCAGCACGACGGAGAGTGCGGCAACCATTCAGGAGGTCGCAGTTTAGCAAACAAAGTCCTCCGAGTAGGCTATTTCTGGCCAACTCTGAAGAAAGACGCCGAAGCATACGTAGCAAAGTGTGACAGCTGCCAAAGATTCGGAGGACTAACGCACAAACCGCCAGAGATGCTCCACCCTACGTTGTGCCCTTGGCCTTTCATGAAATGGGGAATGGACATAGTAGAGAAACTTCCCGTCGCCCCAGGACAAAAAGTCTTCATGCTCGCTCTCACCGACTACTTCTCAAAGTGGATCGAAGCAGATTCGTTCACTCAGGTACGCGACAAAGAAGTCATTTCATTTATATGGAGTAATATCATCTGCAGGTTTTGCATCCCCTCAGAGATCGTCTGTGACAACGGGTCACAGTTCATAAGTGACAAAACCAGACGATTCTGCGACAAGTGGAACATCAAATTATGCACATCCACTCCCAGATATCCGCAAGCAAATGGCCAAGCCGAGTCAAGCAATAAGACAATTATCCAATCACTCAAGAAGAGACTCAAAGAAGCCAAGGGAAAATGGGCCGAGGAGCTCCCGTCAGTTCTCTGGGCGAACCGAACGACGCCAAGGACGTCTACAGGACAGACACCATTCTCACTTGTCTACGGATATGAAGCAGTCCTAAAGCATGTTTTGCAGAAAACGCAAGGGCATCAAGACGCCAGTCCCGGGCAAAGACACGACAGACAGGTCAGTCAAAACCTGGAAGCTTGGATAAGACACGACAGGAAGTCAGTCACGACCCAAGACAGCCATGGCAGCAAAATATCTCGCTAACGACGTCGAGTTGGCCAACTAACGTACGACATCAGATATTTGGGGGCAACATACCTCCCATGTATACAAGCACTCAAGACTATTCAACGACCTAGTGAGAAACTTTCGTTCAATTTTTCTATTAAATGTAAAGTGCCTATCAAAAGCACAAACTTTTACTTGGTTTTTCAAAATAACGGCCATTTTATTGAAACATTGTACTTAGCACTTTTTACTTATTTCTTTTTGCAAAAAAAATGTTGTAAGCTTGTATCCAAAGATCAAACGAACGCAAGAAAAGCAAATAAAACACGAAGTATTTGTTAGCACACAAATCTAAAGTTTGTTTTGCAGAGAAGCAAAAGACTGACTGTCCCATGACATCCAGTAAAGACAAAGCAATAGCAATCCAAAAGTACAGACCTGATCGTCCCACGACGATCAGTAAAACAGAAAGTTCAACAAAAAAACAAGTTCAAAAGACGGACAAAAGGCAGGGAAAGCAGAAGTCAGGCATCCTCAGCTGTGACATCCATCGCCCCAGAAGTTCCGACTCCAGCGTCGACTTCAGCAGGGACCTCAGGATCAAAGTTGAGGACAGCATCAGCAAAGGCGCCATCAAGGTTCCTTGCCCCCTCGTCAGCCTCCTTAGAATCAGCAGTGGACTTCGCGTCGTCCCCGGGGACTTCACTAGCCGAAATCAGATCAGCCTCGGTCCCCAAGGACGACAGAAACTTGTTAAGCTCGTCCTGAGCAGCCCCAACAGTTAGACGACCAGACAGGAAATGCCTCAACAGCTTAGCACGAGTCGTCAGCTGATCAAGGCACTTAGAGTTCACTGCATCTTCACGAACCTCAGCTAAAGTGGCCTCCAAGTCTGCAGCCTGCTTCTTTTTCTCCTCCAAAGACTCCTCCAGCTCCGCGACGCGCTTCTCCTTCAGCTCCAGAGCAACCTTAAGACTGGAAATCTGCGCGTCCTTCTCCTCAACCTGCTTCTTCTGGTTCTTCACCTCCTCATCAGCAACACGTCTCGCGTTACTTATCGCCCCAACTGAAGAGCGAAGGGAAGCCATTTCCTTCTCAGTAGAAATGAAGTACCCTCGAGTTGCGAGCAAGTTTTGCAGAGACTGAAAGTACCAAACCAAAGAATGTCACTTAAGAAAAAGGAAAGAAAAGAATAGAGGGAGAGAAGACTTACGTTGAGTTGAAGGGACACTGCCTCGCTGATAATCTGAGCAGGAGTCATCTTCTCCAGACGCCTCTCCGCGCTAGGAAACAACAACTTCTCCGCAGTAAGCCAAAGGGACGCGGACATCGACGTTCCAATAAGAAAGTCAGAAGGGACGCGCAACACATAGTCAGCATCTTTAGGTGCCTTAGGAATGTTGGGAGGAGGACTGGGCATTGTCTTGATAGGAGGGACGTCCAGTACCACGTCCTCAGAGCTGGAAGTAGTCTGCTTTCTCTTCTTCCTTGCAGCACGTTCGAGCATCTCCTCGTACGACATCTTGGCAGACTTCCCTGATTGAGACTCTGGAACAGAATGACCCAAGCAGTTAGCACAGAACGAGAAAGCAAGAGGAAAAATCAAAGTAAGTCATCCTTACCAGCAGCCATTTTTTCCCCTTCACTTGTCTTTTTGGTACCAGGTTTTTCAAAGGTCCGTCTAGCAATAGGAATGCTCAGAACAGCCTCTACCTTCCTCAAACTGCTCCTCCCTGGTGAGACCACTGAGATGTCGATATCTGCGACAAAACAAGCCATAAGAACCACGTCAAAACGAAGTGAGCAAAATTAAGCGATAGAAGATATAAGCAATACCTCCGTCGCGCCAACCACAACGCATCCAACTAGCCTCTACACCCAGGGATTCCCTATCTACAAACAAATAGCGTGACTTCCAGCCACGATCATTCACCCCTGCTCGTTCTACCAAGGCAGGGTGCCCTCACTTCAGAACCAATGTACACCTATTTGTCTTAGAAAAAGAGAGTTTGTACGCAAAAACAAGGTCGGACAAAGTAAAAGGGTCCTCCCAATCTGCAGTAACCTTCTCTAGGGTATGAGCCACTCTCCAGAATTGCGGCATCACTTGACTAGGGCCGATATCAAACACCTCCATCAAAGATCTAGCCAGACGGCCAAATTGAATAGTGTACCCCAGCTTAAAAGGGTACTCGTACATCACGACATGGTCTTTTGGGCAATCCTCTGGTCTTTCCTCGTCCGAAGGGACTTGGATCACAGCGCACTCGGGGAGCCCAGCCAAAGCAATGAATGCTGGGACATCGCCTTCGCCGAGGTCACTTGGAGGGTCGTCGGTATCAGCCATATCTCCCACAATTTTACTTTCACCCCTCTCTAAAACCCTAAGTGAAAATCTAGTTCTTGGAAGTAAATTGGGCTTCCTAGTCATACGATAACTATGAATGTAGAAGAAATCAAAGTTCAAGAAGAGGAAGTTACCTGAGAAAGTGGCCGGAATTCGAGTAAAACCGCCGGAAAAATCAGCACGAACTAAAGAAATTGATTTGGAAGTTTTTAGGAGAGAGAATGAGAATTTGGGGGAAGTGTGTAGAAATTAGATCGGCACGGTTATTTATGCAAGTGGTTGGGAGAAGTTATGGCAGTTTTCAAATTCAGTGGGTTGGTAGGAAGTTAATTGTTTCCTTGATCTTCCCACGATCAACTCAACAATTGGGGGCAAATTGTTATGGTAAATTTTTAGACTCGTCTCGACGCACGACAAGACGCATGACCAAAGAGACAGTGAAGCAGCGAAGGGCAGTATATTTCCCCGGAAAATCGGTTTGACTAAGTCCTGGAATATATTCACTTCAGCAGTTTTTTCCTCCTATTTTTATGGGATTTTTCCCCAGATAATTCAAAGGCAACAAGAAGATAGTCTCAAGACTAGGTCAAGCAACGGTTTCCTATTTTTGCGGAGGACGTTTGAAGCATCTTCAACGGATATCTCCAGCTTAGCTACCCTAGCATGATTATAGTATAAATAGGACGATATTTGTATCATTGAGGATCATCTCACTCATACTGCTTAGCACTTACATTCAAAAGCTCTCACAACATTGTAATCATCTATTTTTCATAGTGAATCGGTGGTCTTGCACCCACCCGCAGATTTTCCCGCATTTGGGTTTTCTGCATCATCAAAACACCTTGTCTTTTATTGTTTCAATTCACGTCTATTTAGCGAATCACTCTAGTTGTCGTACGTCCCAGCCTTAGGACGCCCTTTGGCGAAATTTAGCATAAACAGAGACCACGTAAAGGGATAGAGATACGGATTATATCGTAACAGTTATGATATTACGAAACTGATCGATGCATGGAGGATATACGGAAATGGATATCCTGTTGTTGGATAGACTATATATAAATGGGAACATAAATCTTGCATGTTTACGACACTTCCATTTACGTTCTTCATAAAGTTATAGTACGAATCATTAGTAAAAGTATCATGAAAATTGAAAATGAATGGTAAAGATGAGTGTAACGTGTGAAATGATAAATTTATTGCACTGAAGAAAACTGTGCACTATTGATAATGTGGTAATAAATTGAACATTGTCAAGATTTCACCCACCAATTTAGGATTCTAGATCAATTTTTTGAGAAATTGTACTACTTTTTAGGATCAATGTTTTGTCTCCTCTATATTTATATATCATGGTACAAGAGAAATGATTACTTGTGTAGTTGTGGGTTCGTGCTCTAATAAAAGACGCGAAAATTTAATTTTCGGAGTGACAAAATCAATTTCCATACAGAGTACTAAGGTTAGAAAAAATAAAGTAATCCGTAGTTGTTTGGATTTTTATTAAAGGTCGTTGAAGAGATATTTCTAAGATACAAAGTGGTATTGATAATAAGAACATTGATTTATCCAAGATATAGTGTTATATGAATATATATGAATTGAAGCTACATATCCATACAAGTACTACTTTGTTCCTCTCTCAAAAAATCAAAAATAAATAAATAAATAAATAAATTATAAAAAAAATTAGTGCTTAAATTTACTTATATATAAAAATGTAATTAATTAAGAAGGCTACGAGCCTAATTTAAGCTAGCACGCTAACATCAGCAGCCCATAATATGGTAATGTGCTACCCATTATATGGCTAATTGAGTAATTGACGATAGGAAGGTAGGAGCCCTAATTAAGCTAAGATAGGGTAGATAACTAGATGTAGATAAGAAAGAGGCTATGTAAGATAATCTACTAATTACATTCAAAGATTATTTAATGGTTAGTGATTCTAATGGAGGATTAATACATAAACAAGTGATTAGGAATCTGATCGGAGAAAGGTACATAAATGTTATTGGTAAAAAGTTAGGTCTATGTATACTTAATAACAATATTCCGGGCGTATGCTTAATCGTTGAACTCTTTGAATCAGCAATAAGGTTGGTTGACAAGAGTTTACTCAAATGAATCATTAGTCATCTTTTTTGTTATTATGTATACATGGATACAAAGTATATGATGCTAACAAATTATGAATTGGTGCGTGGTTAATCAATAAGAAGAAAGGCACGTTAAACATATACGATTGTTGGGCCCGTATTGTAATACGACCCATTACATTTAGGGCACCAGTCCAAGAAGCAATACATCAACAAAATAAGCAAAACGGCTTGATTGGAATAAACAAGGAAAGCAGCATCAAGGATATCAATCAAAGAGATACTTGCCAAAGATACACCTACAGAACAGGGAAGAAGATAAATCAAGAAGATCTTCCTCATTTTAAATATATTCCGAATATCTTTGTAAACCCTAGATATCCCTAGGTATAAATAAGCATAATTAGACATTTTGAGCACTCATGTACACACATATACTCTAAATATAATAGAATTACTCTGCATTTATCTACGGAGCTTCGTCCCTACTGAAGAAGGAGGCTAGTCCTTATTCAGTATTGTATCTCTGAACTTACTCTCTTTTCATAATAGAGTTCTTTCTGTTTACTTATTGTTTATTCGTTGCTTATCTATTGCTTTATTATTGCTTTATTGCTATTTTATATGCTTTTGGTAGTATGATTGTTATTACCCCCCAAACCTAGCAGATTCTCATATGTCCTTGTTGAGATTTGCCTAAACAATTTGGCGCCCACCGTGGGGCTGATAATCAATTAACCTACCAATTCGCCAAAAAACCAATACAAACACCATGTCTGGGCACCAAGTACCCTTTACCATGGCCGAAATCAATGAGGGAATGAACGCATTCCGTCAAACCTTAGACCAACAAAAAAGCCAAATCGAAACACTGTTGGCCCAAAAGGTTCAAACTGAAGCCAAGCTTACCAGTCTCACCAAGCAAAATGAAGCCCTCCGTAGCCAAATACAATCAGTCGCTTCCAAAACCATTAATACCAGAAAGAACACTGAAAGTATAGCCATGCAGCTTGATATGTCAGGTACCTTTCATACCCCTAATGGGGAAAAAGGATCTAACACTAGGGGAAACAACCCTAGATCTGGACTCTTTGAATGCAGGAACCCCTAAGCAGAATGGTCAAGAAGGATCTGAGGAGGGAAAGATAGAGAAGGTAGTCAAAGAGTACCTCAAAGCAATCGAAGCCAAGATCGCCAAGATCCCTGGAATGCCAAAACCCATGGAGGAAGAAGCATCAGATGGCTATATAGAGTCTCCTTTCCCAGAAGAGATCGCCATGGTAGAAGTGCCAAAGAGGTTCAGCACACCCAGCATGGCCATGTACGATGGAACAACAGACCCTGATGAGCATGTATCCCTCTACAAGCAGAAGATGATGACCAGCTCTATCCCAAGAGACATCAGAGAGGCCATCATGTGCAAAGGCTTTGGAGCCACATTATCAGGTCCAGCTTTAATTTGGTTCATTAATTTAGATAATGGGACAATTCGATCTTTTGCAGGAATGGTAAACCTATTCAAGGTCCAGTTCGCCAGCAGCAGGAAAATAGAGAAGCAGTCATCGGATTTATACCGTGTTGTGCAAAGACATGGTGAATCCTTGAGGGATTATCTTAACAGGTTCAACAGGGAAAAGATTGGAATACACAAGTGCGATGCTCCTACAACCATTGAAGCGTTCAGGAGAGGATTGCTAGATCACAGTGAGCTCTACAAGGAATTAACCAAATATCCATGCACAACCTTTGAAGATGTACAAGCTAAAGCAAGAAGATGCATATGCTAGAAAGACTCCAGAGCTTAGGAAGGATGAAGATCGTCCATCAAGAAGGAACAACAACTTCCCCAGGAGAGATCATCGATTCAAGCCGTATCAGCGTTCCCGCTTTGATGAAGGATCAGTCAATGTTGTCGAAGGAGAGTTTTCTGATTGGAGGGAAGATCCTGAGCTCCCACCCAAATTGCACGAGTATTGCTTCAATGTCAACCCTGCATGAGTAATAAGGACCTTAAACAAGATGGGAGATACTGTTCAATGGCCTAGAAGGAGTGATAGGCCTGGGGAGAAGAAGGATCCATCCAGATGGTGTGATTTCCATTCAGATATTGGTCACACTACTGATGAATGTGTCGCGCTCAGAAAGGAAGTTGCATACTTGTTAAAGAAGGGCTACCTCAAAGAACTCTTGTCAGATAGATCTAAAGCTTCAGGGAAGGACAGATAGTCCAAGCAAGGAGGTCCTCCACCCCCACCTCCAATTGTCAAAACCATTTGTTTCATATCAGGAGGGTCAGAAGTATGCGGTCTAACATATTCAGCAGCAAAGCGGCACGCAAAAGAAAGCAACAAAGAGCAACCAGACAAGAGGGAAAAATCAAAGATAGACATCCCTATCATGTTTGAAGAAAGCGACGCATTAGAAGGTCATCATGACGGCCTAGTGATCTCACTCCCAGTTGGAAACTGCATGATTAAGCGAATCCTAGTCGACAATGGAAGCTCTGCAAATATCATCATGCTGGACACCTTGAAGCACATGAACATAGATGAGAAGAATATCGTCAACAAATCAACAATGCTAGTAGGATTCAGCGGAGAAACCAAGAAGACAAGTGGGGAGATTACATTGGCAACATATGCAAAAGGGATCAACCTGCAAGTCAAGTTCTTAGTGATCGACACTCTATCCTCATACAATATGATTCTGGGAAGACCCTGGATACACGAAATGAAAGCCATCCCTTCTACGTACCATCAGGTCATTAAGTTCCCTACTAGATGGGGAATTCAAGAAATCAGAGGAGATCCTAGGGAAGCTAAAGAATGTTACAAGATAGCACTGAAGGCAACATCTGCAGAAAAGAGTTCAGCATAGCAATCAGAGGGTCAGCTGGGCCAAGAGAAGTTGAGTATATCAGAAGAGCAAGAAGCCACAGAAGTCCAGCTGAACCCCATACATCCAGATCAAAAAGTCAGAATAGGATCAGAGCTGAAAGCAGAACTCAGACAACAAATTTACGACTTTCTAGAAAAAGAGAAAGATGTGTTTGCTTGGACCCATGAAGACATGAAAGGCATTTCCCCAGAAGTTATCACCCACAAATTAAACGTAGATCCAATGCATACACCAGTGAAGCAAAAAAGAAGAAAATTCGCGCCAGAAAGGAACAAGATCATCAACGAAGAAATTCAAAACCTACTGAAGACAGGAAAGATCAGAGAAGTAAAATACCCAGAATGGCATGCCAACGTGGTGGTAGTAAGGAAGAAGAATGGGAAATGGCGGATCTGCATAGATTTCACAGACATCAACAAGGCTTGCCCAAAAGACCCATTCCCTTTACCTCATATCGATGCCATGGTAGACGCCACAGCAGGACACGAGTTGCTATCCTTTATGGACGCCTACAGTGGTTACAACTAGATCCTCATGCACAAGGACGATCAAGAAAAGACAGCCTTCATTACCAGCCAAGGAATATACTGCTACAAGGTGATGCCTTTCGGATTGAAGAATGCAGGGGCAACGTACCAAAGGTTGGTAAACAAGATGTTTGAAGAACAAATTGGAAACACGATGGAAGTCTACATAGACGATATGGTAGTTAAATCCAAGAAGGCAGAAGATCACGTCAGAGACCTTAGAGAAGCATTCGTCATCCTGAAACAATACGGCATGAAGTTAAATCCCATAAAGTGCACATTTGGAGTACAATCAGGAAAGTTCTTGGGATACATGGTTACGCAAAGAGGAATAGAAGCCAGTCCGGAACAAGTTAAAGCCATCTTAGACCTGGAGCGACCAAAATCCAAGAAGGATGTACAGAGCTTAACAGGGAAAATCGCGGCACTGAACAGATTCATTTCAAAGTCTTCAGAAAAGAATAGAGCTTTCTACGAGGTACTGAAAAAGAACAAGGAGTTTAAGTGGGAACAGGAACACGATGAAGCATTCCAGAAGCTGAAAGAATACCTAGCCAACCCGTTGATTCTCTCCTAGCCCAAAGAAGGAGAACCACTCCAGCTATACCTTGCAGTATCTGAAGGGACGGTCAGCGCAGTTCTCACAAGAGAAGAAGATAAGGAACAATTTCCAATCTACTACGTCAGCAAGACCCTGCTCAGTGCGGAAACAAGATATGCATCGTTGGAGAAAATCATTTTAGCCTTGTTCACTGCTTCAGTAAAGTTACGTCCATACTTCGAGAGTCATTCCATACAAGTACGGACCAACTACCCCATCAGAGCTATCATGAGAAAGCCAGAAATGTCAGGAAGGATGGAGAAATGGGCCCTACATCGGAGCAGGTATGACATACAGTACGAACCCAGGACGGCGGTTAAATCTCAAGCCTTGGCAGACTTCGTGGCAGACTTCAGCCCTACCCTTGAAGAAGAAGCACAGAAGGAAGTACTAGCTCTACAGGAACCAAAAGCTGCGCAGAAATGGACACTCCATACAGATGGTGCAGCAAACATACGAGGAGTAGGCTTAGGAGTAGTACTGACATCACCCCAAGGAGACAAGATAGCACAGGCAATAAGGTGTAACTTCAAGGCTACCAATAATGAAGCTGAATACGAAGCACTAATTACAGGGCTAACCGTTGCAAGGGATATGAAGATACAACACCTGGAAGTAATTTCTGATTCTCTACTCATGGTAAACCAAGTCAACGGACAGTATGCAGCAAAAGACACTAGAATGATTGCCTACCTAGAAGTCACAAAGAAGCTCATCAAAGAATTCAAGGAGTTCAAGATAGAACAAGTACCCCGAAACCTGAACACCGAAGCAGACGCATTGGCAAATTTGGGGTCAAACATCAATCCAGAAGAATTTGGGGCAATCCCACTAGTACATGTACTCTCACCAGCCATAGAGAAGGAGTTAACCATGAGTGTCTACGAAATTCAAACAGGCCCTACAGAAGAAGAAGACAACAGTTGGATAACGCCTTTGAAAGAATACCTCCTGGGCAACACGAAACCAACAGGGAAAGTAACAGCTCAAGCATTCGCTCAGAAAGCCTCCAAGTACTGCCTGATCAGCAATGTACTCTTCAAGAAATCTGCAGCAGGACCTTTCTTAAGATGCCTGGAAGGAAAAGAAGCTCAGCAAGTCTTACAATCCCTACACAGTGGAGAGTGCGGAAATCACTCCGGAGGAAGGAATCTAGCCAACAGAGCACTTAGAATGGGATACAACTGGCCCAGTATGAGGAAGGATGCAGCAGAGTTCGCCAAGAAATGCCTAGCATGCCAAAAACATGCGCCCTTAACACACAAGCCATCAGAGGAATTACACCCAACATTGACACCGTGGCCATTTATGAAGTGGGGAATGGATATAGTAAAGCTACCACCGTCATCAGGACAGAGAGTGTACTTCTTAGCAATGACAGACTACTTTTCCAAATTGATTGAAGCAGAAGCGTACAAGGAAATCAAGGATAAGCACGTCATCTCATTTATAAAGAGGAACATTCTAAGCAGATTCGGGGTACCAGCAGAGATCATTACAGACAATGGGTCCCAATTCATCAGCAACAAAACCACCAAGTTCTGTAAGGAATGGAACATCTCCCTTATCACATCTACACCAAGATACCCACAAGCAAATGGACAAGCAGAATCAAGCAACAAAGTCCTTATAGGCAACATGAAGAAAAGGCTGGAAGGAGCCAAAGGAAAATGGGCAGATGAACTACCCAACATATTATGGGTAGACAGGACAACCCCTAAAGGCGCTACAGGTCATACCCCTTTCTCACTGGTGTACGGATGTGAAGCAGTAATCCCAACAGAGGTAGAAGTGCCTACAGCAAGGTACGGGCTAATGACAGAAGAAAGAAATCAAGCAAAACTAATTCACAATTTAGACACAGTGGAGGAACTAAGGGAAGATGCACAAATGAGAATGGCAGCATATCAACAGGAAGTAGCAAGATCCTTTAACAAGAATGTCAGAGTTAAAGTCTTCAAGCTAGGAGATTGGGTCCTCATGAAGGTATACGAAAACACCAGGGAAGTCAATGCAGGAAAGTTAGCACCCAACTGGGAAGGACCCTATGAAATCACTAAGGTGGTAGGTAATGGAGCATACAGACTCAAGAATGCAGAAGGAAAAGAAGTGCAACGAAGCTGGAACGCAGCACATTTAAAGTTATATCATTTCTGAAGAAAGGTACGCAGTTGTTATTTCTATTTTGTCTTTTAATTTACAAAAAGGAAAAACCAAAAAAACAGGAAAACAAGCAAAAATACAAAAAAAAAAAAGAAAAACACAAAAACACAAAAATCTCCAACAGCCAAAATCAGCACGAAAGGTACTCATCTATCTCTATCCTTTGTCAATTTGCTTTATGATCATTACGAGTACTGACTTTGGCATCGGATGGCCGTTGGGGAAACCCACGGCCACCCCTCACCTTCTTCTGTTTTGCAAGGAACACGACTGACATTACTGAGCAAGAATGTAACAAGTCCCTTCACTACAGAACAAAGACAAGTCATTCCTGAAAAGAACAGACCTACTATCCTTACAAGGCATACAAACACATGTAAGTTGCATCACAACTGTAATACAACTGTAATACAACTGTAATACAACTGTAATACATTCGTGATACAACTACAATCACAACACACTATACAGAAAAGTCAACCACACAGCAAGAAAGACAGAAATACTTAGTTGCATTGCAACAAAATTAAACAAAGCATCCAGCTACAGAAGTGTGGCACAAAATAAAAACAAATTATCCAAACTGCACTAAGGCAGTAAACAGAAACAGCATTCAAAAGTTTTACATTTTTTAAAGGTGACGCAGCACCAGCTAAACTAATTCTCCCCCATGTTGTCAGCAGGAGCTACTTCTTCAGCAACAGGCTTCATCACCTCTGGGGCATCCTTGACTTCTTCATTATGAGGAGAGTTCACTTCCTCATCAGCAAAGCTCAGCAGTAGTGAGCCAGGAGCAGCAGTCCCCTCAGGAAACGCCTTCTCAAAAGAAGCCTTATCACCATCATAGTCCCAAGCCTCATGCTTTCCTTGCTGAAACTCCTCCATCATCTCAATACGTGCCTTCCCGTAGTAGTACGTAGCAGCATCAATGGCCTTGTTAGCAGCTTCCTTCAGGGTACCCTTCAGCCCATCCCGCTCAGAAATGCAGTCCCGATGCTTAGTCCGTTTAGCCTTCAAAGCCTCAGTAGCGGCCTTGTACTTGTCAGACAGAGCATCACGCTCCTTCTTCATAGCCTCATACACCCGAGAAAATTCTGACACCTTGCCTAAAACACCAAGGCAGGACTGAAGGCTCTGCACAGCAAAGATGAAGTGTAAGGAGCATATTTCAATAAGGTCGATTTTATTTAAAAAAAAAAATTTGGGAGTATACTATACCTGGAAAGACTGTACGGCCGCCTCTTGTGAAAGGTCAGCAAAAGTCATCGAAGATTGGCGATCCTTGAAGGAAGGAAACAACAGGGTATCTACATGCGGAGCAAGGGAGTCAAAAGAAAACTCAGCAGCGTCAACATCAATGGGCATCTCCAACTTCCTCTTGAGACTGGCACGAGACGGAGGCGGAGGAGGGACACCCTTGGGAGCAACCATCTTGATGGGAACAGCCTCAGAAGTTTGGGGGGACGAGCAAGACTTAAGACGACCCAAGATGGAAGATGAGCTAAGAAGATCATGAGACCTTAGTGACCTTGATGTATCTACAAGGAACATAGCTGGTTCAAAAAGTAATACAACTAGGAACACAGCAAATGTATACAACAAGGAACACAGCAAATGTATACAACAAGGATCACAGCAAATGTATACAACAAGGATCACAGCAAATATATACAGCAAGGACGCTAATAACAATCAAATAGATTAACAATTGTATGCAAGTATATTCAACAAAGATACAGCCAATTCAAAATTAAAAACCCACAAACTAAACAAGCAAACCGACATCAACCACACATTCACAAAAGTATAAGAACAACAAAACATCGAAACACAAGAAAGAAAGAAAACAAACCTTGAGACATGGTTGGGGCAACTTTCTGCTCAGAATCAGATTCGTCCAAGGACTTAATTTGAATAACTGCTTCAGGTTGTGTCAACTTGATGAAAGATCTCTCGTCTGCACTCAACTCATACAACTTGTCTATCAGGGATGGAGACTGAGAGCGCTGCTTCAATTTGCTGACTGCAACCAACAAGCAAATAAGCCCAAATCAACAAAGAAGGAAAGAAGAACATAAAAGAATAAGAAAACAGAATACCTTCAGCCTCAACAGTGTCAATCAAAAAATCACAATCATCACCCAATGAATCAATCCTCACAAAGAAGAACTTGTGATACCACTTCTTGTCAAACGCCTTCTCCAAGTCAGTCACCAAAGGACCAACGCCATCCTTCAGGCGAAGACCAACTCGACCTTTACCACTGGTCCTAATAGTATAAGGGTAACACAAATCCCTCACATCAAGTTCTATACCCAATTTTATACTCAACAAATCCAGAATTCTCAATACCCTCCAAGTCTGGGGCAACAATTGACAAGGCGAAACCCTAACTCTAGAAAGGAATTGGCGAACAAGAGCAGAAAAAGGAAAAGTGTGCCCAATTACAAAGGGGTACTCAAAGAAACACACCCAACCAGGGGCAATCCAGTCAGCCCATTCCCTAGGTGATGGAATTTTCACCACAACCCCATCAGGAAAACACGCAATTGCAGCAATATTCTGAACTTCCTCCTTCGTAATGGTGGAAGGATAGGTATCCTTGACAGGAAAGACGTTCTGCGCCACCAAGTTTGGCCTTTTCACACCCTCATCCACCCCAGCAAACACCACTCTCACATGATCATCCATCGCAAAAACAAGGAAAAAGTACAAAGTGTAAAACAGAGCAAATAGAGAAGAGAGAGAAAATACCTGATGAAATTGAAATTGGGGCAAAGCAATTGAAGTGATTAGACAATAGCCTGCACACCCAATAAATACCAAAGACGGAAATAAACCGCCCTTCACAGTTATCGAGGAAGTTGCCTTAAAACCGCCACCACTTTCTATTTTGCTAACCGTTGGAACAATTTCTGAAATTCAAAATATTCTCTAGAGTTTTCTTTAGGTAATTTTCACTTCCAAATACTTGGAAATAAAAATTAGGGGCAATTGTTGGGCCCGTATTGTAATACGACCCATTACATTTAGGGCACTAGTCAAGAAGCAATACATCAACAAAATAAGCAAAACGGCTTGATTGGAATAAACAAGGAAAGCAGCATCAAGGATATCAATCAAAGAGATACTTGCCAAAGATACACCTACAGAACAGGGAAGAAGATAAATCAAGAAGATCTTCCTCATTTTGAATATATTCCGAATATCTTTGTAAACCCTAGAGATCCCTAGGTATAAATAAGCATAATTAGACATTTTGAGCACTCATGTACACACATATACTCTAAATATAATAGAATTACTCTGCATTTATCTACGGAGCTTTGTCCCTACTGAAGAAGGAGGCTAGTCCTTATTCAGTATTGTATCTCTGAACTTACTCTCTTTTCATAATAGAGTTCTTTCTGTTTACTTATTGTTTATTCGTTGCTTATCTATTGCTTTATTATTGCTTTATTGCTATTTTATATGCTTTTGGTAGTATGATTATTATTACCCCCCAAACCTAGCAGATTTTCATATGTCCTTGTTGAGATTTGCCTAAACAACGATGTATATAGCTTTATTTAACTTTGTAGATTAAAAGAAACGATAGATTATGGTATATATGTACAACCCCCTTACGGACATACGGTTAACTAAAACAGTCAAATTACTTAACCTGTATCTGTATTCATATTTTGTACGTAGAGTCGTAGACTAAGTTAAGAAATTCATGACAAAACTATGCATCTTTAAGGGCCTGTTCTCATCGACTGAACTCAGCTGAACTGAACTGAATTGAGCTGAACTGAACTTAACTGAAATGAATATTCTATAAGAGAAGGAAACTAAGAGCTGAGCTGAACTGAACTGAACTGAGCTGAGCTGAACTGAACTGAACTGAACTGAATTTCAACGTAAGAGAACACAGAACAGGCCCTTAAGTTAAATAGTTGATCAACAATTTTTTGTTTGCATGTACATTTGTTAAAGATTGCGTATATCATTTTCCTTAAATAAAAGATGAGCACTAGAGTGAAAAAGGTAGAGAGACATTAAACTGTAGTTTAGAGAAATTAGTGGTGCAGCATACTTCCGGATTACGCGAGGATTAAGCTGAAACATGCATGGTCCCCTACCTAAAATTGTGATACTTCATATAATTGCAGACATGCTAGACCAAATTAAGTACATAATTAATTTGTATTTATCTAAGAAACTATCTAAACTATCATTTGAGCATCATATAAATATAAATATATTTGCAAACGAACTCTAATTTACATTTCGCTTTCAGATGAACAGACTACAAGAGTACTAGTAGATACTCTAAATCTTTCTTGAAGGTGACATCCACATTCATTCATATGTATTAGGTCATTTCTTTATCCAATAACATCAAACAGGAGTAATCTAACATAAAGTTCCTCTCATATTAAGAATCAATAACTAAACAAACAATATTAGTTTGGTGGAAATATTATTATATCGCCAAACTTTTTAGGCCCCCAATCTCTGATCCGACCCAATAATTTGACCCGAAATTGACAATTTAATTTCTATGTTGAATTCGGAAAATTAAAGCTCGGGGAAATTTTAAGGTTCAATTTTTTATTTTTTATTATTTATTTATTTATTATTATTATTTTTAAGTACTATTCTAGGATAAGCCCTAATAATTTGGCCAAATTTAATGTGAAGATTTAGGGTCTGTTCTCATTGATTGAAATGAGCTGAACTGAAAAATAGAGTAGGCCCTTAGACTTTTTGAAAGGGAGAGTCCGACCCAATAGTTGGTACAATCGGACTCAATCCCTAGGTTCAAAATGGGTTACTTATCTAGACAAAATTTGACTATTCAACATATCTACACATTAAGCTAAAAATAAGAATCTTGCATAATCACACAAGTATATATTTTGTTCTTACAAGTTTTTTTTACTCTGTTGTTTAAGCTGTTTAAGTTGTATTATTATTCAAAATCTCACATATATACTTTTACTATCTTCGTTCCATAAATTCTTTACGATTTTGTTTTACACCATTCTTGAAAGATCTTTACCCTTTGTGGTATATTTGGCAAACCCCAATTACACACACTCACAAGTCACAATATCAATGAAATTTCACTGTCAAAATCAATGAAATTGACATTGAAATAGTACAATAATATTAATTTTATACATAAGCTGAATGTGCCTTTATATTATAAGTTTATAACGAAGGAAGCCCTTTATAATTGAATGCAAAGTGACAAATTAATTGTTCAATTTGTTATGCATGGCTATAAATGTCATATTTCACTGATGAGTCGTCTACTTCAAGTATGCTTCAAGTTCAACCAAGTCATATTAACTAATCTGTTATAAACTTAATCAACTTCAAACAAAATTTATGAAGTTTCAACAATTCGTATGAGACCATAATGTCAAAAGTCAAAACCTTAATCTTAATAGGATAGAGTGGTCGGCCACAAATCTTTCTCCATTTACAACCTTTCTAATTTTCAAAACTAAAATGTTTTTGTCCTACTTTATTATATGTCATATATACATTTTTTTTTTTTTTTTTTTTTTTTTTGTTTTTTGCTTACTTCTTGTCTACCATGGATCAAATCAACTAAACTATGATCAAGTAACATATTAATAGATATCTCTAAATGTGCATTTTCCGAATATCTAATCTCCACAAAAATCTGATTTTTTTTTTAAAAAAAAAAAAAAAAAAAGAAAAAAAATCTCCAAAAAATCTTTACTATATGTAATTTGTTGTTCGCTTAGTTAGTTAGTTCCTCGGATCAATATTTTTTTTTTTTTTTTTTTGACAAAATAAATAAAAAAAATGTGTTAGTCCTTACTTTATCGAGTGTACGGGGTAAATCTAATAATGTGTTAGGAATAGGAATATAAGATAGATCGGGTAAGTAATTATGCTAAATCTAGTATTTCGGTCAAAGTACACATTACAAACCGACGGGGAATGTATTTCAAAGCTCGAATATCGAAGACATAAATAAAAAAAAAAAAATCTAAGTAGCAAAAAGGACACTCTTGTGGATACGAGAAGTGTTGGGCCTCCACGTGTGACTCAAATCTAACAACAAGAATCCTGACTTCATCTAAAGTTTCTACAGTCCATACGTGGGGTCATTGCTCCTTACACGCGTCATTTTTTTGCATGCTATCTTCGTTTTTCTGTCCCCCTTGGATTACCCTTTTTACCCTCGCTTAATTGAGAAAATTATGATCACCTTTACATTTTGCATAACTGCTTAATTTTTGCTGGACATGTAAGCCGATAGATGTAAATTGTAACAACTACGGCCTGTTCACATTTACTAAAATGATTAGAGCTGAACTGATATTTATAGTGTCTTAGTTTTGTAATACTCTCTCCGTTTTTAAATACTTGCTCCATTTCTCTTGGACACGCATGTCGATGCTAATCTTTGATCACTAATATCTTTAATTATCAATACGTATAGATTCTAACAATTGGAAATTAATAATCTAATCATTGGGATGATTCCAACAAGTACCCACAAGACTATATTTTTTCTTATATATAAATCACAAACATTAGTCAAAGTAGACTAAATGAATAGTGCAAAAAATAGAAATGGAGCAAGTATTTAAAAACGAAGGGAGTAGTTTATTAGTTTTTTTTATTACTCCCTTCGTCCCTAAATTACATTCATCCTTTCTATTTTTGGTATTCCAAAATTACATTCCTCCTTTCTATTTTGGTAAGTTTTTTTTTAGTAAATCAACTCTCTTTTTCTGTTTTATATTTAATGCTTTCTCATTCATCCTTACCTAATCTCACTCATAATCCTTGTGCCAAATTACAATGAATATGATTGGTTAAATTTTTTTAATAAGGAGCATGTGATTGGTCCTATTTTTTTTTTTTTTTGCAAAGGATTGATGACTTGTCATGAGTAATAACTAATCTATCTTTGTATTTCCCATTGATTGTTATTTGTCTTATTTTTCTCTCCTTAATTCCCGTGTAAATTTCCAAAAAAGAATGTAATTTAGGGACGGAGGGAGTAGTATATCAGTTTGACCATCACATTTTAACAACATGAGATTTTGACCGGTGATAGATATTTTATTTAACAAGGTATATAAATTATAACAAAATATTATTCATCGCAATCTAGCTATACATTGAACTGAGATATACAAGTAAGTAGTAAGTATGATTTTAACAAGTACTCATTTAACCCATGCATAATTGATCTTATGTATAAGCATGATCATTAATTAAAGTGCTGTACACAATTAGTTCAAAAGTCAAGATGGAACATACATGTAAAAAACATGAGTAATATTTTCTCCGTTTCTTAATAAATTCATCATTTTAACATAATTTTTGCACTATTTATATTATAAATTTGACTACTTTATTTAGTACTATACAGTATATTAATTGTTATTTAATTGGCTAATAGCAATGTATATTATCAAATTACCTAATTTGAAATTAGAAAGTAAAATGTTGCATATATTAAGAGACGGAGTGCATAAAACATTTCCCCTAAATGACTTTTCGACTAAGCACACTTGATAACAATGTATTATTAGTTCTTCTTTTCAATACAGTGCCTTGATAAAATGTTAATAGAAATACACTGAAATGACATGACTATATGTTTATTTTAGAAAGGGACATGACCTTTTATGGTTAAGGATAAAACATGAAATTAGTCAAAGTTAATCCGTAAAAGGTGAGAAATGTCAAATAAATGTCTAAAAGGAATGGAAGAAATAGTTTATTGATGATGTCGTAGATTATATAATTGTTAATAATATTTGATGTTTTAGAATCATTAAATGATAGAGCTAATAAACTTTGGCTCCACCAATATTATTTGTTTGAGAGGCTCCACCTTTCACACAATCACACACTAGTGTAACAATGAAACCACATTTATGATCCAACGTCTCAGTCTCACAAGTCACACACTAAGGAAGTAATTCATTATAGACTTATAGTACAATTGATAATATTAAAAGAAAATTCACCCTTATATTAATAAATCTACAATCCTTTAATTTTAGATGTTTTATTCATTTTTTTTTTACTGCCCAACGTTTCTTTTCTATTTAAAAAGATATGTAGACCAATATATTTTTCCTAATTAAAGTCTAAAACCATGGGTTAATTTCATGATCATTTACATCCATTTTTTTTTTAATTATTTATTTGTTTTATCAAAATGCAAGTATGCTTTAAAGTTTTCATTTTATGCTTGCTAATTAAAACCTTATACGTTTATAATCTAAAAGATTTAAAAAATTGATGATTCAAAAATATATTTTGTATTATTAATTCAATGATATATAAATATAATTATACCTTTCAAAAATTAGTTATATACTTTGTACTTTTGTACATTTTAATTTTTAATATGATAAATATATAATATGATATTAAAAGTAGTATATGAACTATACAAATTTATCCACTCATATTATACTAATAAAAAAATAAAATTAAAGAAATAAACTGCGTATATTACTTTTCATTATTCTTGAAAGTTTATCTCACTTTTCATCTTTGTTTTACTTTTACTTTAATCTATTTTTAACTTGCAATTTTTACCCCTTATCCCACAATAATCAATTAGTATTATATACTCCTAGAGTACTATGAATCATGGTACTCCTTATACAATTTGTTTGAGTTATTTTGCGTACACTTTATATTACTAGGGATTCCAACGCGCGCGATGCGCATAGTATAGCTATGAGTAGAATTATTATCGATATTCTTTATGTCTTATGCCGGTTTGTGTATAATATTTTATCAAAGATATATTTGCATATAAACGATAAATGTGTTGGATGTTGTGCAATTTTTTTAGTTGAGCTACTTTAAAATAATGCTCACATAAAGAAACAACTTTCGTTGTCTAGTAACTAATGCTGTTATATAGTTATACCATAAATTTCTAAACAATTCTAAACTTTATTATTCCAATCCTCCATTTAATTTATGATTAATTGATAAAATTGCAAAAAATTACACATGAGGATAAGAAGGTAAATAAATATTTTGAGAGGTATAATAGTCCATGCACTATTCATAAGAGCAATCTTCTACTTTTTATAAGGTAAGGATTTTGCGTAAATATTGCGTTATTTTGTTACAATAATATGTTATTTACTTATTTACTTCAACCTCAACTCATGCTATTTTTAATTTACATAAAATAACAAGTACTTATTTAAAAATAACATGTATATAAATTGAAATAATAATTTCACATCAAAATAATATTAACAACGTAGAGTTTTAAGATAATCGAAAAAACTTCATGATATACTAAATTTCTGGACATGAACACATTTGAACCCTTATTAAATGGCTTCAAATCAATTGATTTATAAGAAACCCAGAAAATTGGAAGAAGAAAAGAGGAGAGAGAAAGTGTCTTTGATTTAGAGTTGGAGTAGTGAGAGGAAGAGAAACAGTGAGAGTGAGAGGTTGATTTCTGGAAAATTGAAAGAAGAAAGGAAGAGAAAGTGTGTAATTTTGAGTTGGAGTAGCTAAGAGAGGGTGATAGAGAGTGAGTGTGGGAGGAAGATGACTGAGAAAGGGGCGAAATAACATACATTTATTTTAAAATAACATATATATAAATTGAAATAATAAGAAGTTAAAATCCAAATAACATGAATTTTATAAACTTGGAGTACCGTGTGCATGGTACTCCAGGAGTAAGATAGAAATTGCGCAAATAATTATACATTTTCACTATCTATGTTTTATATTATCTACCCTTTGATTCTATACTCGTGAATGTTTTTACTCTCTTATTCAGATATTCTACAAGGAGTATTTATTTTAATTTTTTTTCTAACGCCTACTCTTTTAAAAGATTTATCATAATGAATTGTAAACTTTTAGAGACAGAAAGAGTATTTCTATTAAATGACGGCCACAAAATTTTCAATATAAAAACACAATAGAGTACTATTATTAGTCCTACAAATCTACAATAACCCTTTATCCATATGCCCACGATTCTCAAGATGTATGATGTCATATTAATACTTTAGGAATTTAGGTGCGCTTTGATGTTATGATGTATCTCAAGTTATTCTGTTCCTCGAAAAGTACTCAAAAACCATATATTATAATTATTTTTATAAATAAATGATATAAAGTGCCATGCATAACCCATATTGTACTAATGTGGTATACACCTCATGATCATGCACATGGAACTCTGTACATCCATCGGATTATAGTATGAGTTTAATTATATTTTAGAGTAATCAATCTTATAATTATTTATGATTGTGTCTAAACATAATCAATTAACTAATTAAGAATAATCAATCTATTCGTTCGATACGTGCATGGTTGGAGTAGCTTTAATTTGATGGTAATGTAGTTGCTTGAGGTTTGGTAAGATTTCGACTGGTGCACTGTTCACCATGTACTTACTCCTTTAATTATTTTATTGTTTAATGTATGTTGATGTTTAGGGTTAGGGTAAGGGTGGAGTAATAGCGTAAAGAAATGAATTTAGTGGTAGAAGTATATATGTAGGTAAGATTTGTGAGCAAGCACATGTGCGCGCAATCAATAATTAGTACTTCGTAGTAGCCTATTAGGTCTTATATGCAATGTATTAATTTAATTTTGCGCTAAGATCAAACTAAAGATTATTGATAGATGTGTCTTCGGATAATTCGATACCCAACCCTAGTTCTTTATATAAATTTCTCCATATATTCATATAATCGCCAATGATTCGTAGCACTTTTGTTAAAACTTAAATATGATACATGAAGGTTATCTACTGATTGTGGTTGCTTTTAGCACAGTTTCTTTTATAATGCTTGATCCGGACTACTCTAAACTCGAGCATTGCTCATCAATCCATGTCGCTGATTAATAATTATGTAGTTGCTTTATCATAGAGAGGGTTAAAATTAGAAAAGAAAAAAAAAATCCTACATGGTTCAAAGAACATTGAATTCCAATAAGAGGTCATCATTTAAATCACTATCCTCATTGTTTGTTGATAGCCTCATTTACGCATGGTCAGTAACTTTATAATCCCTATTATTAGTAACTTTATCTTGACTCTATCACATTGTAAACAAGTGTTAGGATGCGTCAAGTATAAGAATTTATGAAATCTAAATTAGGGTTACAGTTCTTACACACATCACATCGTAATAACTTATTCAATAGGTTTTAAAAAAATACGTAACATATATAGTACAAGTAGTTGTTAGTTAATTACCTGCGTAATAGACCAACAGTTATAATAATTGTATAAGTCGACCTTAATTATAGTGTTGGTCGGCCTTAAAATACTGTGGTCATATCTAGTTTGATATACTTTTGACACATTGACTATAAATCGAGATGATAAATGGTAGTTTTTCGAGACATATCCAATATGCCTCTTTATTTCAAGTATGTGTGCTTTATATGACTGCTATCTATCTCTAAAGTACGTGGTTTATACTTGTGAAATTCAACTATTTGTTTCAAAAAAAAAAAAAAAAACTTGTGAAATTCAACTTGTTTCATATGAAACCATTTATAAATGTGGTACCTTTGAAATACATGTACGTTGCTCATAGTTTGAAGCTTTCTATTATGTGAAATAATAGTAATATGATGTGATAGTTTAGAAGTCGTATGCTTGAAAGAAGACGGATCTAATCTTCTTGTATATCGCTCTTTTTAGGTTAAAATAAAACATGTTGATTTATGGTACATGTGCACAATATAATGTTTGATTTCTTCTTCAATGTTATACACTTATACTATATACGAAGTGTATGATTGTGGATTATTTCAAACAAAAAAAAATTATGATTGTGGACTATAAAGATGAGCGAATAAGGTGAAAAAGGATACTGTAAATCTGTAATTCAAAAGGGCAAAAAGACATCACGAGCATGAACCTTTAAGAGGGTTGGAAGTGGAAGTCCATATCCAAATCACATACAACGTTGACAGATGATTAATAGCATTGACCATCATACCATTCTACCAAAAATTGTTGCTATAATTTATTATTGCAGTCTTAAATTGCTATATGTTGATATAGTTTAAAATACGGATTTGGACTGTACACTAATATAGAGCTTCACTTTAGACCTTCTGGTTTACTAAACTAAATATTTTATGAGAGGAAGAAATTAGGAACATAATTGAACTGAAGCTGAAGAGAACTAACCCTTTATAAGTTCAAATTAACGGAATTTTATCCCAAAACCATACAAGCTAACAATAGGATGAGTAGCCCTTTAACATTATAATCGACAATTGGATTTTTTTTTTTTTTTTTTTTTGAATCCAATCGACAATTGGAATTTAATTATTAACCAAATCTAATTGAGTTAATTCAACAATCACTCCACATAAAAGTTAAACCCTTACTTTATAAGATGTCATCAATAGCCCAAATCATATTGATTTTAACCAAATTAAACCGAACATGCAACATTCAATTTTTGATTAATGAGTTGAACCAATGCTTTATAAGATGTTACTAAACCAAATTGTTTTTATTTAACGAATCATTTTACCTTGAACATAATGGTATGTGAATATACCCGATAGGTTATTTTTGAGAAAACTTGCTTCTTTTTTTTTATCCCTTCATATTATTATTTTATTTCTTATCAGTTTATATCGAATTGAGTCAATTTTTAACAGCTCTAGATATGTCGGGATGAAGCCAAAAGAATTTGTACTAACAAGATGTAATTATCAAATGGGTAGTACTAGAACAAGTAATGGCCCTTAACAAAGTTGAAATAATAATGTGACTTATTAGGTGGGGTCACAAAAATTGTGATTGAAAATTACACAATTTAAAGCACTGTGATTCTTCTAGGATATGCATGTTATTATCATAGGGACAAGATTGACGGAACAATACATTTAACACCAATTTTCTTTTACGACCCTAAAAAACACCAATTTCTTTTTAGGTCGTGTAAGAATATATGCACATTTTATCTTTTCTGTTGTTTTACCTCAAAAGCCAAGTCCACTATATAATAAATCATGATGTTGTCACTGTTAGCTCTAAGTTCTAACTGATCAATACGTTGCTTTAATTCGGAATATCATTCAACTAATCAGCTTTGTCAAATTTTACTTAACTTAATCCCTAGGAAAGAAAAAAAGAAGAGGAATTGACCTTTTGATGAGTTACCGTAGGATGAAGGGCGTCCTCTAGCCCCACCATGGAAAAAAAAAATCACACTCGCTTTAATTAAAGAATAATTCCGAGAGTAATCGTGAATTTATTCATAAGAGGTATTTTCTCGATATCGATCACTGTTTACACCTTGTTTATAGTATATGTTGTTAAACACTGCCTTCTAAATTTGACCTAAACTCACTGTCATGCAATATACATAGTATTAACATTAAGTTATCAGCGCTCTTTTTACTTTAGGACCTGTTCATATCCCCTCTACCCCTTTAGATTCGGTGATCTCGAGACAAAACCGGCCTCTAGGAGATGGAAGTAGTTAAATAACCATCATGTTGGTTCCTCTTCCTCAAAGAAACCAATGATGTGAGTTTTGGAATGCCCTGAAAATGCAGGGGATTGATTAGTGCATGAAAATTCTTTGGGAGCAAAATGAAGTAATTGTGTGATCGTAAAATGGGTCCCACTCATTCATTGTATGGATCTATTGTACAAGTTTTGCGTGTCCTAGAAATGTGAATTAACTACCTTAATTAGTTGCTATTATGTGGCTACAATTTGATGCTTTGTCTTCAAGATTGTCAATCTTTTGGTGGTTAAAGTCACAAGCTAATCCACAAGAGTCAAGAGGGCCCTTGGTATCTTTACTTGATTTTTATGTTTGAGCTTTCTTGTTTGATCTTTCGGGTACATCTCATAATTTTACATTTATAAAAATCTCATAGCTAGCTTAGCTTGTTCCACATTTTAAATAAATTTACCATGTCATATGAAACTATTCACAATTACCTACATTAGTCATAATTTACAAAACGAGTTAAAATGCTCTCCGATTACTTCATTAACCTTTCCATTATGAAACAACACCTTAGGTAAAACTGAGGGAGATTTCAGAACGATTCATATTGGTTCATAATTCATACTTTGATGCACATAGCATTAGATCGCTTCCATTATTAACACACGAAACCGTAATTACACGATATATTAACAACATATCACACTATAATTACCGTAAAATTTACTAGAAGAGGTAAACAAGCGAAAAGAACTCCTTAACAAAGGGGTAAAAAAAAAACAACACCCTAAATAGAAGAAGCATAAGAAGGAAATGGCTTAGCAAAGTCGCAAAAACTCGCACATGGCTTCATGCAAAACCATCTCCAAAAATCGCACACGCGTCTAGTGATTCATTTGACTTTGTACAACACCATATTTATAGTAACGCTAGTCAATTATTGTGTACTTCTCTAATTATTGAGATTTACTAAAACTGTCTAGGATAATGTTTTTTTATATTTTTTTGATTGGAATTCATTTTAAGTTGTTATTTTGTAATTGAAACATCTGTAAAGCCATGATTATTATTATTATCTAAAATCTCTCATTATCTACTTAGTCACCTTTTTAGGAGCAAATTAATAGATAAAAAGGTTTACTAAGCAAAAGTTTGTGCATTTTGAGTTATGGTTAAGAAATTAGTACGTACTTAACATGGTATGGTATGGTATCATGATCATAACGTAAAACAAAGGTATAATATGATTAATAAATTAAAAATATGCCAAAGCGTACATGTACAAATTAGAGTATGTTCTTTTGGAGTATTAATAGAGCTTTCAAATAAATATATAGTAATACGTGAGGAGTGGAGGGATGGTTAATCCTCTATTCTGTCTCATCCAAGTGTGAGCTGGGTTTGACTCCTCATGCTTATTGTATGTTTATTCTTTACTTAGGTTAGTTAAATGATACTCCCTCTATTTCATTATTTTAGTTCTATTAGTCATACCACGGAGTATATTTTATTCTAGAATATAATTGGACTTAGTCATTGAAATTTTAATAATGATTCAAAATTTAAAATTGTAATATCATTAATTTTTTGATATTATATAACCTTAATACTATTATTGCTATCCTTGCTTATAGAAAATCCTTTATTAGTCTCTACAATTAAGGTTCTTAGAAAAAAAACAAAACTCCTATTAGAGATTCGAAATTATAAATTAAAATTTGAATATGTATTTTACTAGCACATGATTGAAGACATCAATGATAAAAATACGTGTTGATAATTGAGAAAAAAAAAAAATCAAGTAAAAGATATAACATTTAATTCAATCTAATACAGAGTAGGAAAGATCGATTGAACTTTTACTATCAGTTATCAAAATACATTACCCACATTTAACTCCATATTTAAGTTACGAATTTCACTCATAAGTTATTAGGGTCTCTGATTCTAATGTTAAGTATCAACTTTACATATGAAATTCTAAATTTTTAATCATCCGTTAATCTCTAAGCATTGTATTAAAATTATAATTAAATTAAATTAAATTAAATTAAATTTAGTATTTAAAAATGAAAACCTAGATTAAATCCCTCTAACAAAAAAAAAATACTGGTACAAATACTTTGCAAAACAAATACGAAGAGTCGAAAAAACCAAAAAGCTTGAGAATACAAAAAGGCTTTACGTATTTGACGCTCCACCGCCTTTGGAAATTCAATACCATGAAAAATAACCCTTTATTTAGTATTTCACTGACACCACCCTTAAAATCACCAATTATATTCTCACCTTCACCAATCACATCACACCACATGTCCTCCCAAATTCCACCTCATCAAAATCCCACGAATCCCAATAAACCTTCCTTCACCCCCAAGTCACAGCTGGTAACTCTAGAACCTCCTCCACCTCTAGTATTTTCCACATTTTTTAACCGCTTTTGGTAATTAAAATCCCATTTTAATTAATTTTTTACCTTAATTCTCAAAAATCTTAACCATGGTTAAATTAACCCTTTATATACCCCTCTTCATCCAGCCGTCTTTTGCTATCATATTCTCGGACACAATCAAAACTACATAACACTTACCAAATAACACTTTTATTATTTTATTATTATTATTGTTTGTATACATTCATTTTCTTTCTCCAAAAACCCGAAATCAAAATGATGATCGGAGAAACCCGCCGTCATCATCAGATTGATGTACCGCCGTGGCAGGAATCGTATTCTCCCACGGCGGTACATATCTCATCCCCAGCCTCATCACCGCCGCTACAATCAAGTAGCGGCGGTGTAGGCTCGAATCATCTCCCTAACTCCCCCACTTACTATGACGCTGTTTTAGCGTCCCTTCGTCGATACCTTCTTGCTGACGCCGTTGATAAGGAGGCTTCTCCGGGGGTGGCTGATGCGGCGGCGACGGTGGATTATTCGAGTGAGGTTGATTTTTTATCAGGTGAATATGATGATGATTTTTTCATGTATGATTTCAAGGTTCGTAAGTGTACTCGGGCTCGGGCCCATGATTGGACTGAGTGTCCCTTCGCCCATCCTGGCGAGAAGGCGAGGCGAAGGGACCCGAGGAAGTTTAGCTATTCAGGGACCGCGTGTTCCGAGTTTAGAAAAGGCGGATGCAAGAAGGGTGACGGGTGCGAGTTTGCACACGGGGTGTTCGAGTGCTGGCTACACCCGGCCCGGTTCCGGACCCAGGCTTGTAAGGACGGGCCCGGGTGTAAGCGCCGGGTTTGTTTCTTCGCCCACACGCCTGATCAGCTACGGACCGGGCCGGGTCTCGGTAGCCCGAGAGGAAGTGGGCTCGTCTCGGGCTCCGAGGACAGCGCCATCAACACCCCGTCCGTAGGTGACCTCATGGCGTCCATCAGGAACCTACAACTCAACAAGGTCAAATCCATGCCTAGTTCGTGGGGAAGTCACCCCATGCACGTGAATGGCTCGCCCGTATTCGGGTCCCCTCGTGGGGTTGGGACTCCTACGGCGATTAGCCGGGCTGGGTTCTTTAGCCTGCCGACAACCCCAACCCGGCCGAGGATCGGGTATTGGGACAATCAAGATATTGGTGAGGAGGATGAGCAGCCTGTGATGGAGAGGGTTGAGTCTGGTAGAGAGTTAAGGGCTCGGATGTTTGAAAAGTTGAGCAAAGAAAACCCTCTTGATGGGTCGGGTAGCCCACTTTCGGCATCGGCACCCGGACCGGGTCCCGATTTTGGGTGGGTGTGTGATCTCATTGAGTGAATACCACACCCATTTGGAGTGATATGAGTACGTAAAACCCATATTTTCTTACCATGGAGTAAATTAATTAGAATTACGGTGATTTGAGAAGGAAAAAAAAATAATTTCACTAAAAAATATATATTTTTTTTCCAAATTTTTTTTCCCCAAGAATTTTTAACTAAAAAATTTGGGTATTAGAAGCATTAATTAATTAATTATTTACTACTCATATTATGATTTGCATTTGTTTTTTTCAATTATTTTATTTAAGCAGTCGTAAAAAAAAATTCTGCTGACCTAAAGGAAGTACCCATAAAATTTGGGAGATTTCAAGATTTACTATGAAAGGAATGATATTGTAGATAAAACTTTCCCAAATATGTGGGGGTATTAAGGAATCCAAAAAAAAAAAAAAATTAACTTTTTTTTTTTTTACAATTTATTTTTAATTTTTCTACCTGGGGGACAATCTGGAAGGTCCTAGATTTGCCAAGAAAAAGGAGGAAGATCTTATTTTGTACAGCTGAAGCCTACTCTTTATTTTTTCACCAAGCTGCCTAAGAAGGAAAATGAAGAGGAAGACAAGTAATTTCCCATTTTAAGTATGTAATTTTTCGTATCGATTATTATTGTTATTCGTGATACAAGTCATGATAGGTCGATAATGATCAGTTTAATGACGATTAATCGTTGTTAATTAGCTTTGGTTTTCTATATTTAGATTGTAAATATTGTGAACTACTCTTACAATTATTATATAATGGTAATGTATAATTATTTGTTTGCTATTTTTACCGTGTGATTGGATTTTGTACGAATAGTGTCAGAATTGCTTGTTAGTTTGATGTGATTTATGGGTTTGCTAGAATGGCTAGTATTTATGGACCACTAGCTAGAATAATTGGTACTCCGTAGTGTTTTGTCTATATTTGTAAAGATTGAACTAGATTTATTTGCTACTTTGTGGCACTCGTTAAGTTCCTTGTGTTATCAATGGTGTTCGTTGACACCCTTTTCATGCTATATGCCTATATTGGATGTAATGTATATGAGTCGATGTCGATATTGATGGTCGATGGATCATACGATGGACATTGGTGTGTTTGTGGTGTGGTGGTATGAATCGAGATCTCAATATTTTGGAATTGTTATACATTACGAACAAGATAAGAATTTGTCTTAATTAAGGGTTTATTAAGGATTATTTTGTTGTTTAGTTTGCACATAATCATACCACTTTTGTGGTGGTGTGCTTAATGTTGGATAAAGATAGTACAATAATTAGGTAGTGATCGGGTTTAAGGTTAAAACAAGTGGATTTTTAATTGATTGTATGTGAGAAACTTTTAGTGATTATATTGATATTGATTTTTGATTGTTTGCAATGGATTTTGATAATTAGTAAAAGAGATACGAGAACTTAAGTGGGGATTGCATTGTTTTTGTCATGTTAAAGCTACCTTAACTTTTTTAAAGGATGTTAAATTTAGGGGAAGCTTGTATAGTTTTAATAAATTAAAGGGGATTTCACAACTATATATTTAGAGGTAGATAATTTTGGTAATCATGATTTTTCACAAGATAAAGAGGGTTGGATAGATGAAACGATTATTATCTTCCGTCATGTGATTTATTATGCCTTGTTGATGTATGCCAAGTGAGCACGTCATTGCTCTTTAGGGAGAATGTTGATCTTGTGTATGTATATATACAAACTAATGTTTTTACCCGAGCTTATTAGATTTAATGTAAATTGAATAATACGAGCTTATTACATACGGAGTATGAAGTTTTTTTTTGTTTTAAATCTAATCGTTAATCTTGAAGACTTGACATTGCAAGCTAAGGGAACAAGTCATCGCCTTTATTTATTTACTTTCTGCACCTTATTTAATTACTAGTGAGGTGTAATATTGACATTGTTCCTCAAATTTTGATAATTTTCCAAATTTGTAGCATTGAAAAAAGCTCACTCAATCACCAATTCACAATATGCATACGTTTTTACCCTTTAATATCTTGGATTTTATTTGGAGGAAAAAATAATGGACTTTAATAGCACTTTCTCTTATCTTCTTATCCATTTAATTCACCATAAACTATAAGGTTACAAGTAGGATCAATTAATGTTTCATATGGCCCAATTAGCATAATTGGAAAGTTTGAAACTTCTTGATTAAGCAATTAAGCCTAAGGATTAATGGAATCATCTATACGTGGATGTCATAGGTAGTACTTGATGTACTATATTAGAAAGGGCCAAAGGGGGGTTTAGATAACCTTAATTTTTGGGGATAAGGATTTCTTTTAATCGCCAATTATATTGTTGAATTAGTCAATTCTTTTTCCCCATATCGACGCTCTGACTCAAACCCAACTCGATCTACTTATGTAGTTTTGTTTGGCCAAGATGTGAGTGTTCGTGATCCAATCCCTGATCTTTACTTTTAGACGTGTTTTTATCTATTATGGTTATTCTCCTAATCTTATTAAAGATAAATGAGAATATGGTTGATTAGTCTTGATTAAATCTCAACAATCCTCATAATTTTTACATTAATACTCCTATATATACCCTATTACTTCGTATAATATCTGTATAATAGACGTTTGATTTTTTGTTGTTCACCTACATTTTGTTGCTTTGGCCTCTGTATCATTATTGTATAAGTTTGTACATACAACTATATGGGTAAGGCAAAATCAATGCTACTTAGATTGTATGATAATCTTAAATATATATTCTCTTGTCTCCCCAAATGGCACTGTCTGGAATTCACCAACTACTCACAATGTCACAACAATGCAATTTATGATCCATGCTCATCACCACACTAGTCTCAGCTTATTTATGCCTGTGGACTGTGGTCCAATCTACCGACTCCGTACTATTAACACACCTAGCTATAAAAATTGAAAGTAATGATATAAACGACATTTAATCTCATGCTTAACGTACCATTATATATTATGGAATTAAGATTTTTGCCAACTACATTACTCCAATCATTTAATTAGCCGAGAATAAATCTATAATTAATGACTAACTACTAATTAACAGATTAAATTATTTCAAGAGTGAATAATTTATACACATAAGAAAACGATCGATGTACTAATTTTCGTGGTTTAACATAGCAAAGAAAACTTGATAATTTTTTGATAGACAAATTTTCCTTTTTGACCCCTCCCATACGGTACGTTAATGTGACTGGCATACAAAAAATCAGATCGTCTGACAAAGTGGGTACAACCCATTTAATTCTATTTGATAGCTATCTATGCAGTTGACTAATGGCATCTTCAACACCATAAATTTTCTCCCCAATCTTACACCGTGCAAATAAAATCGACCTATATTTGAGTACAAGTTAAGGTTACGTCGTTTTTTTCATTTGAATTTCACTTATTTATACTCTGCAGTTGTGCATATCAACGATTACCCATTAAATTTTTCGTTCTTAATACTTTGATTGACTAGCCTTTGAAAGTTACTCGTATTAATCGAAATAATGGTCCAAACTTGGACTTTCCCTTCCCAAATTTGACCTAATGGACTAGTTTGATAGGTTAAATTATGATTAACCAAGAAATGATAAGTGATCTATTTCTTAATGTCATGGTTGAACTGCATATCAAAAAACAATTTTAACAATAAGCTGTAATTAATTTTAAAATTATTATTTAAAATAAATAGCTAGCTAGGTACTCGCGGTGCACAATAATGTAAGTACTTTTAGGAATTTTCTAAATAGTGTTTAGTAATGCATTGATATTGATATCTATATAAAAAAAACACGCTCATTTAGAGATAACTCTTTTTGAATTATAGGAGATCAATCACCACATAACAGATATTTTTATCAAAACGAACATCCTTTATTAATACTCGTATTGTTGAACACATGTATTGATAACCGTGAAAAAACAAATGAGAGAGCTTTTAGGATTTGAGAGAGAAGAAGATACATGTATCTAATTTTTATAAAAATGTCAAAAAGATTTTGGTTGACCAACACTTGTGTGAAGATCTCTTCTTATCTGCTGCAAATGCACTAGGAGTATAAATTCATGGCAAGTGCTATTTCAATCAATTCCTACATATTTTTTTTTCAAGTATATTTTAAAATTTGCATTATTATTGAATATAAAAATTGGTGGTCATCTATATGAATTAGTTATAAAATAGTATAGATTTGCAGTCTCCTATCAATTAGTCTCCCTCAATGAGACATTACACATGCATTAAGCTAAGGTAGGTAAACTGTCCACTATTTTATGAATTTGCAATATCATAAACTAGCATGCTAGCTTTATTATGGATATAACTATATAAGTATGGTCTTGAAAAGGAAATGCTCATTCGAATCTTTTTTTTTTTTTTTTGGGTGTAAACTTGTTACATCATATACAACTTCACACACACAATTTCCAATTCAGAGACCCTTCAATACTCCCAATCTCCATCTTATAGCCCAATCGATAACGCCTTAGCTAATATATCATTTTTAGTATTTTTGAGTAATTAACAAAGTAGTTGTTGTACGTACATCACAACTTCAAATATAATGAACACTATAGCAAATAGATAGTAAAAAATAAAAAGTATATATTTTATACTCTATATGAAAATCAAATACGCAAAATTTTGATGTATAGTATCTCTTGATATTCAATTATTATAAGCATATATGCACCCATGCTTTGTATGTTATGTGCAAGTGTGACTAGTACGTGTACTGTTCGTCTAACATTGAAAAAAAGGGTTTTTAGTTTATAACACCCAGGCGGATTGCTACTCCTCTTATTGCCTATTGATTTTAGGATGAAACCTCGTTTTGGACTCTTGTTTTTGGTATTCTAGGCAACTATTCTTGTATTTTTAATCATTTATTATAACAAACAGGTATTTGAGCTAGGTTTGATCTAATCGCACCTTTTGTGAAGCACATAGAACAAATTCAATTTATTAAACTTATTATTTTGCCATTACCAAATTAAAGAAATGGCTTACTTTAAAGTAAGGTTGCATACAATTTAAAGTCATCACATCATGTGCTCATAAAGTATTTGAACAAACTATTAACATCTTAAACCAAAACCACTTCACAAGTTAATTAAGGCCTTGAAATTTACACAGTAAACTACAGTAAATTTGTACGGTTTCTTATTTCAAAGCATATATAGCAGCAGTCTGCAGTTGTTAATCTTGTTAGCTTAAACAGTACATTAACTATTTCGAACTCATTTTGTTTTATTCATTTTCCACTTATATACTATAGATTTGGTGGTGGGAGCATGCAACTCCACTTTTTAAAAAGACTTTGTTGTTCAACAAGACAACAACGCATATGTTTTTTTTATCCTACATTTCATTCTTTGTTCATATGGAGTATATTCATACCACATTTGTTAATACGAGTAATTAAAGAGGCGAACAAATAAAAAAAGATGCGCGTTATATATACTACATACTTTGTTGAAATGCAAGGATCAAGGAGTAGAGGAACGGTTGGTCCCTTCATCTCCTCCTGGAGTTACCTAGTTCGATCCTCACCCCACTCCTCTTGTGATAGGAGGGCCCCCCTATCTTACCATGTAAAAGAAATACTTTGTTGAAATGCTGAAAAGGTAAGTAGTTGTTGGATTTACCTTAATGTACATCACTGAAATATAATATGGTCAAAGTTAAAGAAAGACAAAAGTCAAATGTGTCATTATTTTAGAACGGATCGGAGGAGCATCATATCACCTATTCAACACTATTCAAAATGAATTGTACTCCGTAACTTAATTACAAAGCTCCATAAATCGCACACTTAGTGCATGGCCATATCATATGTGATATGTATTGGGCCAGTCAACTTCTAATCCTATACACAATAAAGTCCTACAATTGGAGTCACATGAAATGTCCTACTCCAACACCTTCTTTTCCCAAAGTCTTTTCCAAAGCCCGAGCCAAGCACAACCTTTGCTTTTAATTTGGTGAAACACATTTTTTGACAAAACTACTTTTTACCCATTCCATGTTTTGCACATTACACTTGAGGAGTGAAAGCACTACAAAGTGTCAGGCCGGGCCAATTCGGGCCAAACATTGATTTGAGTCGGGTTTTATAGGGTTTTTAGGTCATACAGGCCGGGCTTGCTGGTCCTTAGGGCCAGGTACGGGTATTAGTGGGTACGTTCTTTAACATTAGCGTAGGGCTTCTAATATGTTTAAGACGGCCTCAAGTAAATACGTTGTTTGCACAAGTCGTGCAATTAGACAAGCAAACTTTTTCATACTTATTACTAGAATCGATAAGGCATATATAGACATTGTAGCCATTGTTAATTAAACTATACAAAAATTTGGTAGGTTGCTACGTTATTTCCCGGCAAATGGCAGTTATTGTCAAACTGCCTAATCTAGACCGTGAAGGTAGACATCAAGTGATAAATTTTCTAAAGCTAAATGTTAAAGTTACTTGGTGAGTGTTCAACTAATTTTGGTTTTTTTCAATCCATTATTATGTAATGTAAATCTGGTTGTTTTCATCACAGATATACTTATCATAGGAGTACGATGTGCAACAAATCAAAATACATGTGTGCATCATCTTGATAATGATAGAATTGACTAACAAAGCAATTTTACTAATGGTGATATACTTTAATGATGTATACTTTGCATATATAATGAGAAAAGTCCAATTTCCAGCCAATGTAACGTATGCGATGCGTCTAGTCACTATTGTTGACAACAAGCGTTCTAATGTAGATATTGATTTTAATCGATATATACTTATTTGGAATATACAATCACCTACGTGTTATGTTTTTAAAAATTCGAAAAAAGTTGTTACATTTGCTACTATTATTAGGTTTTTATGATTGATTCAAACATTATTTCCTTAGTTATATCCGTCGTAGTTATTATAGAAAACTTTGCGACTTATTCATTTCTTAGATTAGTTTGGACACTAATTATTTGGAAAACAAATTACTATTACGCTAATATCTACAAAATCTTCTCATTTGACTTTTCTTTGAGACAATCATCATCCAATTCTACATAGTAGATAGGAGAAATTTAAACCTTTAAGAACGAAATAGTTTCGATCAAAGTCTTGCAAAAATTTATAAATGATCGAAGTGGCATGGCATATTATTTCATGATGCACGCTGAACAGTATAGATAACTCCTTCCACAATCTCTCCAATTCTCCATTACAATTATGTCAATCAAAATTAATATTCACACCATCTACTTTTATAAAGAACTTCCTATTCTTAAAAAAGATTGATGCTTACAAAAAGCTACCTAGATTGTATTATAGTGGAGATGTAATACAAATAAAAAGAAAATAGTGGCTACCTTAAAAAGGGACATCTTAGGAAAAGACTAATTAATTTGGTATGTCTTATTCAATGTAACAGTTACATAATATAAAATATCAAAGTTGGATATGATGCTTTGTGCTTATGTAGTCTTAAGGATATCAGATCATCATATATATGTAATACTTAGGGTCTGTTCTCATTGATTGAACTCAGCTGAACTGAACTGAACTGTACTGAATATTTTATAAGAGAAGGAAATTAGGAGTGGAGCTGAACTGAATTGAACTGAGCTGAACTGAACTGAACTGAATTTCAACGTAAGAGAACAGAGCCTTACTGATAATGTGATTCCTAGAGTTTTAGATGCATTTGTACAATCATGTAAGTGTCTTTTTTATGGGTGACCATTTGATTTTTGCTAACATGCTTGCCTTTCAATAGCTTGACAAAGACTACATTAAGTTGTAACCAAATATGTGCACTACAATTGATAAAAAGGTGTACAGTGTGCGTCGGTAATAAGATTCTAAGGTTTCCATGAAAACTTATAACAGGACAAATGTACGTACTATAAACAGTTCATTGTAAGAAAAAAAAATGTATCACAATATTCACAAAAGACTAAAAGAGTAAGATAATTATATCAATGGTTGTCTTTTTTGACGCTAACTACAAAGAAATTAAAGTAGCATTTATGGGTTTTTTGTGGTTGGGTACAAGAATACTACAGTAGTACTACTAGGTCATGGAATATATAACACGAGTAAGTTGTTTAACTTGCATAACTAGCTAGCTACTAAGAGCATCTTCAACGACGACAAATTAACCGCCAAATTTGCTTTTCATACCACATATATATGATTTATAACAAATTATCCTTTATAGTCTGTATCCTAATTGTTAGCTATGAGCTAAGCTTAATTTGTTATTTAAATGAACCTCACTTTCTCATTTTTTTTAAAAAAATTTAATTTTATTAATAATGTAATAACCTTCCATCTTATGACAATTTTGTCACAAGCAAATTAGCTTCCCAAGATGATTGTATATCTTCGCTTTTTTTTTTTTTTTTTTTTTTTTTTTTTGACAACAGCAAAACCCTAAATTAATTATAAACTAAATTACACATTACAACATTAGGGGTAGAATCATATAACAACTTTCTATTCGGAAGCCATACAATTTCAGTGGGATAAGACGCTTTTCTTTTTGAGCCACTCATCCTGCAAAACAAAGAGTTAGTAAAAACAGAGGAAGTTGAATTTCTTAGAGAATGACTTTTCCTTCTAGCTCTGGAACGACGAGAGGAAACTAATAACATCAAATTCTGGGAAGAGGAATTGTTGGGGATTGCAGTAGACTTTAACTTGGAGCAACTGAAAGGGGCACCGACGTACTTTCACACGATGACACTTGATCAACCATACCTATGGTCGTATCTTCTTGTGCCAAATTTGGAGTTATTTCACACCTAACATACCCTTTCACAGGGGGGTGACTAATCTATATTGGTGTAAAAACTTCTTGAGTTTCAACACAATCCATCTTCATTGGAGGATCGAGTACTCGGATGCTAATAAAATCCTTCTTGGAAGAGCAATATTGCAGGCAAATCTTTAGCTACAAACATTAAATATACTTTAACAAGGTTTAAAATTAAATTGAATTTGCCACAACTATGATTGAAAACAACAAAGAGACGAAATTGCTTGAGGTGTAGCACCAATTATCATGTTAATTTACCATTTCATATGCTTATTTAGAGATTTATTTGATTAGTTATTAAAGGGGGGTTTTGAGTTTATTTAAGAGAAGGGACAGAGAGTCCATCTTGTGTGTGGTTGGGCACACAATTGTGGCTGGTTTTAAAAAAATAAAGTATTCCCTATAACACTGACTAAGTAACCTCTGTAACACTAACGAGGTAACCTTTAATATGATTAGCCACATAGTGTGGCCAGCCACTTATAAGAATTTGTGTTTTTAAAAATTGTTCTTTGTTTTGACTTTTTGTATATGATAATTACCAATAATCGATAGATTAATTATAATATAAAATAAGTTCACCGCCAATGAGATGATTAAAATTGGGTGAGATTTAAGTGGAAAGATTTAAACTGTACATGTATTAGATTTTTGTCTTTTTGAGGACAAGCTTTTTTAAAAAAAAAAAATAATAATCAATGGTTATTAATAAATTTGGGCCACTAGAGCTGTTTAATTTGTTAACAGCCCATATTTTATCCATAAAACGAAAACTGAGTTTTAATTGGGCCGTTTTTGGTACTTCTGCCTACGGTAAATACGCGCTTGGGCCTCAGGCTTTTAATTGCAAACATTCCGACATTCACAAAGAAAGCAAATTCAACAAATATGTAATTTATCTATTGAATCAAATAAATGTAGCCCTTCATTGAATTATGATTGTTGGGAAGATCTTGAAGATGTACGATATTTCTTGCATATATTGCATTTTTTTAAAAAAGATTTTAAAAAGATCAAACATATATAAATGATGGATCTCGAATTTGCAGCATCAAAGTCACAATGTTAGTTTCCTATTATATCCACCAAACGTTTTTGGTTAATGCATGCATTACATACATTGTAGTGTATCACTGTATGCAAGAATATGTATTGCCTACTATTAGTATTGTACCGATCACGTTTTAGTTTTATGACATGTTTTCGAAGAACCTCTTTGAAGTTATATAGACCGCCATATAAATTATTCAATTGATCTACATATAAGTTGGTAGGTAGACGAAAAGAGAAATGCATGGTATTAACATGATACAATATAATAACTAGTTTGTGGACCCGGGCGATGTCCCGGATTTTTACATTAATATTTGTTTTAATTTATGATTAAATTTCTTGTAATTAAATTTTGTTATTCATATTGTCATTTGCTACATATTTATATTTTGTATTCAAAAATTACATAAAAATTCACATAGTTCAGTGGTAAGACATTTAGCTCTAAGATTAGAGGTTGTGAGTTCAAATCTTGTGGTGAACATTTTTTTTTTTATTATTATTATAAGTGAATGACATACAATGAAGACAAATGGAAGGGACAGCCACATGGCGTTATGAGCAGTTTCATGGGTGACGTGGTGTAGTGAGCGAAGCTTACGTGACACGTGGACGTTGTTAGAAACGCCTTTTAATATATTAGTATAGATATATTAGTATAGATTGTAATATTTAGATTTTATGAAACCGAGAAAGAAAATTTAACTAACCAAGCAATCCCTCCCTCTCACAAATTTAATGGCATTAAAAGCAAATTTACCGGTTCTATGAGCTTATAGATGACTAAAAGACCAGCTCAAAGTCTCATTTGTTATACTTTTCTTCAAGGACCCTATCCAATAATTGCACCATATATGATTGCTCACTTTACTTGTTGATTAATTCACCTTTAATAAATGGCGTATAGGATATAGACATATAGTCATTCAATTACTACGTAAAATATAACGGCGTGCCGTAGTTAAAGAATTTGAACAACCTGGTAAAATTTTGTTTATGATGTTGATTGTTTACTAAGAAATTATACAAGTATTTAACTTTTGTGTCGTATAATATTTGGTAAGGTAAAGTAAGGTAAATTATACTCTGTACATGAGACTAATCTAACAATATTTTGTTGGAAATAATTAAAAAATATAGGTTATTGTGCAATAGCACGCAATTGCACAATAACATGTCAAAACGAGAAAAGTATTATGGGTTAAGGGCCTGTTCACATTTACTGAACTAGCTGAACTGAACTGAACTGATTGGAGCTAAATTGAACTGAACTGAATTGAGCTGAAATGAATACTTTATGAGAGAGGGAAGTTAGGGGCTGAACTGAACTGAATTGAGCTGAACTGAAATGAACTTATCATTTATCATTTACATTAGGAAAGAACAACATTTATCATTTACATTAGGGAAAAAAAAAATTAAAATTTGCATTTATGGAATATTATATGAGCTTAGATGTCCATAAGTTGAATTTTAATAAATTTTTTTTTTAAAGAACAAAGCATAAAAGTGTTGATGATTTGAGATGGTCAAATTAAGATAAAAAGAATTGAATATGTGGTTATAATGGGTAAAACTTGCGATGCTTAGATTAATCTGTACAACAAACGTGCATTAAGGTAATTAATTGAAAAATATTTCTGTTGAATTCTAATGTGAAAGGGAACCCTGCGTCCACACTTAAAGCGTCACAATCACATAATAAGAAGCTAAGGCGACGCTAATGTAATAAACTGAACTGTGATTAATTTATGGCATTTGGTAATTTCTGTATTACGAGTAACCTTTATCAAAACTTATGTTTTAGACCTTAAACTTCGTATGATTTTATAGTGAAAAATACATGATTTAAACAATACTTGCATTAGTTATAACAATTAAGTTGAATTAAAAAAATGGGAATTCTCATTTATATATACCATTCTACTCTTGACTTACGAAGTATAAGCTAAAAATAGCTATCCATTATCAATTAATTTTTTAATGAAACTATCATATTTTAAATTGGCTTATTAGTGACCAAACACTCTTCCTATTTTCTTGAGTAGGCCAATATGAAGATTAAGAATTTGAGATGCAACTCTCTCTCACAAGTCTAATGAGTAATATTGGCTTTTATACAAATTTTAATATAAAAAAAAAAAATACAACCAATGATTGAAAATGACCTTAATCTTTTGCCCTATATAAATGTCTCATGTTTGTAAATACATTTTTTGTATCCACCTTTGTAAAATCAAATTCAAAACCAAATAATCTTCTTTAATTTAATCTGTCGAGATTCAAAATTGGTGTAGTAATATATACGAGTGTACCACATTGATCAAGTTTAAAAAGTGTTCACACATCATAGTCCCACAGCTATTTTGGGACTAGCATGCGTTTTGACTTGAGCAAAAAAAAAAAGCAATTATAGTTGTATATCCGTGTTACAATCAGCAATGACATTGTTGTATACATTGAAGAAGTTTATTTCATCTGATGTAATCTTCCTTGACTAGGCTCAATTCTCACCAAAAAACAAAGAAGTATTCCAATCATATATCATATACACTATATATTTTTTAAAACATAGTCAAGACTTAGTCAATAATTCCGTACTAATAACTCTAATTTAAACATGGTCTTCATTTATATACAAGTACTACATATAGTATATAAGTCCCACATATGTACTCATAAATTAATCTTCCTAGTTTTTTTCATTTCATTACAATTAGTGAGTAATCAAAGCACTAAAAACTACTTAGCCGCCGAATATTTGAAAGTTAATTAAGCTAGTGTACAACAATGGGAAGATCACCATGTTGTGACAAAGCTAAGGTTAAAAAAGGGCCATGGTCTGCTGAAGAAGATACAATGCTTGTAAACTTTGTCGCGAAATATGGCAATGGAGGCAACTGGATTTCACTACCTAAAAAAATCGGTTAGTTTTAACTTCTAACACCAAAATATACTCTCAATGTCCAAGTAATAATTTAAGTACGTATAAATATTATAGATGTATAAAGTCTTAGATTTTATGAAGTTCGGCCTCATATTTTAGGCTAACCTAATGTTTTTTTAAATAGGATTGAATCGATGTGGGAAGAGTTGTCGTTTAAGATGGTTGAATTATCTTAGACCGGATATTAGACATGATAATTTCACTGAAGAAGAAGATTATATAATACTCTCACTTTACCACAGCATAGGCAGCAGGTATATATATATACACAAACAATTATTTTATTTTATGCTAATAATATAATTTTTTTTGTAAGTAATTATATCTTTCAATTGAAATAACATTGCATGGACTAACCATATTTATTATATATATATGTTTAATTATATAGGTGGTCAGTAATTGCATCAAATCTACAAGGAAGAACAGACAACGATGTGAAGAATTACTGGAACACAAAGCTTAAGAAAAAAATATCATCAGAAAAATTCATGAGTAATAACATTTCTAGGATTTCATCTTACAAAAACACAGATTTTAGTACATTCAATCATCAAACTCTAGGAAATGAAAGTATTATGAGTTCAAGATTAGGTCAAGGTGGCATTTTCGACGTTGGACAATGTCAAGAGAATGTAACTCTAAGCCACACAACAAGTAGTGGTTCAATGACTCCAGAGATTTCAAGCTATTCAGGATCATCAAGTTATGTGGAATTTAATCAAAACAGCTCGGGATCGATTTCGATTAGTGGTGAAGATGATGGGTTTTGGATGGATTTGTTGTCTGAATCATTTGATGATGTTGTAGTTGGTTCTAAACTTGAGGAGAAAATAAGTGAAATAGCTTCACTCTTAGATGATTCATTTTGCAAAAGATAGTTTTTATTGTAATTTTTTCTTTGGATGTATTTTTTAATTAAGGTAGAATTATTCATAACATTATATTGAATTATTTGTAGGCTAGCAAATTCTTTATGGAATGTATAAAAAAATTTGAATGTTATGGTTGACAGTAGTGTTATCAAATTATTGTTGCAAGATGATGATTTATTTACTCATATTATACTCGTAATATTTAGGTTCATGTATGAAATTTCAAATAGTAGCAAAATAGACAAATCATGCATGATGCATGGATATAATATTTGGTCCATGAAATAATAAATTCAAAACAATGACCTTGTCAATATTAGGTACCTGAAAACAGTGGGGTGAATGAGGAAAGTAGCACCAGCAGGCAGGGTGGCCTGAGGCACAACACGAATGATTGGTGTAGGTATGGCACGTACGATATGTTATTGTGGGTGTTGAACCATTGTTTAGACCTTTATTATATGGGAGAAACATGACAAGGTATAATATGATATGATTCAATACGCAATGACAAAACAAGCTAAAATCAACGAAATTTGGCTAGGCTCTCAAGAATAATGTCACAACTCACACTATACTACTCGTACAATACAATGAGTCAGTGACATATTGACATGTGGGCTTGGTCCAACTTGTTTAAAATTACAACATGGTATGGATTGACATGTCCCTTGTGGGCTGCGCCTTGTCAACTTCAAAGCACATGAGCTTGGCACAAGGTAGTGAGTGAAGGCACAACCCTCAACCATCTTTAGATGAGAGGGGAAAGGGTAGGGGCTAGGGAGTACTTGAGCTAAGATTTTCATTTTGGTTCTTTTTAATATAGGAAAGTTTTTGCTTATTAAAAGGATAACGATGAAGTTGGATCCTTTAGAATATTATTATTCAACTCTTGCCACATTCGAAAACACACATCATTTAGGGTTTGTTTTTCACAAGTTTAAGGTTAATTATGATCTAGCTAGTGTAGCATACACGTTTTGTAAAGACAAAAGATATAATAAAGCTAAAAGTGGCCAAACGCCACCATTGATTTTATTTAGTTAAAGCTTTTGGGATGATTAATAAAGAGATCAAATCTCTTTACATTATTTGCCCTTTGTAGCTCTTTACGCATCTAAGATCATTTTAAGAGTTTTTTGTATAAATTCGTTCAATAAAAAGGTTCATAAGAAGTATGTTTAAAACACTTTTCAAAGATCAAGTAATGATCATCATAATTAATATAAGTATCATTTACAACGTTTTATACACATAACTTCGACAATTAAAAGGTTTTTTATTGCTTTTTTTTTTTGACAAATAACACATTCAAACTAAATTAAAAATTCACACCCTTTAACATAAGTACATAACAAATAGGTAACCTAAACAAAAAAAATTAAATCGCTTCAATGTCTTGAATCAATTTGTCGCTTTAAATGACCCACCTTGTCGAACAAGATTAATACTCCGTACCTGCCTTAAATAACCCACCTTATCGAACAAGATTAATACTCCGTACCTTATACTACATGTCTACGTATAATCGTATAATCGCGAGATGTGAGAAATAGTCATTGACTATTTAAAGACTCAAAAAAATCATCCAGGGTGTTAATCACGTTCCATAACAAATAAACGTACCAATTTGCATCAAAAAAAAAGGAAAATTTGATAACTACCTCAAAAAAGGGGTCTTTGTGAATTACTACCCGCAAAAAAAAAAAGTTGTTAATTACTACCCTAAAACTGATTAATTTTAGCAACTACTACCTTTTTTACTAATCAGCATACTTAAGCTCTTAATGATATTATTATTCATCTAATTACTAATTAGTAGCTCTTAAACCTTAATTAATTAGGTAAACCCTAGCACCACCTTCCCACCACCATTGCACCACCTCCGGCGGCCCCCCTTTGGCCCTTTAACACATCCGATAGCTCCTCCACCATGAAACCCACTCCCTGCACTCAATCCCCCACCACGAAACCCACCCTCCCTTTCCCCCACCACAAGATCCACCCTATTCTTGTTCCCCCCACCACGATTACCACCTCGATTCTGCTTCCCCAACACACAATTCCCACCCCCTTTTACGATACCCCCATCCCCTACCCGCGACGGCCCTGACCCCCTACCCCTCGTCGGAAATCCTTGCTCAACCATCCCTAATCTTCCTATATCCCCTTCCCCCCTAATCACCACCCTAGGGTTTCAATTTTAGGGCTTTAGGGTTTTAATTTTAAACATTAGGGTGGTGATTAAAGGGGGGAAGGGGGTGGAGGAGGCTTAGGGAGGGCTTAATAGAGTTCTCTAGCAAGGGGAAGGGGGCTAGGGTGGCTAGTGGGTGGGGAGGAGGGATTTTTTCGAGGGTTGGAGGGATTGTTGGGGGGTTTAGAGGTGGTGCAATGGGTGGTTTAGAGGTGGGGTGGATGCCGAGGCGAGGGTAGGCTGCCGGAGATGGTGGGGATAGAGTAAGGGGGCTGCCGGAGGTGGTTTAGTGGTGGTTTAGAGGTGGTGTTAGGGTTTATTCAATTAATCATGCCTTAAAAGTAACTAATTATAAATTAGCCGGATAATGATATCATTAATAGATTAAATCACCTAATTAGGGGCTGATTAGGGAAAAGGGTAGCAATCTATACAATTCATCAGTTTTAGGGTAGTAATTAACAACTTTTTTTTTTTGCGGGTAGTAATTCACAAAGACCCCTGTTTTGAGGTAGTAATTAACAAATTTTCCAAAAAAAAAAAAAAAAAACAAATAAACGTACCAATTACAAAATTCACTTACTCATTTATTAAAATCAAAGTATATTTTCTAAATATTCCCCAAAATCAACAAACACTCACTCCCAAATTCTTCCTCTTTCTTTCTTTCTGAAAAAAAAAATAGAGGAGAGAGAAACACAATAATGGATGCTCATCTTCCAAAAGAGACTAAAGAGTTGGCCAAGAAACACAGATTCAAGTCCCTTAAACGGGTCAATTTTGACCCGGATCAACTACTTGATTCGACCCCTTTTGGAGCTCAATATGGGTCCTTGGAAAACGGGTTGACTTACTATGTTCGCTGCAATCCCAAACCCCAAATGAGAGCTGCTCTTGCTCTTGCTGTTAAAGTCGGGTATGTTTGTTTTATTACCCATTTTTCTAATTTTAGTTCTAAATTGCTTTTTAAATTAGTGGAGTATTATTAATTTGATTACTGAATTAGATGATGATGCATTTATTTTCTTGAAAAAATATAAAATATTGGTTTCAATCTTGTAAATGTCATAGTGGGGTCCAATGTTGGCGGCATTTAGCAATTCACGTCATATATGGTCTATGCTCATATGGTACCGAGTATCAATTTAGAAATGCACGAACAATATTATGTATCGATTGGTGTTATATTTTCGTTGTTAGAATTGATGTGCAATAGGCTACTACCGTACTACGGGTGCACAATTAAAGCCGACTATGGTATATGCATATCACTCTCATAAACTTAGAGACCTGGTTATCTCGTAAAAAAATTAGTGATTGGTTGTACCATGTGTGATATGTCGGTACTACTTCATAAAATTAATGAATTATTGTCCTTGGGTAACATGATGAGGTCTTGGGAAAAACCACTAATGCCCTTATTCAATGATTAACTACTTGCTGGGGTTTATGCCATTTATAGTCACTTAGTCAGTAAGATGGCATAGTCTTAAAGAATGGTACTTATGATCTTAGATCAAATCCCGTCTACATGTTTCTATTGTGGGCGTATACGTGTATCCGTGTATTTGTATGTTGTAGGTCGATGCTGTTAATGTCCTGTTAAGTTGGCATAGTCTTAAAGAATGGTACTTATGATCTTGGATTAAATCCCGTCTACATGTTTCCATTATACAAAAACTGAGTTTGTGATTGCATGAATACAAAATGATGTTATAATCTACTTTATACAAGATTTCTGAAGTCTAACTAATTCCCTAAAATCAAGGAATCTGTTATAAGTGATCATAGGTTGTTTGAGGAATATGGTAATACTTGTTAGTAATGTTACTCATTGATGCTAATCAAATAACATAAATGGGATGAAAAGAATTTTTGAGTCAAATAGATCCTAAATGTAGTTGGGTGGTGGTTGTGATCAATGACCGTTTACATTATTTTTAACTAGTTCTAATGGACATGGTGATTATTTCGTGATTACATCTTTTTCTCGTCGTTGTTAAGCTCCATTATGTATTCTGCACGTGTTAGTTGTCACCTATTATACATTAGAGAAGAAAAGTGATAAGAAGCACTTTAGAAGCTCGAGGAGCTACTGCTCTCATTGCCACTTGGTTTTGGGACGGAGCCTCACTTGAGCTTGTAAGTGGTCCAACTCTCCTTCGTTATGAGTAACGTACATTCTTTTTTGATAAGCTCTTAGAACATTAGTCATTTATTGAATTTGTTTGATGTTGGCAGCTCAATTTTTGAAGAGGACTATGAACGAGGAATTGCTCATATAGTTGAACATCTTGCTTTCAGCGCTACTAAAAAATACACAAATCATGATATTGTAAAATTCTTGGAAAGTATAGGGGCAGAGTTTGGTGCGTGTGGAAATGCTTACACAAGTTTTGATGAGACTGTTTATGAGCTGTTTGTTCCTATTGACAAGCCTGGGATATTGTCTGAGGCGATTTCCATTTTATCAGAGTTTAGTTCTGAGGTTTCTATCAATTTTTCCATCCTGTCTTTTACTCTATTAGTCTGTGATATCAATGTCAAATGTCAATACTTTTCTGTGTTTCCTTCATTTACTTGCAGATTCGGATTTCAGAAGAGGACTTGGACAAAGAAAGAGGAGCTGTCCTTGAAGAATATAGACAAGGCAGGGATGCTAGTGGTCGCCTGTCCGAAGAAACCTTTGCTTCAATAATGAAGGGTTCCAAGGTAAGCTCGAAAACTACAGAACAATGAGTATTCCGTCTTTCCTTTCACTTGGATTAATAAAAAAAGTTCTGACAAAATGAGCCACTTTGAGGGTTCTTTTCTAGTAGTTAACTAGTGATTAATATTATGATGTATTGACGTGTAATAAACTGCAATGAGAAAGCTTCTATGAGTTCTGTCATTTGGTATCTAAAAGTATTGCGAAACGTGAAGAATTAGATATTGTTTGTGCAAACTGCAATCAAGGAAAAGAAAGTAGAATGTGGCTAGCTTGTTGTATGAAAAAAAAGTAGGAAATTATAATAGCGAATGAAGTACTCAAAGTTATATGATCTGAGAGTAGATGCAACCTGTAAATATTAAGTGTATCACGAACTAAAATAGCATCTATCTTGTACTATCAATCCCTTGCAAAAATCATCCAATGTACATATGTGTGGTCTGCTAACCTTAATAGCCAGAAAATTCTTTGTGGTGGTGGTGTTTGGGAGGGGAGGGGGTAGCACAAGGGGGAGTTTGAGGATTCCCAATCATTGTATTGCTAGCTCCCGTGTGCTTGCTTGATCATTTAATTATTCATGGTATTGGCGATGTGGAGGACTTTGTCTTAGAAGTTACCTCATTTCCCATAATTTTGCTTTAATTTTTTTAAAAAATCTTAATATTGGTAGATTTTAATAATTAGCTGCAGAACCCTTTGTGCATTTTATTTCTGACAATGTCAACAAAATATACTCAGCTTAGTCTTGCTTCTGAAAAGTGTAGATTAGTGTAGTGGCTGTACCACATTGATAGTATTCATAGGAAGTGTTTTTGGCATAAATAAGTAAGATCTTTCACCGTGTTGGCGAAATCTGTAATGTGAAACTTTTTTGTTCTGCAAGAAAGTCTGGTTTTTGCTTCTAAAGCTTTATCATTGTTTGGTCTTGAAGGCTTACTGAACAATTATACCCTTTTTTTTTTTAATTATTGATTTAAGTTTTCTTTCTTATAATTTTGTAAGAGTAATTGATCCTTTCAAATAACTTCTATGTGTATGTTGTGCTTTGCTTCTTTTTCCTCAATTTTCAAAGAATACTAGCAATTAGAAATTTTGAGTTTGAGATATTTGTGTTGATACTTTGATCGTACACAGTATGCAAACCGTTTGCCAATTGGGTTGGAAAATGTGATTCGGTCAGCTCCTGCTAAGATTGCAAAGCAATTTTATAAGAAGTGGTACAATTTACAGAGCATGGCAGTAATAGCAGTTGGCGACTTTCCTAATACAGAGGTTATATCTCTTTAATATTATGAAGATAATTTATTAGTTTTGTTTTCTGAACCAAAATAGCTTTGAAGATATTTTCTTATCTGCTTGATCTCTCTCAGAGTGTTGTCGAGTTGATAGCCCAGAAATTCGGCCATATTAATTTACCAGAGCCTCCAATAAATTCCCCTGGGCCTAAGATTCCATTTCACGGTGAAACACGGTTTTCGTGCTTAGTTGAACCAGAAGCATCAGGGGTTAGTACTCCTGTCTCCATATTTTAATAAATACTTAAAATGTCAATTGACTGTATCTTATGATGTGGTCTATGTTTAATGACAACAGACTACAGTGGAGATAAATTGGAAGATGTTAAATGATGAGCCTAAGACTGTAAGAGACTATAAAGACTGGCTCATTGGAGTAGTGTTCCGTTCAGCTTTGAACCGTAGATTCACTAAAATATCTCGGAGAAAGAATCCACCCTTTTTTGTCTGCTCCGCAGCAGAAGTGGAGTTGGTTCGTCCAGTTAAAGCCGTCCAAATATCTTCATCTTGCAAAGAAAAAAGTATACTTGAAGCCTTGACATCAGTGCTAACTGAGGTATGTGTCTATGATCATGCCTGTATTGCCCTGGCTAGTTGAATGATTATCTGACTCATTTTATTTCAGCTTGCAAGGGTTAGATCACACGATTTCTCTGAGCGTGAGATATCAATTGCCTGTGCCAATATCATGGCAGAAATGGAGTCTGCTTATTTAGAGCGTGAGAAAATGCAATCAAGCACCTGGCGGTATCAGTATCTGCAGGTAAATGCAGTTCTTCTGTTTTTCTCTGCTATATATATGTATATTTCAATACCCACCTTTTACCAATTTATCTCTTTTGCTTTTCTTCTGTCTACCACCTTATCAATTCCTGTATGTCGTTCAGCATTTTCTCCGCAATGAAGCTGTTCTTGGGCTTGAATTTGAGGCTCAGCTTTTTAAAAGTATTCTGCCTCGTAAGTCCAGACCAAATGCTTAAGTTTTCTGGTTTTTCTATCTTCTGGAGATAAAGTCTCATTACTATCTATCAAATCCGAGCAGAGTTATCAGCATCAGAGGTTTCCAGGTATTCTGAGAAGTTACGAATGTCAGAAAGTTCTGTTATAATAATAACTGAACCTCGAGCCACAGTAACTGAGAAAGATCTTAAGGATCTTGTGTCAGAGACAAATTATCTTGAGGAGGAAGGCAAAATTTCTCCCTGGGAGGATGATATCATTCCAGAAGAAGTCGTCCAGGTGAAGCCAAATCCTGGGTGAGTTTCACACTAAACCATGCTGCATTAGAAGCTATCATCAAATTTCCTCACTGTAGTATCTTTTACTTCTGGCTAGAGAGTACAAGACACAAAAGTAGAGTTTTTATGTGAGTTAGGGCTTGTAGAAGTAAGACTGGCAAGTTTAGTCATCTGAATATATGTATTATGATTCCAATGGAAGCAACAAGATCTAAAATCTGCTGTGATTAGAATTTATTGTAAAAAAAGCAGCCTTTTTTTGGGCTTTTGGCCTATTAATCTATCCTATGGTATCTTTTAATGGAATAAGATACGATGACTTGGGAGTCCATTGTATTCTATTTCTTGACCAAGTAGCTTTAATATGATTTTAGATTTGTAGATTTCTAGGTTCAATAAATAACAATGCTGCTTCAGGCCTAGTAAGTAGTAAGTATGTGTAGTTATTGTCTGTCTGTTTGCAGATCTTGCCCAACAAATCAAAATTATTGCTACTGTATGACACATTTTTCAGTTGTGGTACTTTAGGCAATTTTTAATTGAATTCCAGGTCTTCTGTTTATTCAGGAAAGTTTTGGAAGAATCTCAATATCAAGATATTGGAGTTACTGAATTAGTTCTGTCAAATGGAATGAAGGTTTGCTACAAATGTACAGATTTCAAGAATGACCAGGTATACATTAAACTACTAGTCTATAATGCTGAAATATCTATAAACTCTTCATCTCTTGCATATCATGCATACTGACAGGTATTGCAATATTCTTATTTACATAATAAGCCAGAGGAGGGTGATATAAATCCATGAATACGATCACCATTGGAAAATGATGATTATATCTTTGAGCGCCATCCTAAAGCCATTGAGGCTATCAGGGCTTGTCATTGTCTTAAGTCTTAACCTGATAGCCCAACCTACATCTATGAGTGGAGCATTACATGCTTAACTAAGACATGATTAGGATCTCCTGAGAATTGTTTTTGCATGTCGATTTGCCTTGAAAAATGTCAAATCTAGGCTAGCTCCTTTTCACTAATAAATTAAAAGATGATCCCTGTGCTTGTGTCTAGGATGTGGTTCTGCATCCCTATCTTATGAGTTCAAGTTTTTGTAACCACTGAATAGATATTAGTCATATTTATTGCCTGGATTTTACCTTCATGGCGTGCTAGTAGTGATTGAATGTGATGCACAAAGTTGGATTGTATTATATGAAGAAAAGACTTCTTTGAGTACAAACTTTAATGTAAAAGGCTAGAGCTCACAAGTAAATTGTGTATGGAGTTAGAGGACAGACTAATTGTATGTGATGTCACAACTCATAAGATATTTTACAATTGTCATTCATTGTTTTTTACTAAGTTCTTAAATAATTGTGGTTCCCCTACCTGCCCTCTTCCTTCTCTCTTTTAAAAGTCAGAAGGAGAAAGAGCATTAAGCCTTTGATATATAATTAAAAAAGACTAAACAATCAAAAACAGAAAAGAGACTGATAATAGCATGTGGCCCGTGGCTGTATAAAAAATTGTATATTCTTGGTCTACTGCCCTTGGGATTTTAAGGACTTTGAAAGAGTAACAAAAAAATGGGATTTAACAATGTCTGCATAGTTTCTAAGTGAAGAACTATACTTAAAAGACTCCAATGGTCCAATTTTCATCTCTTTGAAGTAATCTTATTACTCCCCTGATGTTTATCAGTATTGTGTAATTGTGTCACCTTCTTCTCTGTCAATCATATGTTATCTACTGATTTCTCGTATTCATATATAAAAATATAACTATTCAATTTTAAGAGGACTAACTGAAATTTACCATCATAAAAATTTCATTTGGCCAGTACTATATTCTTAAAAGTATTTGTTTGACAGGTTATCTTTAAAGGATATTCTTATGGAGGCTATTCAGAACTTTCAGAAAGTGATTTTCTTTCTTGCATTTTAAGCTCAAGTATTACTGGAGAGATTGGCCAGTTTGGTTATAAACCAACTGTTTTAGAGGATATGTTGGCTGGCAAGAGAGCTGGTGTCTACACAGAGCTTGGCGCATATACTAGAAGTTTCATTGGTGATTGTTCACCTTCAGATCTAGAAACTGCATTACAGGTTTGTTTTAGTATTCCCCTTTATGATTTAAAATTTTTGGTGTAATTTACGAGTTTGTGGATACACAATGATAGTAAGATTACTATGATGCTAGAGCGATTGACTTTCAACAATAATGGCCAAATAAATCCCATTCATCCGCAAGTGTGGCAATGGTGGATATTAGATGAAATCACCACGTGCGTCTTATTTATAGTACTGATTTTCCTAGCTTCTTGCTAAACTCAATCAAATCACAGTTATAGCATAGCTAATTTTTCTTTTTCCTCTTATATTTCCTCATGCTAGCTTGTCTATCAACTTTTTGTGACCTGTGTGGAGCCTGATGAAGATGATATTAAAAGAGTGATACATATAGTAGAAGAAATGATTCGAGCAGATGAAAGGGATCCTTACAGTGTCTTCACAAATAGGGTGACAAGAATTAAATATGGAAATTCTTACTTTTATAAGGTATTTTTTTTTGAAAGAATACTTTTATAAGGTATGATTGTCTACACATAGCCACATATTATGCCTCATACCAGGTTTTTAATAATGCAGTGTTGATTTCCTTTTTGCAGTCACCGCTTGTTAATGATCTTCCAAAAGTTGATCCAAAGAAAGCTTGTGAATATTTTGACCGTAGCTTTAAAGACCCCTCGACATTTACTGTTGTGATCATTGGCAATCTTGATCCAGCTATGATTCATCCATTAATACTGGAGTATCTGGTAAGCTTGTATTTTGTTTGCTGATAAAAGTAAACATAATCTTGACAAACTTGCAGCATTACATTGTTTGTATTTATTTACAAATGTAGGGTGGAATCCCAAAGCCTTCTGAACCTGTTTTTCATTTCAAGTTGGATGACCTTAAAGGCTTACCTAGTAGTCCTCCTGTGAACATAGTAAGGTAATAATGCACAGCAGTAATTCAAATTTAACCAACATGAAGACAATCTGACTCTTTTTAGAATCTTTTAGCACCACCCAAATCTTAATTGTCTAGATGCTGTTTTATACTGTAGAGAAATTGTTAGAAGTCCCATGGTGGAAGCGCAGTGTTCAGTCCATATATCTTTGAATATAAAGTTGTGCAGTGAGACCCTGGTATGTGAGGTTTCTCCACTAAAATTCAGCATTATTCATAACTAAGAACTTTTTTTTTTTTTTTTTTCAAATTCCATCTTTTGGTGGTTATTTTATTTCTTTTCTTTTTTCATTTTTTGGGGTAAAGCTGGAAGAGATGTGGTTTGCTACATTTTTGAGCCAGCTTCTTCAGACCAAAATGACCCAGGCTCTCCGTTTCAAACATGGAGAGGTAAGTTACAGTGTATTATTTATTTAATTTTTTTTACCTCAGTGCATAAGTAAAATAGGCTATGTCAGAAAGTATTATGGCTCCTATATTTTAGATTAATCTAAACACAGTCTCTTTTGAGGTGCAGATATATTCTGTAAGTGTTGATTCTAACTTTGGATATAGCAAGCCATCAAAAACTGCTGATTTGGAGGGTGAGATAACCATCGAATTTTCATGTGATCCAAATGTCTCCTCTGCACTGGTGAGTGTAGTGTACTTTTCTTTTGTGTGATCCTACTATCCTAGAAAACATATGCCCACTACAATGTGTTTATGAATTATGACTATGTAAGTTCTTGGCATGCAGGTTGATATCGCTTTAGATGAGACACTGCGTCTTCAAGAGCATGGACCTTCAGAAGAAGATGTTTCCACTGTGCTTGAAATTGAACAGAGGGACCATGAAAATGAACTGCAGGTTTTTCCTTAATGACAAAACTTACACATTTTGCATATACTTCAGTTTGATGTCTATGCTTGTCTAATTTACTGCATTATTATTCTCTTATTTATCTTTGTGGTTAAAAGAAGTAATAAGCCTTATGATCCATCTTATCTTACCTACTCCCATGTCAATGTTCAATATTATGGTAATGACTCTTCAGAAGTTCTTGCCCAGGGCAGGGTAGGAGGTCCTTGATATGCCAGGCTTTACCCTATTATAACATAGATATTTTTTCATATATCTGCTATCTGTATACCAATTTTTTCGTAATGCTTCACCACAATTGAGATTCACGGACAATATAGTTAGTCATTTGGAGTTAGTCCATTACAGTTCAATTACTTTACTGCTCATAGAAGTATTCTTTTTATGTATATAGTTCTTATCTTGTGAGAAATCTGTCCCCTTTTCTAAGTGGTTCATCTTTGCTTTCTTTCAGGAAAATGTATTTTGGCTTTTTCAAATTTTGAAGAGCTACCGTTCGAGGTTGTATACTGATAATAATCTGGAATCTACATTTCAGGTTGCTACCTGTTTGAGCTGAAATCTTTACATATTTTTACCTATTTTGTCTATGGTCCCCTCTTCTGCTAAAAGTGAAATCATTGCTTTTACCATTTGTTTATCTTCCATTGGCTTCTCTTTCAGCTTAAAAGTTCAAAAGTATGATCAAGTTGTTCCCTACATTGTACAAAATTTGGAGTGGAACTTGGAAGTCACTCTTGTCACTTTAGTTTTGGTTAAAATGTTAGGAGTAAAATCAAACTTGATTATCTGTGCTTACTGTGGTTGTAAGAACATCCAGCAAAACAAAAAATGACCACAGGAGCTCAGTTTTCTGTTAATGTCTTACTGCTGTATGGTGCATCTTAATGATTTGGTATCCTATCTTTTTCTTTTTTAATTTATATGCAGTTATTAGACAAAGCGAGAAGCAGGGCTCGACAAACTCTCTCTCCATTAACTGCAAAATGGGCACTGCAGAAAATCTTGCCATACCCTTGTAAACAGCATTATGTCTCAGTGACCTTAATACCAGAAACAAATCGTTTTCGTTTACTGAAACACCAACTTAAAACCCAACTTAAGCAAAAATATTATGGTAGATATATTAAGGTATGGTATTTACACTTTCCTTAACTTTTTTGGCTGCATCTCTTTCTGGTTTAAAATTTTCTTCTGACAATGCTTCGTTTGGTTTTGTGCAGACTGTGGACAAAGTGTGGAAAGTTTTTGCCAGGAAACACATTTCTCACTAAAAGGTATAAGTCGAGTCGTATGCCTTCCCTGGTCCTTGCCTCACACTTAAATGTCTTTCGCTTCTAGGAAATGAAATTCATTAGTTCATTTACAACATTCTTATCTATAATTTATGTTCGTAGCAGGTGTATGCAGCAGCCAGCATTACCTTAATATGCCAGTTGCTTGAGTATTGGTTCATCCCATTTGTACAGCGGATTCATCAGCTTTACCCAAGTATAATTAGATCCTAGATTCTTTTGGGTGCTATGGCATCCACTATTTGACTGAACATGAACGCATATTATTTGACTGAACATGCTATGGCATATTGGCATCCACTATCTTCCTTGGGTTGTGACTAAGATTCACAATGTACATTATTTTCCTTTCGATGATTCTTTAACTGTAATTCTTAGGTGATTTCCAGTATGAATACATAACTGTTACATACAACATATATGTTATGACGACTCTTCATTTTACCTGATGTACATGCATCTCTCTATTAAATTCTTGACACTTTGACAAGAGTATGGTCACTACTTGACAATGACATTATTCAAAAAACAAGTGAGTTGACACTTGAACGAATACGTATCAACACGGTTGGGGCAAGGTAAAAAAGGTCTACAGATTAACTTGGTATTTACAGAATAATGTCTCATACATAGTGACCTAGCTCCTTGCTCTAATGTTAGGTAGCTCAAGAAAGAATCTTAAAGTTCTGTTTAATCTTCAACATTTATTGAGAATTTGGGATGAGCAAAAAGGCCTTGCTCCATAAGACAAATCTTTGAAAATTGCTGCAACTCCTTTAGAAACATGTATAACTCATCTACAAAATTTGGGATGATGGTGCTTGAAAAGGAGACTTGATACACACAACCAAATTGCATATTAATATTTATGAAACTTCTCTTCTGCTACTGCTAGTAACTCATTACCTCACCTGAATAGCAGAACTAAACCAGAAAGCCCCAAACAAAAAGTTAATTGCCCCAATAATACAGCCCTTCAAGTACATTGGTGTTCTTAGAGGTCATATGCAACAATTTCAAGATTGTTTCCTCCTCTGAATGATTATGAAATTGAGAGGGAGAGAGGCATATCTTAGCTCTTAGAAACATCCTTATTTTGTTGGCCAATGTGTCCACTTTCTGGACTCTACAAGTTCTTTCATCTTTTCTCACATAATTCAACCAAAAGTCTCCTACAACACGAAATGGAAAACAATATATGAGTACTTTCCTTCGATCCCAAAAGTTCGATTTACTTTTCTATTTAGGGTGTAAAAAAAAGTTCAGACTCGCAATTACTTTACTCTATTTTTAGCATATCATTTTTACTACTTTACCCTATTACCCCACACTTCTAAACATGCTCAATCTATGTTACTCGGACTCTTCATTTTACCTCAAGAACCCGTGCCGGACTCTTAATACTTGAAAACTTAATTTTAGTTCAAAATCATAGAATTTTTTTCACAAAATAGCCGAGTCGGACACTTGAACACGTACCCGTGTCGGACATGAGTATCCTGGTCCAAGTAACATGGCACTCAATGAGTCAATGACTCAATCATAAACGTTATAAACTCGACACTATCACTATTCCCCTTACTCCTGCAGGCTCTCATGCTGAAGCAAACTTCTTGATAATCAGGAATGAAGAGACCCAAAACCCTGTTATCAAATCTCTTTCTTGTTTCCAACACTTTGCAAGAGCATCTAATTCATTCCATCCCCAATACCTGCTATGTCAAATCCCACTTTTTTCATCAAATTACTGCTAATCCACCAAAACCCATCTCCAAAAACCCTAATTTTAACACCCCATCTTCCCCAAAACCTCTGGATTTCATCACTGTTTGTGAAACTCTATCATCTTACAACAATGATTTTAATCGGGCACTTGAATTTTTCAACTGGGTTGAAACCAATTGTGGGTTCCAGCATAATACAGAAACTTACAATTCTATGATTGATATTCTGGGTAAGTTTTTTGAATTTGATAAATGTTGGGAATTTATTGAAATCATGCGAAAACATCCATTTTCTATGCCTAATTATACTACTTTTCGTATAATGTTTAAGCGTTATATATCTGCTCATTATGTTAATGAAGCAATTGATATGTATGATAGATTAGGAGAGTTTAATTTGAAGGATGATACATCTTTTTGTAATTTGATTGATGCACTTTGTGAGTATAAACATGTGATTGAAGCAGAAGATTTGTGGGTGAAGAGGCAATCGTTTGTTAAATTTGTGAGTGAAACGAAAGTTTGTAATATGATGCTTCGAGGGTATGCAAAGATGGGGTGGTGGGGTAAGTGTAGGGAGTTTTGGGAGGAGATGGATAAGAAAGGGGTTCAGAAAGATTTGGTGACGTATTCGATTTATATGGATGTGCAATGTAAGTGTGGGAAGCCGTGGAAAGCTCTGAAAATGTATAAGGATATGAGGAGGAAGAGGATGCAACTGGATGTTGTAGCGTATAATACGGTTATTCATGCTATTGGTCTTAAAGAGGGAGTTGATTTCTCAATTCGTATGCTTAGAGAAATGAAAGAGTTAGGATGTCAGCCTAATGTGGTCACATATAATACTGTTCTTAAGCTTTTGTGTGACAATGGGAGGATGAAAGAGGCATATGGTATGCTTTATCAGATGCGCAAAATGGGTTGTGAACCCGATGTGATTACCTACCACTGTTTTTTCCGCTGTCTTGTTAGGCCAAAGGAGATGATAAGGTTGTTTGAGAAGATGTTAGAAAGTGGGGTTACTCCGAGGATGGATACTTATGTGATGCTTATGAGAAAATTTGGGAGGTGGGGATTTCTTCGCCCTGTTTATATTGTTTGGGATAAGATGAAAGAACTTGGTTGTAGTCCCAATGAGGCTGCTTACAATGCATTGATTGATGCTTTGTTGCAAAAGGGTATGGTGGATAATGCAAGGCAGTATGATGAAGAGATGCTGGCCAAAGGGCTTTCTGCTAAGCCTAGGGTCGAATTAGGAACAAATGCAGCAAATGACAAGTCCGGTGATGTTGAGCTATGATGCTCTGACTTGTTAGAGGAATCTGTTTGAAGAATACTGATCTTCCGCACTGTGACTTGTTGATGTGTTTATCAGTCTGGATGATAATGGCTTGTTTATGTAATAATGACATGAGTGCTTGATGGCTGCTAAAGGAACTCTTAACGTGTGTTTACTGAGAGGCTTGCACCCATGGTTCTTCCTAGTTTGATTTTAATTTATTTTTCTTGGAGAAGTCATCCAAGTAGTCTGCAAAGTGACATATTAATGGGAACCTGAACAATGAAAACAAAATTTTCTGGAGAAGCTCTGTATTAGCTGAGTGCAAAAGTGGAAGGGATTGTGAAAGGACTGAATCTAATATGACTTATGTCACTAATCCCTGCAGGTGAGTATCTTTCTACTACTATTTATTGTCATGGAATTTTAATACTGTCGATTTGACTAACACATATACTATTTGACTTTTAGTGCCACCATTGCATCTATAGCAGCTTCAGGGAAATTCTTGGAATATGGAGTGAGTTGTCTAAGATTTTGTGTTTTAACAGCATAAAGTGACGAAGTGGAGGTATGTTATATCTTGCTTTGTACCCCTATATATATTGAAAATTTAATAAACAGCTATCTTAACGATTTTATTTAAAGTTGTTGATAGTTTAACCGTCAAAGAGACTGATTTTGGTAACTATGTATATTACACTCATTAGAATTATGCTAAGGGGTTATTTGGTTCAATCAAAGAAAATGAATAAAAATCCCTCCTCCTTCCTCGGTTAACATTGAGAAGTACACTGTCACCTCATGTGGGGCACTATCATTGACACCCCAACAGACCGATCCCCCCCCACCGCTTGCTATGCTTAAAAAACGCTTCCGTAGCATGGCGATGCGGCCATTCTATACAGGATTCTAAATCACTGAAATGATATTCATACTACAATTTTCTTTTTTTTAAAAGTCGTAACTTTCTCCAATTTGACTGTTTCAAATTGAAATTTACCCTCATCAAATGATAATGACTGACTTGGCGCTCTCAAGTCTCAAGTGAAGAAGGTACATGGAAGTCAACTCATTTTTATACATCTGAAAAAATCTTGTGCTGAGTTAAAGTCATTTTTGTGACCATATTTATAGTGTGAAGCAATACTGATTTTGGATTAGTGGATGTGAGACAACTGTTTGGTAGTTGTGACTTGGGTGAGCAAAATTCAAGGGTTAGGAATTGAAACCAAAACTTTTTAAGGAATCTATTCAATTCTGATTTTGATTCTCAATTTTGAAACCTAAATTGGTAGGACATCCAGTCAACACCAATTTCATTACGAGGTGATATCATCATTTGAAATCTTGACACCACTCTTTTGCTTTGGAAAGAGATAATTGCTTGATAATTGTAATAGGAAGTAGGAACTCATTTTTTTCCCCTCTTTTTACTTCTAAATTTTTATGTTCGTTAAAGGATAATTTTACAATGGCTACAACAAATGTGTTGCCATTGTAATCTTTTAATTAAGGTGTTTACGTATTTGGTCTAAATCATTAGCATTCATACATCTGAGTAAATGAATTAATAATCAATCGTAATAAAAATTACACTAAAACATTACATAACATAGGAAACTAGGAAGGAAGTGTGGGTAAGGGAGATTACTCTAGATTCCAAGCTGGTGGTGGATAGACTCTCGAAAGGAACTGTTAATGCCTCTGATATTGATTCGGTTTTAGGTGATACTTTAGCCTTGTGTATGACTTTTGTTTCGGTTATTTGGTCTCATGTTAAACGAGATAGCAATAGTGTTGTCCATTCTCTCGCTAAGCTTGTACCGTTCGGTGTTGAACAAATTTGGAAAACCATTATCCCCAAGATCTAGCTCTGTACGTTTCGTTGGATACGTCCCTTAATTAATGAAGTGCTAGCTTGATTTCAAAAAAAAAAAATTAGGAAACGAATATTGTAGGTTTACAACAAGTTAGCAATAAGCCTAATAACATGGCATGGGTTGAGAATGCTTAAATTTATGAAGAAATGGAGATGATGTAGTCGGTTAAATGTATAAATAGTTATGGCTTGGATAAAAAGAAAAATGTGTATGATTAAAAGATTGCAATGGCTACAAATTTGTTGTATTCATCGTAAAATTATCTTAAAACAGAGTTTTGAATTGTTAGAAGTTGAAATATGAAATGAGTTCCTATCATAAAACACTAATTATATTTTTCTTTCCAAGCAAAGAAGTAGGGTCAAGAAGTCAAAATATCAAGAGTGAGTCACATCTACCTAACAATTGTTTTACACCGACTACCCAAAGTAATTATTTTTCTCAGGAAATGTCTTTTAAATGACTTAGTAGGGATTTTTTCAGCTCCATCTTCTTCATTATAGATACTCCGTAATCCAGACATAACTAGACAGCACCAAAAACCACTACTTGATCTCAGGCCCCACCTGTGGGTCACCTACTCAGGCAGCCATGTTCTCTTGCTTCTGCCATTTCTGAACAGTTATAATTTTTTAAATTAGATTTTTAATTCCAGTTTACCATGTTCAAACACGTCTCTGATTATATTCTGGAGACCTTCTTTAGTGCTGAGTCTATACCACAGACTCATCCTGAGCATATATCTTGGCCTTAAAATCACATGATTACGAGTATATGTCTCAGCGCAGGAAGCACTTCTTAGGGACCAGTGGACCACCAGATGCTAGATAATCCTTTCCTAAATTTTAGAAGAACATATACATTTTACCCATCGCTTGTCCATGATCTGTTAACATCTTTATATTTTAAAACGCATAAAAGTTTTGTCACAACCTTATTTCAGCTGCTAAGTTGATCAGGTTTAGTCTACCTACAGAATGTGGAAAGTTTGCTTCCTTCCATAATAAAATTCATGTTCGGGTAGCAGTTAAAAGGACCACTTGCTGGACGGGGGTAGTACTTTTAAATTTTAAGGATATGTGCATTATTAATGGATTTGTCCATTTTTTAAGGGCCTTGTAAATGTGATATATGAGGAGATATGAGTTTGAGATTTTTGGACAATGTCTTTGGTCATTGTGGTATGGTATAAAATGTTGGGCTATAAAGCATTGCCATGTGCATAAGACGAATGTGGCGGAGATGCGTATGTTGTGATGGATGTGTGGTCATACAAGAAATGAGCAGTTAAGGAATGAGATAATAAGGAAGACAGTAGGGGTTACATCGATTGTGTACAAGATGAGGGACAATCGCTTAAGATGGTTTGGCCATCTAAGAAGGAGACCAAGTGACGCTCCGGTAAGGAGGCTTGAAGAATTGCAAAGTGTTGGGAACTTGGGATCGCAAGAGGTAGCGGAAGACCTAATTGGAAGAGGGTGATTGAGAGTGACATGAGTGCTTTGGGGATTGAGGAAAATATGGTGTTAGATTGGGCGGTGTGGAGGGAGTTAAATCACGTCAACATGTCGTGATTATATATACTTTTTGAATTGATTTTCGTTTTTAATTTTTTATTTTAGCCCACCAGTGTTTTATGAACTGACATGAATTGTATTGTTTTTCTTTGCTAAAGAATTCTCAAACCTTTATGTTTTCAACTTGAATGTTTTCACCACTCTTTTAAAACTTTCTTGAATTTTATTCTTGATTCTGTTTATAAACTCTCTTAATTTTTCTTAAATACTCTTTCGTTTACTCACCTTTTTTCAAACTCTTTTAAATAATGGTTTTGCTATTCTGTGTCTTTATATCATACAATTCCTTATGTCGACTCATGTTAGTCGACCCCAAATCATTTTGGGACTAAAGTGGTGGTTGTTGTTGTCGTCTTTGGTTATTGTGGTGGTGGTTGTTGTTGTCGCCTTTGGTTATTGTTGTTATTATTGGTTCTCGTTCATTGTATATGTAAAACAAATTTCATTTTTTTCCCGTTTTACCTCTACTGTCAAAAATACTCTTTTGCCTCATTGTTGATGCCAGAGCATTGCTAGGAATGCCTTAGACAAAGAGTGTCGTTGATTTTAGCCTTCTGAAACCATTTTTGGTTAATTTGGGAGTTGTGTGCACATGGCTGATGTGTGCATAGTTAACTTGCACACGATTTTACCTAAGCTGCAACAGAATTTACTCTATACCCGGGAAAACCTGAAGCGGTGCATTGAACTGTGTCTAAAACGTGCCTTTGACACATTTTTGGTTTGATTTTGGTAACTGCATCATAGATAAGTTTCCTTATTTTGGTAGAATTAGTTGATTCTTTTCCTTGTTTTATGGTTTTACTTTCCTATTTGAGGATGTATTAAACATGTGGGAAGATAAGTTATATTTTGGTTTTCTGAGTACAGGATTAGTGTTAACAGCGATGTTGCTTATTTACCTAATTGCTTTTGATGTTTTACTTGGAAATTTTGATGAAATAATTGCAAATTCATGTGTTGCACATTGAAAATTGGCGTGTCGCTATAATCTTTCGTCCCATAGGTGTATTTGGGAGTGTGGGTGACCTTACTGACCTAGCCTATTAACATAACAATTAATCTGACCCAGTGATCCTTTATCTTGGGACTTTTGGAGGACTGTCTTAACAAATTGGCTTAGAGTTTAAGTTCTGCCCCTTTATATTTGTTACTTTGTACATACGGAGTATTTAATAGCAATATATCTGATTCTGCTGATAAGAGAGTGCTTCACTGCTGTTATGACCTGGAACTAATCAGATTTTTAGTTAATGTCCACCAGATGTACCCAATGCATTATCCAAGTTTCTTGAATGGTTAACAGAATTTCACTTAGTGCTTTTGGGCTAAGTTTGTTTCTTTTGTCACTCTTCTAAATTGAATCTTGTGCTCTTAACCTGATTATCTTTCTTAATCTTATTATATGACTGCTATGATACAGCCCTGCAGATCAATGGACGATTATTGAGTACCCTAAATCAGCCATAATGCAAAAATGACAGGAAATTACTGCAGACAAGTATGAAGTTGCCTACAAAATTAGCAAATTGATCAACATTCCTTTTCTATTGGCAACAAAATCAGCAATATTCACAGAAGGCTGCTTGGTGATCATCAGTTCATCATATCTCCTCAGTGAAAAACTTAAAGTTGATTTAAAAACAGTAATTTCTGATTCAAATAGCCAGTTAGGGACATGCAATTAGGCTCCCTTGTTTATTGTTGTCATATTTCCTATATCTTGATTTATAAGCATTAGTAAAATCTACATTGTGCTGTGCTAATATTGTAACTTGTGTTAAAAACCTAATTATTGATTAAAAATACATTGTTTATCCCTAAGTAACGAATAATTGACCATTATATTGATTTACAACTTTGTAGGCATGTTTTGAATTGTAAGGTTTTCATAAGAGATACTACCTTTGTTTCATATTATTTGCAACGATTTGACATAAAGTAGAGAGAAAAAATGTTTAATCGTTGCAAATATTATGAAACGGAGGTAGTATATGTAACATCGGGTAGAAACTTACATCGAATCACATTCCCATACATGAATTGTAAAAATATGAAGATCAACTTCAGCAGAAACAAGATATAGATATACATAATGTTTAATTTCAGCAAAAAAAAAAAAAAACTCAGCTTAAACAGCTCAAAACAGGCTTAGCTCTCACCAACCTTCATCCGTTTTATTTAGATGCATCACTTTTAAAATCACAATGCCTAATCCATCGAAATTGATATTTACATCTACGGTATATAAAGTACTCCGTACATAAAATATCCAAACCCCGTAAAATCTTGTTAGCTCATTGCAAGTAACGCTACCTAAAAATATCATCCGAACCAACTCTAACAATAAGTCGGTGAAGCCCGTGCGAAAATAAAAACCCCGTGCAATAACACCCTCCTATAAACAAACTCCCCTTCTTCTCTCCTCTTCTCTTCTCTTCTTCCCCATTTCATCATTTTCTCTCTCATCTTCATCAATGGCGTATCGATTCTCTCAATCCCTCACAACCCTCTTCTCCTCCTCTTCAACCACCTCCTCCACACTAAAACTCATCCCAAATTCTCTCTTTTCCCCAATTTTCAGCAACCCCAGAAACCACCTCTCCACTAAAGCCCGCCTCATCGAAGTCGACCTCGATTCTGCCTCAGATGGCGGAGAAATCGAAGTTATTGGGTTGAAGAAGCTTGAAGATGCTATTCATGGTATCTTCGTGCGACGGCTTGCACCTGATTGGCTCCCTCTTCGTCCTGGTTCTTCTTACTGGGTCCCACCTAAACGAACCTCTGATAACATTGTTGAGATTGTCGAAAGGCTTACTAATCCTTTGACTGAAGAGGAATCTCTTTCTCTCTCCTCTGCTTGTGGTTGGCCTTCTTCTTCTTTCTTCTTTGAAGGTCAGTATTTTGCTTTATTTTTTTGATTATATTGTACAGTATTTCATTTTTAATTACTATGGTATAATAGATTGGTGAAGAGTTTGAAACTTTAAATGGGTTTATATGATCATTTCTGTGTTGTTGAATCTGTTGGGGTTTGGTTTAATTGCTTAGGGTTGTGAAGGGTGTGAATTGGAATGGTGGATGGGTTTGATTCGATTCGATATCATGATTGATAATTTAGGGAAGATTGGGTTTGAGCTTAGTTGGGAAATTGGGGGAAATGGTGAGTAGTACCATTAATTTATTGACAAAATTGGACATCCTTAAAGGTTTAGGGTCACTAATGTAAGGCTAGAGTAGCTTACTTGTTGCATTTGATGCATTGTGTTTTGTTTACGATATCGCGATCAGAAAAGGTTGGCTCCTTGATTGATTGATGGCAAGAGTGTGGAAATGGCTTTTAAATCGTGCTGTGATAATGTCTTTTTCTAGTGGTTTGAGCTAATTAGTGGAGAATGGTGGGAAGATGATCCTCCCAGTGAACTCATTATACACCAAATGGTACTAATAAGATAACAAAAGAAGCTTATGAAATGGAGGGCCGATTTGATGATTAGATTGTTATGAAGAGACTATATGTTTGGTTTGGTTGAAGGGAATTCTTTGAGTTTTTGAGCAAAAAGGTCGCTTCATGTCAGAAGACTCGGAACAAGTGTTTGGAAAGTGGTGATCATTAGTGACAATTTTTATTGACAGTCTTTAATTGAGTCGAGTATAACCAGAATTTTAATGATGGCAAGTTGGCAAACTATAACAGTTTGATTATGCCCTGAGTTTGAGGACAGAGGTTTAAGAAGCAACTCAAACTGGTTATCTACTATCTCACTGTAAGAAGAAGAGAAATATTGGTATAAGTCATTTGTAAATGGCTGAAGTATGGTATTATTTTGCGAGTTTAATTTTCTGAGCTTTTATTTGTTGCAGTGGTAACAATTCATTTGGGTCTTCTACTCTTGAAATTCTAATGCTAAAGAATCTAGGAAGAGTTTCCTTGACTAGAACCTGGCTTTTACTACACATCCCCTCCCCCCTCCCCTTGTTCAATTTGAGAGTACATTCTAAATGTGTATTTACCCTTTTTCAGGCAGTTTTCCTAATAAGTCCATCTCATTGCCATAAGCCAGTAAACTTTATGTACTTTGATAGTCTTGGTAGTAATTTTTAAACATTTTGTTACTTGTTTTCAAAATGTATGAAGTGTCTTGATAAGTCGTCGATGAGAAACCCTACTTCTAACAGTTCCGGAAGTCAAGAGTTGATTGAGAGGTCAAAATGTGTGATAGTAAGTTCCCTGTTTCTGTTCCATCTCTTTCTGATGCTACAACAAAAGGTGGTTCATGAAGCATTTACAATAGTAATTCAGTGTCCTCTGAAATCTCTCTGCAGATGAATTTTCTCTTTCTGTTTGAGTCTTGAACTGATATAAATAAATGATGGGTCCATGAGATATTAGCTAAAAAGATGTTGAGCTTGGAGCCTTACTGCAAAAGTTCAATTTTAATTGTAGCCTATCTTTCAGACTGTTTTTGCTCAATTTATTTTGTAGTCGTTGACCTTCAGGAACCTATCTTCTGACTAAATATCTATCTTCAAATGCTACAATTGGTTAGCCATGCGCAGATAAGGCTACATCGCCTTTTCCATTTTCCTGGCATCTTATGTACCTAGCAGCATTTTATGAAATGATTTGACTGATTGATTGCAAATTGATAATTGGCTCAAACTGTTTTACATAAACCATTCTTCATTGTTAGACAGCAATGGTAATATGCAGCTTTAAAGGAGGCATATCTTTACTTTTTTTTTTTTTTTTGAGGGAAGGCATATCTTTACTTAGGGGGGGGAGGGGTTTGGAATGAATGGTTTTAGATTTTTTTTTTTTTTTTTTTTTTTAATAAATGCAAGTTTAAAGTGCTAGCCCTCTTTTCCAGTGAGATATTTCATTATTAAAAATGTCTACTTGCTTTTTGGTGACAGGGTCAGTCCCAGATCATAGTACTCCTGTGAAGGTAGAGGTGCAGGTATTTGACCCAAGCAACTTAGGAAAGCAGTCATTATCTGAGGATGAGGAGTAATGATCTACATCTATGACCAGTTTACTTTGCCTCTTGCAGTTGTTTAATGGTAAGCAGTAACTAGTATCTATATTTTCAATGTAGATCTGAAAGCGATTTGGTATCCCCACAATCATGATAGCAGGTTTTTCAAAAGTTCAAATAATTTAAGGTCAGCATATTGGTGCTGATATCAGCTTTGACCTCAAAATTTTGATTATAATTATAATGTGTTGGGTTGATAATTTCTGTTGCCGATCTATTTGTATCTCTGTGCAACTTATTGTTTTTGACAAAAATGTCTTTCAAATGATATACCGGGGCTCTATATGGATATTACTGGTTTGATGCTTTATTTTCCCTGAAGTATTCAAACATCTGCCCTTATCATAATATCCCTGTGTCTTTGATTACACTTTGTCAATTGACATCATGACATGTTTGTTGTGATTGTTATCACTCTTTATTTGGGTATATCAGCAGGAACCTGTGAAGGATAATCTACTACACTTCAATAAATAAATAAATCTAGAAAAAAATTATATGACACTAATAACAGTTGCAATTTTTATCTGACGCTGGAATTTGGTCTAAGAAACCTTAATTTTGCACTATGTTGATTATAATTAGAGGGTAGATTCTAATTTCTTAAAAGGCCTGTTTCCCTTGGTTGATTGCATGCATGTGTAATGTATTCTCTTGCTAAGAAATTGTTCAAAATTACAGGCTTTTGCTGGTGCAAGGTTTGATCATGGAAACTTGAAAATCAGAGAGTATTTATTCTGGAAGGCAACCAAGTATACTGGCATTTGTACATAATGTAACCTGTAGTTTCTGCAGCAAAACAGTTTACTTTTACCTTTTCTGATGTCCATATGGTAAAGCTAGGTTAGTTGTGGAAACTCATCTTGTATTTGTTTCTTGCACATCGACTCAAGGACCTAATAATACAAGTTTGATCTAATTATGCAAAGTATTTCTATTTTGACTGGTCCTGCACTTCATCCATGTTTACCTTATGAAGTAGCCAATGTTCTGTTCATGTTTTAACTGTGTTGTTCTTATCTGGTAGCCAATGCAGATGTTTTGGATCTATGTTTTATCTGTGTTCATCTTATCTGGTAGCCAATGCAGACGTTTTAGATTTTTTTTGTTCCGGTCTTTGAATTGCTTTCTGTTGCCACGGAGTAGTCACATTGAAAAAAATTCATCTTGCATTGGCAACTACCTTAAAACATTCAAGCATTAATTGTGGGAATTTCGACCAAATTACTGTATTGGAGATTTGGCCCAAATTTTCGCATAGTAAAACCTCTGCTTCCCTTTGGAGCACAGCAGAAACATCTGAGCCTGCCTGCCTTACTGAGCCTGCCTTCAGTCTTAAACAATCCAAATTGGGGACTTTGTGCAATTGAAACACTCGTTTGTTCATACAATGAAAGTATATACATAGTACTTATTTAACAGTTATACTATATAATCTGTTTTCCTTCATTCTTGGGCTATAAGTAAAACGATCGACTTTGTTCTCTTAGCCTAAAAGAAAGTTTTTTCGTATGAGTTTTCGAAAGTCTAGTCTGAATTTTTTTTATCTGGTGTGTTGGATGTCTGATTTGGCTACAAGTTGACCTTAGGTGTACATCAATGTACAAGAAAAATCAGTATCTAAGACTAATAGGATTTTGTTAGATTCGTCTTAATGTATATTTTTTAAATAATATCTCATTTTCATAATTTTTACAAATACGAAGTTATGTACATGGCCATAAGCAAATAAAATGAAGATTTGATCTCTGAAATTTCTAGTCTAATCTAATATATTTTGATTTTAACCAACATATGTAATAAGCAATAAGAATAAGGTGAATAAGATCAAAGCTGTTTCACTTCTTATATATCTACATAAAACAACTTGGAACTTCAACTTGCATTGGAAAAAAGAATACTCAACATTGTATTGATTTTTGCTGCATCGGAAAAAGAATGACAATTTTGTATATGATTTCGAAGATGTTATCAAACTTAAAAATGTGATAATATATTCTTACTCTGTTACTCACAAAAAAGAATGAAGGAATACATCATTGATTAAGTTGCACCTAGATAGTAAAAAAAATAAAATAAAAAAATTAAAATTAAAAGAAACCATAAAAATTGAAGAGATAAAATCATTAACTCGTCTAAAGTAGACCGTGATTCCCATGGATGGGTGTTGCATGTTGAGGGAAAGCGGAAAATGGATCCCCAAAGGGGTTAGATGCACCCATAGCCATGGATTGTTGCTGAGGGTATTGAGTGGGAGAAGTGGTTTGGTAAGGCACCATCATCATACTCTGGGATGGCGGTAGTTGCTGGTGTTGATGTTGCTGTTGCATCATTATTTGCTGCTGATGTTGCTGAGACATAGCCATCTGAACGTTGGTGGGTGGTGCGAAGCTATTTGACATGAAAAAGGGGTCCTGTTGTTGTTCATATGGGTTGTGTACTTGTGTCGCACCTGCTCCCATCCCATATGGCCCGTATCCTGCATTCTGCATCTGTAGCTGTCTTCTTGCATTCTCGTCTTCATATAAGCTATTGAGTAATAAGCTGTCAAAGCCACCCGCCTGAACTCTCCCAAAAATAAAACCAATAAATAACGAACACACGTAGTAGCAGAATGATATCTAGGGTAATTTTACTATAATTTTACTGGTAGATGTTTAGAAGACAAACCAATTTGGTATCTGTCGGTGGAGTACTGTTGATGTTGCTGGGTGTTGTAACTAGGGCTAGCTCCCATCCTGATGTACCACTGAATTCTGTTAAGGCATTGCTTGCTGAAGATCGATTTTCACCTCCTATATTGCAACCAAAATCAGAAGATACACACGCGAGTGTGACAAATAAGCGAAAAGGCCAAGGCAGTAATCCAAGAGAACTATATTTGAAATTACCTGGTGGAATAATGGCAAGAGCTAAGGCATTGATTTCTTCCAATTCTGCAGCTTTTGGATTTATTTCCTGCAGACCCTGCAGAAAAGAGTCAGACAAAGAGAAGTCAGAATTTCAGAAGTATGAACAGTTTGCGAAAGCAAGATCATAATATGGACTTACAAGAAGATCATCGTCTGTGGAAATCAAGGGAGGAGGTTCAGGTTGAGGCTCTGGCTCAAGCTCTGGCTCTTCCTCGGGCTCTTCTGATTCCTCTTCCTCTTGTTGATTTTGTTCGACTTCAGGTTCTTCAATTTTGTGTGGGGATTCTTCCTTTTCTTGATACTCCTGTTAAAGCATAGTTTTGATTTCAAAAAGTATTATCAGAAACTTCATAGCTTGACTTGAACCGAAAGGAACTTTGAACTTCAAGTTGGAGTAGTAGGTTCGCAGTAGACTATGAAACGAGGTATTATGATGCTTGAACAATAAATTTATAGGGTGAAAAAATCCTCACCAGTCTCTTTGCAACAGAACCGCTGTGTGGTGCTTCTTTGACATATTCCTCCATAGTGGCCAAAAATGAGGGGGGTGGCTATTGATCAAGGAAAATTTCAGGCCATCAGTTTGTTGAAACGTGAGAACATGAAACCAAAAGAAAAGGGATACAATCGCTTTCCAGTTGCAGAAAATTACCTGTCGTAATGTTGGGAACTGAAAGTTCCTGGCTAGATCTAATCTTTTGGAGAATTCGTAAAAATCAGCTAAAAATTCAGCCTGTAAAAGAGGGATATGGTAAAAAGAAAAGTTGCAAGAAGAATTTACAAGTGGATGGAATGAGCTTCATTCTTTAAACTACTACAACATACCTGCTGACCAGCTCTTTTATATATGTTAAGTGCTTTTACAGCATCATGTTTAGTCATGTCGAAAAACTACACATACATGAAGAAATAGTTTAGTTGGTGAAAGGAAACTCTTGAAAGGAATGTTGGAATTGTCAAGCTAAAACAGCTTACAAGTTCTTGGATAGAAATTCATACCATGTCCACTAAATTAATTATACCATCATTAATCGCGCAGTATATTTTAAAGCTCTCTTTCAGCACCTACATCACAAACATGTAGGAAAATGTGAAATCAAGCTTTATAGGAAAGTTTTACATCCTTTCTGTTTCTGTCAATCCAGATGCAGTTGTAATTGTATGCTGAATGTATTGAAATGCTTCAGAAACAAAGTAATATGCTTACCAAAGCTAGAGCATACTGTATGAGATAATTTGTGCAAGCTGTTCCTTCAGGCTGCCAAAGATTTAGGGAGTCGTAACGTTTGTCAGAAGAAAAAATTCAGAGATACATGTTTAAGTACAACAGCAGCGCCCAACTGCAGGCCTTATGAACAAACTACCCCCACCCTACCCCTTCAGTTGAAGTTTCGGCCTTACAACCTGGGATGTGGCTGGCCAGTAGCACAAAAAAATAAAACTAACTACGATGTTCAGTAATGAGACTCTGGAATAACATATAACTGTAACAAATTTAACAAAAATCAGAGCCTAAAACAGAGTTAATTCTTTACCTGACAACCCATCAACCGGAACAGAAGCTGCTGAAGAGCAGGCAGTTGTTCCAATAGCTCCTCAGCAGTCAATAGCCGTGTTCTACTATGTACCTGATAAACAACTAAGCTACAATTAGCAATACTCTTCACTTTTTGACATTCCCTCTATTCTAGCAAACACACATGAACGAAAAATACTAAACAAGCTAAGTCTTCTGACCTTACTTGCACCTGGTGAAGATCTTGTCAACCGTTCTGCCTCAATATCATACTTCAAGACCCTAAAACACTCGAGCCTTTCCTCAAGGAAGAGTGCATATGTACGAACCCAAGCAGAACAATCCCATGCTGCATTGAGATTCACATAATCCTCGATGTTATCCTTAAAGTAAAATAATCGAAAAAGAGAAAGTAAAGAAGGTAGAGGACAAAGAGGGTACCTAGAGGGCTTGAATCATCCTTAAAGTTCGAAATTTGAAGGATATGTCCTCTGTGTGAGTAAGCCAGTAGCTCCTCCCTAAATGTTGGGTCTCCCTCTCTCAATGTCCTATGAATGACTATTAATACCTTTATAGCAACCTGTTCATTACAATTGCTCGCGTCAATATATCATAATCAACTCCTAATTAGTCTGTCAACAAATCAAAAACAATTACAGGAATATGTTTCAAAATGATGCAGGGAAATCTAGAGCTTCCAAATTTGTACAATGCAAAATTTTTCCATTGGATTGTAACAAAAAGAACAAAAATATAAATACTTGAAAGTGTAAATGAAGGGAAACTTTACAATCCAATTTTTGGTCTTGTTCAACCTCCTTGCTAATGCATGAATACAATAAGCAACGTCTGCTCGTGGCCGAACAACTGATGTTGCAGCAAAAACTTCTGATCAACAACAATAGAAAACAAATTAATCAAAATGAATACACAAAACTCTGTAACACAAAATTCATGAATTTTGCATTATTTGACCAATGCACAAATCATCAACCACCAACAACAAGTTAATTATGTGGGAATTATAACAAGAAATTTAATCCCCTTCAATTAATTTCCCATGTTTGACCAACTTTCATCATCAAATAATATAACATGCATGTAAAGTTGTCAACATATACTCAAGATTACATTTTTGTAACAATGTGATATTGTGATCACCATATGTTAAGCTAGCGAAAACATGATCTAAACATTTTTTGGCTCAGGCAATGCCTCGAATCATTGCATGTAATAAAACTCGGGTGAACAACTCACTTCTAACATGTCGTTCCTTTGGAGGAGCCTCAACATGATTCGTCGCCTTTACCACAGCTATATCCAAATCCTAAACAGAACATAAAATTAAAAAAATATATATATTTTTTTACAAAAAATCAAATAATTTCCCATTTTATATATTATGATCATTACATAAAAATCATTTACGAAATGTGTAGGAGAAAAATGAGAAATTTTTACCTTGAATTCGCTGTTGACTTTTGCAAGGCCAACGGTGGTAGAATCCTTAAGCGCTCCATAGGCTTTTCGAAAGCTCTGAAATGTTCCCATAAAAATGCAATCTTTTTATGTAATAATTGTTTTATGTAATATAATGTGTATGTTAATAATAATGTAATGATTTATCAAATGTAAGATTTGTAGAAAAACCCAGAAATATTATTTGATGATGATGATGATGATTATTTTGTAATGAAGGTGGGTTGTATAACAATGTCAAACAAAATACAAGAAACAAACATATCTTTCTCTCTCTTCAATTCATGTACATGTATTAATTATTTTCTCTCTTTATATGTCCAATTTGTGCGCAACAAAAAGGATGGATGAAGGATGACTAGAAGTGGGGGTATTTTAGTAATTTTATAATTGATGTAAGATAAATTGGGATTTGATTTTGCTTGTTTTTTGCCTTTGAGATCAGGATGAAATGACAAAATAAGCCTTTTATTCATTCACTTATTTATTTATTCATTCACTTATTTATTTATATTTATATTCACTTATTTATTTATATTTGGAAGGGAAATTAATTTTATGCTTTGTTGATCATCTTTGGAGTTGGCAAAGATCATGGCATGTTGGTGTTGGGAATCTTTTCTTTTCTTTTTTTTTTTTTTTCCTTAATTGGCCATCTTTGAGGCCGGACAAATATAAATATGTAGTAAATTTTATATTAAGGTTTCTTTACATAATATAATTTAATAGTTTGTGATGATGAATTAATGATTAAAGAAGTATAGATTGCTTTGCTTTGAACTTATGAGCAATTAAATACAATTTAATCTCTCATTGTCAAGGATAGTTGAGGTTGGCTTTTGGCTTTTTATTAGTGAGCCAACCTAGAAGTTTATTTTTTATATACTAATACTATTGAAGAAATTTTTAGTTCTCTCTAGCTTGTGATAACTATAGCTTATATAATGTGGAATGAGAATCGATTTGGACGGTTAACTCCTTATAAATAGACTATTGTGAAAATGTGATAATAACACCCCTTTTTTTTTGGTGGAATTCAAAGACTGGGTATTAATCTACATTTTCACACTTTTATTTTTCCGAAAAATATTTTTTGTGAGTCCCAAAATGGGAAAATACGGGAAAAAAGGCAGTAATTGGAAAAATGTGAAAATTTGCTGAAATAGTCCAAAAGATGGGGGAAAGGTTGGGAATAAGTGGGGGATGGGTTTTTACCAGTTTTTACATCCCATATTTCCCTTATTGTGCTTTTTTCGAGGTTCGGGATCGAAACTGAGGTGATTGACCCTAAAGCAGGGTGATTGGGGGACAGTTTGGGTTGTTGGTGATTGTTTGCATGAAATAAGATATGATAATTCCATTACAAACATGAATAGTTTGTTCAAATATATCAATCTACGTACTCAACATAATACATCACACATCATATAAATAAACACATGTGAATAGTAACAATGAATAGTCACTATTGTCAAATCAACACACACATGTGAATAGTAACAAACTAACAATGAATAGTCACTATTGTCAAATCAATTATCATATCATATCATATAATGTGTTCATTTTCATTACTATTGTCAAATCACATCACTATTTTACCCATATTACATCACTATATAGCATAATTATACTTTTATGACATCATTATGTCATATTATGACATCACATCATCAAAATTTATTTTCATAATGTGACATCATTATATTCAAGTCACATCACTTCTTAAATACTTTGATGACATCATTATAGTCAAGTCACATCACTTCAATATATTTATATGACATCATTATAAATATATGATATCACAATAGTCAAGTCACATCACATTATTACACTTATACGACATCACTATATTTCATGAATTTCAAAATAGAGTCAAAACTCATTCTTGATACTTTATATATATTTTTATTAGTGTCTTATGGTTTCAAACCTCCTTTTATGACCCCAATAGTCATCCAACACATTTAGTTCATTTTTCTAAAAAATGTCAAAAATTGATCCGAAATAGTGTATTATAGCCTTTAATTTTGGACAATTTTCCACTTATTTTGACCCGAAAATAAAAATTGTCGAGATGCTTACCATAGACCCTAATACACCCCGGGAGTCTATTTGGGTGGGTGCAACCATCCAATATGCCTTTAAACGATCAATTTACCCGTCCGCAACTTGCACCGATTTCGTGAACTCAAGCCTACCACGGACAGTTATGACAACATATAATGGTCATATATAGTTCCAAACGGCATTTTATGGCCCTGAGATGTATCCCTTATGATCTCAATACTTTTCGCCACTGGACTTCGTAACCTCCAAAATTCCTCAAAAAGCATGTATTATAGCCTTCAATTTTGGAATTTTGTTGACCTTTTTTCTCCCGAAAATAAAAATTGCCCAGATATTTACCATGGTCCCTATTATCCTTCGGGAGTCCAATTGGGTGGCTGGAACCATCCAATTTGCCTTAAAACGGTCAATTTACCAATTTGTAACGTGCACCGATTTCGTGAACTCAAGCCTACCACGGACATTTATGACAACGTTTAATGGTCATATATGGTTCCAAACGGCATTATATGACCCTAAGATGTATCCCCTAAGGTCTCAACACTTTTTGCCACCGGGCCCTGGAACCTCAAAAATTGCTCAAAAAGCGTGGATAATAGCCTTTAATTTTGAAATTTTTTGACCTTTTTTCGCCCGAAAATAAAAATTGCCCATATATTTACCATGGTCCCTAATACCTCCGGGAGTCCAATTGAGTGGGTGGAACCATCCAATTTGCCTTAGAACGGTCAATTTACCCGTTTTCGTACATGGCTCTTGTATTGGCTATAAGCTTTCACGGTGCTTGTACGTAGCCGAAGAATGGTCATATATTGGTCGAAATAATATTATATGACCCCGGGATACATCCCGTAAAGTTCCGTGAAATTCCAACACCGAGTCCCGAGACCTCCTAAATTGCTCCGATTTCGTGTATTATAGCCTTCATATTTGGCTTCCGTATATCATTTTTTCACCCGGCGAGATTATGCATCCAAGTACTTCCATGGGTTCGCAAATGACCTTGGGAGCCGTAAATAGTGCCCGGAACCATCTAGTTCATCCTTAATTATTATGCCTTAAGAGCTTTGGGAGTCGTAAATAGTGCCCAGAACTCGGTATGCCTTGTCCTTGGGTGCACATGTGTTGTGCACATGCCACACGGCCCCTTGTACCATCCAACATCCCAATACTTAGGTTTTGTCACTTGTCTTAATCCCATACTTAGCCTTTTTTTAGCATACGAGATGCATCGTTAACCTCGTTTTCCATAATATAGGTGTTTTTAAGGAATAAGGTGGGGGTGGGACGAATCGAAGCGACATAGGGCTAAATCTTAGTGGATCGTGGCAGCAAGGTCACTCTGTCACTTACAATACCCGTCGCGTATTTAAGTCGTATGCAAAGGATTCAACCCGCTGCTCGGTAGAAATTGTACTTCAAGGCAGCTCTCACGACGCATCCACCGCGTGAGCTTAGCCTACGACACGTGCCCTTTGGATGGTTAACTCCTTATAAATAGACTATTAAAATGCTATATTATTATAGACATTTCCATGATATTGCAATGTCTCAAAAGGGTCCAAAAACTCTCAATTAATTTTGTTTACTTTTACAAACTTTTTCTCCACCCACTTTTAAGTTGAATGAACAATAATTTACGTTAACAATTTTGACAAAGAAATTAACCCAAGGTCTATGAGAACTAAAATCGAGAACAATCCATCCAAAGTGCAAAATGAAAAAGTGTACTAAAGCGTATATTGGTTCATAACCAAATATCCCACGATACAAAACTTTGAACTCGGCAATATTTTGACAATAAATGAAATAAAACCATCCTCCTAAATAAAAATTGAATAACAATCTCTTAAATCATTTTGCTCTAAAATTAAAAGTAAGAGAAAAAAGTGTAAATAAATTAAATTGATCCAAAAGTAAATTAAACAAATCTATATCTATATCTATATCTATACTTAGTATTTAAAAACTCAAACCAAAAAGACATGTGTCCTCATCCTATTACACTTCTTCATCTTCTTTTCCAAGCCCATGTGCCACATGTCATCTTATATGTTTAATTTTATTTATTACGATATCTTTCTTCACTCTTTCATTAAACCCTTCATCTTCATCTCCCATCTTCAATTCAACCTTTTCCTTTTCTTATTTAATTTTAGTTCCCCTCACCTTCTTTTTTACAAAGCTTCATTTTGAATCAAAGTCTAAAAAGATAAATTTCTTTAATCATGGTTTTTGTTACACATTACACCCATACTAATTTATTGATATTTCCTCACTCATCTCTCAATACAATTATCTATGAACAACTCGTGCATTGCACGAGACAGAAGGCTAGTTTTAAAGTAAAGAGGATTGGGAAGTAGTTTGGAATGTTACAAAATTACAACAATGCTAAAAATATAGACACGTGTAATATCTTGTTCGCTTGATTATAGAGATCTAACAACCCAAACTAGATCTTGATTCTCGTTAAAAACCATGATTCTCAATTAATGGGAAATCAACGTCAAATTCTTCTAACTGATTTTATAAACTAGAGTGTACCCGTGCTCATGCACGGGTAGTTATTAAAGGATGGTTATTGGTAATTATTGATTTTTTTTAAAAAAAAAAAAAAAGATAAAAAAAATTAAAAATAAAGTAGTGGGATGGGTAGTTTTTTCCTCACAAAAAAAAAATAAAAATAAAAATAAATTAAAAAAAAACCTAAATGCATGAGAGTTGAGGAATGAGGTTTTGGAGGCTCCTCATTCACTTACTCTACAATTATATATTAGATATAAATACTTTGAACTTGTAACTTTGTAAGTTATCAAATATATACTTTGTATGTACTAATAACCTTTTAATTAATTTTTTATCCAAAAATCTAAATAAAACTATATGGAGAAAAATAACTTATCAACCAATTGCTTTCATAATTTTAAGCAAAAAATATATCAAAAATTTAACCTTAACATACAATACCAACAATAGATAGGTGCATGGAACTTTGCCAACTACCATGTAATTACATACTTCCTTTGTTTTTTTTACTTGACCCGCATTGATTTTTACACTATTCAACACCCCTCCTTTGACCCGTCTTTTGTGAATGATACGTAAGGATAAATAAATTCATGTGGGATCTTTTTGAATTCGTCTCAATAAGTATTATTATAATATACAACTATTCTAATTTTTACTTATGGAGAATTAAAGTTGTTGATCGCTAAAGTTTTGCATTGGCAAATGTGATAAAAGAAACATGTCAAGTAAAAAAGAACTGAGAAAGTATAAAAAACTGTGTTTTCTAACTCAAATTTTGAATTAAGCTTGAGAGACTCATGGGGTTAGAGCTTCTTTCCAATATTAGATGATCACGGGATCGATTCTCATATCATGGTGACAAAAGTCCGACCCATGTTGACTTTATTAAGTTGCTTACATGGCAATTTTTCATTGGTATCCATGATAAACTCCACGTTTATTTTCCTTTTCCTAATTTCTTTCTACTTCCAAATTATCCCAAAATAAAAAATAAAAACAAAATCAAAAAATTGTTGCAAAGCTAAAACATTGAAGCGAAGTCAGTGATCGGCGGTACCATTATTTCCGAGGAGAGAGAAAATCAGAGTAACAACAATGGCGGAAAACTCCGATAATCAGCCCACCATTTCCGACAATTCTACACCTCCACCTAAACCTTCTCACGATGATCTTAAACTTCCTCAGGTTTTATTCTACTGCATATTAATTTTGTTTCTTTTTCATGATTAAGATCTGTTTTTAGGGTTTTCAGTATTATTTTCATTGTTAATTTGATTGGTTTAAGTTTGTGATTTTGTCAATTTGTGAAAAATTTGATCTTTTTTGGTTTTAGGTTTAATGCCTGTGATTATCTCTGATTTCTTTGATGCTAATAGTTTATGTTTTGATTGTTTATGCTAATTCTGCTAAATTGAGGATTCATTGCTAGCTAGTTTATTTTGGTGTGGAAAGAGTGTAGAGCATGGTGTTGTAGTCTTGTAGATGGTATGGGAATATGGGATTCGATCATGGGTACGAAACTCGAGACTTTAACCGATTAAGCTAGTTTGCTTCCGCACGTTTAAGCCTAAGGAGTTAACTTTCCTTATATGAGATGTTGATGGAAACTATTATTTGGGATGAATTTAAGGCTTTGTTGTAGGGTTTTGATGTGTGTTATTTTGATTAATGAATGGGGAACTTAGTTTTACAAGAGATCATTGTGCAATGTGGAGAAGAATATAGACTTACTCTCTACAAAAGGTTTGTCTTGCCTCAATTCCGAAGGACTTAAATCGTTTGATTGAAGTTTTTTGAAGTTTGATCTTAGGAACCTATAAATTAGGGATTGTGGGAACATTTTGGCCAGAAGCGCTTTGTGTGAATGTCTATATTATGGTTATGACTCTTATGGAATTATTATGATTTTTCTTTGTGATCTGATTAATTGATTATTGTTTGAAATATATTATCGTGATTTGGAGTTTCACTTTGTTGTCACGCGATCTCACTTTGTAGTTGACATGTTGTCTCAGGTGCCGAATTTCCCTTATTTTCCACCTCTACAACATGGTGGTGTCAATATGTTACCAATCATGTACCCCACACTACTTCCAGGCATTGCTAATGCGCAGAACCCAGAGCAGAATAATCGTGGACCGGGCATTTATGCTGTTCCAATGCTTCCATTTGTGGGAACTGTCACTGGAATTCCCACTAATACTCTCATTCCTCTAACATATAGCACACCAACGTAAGTATTGATTTTGGAATGTTTCAAGGTTTGTAGTGTTTGATTTAATATTTTTGTAACTTCTGCTACAACACTTTTTGAATTTGTTATTCATATACCCTTTTTTAGTATAAGCTTAGAATTGATTAGTTTGTAAGTTGAGTGTAAGTGGAATAGTCCCCTCGGCCTCAACAAAAGAGGATCAGGGGATTAGGTAACCATTCCAATGTTTTGGCAGAATTTTCTACTGTACGAGATAATGGTAGCAAAGCTAAACTATTATTTTCACCTTATAAACTTTGGAATATTCAGCAAATTGTTTTGTTCTTTTTTTTTTTTTTTTTTTTTTTTGGTGGGAGTGGGGGGGTGGTTAGAGATGACTGTGTTTAAACCTCTTCACCTTTGGATTTTATTTATTATTAATGAGAATACCTTCTAGAAATGAGGAGCTACGATAGTAGCTGAGTCCAATCTTATTCCTTTGGGATTTTGGTAAACACCAGGGATGTCAAATTTACTCTTCAGAGAGTACAGGAAGGGGTGATTAAGCTGAATATTGGATCTCTGTTTAACCAAATTCCTGCTTGACATCTCAGTTTCCCTCCCCTAAATTTTATTTGCAGCAAGAGGCATACAGTCTTAACAACTGAATTGTTTACAGATCCTATATTATGAATGTTTCAATATACACTTTTGACTTTACCAGAATTGCTAGACTAGATGTAGAATCTGGTCTCCTTAGCATCTTAGTTAGTTGGTTATTACACCTAGTATGCTATTCTTATTGAAGTAAGTGATTTTTGTTCGTTATTTGTTGTGATCCAGAGTCTTCAGCATTTGTAATTTGATTAGAGTTTGCTAGAGTAATGTTACAACGTGTATTATTTGTTTACCAAACTGAGAGTCTGATGATTAATGCTAGAGATCCAGACAATTAATTTATGAGACAACAATCATGTATGCACTTGTCAATGAAAGAATTGGTTGCGGGAGATCTAGATTGTGGACTTATAAAAGGGGTGGAATGGTTCTGTTGTACAAGATAGAAATGAGAGATGATACAGCATAACCTATTAACTTTGTTGCACAATTGTAACAGGAGAGTAGCATCCTCTGAGGCTGGAACTGCTAGTGGGGAGCAAAGCCAGGCGGGTCAGCAGCAGCCACAGCAACAGCAACCTCAGCTTGGACCTCAAAGACAAATTGTTGTACGGAGATTTCAGATCGCATTTCAGCTTGACTTGCTGCTCATATTAAAGTTGGCAGCTGTGATCTTTATATTTAACCAAGATGGATCGAGACAAAGGCTTGCTCTGCTTGTGTTCTTTGCATTTATCGTCTACTTGTAAGTATAAAAAGTGCAATTATGGGTCTTTATCTAATGCATCTTCACTTAAGTCTAAAATAGAATTCTTAATCATAAAGTTCTGTGCTTTTGTGTTTAAACCGAATTAGCTTTTTGGATCATCACTCACAATAGACTGGAAAGCTTTGTTGTACCAAACTTTTGTGTGCATGTTTGTGTGGCTGTCCATATGCACAATTTGCTTCTGAGGATACCTCTCCTTGCACTCTTCACTTAATATATTAATATGAAATCTTCACATAAAAAGTCTACTATCACTCATCCTTTGTGATGGGGTACTGCAGATACCAGACTGGAGCTTTAACTCCACTTATGCGTTGGATTTCACAAGCAATGCACAGGGCAGCCGCTCCTCCCCGGCCACCAAGGCCTGCTGCCAGGGTTGACCCGATTGTTAGACAAGGGGATGATAATGTTGCTGCAGCTGCTGCTGGTAATAATTTATGTACTTTTTTTTAGAAATCTTGCACATTGCATGCATTTTTGGTGATAATTGTTGAAGAAAAATGTCACCCTTGATGGTTATCTGTTTCATGACCATCTTAAGGGTATCATCAAGTCTAGATGTGATGCTCTTTTGTTTGCTTGAGCACTGAATCACTGATAGTGTAAAACTTGAGAGTTTTCCTGATGAGTTGATTTTGCAACGTACATTACTTAATTATCATCTGTCATCCATAAGATATACAACATTTTCTTTTCTCCATGGTCTATTTCTTCCCCTCTCCCTTCCCAATCTAGAGGGGGTTTCCAATCTTTACACGAGTGCATGACTGCATGGGGTTCAATGGAGCATTTGCGGTTCGTAAGGTGTATTAAGAGATGGTATCAAGAGATATTGTACCCTGGGATTAAAATACATTGGAATATTGAGGTTATTGTGTTCGAATAATTTACGAGGATACAAATAGCTTCATACCTAATAGTAGAGGTTCAAAGATGATAAGCAAATATTCTGAATAGTAATGAAGGTGCTAGAAACACTGTTTTGTAGATTGTGATTACTAGTGTCAGATGAGTAAGAAGATGATTTAGTAGAGTAAGTAATTTGTTTCATGGGAGAGTGGGGACTGGGGGACGAGATCTTACTATATTGCAATTTTGGGATTGTGGTAAACATTTCAGTTCATGGAATTAGCTGGAGGAAAAAAAAAAATGGGCACTTTCACATTAATTGGTTTAAGACTTTAAGCTAGTACTCTGTATCATATTAGGACTGTTATTTATTAGGAATATTATAATGTGATTCTATTATTTTAAAATTTTTATCTTTTTGTGTTTATATTAGTCGAGTAACCTTATATTAAGGGGTCATTTTATATTTAAAAGTAGGGACTGATAATTGTGAAATTCTTGTCAAGACTTAGAACAAATTTTTAAATTGGGATTTAGTGTCTTTGGCTCTTTGCCATTGAATTGACCCTTAGAAGTCGTTGCCTTTGTTTTGTCCATTGGATCATCAAGATCCGTATCATATACAATGTATGAACGATGCATTCAATAAGAAGCTTCTGTGTGACCCTTTGACTTGTGATTGTTTGCTAATGAAGGCCACTGATAGACATGGATTGTTGTGAAGGCCCAAAGTTGGACACACGTAAAATACCCAATATTTATTTGACTATAGTTTATACTTTATAGGATACAGAATAATGTAAAGGGACTTTATTGTGGTTATATGTAAAAAGTATGTGAAGAAATTCAGAAAATGATTAGTGGAACCACCAAAACCAGACAAGCTCTCCGATTCTCTGCATATTTGTGGCAGAATCATTTATGGGAAGTTAACTTCATATGATAGAAGTAATATGTTGGAGGTGAATTTTCAATTTAGAAGGTCTTAGTCAGCTTATATTAAGAATAGTATTTGGCGAGTTAAACTCAAAGATCAACTCTTCTATTTGAAGTCAATCATGCTGAGATAAGGTAATTAATGAACAAGAATCAACACTCAGTAAGAATTTTAATGTGAATTAATCTGCTTTATATTGGAGTTTCGTGTGTATATTTTTACTAATAATCATATTGTACTTCCTCAAGTGGTTAATTGTTCTGATATTCTATTATGACTTTGGATGTTCTACTGATGTGTGCGATGCATTAACTTCACTGCAACAGATGCACAACCTGGTGCAGAAAATGACAATCCACCAGCAGATGGTGCAGAACGTATTGCTGAAAATGAAGCTGCTCCGGAGGCCGGAGCTGAAGGAGACAACCATTGGTGGGGTATAGTTAAAGAGATTCAGATGATAGTTTTCGGTTTCATTACCTCTCTCCTCCCTGGATTTCACAACATGGAACATCATGCTTAAAGGCTTAATGGACTAACCAAATCACTCCACCCATGCCAAGTACATTAAAATTAATTTCAACATATGCATCGTACAATAGATGGATTGTATTAGAAGAATTACGATGTCTAGGTTCGAATTGAAGATTAGTTTTATAGTTTATACCTGTTAAACAGTTTGCAGATCAATATCTGTTTATCTTACTGTGAGGGTAGAAGGTGTTCATGTTGTAGAGCAATGAGTATATCTTAGTAAATTATATTTCTTTTTTTTCACTTTCGAAGTGTTTACTTTATTGTTGGATCAATATCTTTTTATCTTAATGTGAGGGTAGAAGGTGTTCACTTTTATTATTTTATCAATGGTAACTGCCTTTAAAGGTAATGGACAACATTGTAGATTCTTGGAAAAATTCCTGCTGTCACAAGTGTCATGTTTACTACGGAGTACAAAGTAATTTGCTACAGAAAGATGTAATATACTCCCTCTGTTTTGCTTGGAACGAGACATCAAATTGTAATCAAACTCATGTAAGAAAATATTGGTGGATAAAACCATCCAATATGTCTTTAAACAATCTATTTACCCGATTACAACTTGCACTGATTTTATAAAATCAAGCTACACCACGGACATTTATGACAATATATAATGGTTATATATGGTTCCAAACGACAGTATATGACCCAGAGATGTATCCCCTAGGATCTCAACACTTTTCGCCACCGGGCCCGTAACCTCCAGAATTTCTCCAAAAGCGTGGATAATAGCCTTCAATTTTGGAATTTTTTGACCTTTTTTCTGCCGGAAATAAAAATTGTTGAGATATTTACCATGGTCCCTAATACGCTCCGTGAGCCCATTTGGATCAATAAAACCATCCAATATGCCTTTAAACAATCAATTTACCCGATTACAACTTGCACTGATTTTATAAAATCAAGCTACACCACGGACATTTATAACAACATATAACGGTCATATATGGTTCCAAACGACATTATATGACCCCGAGATGCATCCCCTAGGATCTCAAAACTTTTCGGCACCGAGCCCCATAACCTCCAAAATTCCTCAAAAAGTGTAGATAATAGCCTTCAATTTTGATAATTTTGACCTTTTTTCGCCCGAAAATAAAAATTACCGAGATGTTTACCATGGTCCCTAATACCCTCCGAGAGCTAATTTGGGTAGATAAAACCATCCAATATGTCTTTAAACAGTAGATTTACCCAAATACAACTTACACTGATTTATAAAATCAAGCTACACCACGGACATTTATGACAACATATAATGGTCATATACGGTTCCAAACGGCATTATATAACCCCGAGATGTAACCCCTAGGATCTCAACATTTTCTCCACTGGGCCCCGTAACCTCCAAAATTCCTCAAAAGTCGTGGATAATAGTCTTCAATTTTGGAATTTTTTGACCTGTTTTCGGCCGGAATTAAAAATTGTTGAGATGTTTACCATGGTCCCTAATACCCTCCGGGAGTCCATTTCGGTGGATAAAACCATCCAATATGCCTTTAAACAGTGGATTTACCCGATTACAACTTGCACAGATTTCATAAAATCAAGCTACACCACAGACATTTATGACAACATATAATGGCCATGTATGGTTCCAAACGACATTATATAAGTTTGAGATGTATCCCCTAGGATCTCAACACTTTTCACCACCGAGACATGTAACCTCCAAAATTTTGTCAAGAAACGTGGATAATAGCCTTCAATTTTGGAATTTTTTCACCGTTTTTCGCCCGGAAATAAAATCGTCGAGATTTTTACCATGGTCCATAATATCCTCCGGGAGCCCATTTTGGTGGATAAAACCATCCAATATGCCTTTAAACAGACAATTTACCCGATTATCACTTACATTTATTTCATAAAATCAAGCTACACCACGAACATTTATGATAACATATAATGGACTAATGGTTATATATGATTCCTTACGACATTATATGACCCCGAGAATTTATCTCCTAGGATCTCAACAGTTTTCGGCATCGAGCCTCATAACCTTCAAAATTCCTCAAAAATATGTGGATAATAGCCTTCAATTTTAAAATTTTTTGACCATATTTCACTCGTAAATAAAAATTGCCGAAATGTTTACCATGTTCCATAATACCCTCCAGGAGCCCATTTGAGTGGATAACACCATCTAATATGCCTTTAAACAGTAAATTTACCAGATTACAACTTGCACTTAATTCATAAAATCAAGCTACACCATGGACATTTATGACAACATATACTGGTCATATATGGTTCCAAATGACAAAATATGACCCCGAGATGTTTCCCCTAGGATCTCAATACTTTTTGGCACCGGGCCCATAACCTCCAAAATTCCTCAAAAACCATGGATAATAGACTTCAATTTTGGAATATTTGACATTTTTTTGCCCGGAAATAAAAATTGTCGAGTTGTTTACCTTGGTCCCTAATACCCTTGGGGAGCCAATTTGGGTGGATAAAACCATTCAATATGCCTTTAATAGTAGATTTACTCGATTACAACTTGCACTGATTTCATAAAATCAAGTTACACCACGGACATTTATGACAACATATAATGGTCATATATGGTTACAAACGACATTATACGACCCCGAGATGTAACCCCTTGGATCTCAACACTTTTCGCCACCGGGCCCCATAACCTCCAAAATTCCTCAAAAGCGTGGATAAAGCCTTCAATTTTGGAATTTTTTGACCTTTTTTCGTACAGAAATAAAAATTGTCGAGATGTTTACTATGGCCCCTTATATCCTCCAAGAGCCCATTTGGGTGGATAAAACCATCCAATATGCCTTTAAATATTTGATTTACCCGATTACAACTTGCACAGATATTATTAAAATTAAGCTACACCCCCAACATTTATGAAAACATATAATAGTCATGTATGGTCCCAAATGACATTACATGACCCTGAGATGTATTCCCTAGGATCTCAACACTTTTCGACACCGGGTCCTGTAACCTCTAAAATTCCAAAAAAAACGTGGATAATAGCCTTCAATTTTGGAATTTTTTGACATTTTTTCGCCCGGAAATAAAAATTGCCGAAGTGTTTACCATAGTACCTAATATCCTCCGGAAGCCCATTAGGGTGAATAAAACCATCCAATATGCCTTTAAACAATCTATTTACCCGATTACAACTTGCACTGATTTCATAAAATCAAGCTACACCACGGACATTTATGACAACATATAATGGTCATATATGGTTCCAAACGACATCATATGACCCTGAGATGTTTCCCCTAGGATCTCAACACTTTTCGGCACCAGGCCTCATAACCTCCAAAATTCTTCAAAAAGCATAGATAATAGCCTTCAATTTTGCAATTTTTGACCCTTTTTCGCTCGGAAATAAAAATTACCGAGATGTTTACCATGGTCCCTAATACCCTCTGAGAGCCAATTTGGGTGGATAAAACCATCCAATAGGCCTTTAAACGGTATATTTACCCGATTACAACTTGCATTGATTTTATAAAATCAAGGTACATCACGGACATTTATGACAACATATAATGGTCATATATGGTTCCAAACGGCATCATATGACCCTGAGATGTATCCCACAGGATCTAAACACATTTTGCCACCGGGTCCGTAACCTCTAAAATTCCTCAAAAAGCGTGGATAATAGCCTTCAATTTTTGAATTTTTTGACCTTTTTTTGGCCGGAAATAAAAAATGTTGAGATCTTTAGCATGGTTCCTAATACCCTCCAAGAGCCCATTTAGGTGGATAAAACCATCTAATATGCATTTAAACAGTTGATTTACCCGATTACAACTTGCACGAATTTTATAAAATCAAGCTACACCACCGACAATTATGAGAACATATAATGGTCATGTATGCTTCCAAACGATATGACCCTGAGATGTATCCCCTAGGATCTCAACACTTTTCGCTACCGGGCCCTGTAACCTCCAAAATTTATCAAAAAACGTGGATAATAGTCTTCAATTTTGGAATTTTTTAACCTTTTTTGGCCAAAAATAAAAATTGTCGAGGTGTTTACCGTGGTCCCTAATACCCTCCGGGATCCCATTTGGGTGGATAAAACCATCCAATATGCTTTTAAACAGTCAATTTATCCGATTACAACTTGCACCGATTTCTTAAAATCAAGTTACGCCACGGATATTTATGACAACATATAGTGGTCATATATGGTAGTGGTCATATATGGTTCAAAACGACATTATATGACCCTGAGATGTATTTTAGGATCTCAACACTTTTCGCCACCGGGCCCGTAACCTCCAAAATTTTTTAAAAAGCTTGGATAATAATTTTCAATTTTGTAATTTTTTAACTTTTTTTCACCCGGAAATAAAAATTGCTGAGATGTTTTACCTTGGTCTCTAATACCAGGAGCTTATTTGGGTGGATAAAACTATCCAATATACCTTAAAAAGCGTGGATAATATTATTCAATTTTTGAATCTTTTAACCTTTTTTCTCCCAGAATTAAAAATTGCCGAGATGTTTACCATGGTTTATAATATCCTCCGGGAGCTTATTTGGGTAGTAAAACCATCAATTTACCCGATCATAACTTGCACTGATTTCATAAAATCAAGCTACACCACGGACATTTATGACAACATATAATGGTCATATGTGGTTCCAAACGGCATTATATGATCCTGAGATGTATCCTCTAGAATTTCAATACTTTTCGTCACCGGGCCCCATAACCTCCAAAATTCCTAAAAAAGTGTGGATAATAGCCTTCAATTTTTAAATTTTTTGAACTTTTTTCGCCCGGAAATAAAAATTGCCGAGATGTTTACCTTTGTACCTAATATCCTCCGGGAGCCCATTTGGGTGGATAAAACCATCCAATATGCCTCTAAACAGTTAATTTACCCGATTACAACTTGCGTTGATTTCATAAAATGAAGCTACACCACGGATATTTATGACAACATATAATGGTCACATAATGTTCCAAACGACATTATATGACCCTGAGATGTTTCCCCTAGGATCTCGAAACTTTTCGCCACCTGGCTCCGTAACCTCCATAATTTCTCTTTGACCTTTTTTCGGCCGGAAATAAATATTGGCGAGATGTTTACCATGGTCCCTAATACCCTCCGGGAGCCCATTTGGGTGGATAAAACCATCCAATATGCCTTTAAATAGTAAATTTACTCGATTACAACTTGCACTGATTTCATAAAATCAATCTACAAATTAGGGTTATCATCTTTTAAAAATATATAAGTTGTTGGTGGTTTACCAGTGAACTTGTGCATAACTTCATCACATACAAATTTAGCCAAACTTGTGAAATCTTATGATAGCGACGAACTGACCAGCACCTAAATGTTTGTAATTGTATCCTGAACTTCAGAACTTGTGCATATACTTCTTGAGATTCCCAATTTCAAGCATTAGGTGCTCACCAAAGTTTGCACAAGAGAGGTAGATGAAAAAATCAACACATGGAGAGGTTAATCAAGCATTGAGTCCTATAATCCTATTTAGCTCCTGCTAGCCAACTTAATATATTCACTATTACTCAATCAGAACATACGATCATATTATTCAGAAATCTGTAGTTTTTTAGCCCGTGTTATATTCAACTTCAATTTTTCAAAAACATAGATTAACAAGGAAGCAAACATATTCAACATGGACGATTGAACACATTACGAAGCACAAAATTGCAAACAATCGATTTTCACCCACCACAGCAAACACCACATACGCCAAAAGCCGTAATAAGGTGATCAAACGTCAGGAAAATCTCAATGAAAAGAAGGGCAAATAACTGAAGTTCCATTCTGTCATTACTTAAACTTCTCATAAGATCTAACAAGTACATGATCCTGCAAAAATGCCAATGTAGGTGAACCCAACAAAACTTAATGTATCTAAGTTGAACTGCATGAAACAAAAACTCATAATTGCCTAATAAGCCTGCCAATGGGATTTTCATTCTTCATCTGACTCTTCATCATCGTCAGCACCAGCAGCAGCATTTAGGGCATTCAATCGTTTGATTAAGCTAGCCTTCCTCTCATCATAGGTCAGCTTCTTCAAATTGTACCTGAAGCAAAAAAATTATTTAAGTTAGTAATAATACAGTGAAGTCCGCATGCCAAGGAAAAGGAAATATAAAAATTAAAAACAAAAAATCCCTCCAGCAACGCTCACCTCTTGTGCTCCTTTGGTGGCTGTTTGCCAGACTTCTTGGCAATAGGATCAGCTCGGATGGCAGCATGAACCTTCTTGTACAGAGCCTCTAAATTATCAGCCTCAATTCCTCTCTTGATGTATTCACTGAAATGAGACTGGTATTTCTCAGGCTCATCCTCCATGAGAGTCTATAACATTGAACATCAGAGTTAGAGCCACAAAAGAGTCAGAAGCGTGCATAATTATATAAGAACTCTGAATCTCAATACCTACCTTCATGTAAGTAGCAACGTGTCCACCATAGATGTACTTGCGGTGGACATCAGCATCAAGCTGCTTGCCGTCTTTTGCAAAACCAGCAAACCTCTTGTCACTGTGTGGAATGTCCAAACCACCATCTAGTGCTCCCTGCAAAATAGAGAGCATTGGTCAAACAAGGTTTATCAATGTTCCTCAAACACTACGCACTGATATTTATCAACATCAGAACTTGCAAAGCAGCAGCAACACCGTGATGAAAATGTATCAATTCATTTGAGATATTCAATGGGTTTACCATACAGGTAAATAGCATTAAACCTAAATGACTTTGAACAAATGACATCAATGCACCATCACTAAAATTTCACTAAATAGCAAATGAAGTTACTTACATAATCAAATTGACAAAATACCCTAGGTTAAGACTAAACAGGATTAGAGACATCATATATAAGATTTACAATACAACGGGTATTCCAGACACCTTCTAATTACACACATAAGAAGAGAATAAAAACTTTACCTTAAGAGCACCAAAAACTCTATTTCCTGTAGTTGTCCTAATAAGACCAACATCGAGAAGAGCACGGAAAGGCCTCCTTGTTTCAGCAGGTTCAACAGAATAGTCCTCACCAGTTGCCTGACAAACAAACTCATCAGAGACTAGAAGGGTTATGCATATTCAGACAAATCACAAGATTAGATCATTTAACTACCTCAACATTGCCTTCATATTCCTGGTCCATCTCAAGCATCTTCAAGACTCTTCTTGCAAGAAGAAGTCCAGTACAGTATGCTAAAAAAGGCAATTAACAATGACATAAATATATGCTAACAGGTCAACAGCATAAGATATTTAAATAAGTATGACGGATCACAAGGCTCAGTAGGATATTTACCAGCAGCGTAGTTAGTAAGACCAACTTCAAGCCCATAGCGGGGAAGCTCATGAGCATAGGCTGAAGCAAGAACAATATCACCAGCAATGCTTGCAGATATAATTTGTGCAGTTACATCTTTGTTAGTCTGCATTACATGTTAAGGCAGAACTACGAAAATGGACATCATGCTACAGTTCATATATCAAATCATTTCAAATTAAGTTCTTGGATAAAATTAAAAATTTGTATCATGGCTAAAACATACAGCAAATTATGTAAACTAAAAGTTGAAAAGAGCATTGGTTCTTTAAAGAAAGTGACAGATGAAATCAAATTGCTCATATGTGATAATTCAGTGAACAGTTAATTTAGTATTAGTAGGCTAGTAGCGTAGCAAAGGATACAAATCGCACAACAAAACGGTACTTAGGAGTGTTGTACTTGTTCTTGTCTTGGTTAATCAATCGATTCCTGGCACGGTAATCGGTCTTTCCCTCTATTGATACATAAACGAGAAAAAATTAGTTTTAGAAAAACAATCAAAAAGACTACTAAACAATTCCGACAAGTAAATGCAAAACTCAAACTCCTATATGACTGACCTCTTCTTCTCTTGAACTTTACTTGGTAACGCTTGAAGTAAGCCCTTGTTTTTTGAGCCTTCACAAAGGCCTGCAGCACATGGAAACTATACCATCAGCAAAGCGGTAACATAAATCATACAACTATCTACCATTCAACTTAATAACTAGAAAAACAGGGGCAACAAGTGAGATTCATGATAAAGCTTACTATAATCATTCCTCTAAAAAATGCAAACAAATCATTGTACTTTAAAGCAATACCATCGGTAATCGAAGCACCAAAGTAACATTCCATATTTACGAAATGCAAAGTAGGAGTGTACTGGCGCTATACTTACACAAGGATCAAGCAATCAAACCCAACAATCTACAATTCCATAATACATTTTATAAGCCACATAATCTAAACTTCATAATAGTGATTTTCCAGTAAATATCCATTAAAATGTCTAGGCTTAAATACATTGTTGAACTATATAAATGGCACCACTTTCATGATTTGCATTTCACCCAATACTCTCGATTATCAATAATACATCTAGGATTAAAGTTCAGCACAATTACAATTAAGATTAACCCTTTTCTCAATCACAAAACTTTTATATCAGCCAATACATCCCCATAATAAATGACCTAAGTTACAAATTAAAGCAAAAAAAGCAGCAAAAAACCAATCTCAATAACAATAATCTGCAATTAAACACTAAATAACCTAAAACACAATACATTTCCACAATAAATCAATCAACTTCAAAAAAGATGCAATTTTTCTAGGGAAAACACTTAATCTGAGCAATCAATCCATTTCAACAGGGGAAGAAATGAAACCCAAAGCAAATCAATCAATTCAATGAAAATCACATCAAAGTTCATCACAAACAAAAAAGTTCAAACCATTACAAACAAAACTACAAAAAGAGATGAAGATCGATAGTAACAGAGAAGAGGGTAGAAGAGAGTGAAGCTCACCATTGTTGCGACAGCAGCAGAGGAGAGAGAAAGGAGGAGAGAGAAGCGCGAAAGAGCAGCAGAGTGTAGACTGTGAGTTTATGAAGAATGAGGGCGATAAAAACCCTAGGGTTTCTTCGAGATTGTTAGATCGACGGCCTAGATTTGTTCTAGGGTTTTAATGGCTTTTTTCTTGGTTCCACTTTTGGTTTGGGATTTTGTAACCAAATTCTTGGTTACTACTATGCTTAGCTTCGGTATGTTTATTTTTCTCCTTACCTAAATAATTAACACGTTTGACTTTTTTCCGCTATTCAGATGTTAAATTTGATCATCGTTTTTTTAACGGTGTATAAAAATAAATTTTATCATTATATTAATTTTTTATATTTTAACATTTAATCATTTACAAAGTATGTCTAAGGTTAAAGTTATGCATTGACACTTGTATCAAGTTTGACTTTATCAATTAGAGTATTCAGAAATGAAAGGAGTAGTATAGAGAGGTGATCAGAAATAATCTAGATCAACTCAAGCTTTAACATCAAATGTCATGACTAGTCCCGTAAAAAAGGTGGTGGGCTTGTCGAGCCAAAGTGGGTTTATCGGGTTGGGTTTGGGTTACTTTTATGGCTTACCTATACCCGCCTTTCTCAGGCCAAATTCGGGTCAGGTTAGCATGTTGAGCCGTAGTTGATCACATTTTACTTCTGTCTCGTTTTGACTTTTGACACTATTCCGAACTTTACTAACTTTAGTTGTTGTAATTAATGCAACATAATCATGTGCGATCTTGTGTTGAATCGTCTCAATGAGTATATAATAAAATCTAGTTATATAACTTTTAGTTGTTGATGTTTAGGGGTATTAATCATTAATTTGTGCGTTGTGAACTTGTGATAAAAGAAAGATGTCAACTAAGAAAACACCTAGTTAGTAGTTTAAATAAGTTTCTTTGTCCTGATACTACTTACCTCCTCTTCCTACTATTTCATCGTTTAGAAAATGCAAGAGCTTGATTCATCGACTAGGTTGGGAAGTCACGATTCAACACTGTTATCGTGAAGTTAATCCGGCGCCGAATTGGCTTGTTAATCATGAAGTTGAGCTTACTCAACGCTTGGTTATCTTTGAGACAGAAATCACTAATGTCTCATCTAGTCTATCTTCAGCATCCTCCATCAATTTCAACTTCATCTGCAAATCCAAGGTTAATTCACGAAGGCTAAGTTGAGGTTCAATTACTAGGAAAGCTATTCGACAATGGAACGCAGGGAAGAGAAGAAGGATGATCCCGAGTAGTGCTGCCTCTAACACTTCTACTAACATGTTTTCTAGTTGCAGGTCCCAGATTGGAAAGAAGAGAAAGATTGTTAATCCCCCCATTTCTGATCCTCCTCATTACCAGAAGAAGTTCGTTTTGAACTCTAGCTATTGTACTTGTAGTTCTAATTTCACATTCGTAAGTCAGGGTCATGAACTTTCGTGTCAGTCTTGTAAATCTACTAGTGTTGTATCCATACCCATGAACTGGAAGTATACCAGTGGGAATGGGTAGGTTTTTGTTTGTTTAAAGCTTTATAGCCATTGTCTTTAAAAAAAAAAAAAAAAAGGGTGTTTTATTGAAACATTTGGGTAGTGTTACTATTGCTAGGAAGGTCTTGGCTTTGACAACTTAGGACTTTGTTGGCTTTATGTTTTGGTTTCTTTTTTTTTTTTTTTTTTTCTATTTTTTCTCCTTAGTGTGTATATGTACGCTAAGGGCCTGTTCTCATTGACTGAACTCAGCTGAACTGAACTGAACTGAACTCAGCTGAACTGAACTGAACTCAGCTGAACTGAACTGAACTCAGCTGAACTGAACTGAACTGAATATTTTATAAGAGAAGGAAATTAGGAGCTGAACTGAACTGAATTGAACTGAACTGAACTGAGCTGAACTGAACTGAATTGAATTGAGCTGAACTCAGCTGAACTGAACTGAATTGAATTGAATTTCAACGTAAGAGAACAGGCCCTAAGTTTGTTTTTTCTTTGGTGCTTTGCCCTCCTTTTTCACTCCAAAAAAAAATAAATAATAATAATTTTTCAAAATCAAATTGGCATACACAAGTATATCTGTATATGATTAATTAGGTCTAAATAGTTTTAATTTTACTCTTTAAAAGTTAAATCTTTGTACTTTATGTAACAAGATTTTATTGCTATTATCTCTGTCAAAACTTATCCAAACTAAACTTCTCGACTTATACCCAAAATAAATTTGACCTATAATTGGGCAAAACCAATATGTCGAATGGCTAAAAAAATAATTTATTACTTACAGTAAGCTAATTGGAGATAACAAACATAAAAGAACCCAACATGAAACGTGCACAAGTCTTTTCTTGACCCACTTGGGCATGAGGCTTGCCAACAAGACACGTGGGGCTCCAATTGTAATTGTAAAAGGTTGTTACTACGTATATACATCCATGTACACGGTACACCTACGGAGCTATGGTATTTTTTGAATATTTTGATGATTAAATTAAGAATGATTATTGCTCATTTAAACATCAAATGAGCGAAAAATAGCCTTAATGCTTCTTGCACCCTGAGTTTGTATAAAAAATTTCACCTCAACTGTGCTCGGTTGTGTTTGTACAAAGGAATGGTGGTAAATATAAGTAGGTAGGTTTTGGACGATATACCTTTGCAATGCCCATGCCCAAATGTATTGGGGTTTATGTTTATTTCAATATTTCTCTAATTTACGACCTTGTAACGGATTTTACAATTCAGCACATTATATCAACTTGTGAATAGCAAACCTGCAATCACCACACTCACCTGTAAACAGTTTTCCTGTAATATTTCAAGAAACCCAAAGTGAATAACCGTGCTTCATTTGTGTGGAAAGAATGCCCAAAACTGTAGAAGTCTTCGCAATTAATCGACAAAATGGAATATCCAATATGGATTCAGAAACAAATGGCATTACTCATTTACAAATTGCTCTTGCAGGCTCTCAGACAATTCAATCTACTAAAGCTGAGCTAATATAGAATTTCTCTTTATTCTTTGTATACATGTAGAAGCATTTAGCTACAAAATCAATATTATGTACAGGTGACAGAGAAGTTGAACCAGCCTCACATCTCTCGTAGAAGGTTGCTGATATTCCGAAGCTCCTTAAGAGCAGTTATTGCAGTTACTTGCCCTTTCTCAACAAGGGCATGTTTAGAAAGATTATCTAATGAGCCAGATTGACCTCTTTCTTGCTGGAATGTTGACTCGATTACCTGCCACACAAGCCGCAAGATCATTAATCAACGGTGGAAGAAACAAAATAAATAGAAGATCAGCTGTTAGACAGAGCTCTTCAGCTTTCACAACATATGCCCATCAATTACAACGCATGTAATCTCCAGACATCAACAGTTTCTAGTAGAGCATAAGGCTAAGCATTTCATATTTAGCCACCCCACTGGACAATTTCCCCACCAATGACTTACCTACCATAATTCTGCATAAACAGCCTCAGTAATAGCTGCTGTCTACAGTCTACACGCCTAACCAAAAGTTGGATTTGGACCACCTAAATATTTTAACTTCCGAAGACATCAGATATTTACCAGTAAGGTGGGGAAACACTAAAGTTGTAGTCCCATCACGCCATTAACCTTTTACCAATCATCGAACTAATAAGCAAAAAACAGTACGCAGTACAAAACTTGAAGTTGGTTTAAAATCTTAAGACCCAATAATGGAACCACCTAAAGGCGAGAGGTTTTTAAGCAGGGATGAAAACTCACATCTCTGCCGATGATAGATTCTCTATTACTGTATTTTAAAACACAGTAGTCCCCTCCCAAAACAATTTACTCAATACATAACACAACAACTTGCCTTCAATCTTTAGTGTGGCCCTAAATCAGTGGCTGAAGACCAACAATCGCAGCCCTCACAAGCACACATACATTGAGATCAAAGTCATAGCTAAACAATCAATGCCACTCTGGTTTTACATTTTACACAATAAAGCATGGTTTTCATGTAGTCATGTTTCATTTATAAAAATGCGAAAAACAATAATAGCTATTTTATATGAAAGCAAACACCTATATCTGATCATTGAAGAGAGCAAAATAAGAAAGTCAATAGGTTCAACCTTGAGCAATACCTGAATATTTTCCAGCATAGATTGGCCAAGGTTCCTCAACACACATAACATTTTCTGGTCACAGCCATCTGATTTTATATTCGCAAGGCTGTAACTTGCCTCATCAACAGAAGATCCTGGTTTATTTACCTGAAGACTTCCTCCATCAGATGATTTTACATCCTCAACCTCAGGCCTTTTATCAGAAGTCTCCTCACCAGAAGATTGGCGCCCAAACTTCCAGAACCACTGAAACTTCCCAGATAAACCTTTTCGTTCCTTTGAAGCTGTTGTTGATATTTCTTTTGAGCTACTATCAGAACCAAACACTCCATCAGCATTTGCATCTGGAGCATCAGAAACTGGTAGCAGTGACTCTTCTGCAGTGGATTGAAACGAAGAAGAATCATGGGTTTCGCCATCAATTGAATCATGGGATATATGTGATGCAATACTGCTCTTCTCAGAGTCATTTTCAGCAGGACTCAGCCGCTCTGAAAAGGCGGGAGAATGCTCTTCACTGGCAACACTCAGGCCAGAACATCTCTCGCCAGAGCACACATCATTTTCATGCTCAGCATCTTGAACAAATACATCAGACTCAATATAAGGGGGGTCCTCGAGACAAGAAAATTTGTCATGATCTGTTTCTTCAGAATCTTCCCCAAAGTTCAGCTGCTGGGACAAATCTTCAAGCAGACTTCTTCTGACAGCTGGTCTTTTATCCTTCTGTCTACTTTCTCTTTTTGATGGGGATGGGTCAGATTCCGTTCTAGATAACCTTGATTTGATTTTCTCTGTCCAACCTTTCTTCTGAGATGATACCTGTTTGGCAGAAGTTTCCTTCTTAGTTTCTGCTGCCTCCTGTGCAACTCTCCATTTCTCTTCCCAATATGTCTCAGGAACAAGATTCACAGGTGTTCCTGGGCCACGAGAATCAAATGAAAGGCTATGTGCATGACCTTTCACTGCCATTTGCTTGCTCTGGGGGCCAAGGGGGCCAAGCCCAATCACTGGAGTAGAATGTGAAGGAACATTAGCAGCTAGAGCAAGTGCAACCAAAGATTTCGCTTTTCCTATCAATTTCTCCAGGTCTACGTTTTTAGGGAAATTGAGTAATCTTTGAAGGCACGAAGTGACATATTCAGTGGCAAGCAGAGAAGATCTCACATTGAGCATCATGGCAACAGCCATGGCAGAGATAAACGCTCCCCTGGGGGAGTTCAAGACCCCAGGATCATTTGCGGGAACTGTACCAGATGCACTGTTATCATATGAAAACATCTCGTCCCAGATAACCAGCAGGTTCTCAAGAGAAAACTCACGGCCAAATAGAACACGTAACCAACGAAGAGCAAAGTATTGAGGTTCAACACCTAGTTCAGCAAGGTGATTGTACAGTGAGGAATCAACAATGGAAAGCAAGTGGTAAAGTGCTAATGAAGCTTCAATGACTGGGGGTAAGCCAGATTGGGTAGCATTTGCAGGTGGATGGGAGAAAAACTCAGCCATGGCTACAGCACCACCTGCTCCGCTCATCAAAGCATCAAACATACAGTATGCATCATGTTCCATAAACTTTTCGGATAACAAAATGCCAAGCTCACCCTCTGCCCCATAAGGATCACTTAACTGAACAATGGTTTGTACACTAGCATCAAGTTCAGAAAAACTCGTATGTTTCCTGGGTCTTTCTTGAGGGCTAGCATCATCTTCTAGACTATTCACAGATATCTTGAAATTGAAATCATGACTTTCATGCAACAAAACCTCATCAAATTTGTCTACAAAGTGCTCTTCATAAATTTGGCGAACTTCATTAAGATGCTGAATATCAGCATGAAGTACATATAATAAAGGAGCCAACAGTTCATGCATCCCTACAATTGGAACACAGACAAAAAAAGAATTAGTAGCCAGAGGAGAAAATTTGATTCCTAAGTGATCATAATTAACATCCACTTAATCAAGAAATTCATGGGTCATGACTCCATGAGTTCTGACTCCTGGATGCAAAAAACTATATTATCAAGGAAATTTAAAGACAATTCATCATATACACTATGTTAACTTTTACAACCATCCAAGTCTCACCATCAAAAACAACTCTAGTACTAATCAAAGCGCACTCTACCTTGTCTATAACCACATTCTGGATGTCGAAGGCACCACAACAATAAAATCCGCCTCAACAAGCCTTGGCATCCTGGTGTCTGGAAATAACTACCATGCTCAGGGTACAAGCGAGATAAATCTTTGTCAACCATTTGTTCCAACTCTGCATTTCGAAAAAAGCGACCCCATGTACTATCTGCACAACAAACAGCACAGTTACAACTCAGATATTCCGCTTTCATCGATTTTCCCCTTTCTATGAGTACTTGAGCATACACAACAAACTTTTTCTACATTTTTCTCCTTTCCTGTTATCAGTTTTCTCTACAAATTATCCAGTTCATGATGAGTGAGATGTCTAGATGAAAATGGAAATGTCAGGTAGGGATTTCACACTATTGGAATGTAGAGTGTCTGATCTGGATAAATGGTAAAATGAAGAATACATGATATATAGAGGAAAATTCGAAGCAACAAGCCCAAGGTACAGTATATATTATATAAATCTGTTCAAAATGCATAAAATAAAGCTCACCAGGATTTTGGGACAGTGGGTTATCTACAACTAGATCTGAAGGATTGTCACTAAATTTGGTTACATGTGGGTCAACAAGGAGGCGCCTCCTTGAGGCAGCATACCTGTGGAAAAAAACATTACTTCCCTTCAGAACAAGAAACAAATTTAAATTCTTTCAAGAAGGCAATCACACACCGGGCTTGTAAATAAAAAATTTGAAAAAAATGATTTGTCAAGTTTTTACTAGAAGATATTACAGTGCATTTCCAAAGCAAATAAAGCAGTGTATCAAATTAAATATTGAGCTAATGAATTTGGTATACTTAAAATGGCACCTTATCTAAGTCAACTTATCTCTTTACTTTTAATATGCATTTTTTACTTGAGTGGTTTGAATCTCTCTATACCATACAAATTCATCTCTAATACTCTAACCCTTTCGAATAATATCAAAGAGCTTCTCAATTATATTTTATGACTACTCCATTGGAGAAACATAGCTAAATCCATACTTAAGTACATGAAATGTCAGGTTTTTACTCGATGAAACATCATTATGTGCCGTGAAGACGATTAAACTTTAGCAATTAAAAGTAAATCCACAAGATATCTACAAACAAATAACACATTATAACATGTATCCTTCAGTTACAAGTAATAAGAATGTACCGCATCTAACATCAACTGAATTATCAAAAACACAAGCGAAATCAATGTCCTTGCAAACAATTAAAATTCGCCCAAGAGTAAAAAGGACCAAATACCACATATTCACCAAATTCGCCCGAGAGTAAGAATGACCACCGGAACATAATTTTTCTTTCAAACCTCTAATTTCATTAATCAAAATTCGGCAGCTTTCCACACTGTTACTAAGGAGTACATTAAGCAATGTTGTGAATGTCATAAATACAGAAATACATATCTCCCTAAAAAATTACAATTAAAAAAAGAATTCAGGTAAGCTCAATTATGAAACTAACAATAAGGCCAAAACTCCAATTAATTTCATCAATAAAATACAATCAAACAAATAAGCTAACAAAACTTAAAACCCAGAAACCAAATCATCTAAAAACCAAAACCCAATTCAGAAAACCTGATGCCAACAACATGAACCCTAAATTAATTTTGCCCCAGATGAAAATTAATTAACAAGCAAGCAAACTAATTAAAACAAAGAAATTACCGACGGCGGGAATCGGCAGAAACACGGCGAAGATCATCAATGGAGGAAGAAGAAGAGGGAAGAACCCCAAGATTTATACGCCATCGAACACTTCTAAGATCAGGAAAACGCGACTCCATTGAAGAAGAACACGGCAATGATTCCGCCATTTCCATCAAATTAACTGCCGGAGGCATGATTTTCCGGCGAAATCACTCCGACCCAATTGCACAATAGCTCATATTAATCGATCAAAACAGTAAAGATTGAATTTTTCTGAGAAATAATGAAATGGGTAAGAAGTAATTAATAAATTAAATACAAAAAAGGCTTAAAAGAGGGGAAATTTAATAAGATAATGAAGAAGAAATTAGGGAAAGACTTGGTTATAGAAAGAGAAAGAGTTGGGGTTAGAGTTGAGAAGATCAGAAAGATATAGAGAGATCTTGTCAATGATTTAATCTCGGGTTTCTGCTACTATTTGGCGCAATTGAGGAGAGAGAATGAAGGAGAGAGACAAAATGATCAACCTTATGAGACGCCACTAGAATTATTGTCGTTGTAAACGCTCTCTCATTTCCTCTTTTTAATTGCGCGTAAAATCTTATATGAGACGGTCTAACGATGTCTATTAATTAATGGCGGATTTCTAATTTAGGTTTATATCTAGCTGAGAACGATGCTAGTTTGAGTTGATCTTGAATTGAAATGAGTTCGAACTTGAGATTAGGTTTAAGCTTTTGAGTGCAAATCTAGTTTTAGGTTTTCTTTTGACATTATTAGTTTTGGAGTTGAACTTGAGGTCGAACTGCATTGAATCATTACCGTTTAATACCTTTAGTCAAAACATTTCATTTGATACAAAATTATTTGTCGTGCTTTCTCATTGATTGTAAACTAATATATACAAAAGTATTCTAAGTTAAATTAGGAAAATATACACAAGATAAATACCATAAACAAAAGATAAGTATCAAAGATAATTACATAACAATATATAGTAAAAAGATTATTTATATAGTCTATCACACTCCCACAGTCGAAACGAAACCCTTACTAACGTTGTATATACTTACAAATGTCTTTCTACTTAACCTAATACTTGAATATGTTTAGGTATTTTACTTTTTCCATAATATAATAAATGCCCTATCTATTTTTTTTTATTCTAACTTTTAATAGCACGTAATTGGAAATATACATTGAAAACTATGTAAATGTAAGCATATAATCTGTTACATATTAATCACAACAAAGGGGTATTATTTGTGAGGCATAAAATATTCCTTTGTTGCGAATAATATGTAACACAGGGAGTATATGAACGTAGAGAGTATTTTTTTGGTTTTAAGTATGGACACTTGTTCTTGTTTAAGTGAAGTGAAATAAACTTCATTATGTATATTATTAATTGATGTGAGTATAGTACTTCACTACTACCAAAATGGATGTACACTAACTACCAACCATGAATAATGATGCTTATAAGGATGTCACACTTCCGCCCAGAATTTCCGGATGTTCCATGGAGGATCCGGAAATTCCAGGCGGATCCTCCATGGAACTTCCGGAAATTTAGGGCGGAAGTTCCAATTTTTTTTTTTTATTTATTTTTTTTTTTTGGCCGTTTAAAAAAGTTGTTAATTTTTTTTTTTTTTTTCGGATTTTGTTTTTTTTTTTTATTTTGAAGTGTTATTATTATTGTTGTTATGGTTATTATTATTATTATTATTATTATTATTATTATTATTATTGTTATTATTGTTGTTATTATTATTGTTGTTGTTGTTATTTTGAAGTGTTATGGTTAGTATTATTATTATTATTATTATTATTATTGTTGATATTATTATTACTATTATTATTATTATTGTTATTATTATTGTTATTATTATTGTTATTATTATTGTTGTTGTTGTTATTGTTATTATGGTTATTATTGTTATTGTTATTACTAAAATCGGATTAATTTTTAATTTTATGTAGATCGAGGGTTCTGGTGCTCGACATGCAATATCACGACGTCTGAATGCGTCTGTTAGGAGACAGACATCTCGATCTTCACTGGCTCAGCCCGAGCAGCAGCAATACGGGTCTACTAGTGGTTGGTCGAGAGACCAACAGTTTGGTAGTAGTCGGCCCTTGTACTCTGCAAGTGGAGCACCCATATCTGACGAGGAAGACGAATGTTCGGGTAGTCATGCTGGTAGTAGTCGGCCCTTGTAGTCATTTCATAAATCTAATTTTCGTACAAATGTTCAAAGTTAGTGAATGTACATTACAAACTACCTAACTAATGCATCCCTCTTCCTTTGGACATCTCCATCCTGAAGTCATTTCGGCAATTGTAAATGTGTCGGATGTTTGGATGATCATCAGGAAATTGCTCGGCAATAGTGGACATGATGTTACGGGGAGCAACCTTGGACTTTGTCATGTCCCGCACAACCTGTTTTGCACCCGGACTCAATCCGCTCACTTTACGGTGTCCCTCTGGGTACACAATCATTGGGTGGTTATGTGTCCCGGTGTGATCATTTTTCGCAATGATCTTCCAACTTTCGGTGCTGACATCATAATATATCTTGATGTAGAATGGACAACCATTAGCTTTGGTTTTGGTGTCCTTCCGTATCGCGTTCTCCAAATCTCTCGGCTTGCTCCTTCGTGACCGATCACATCGCAAATACCGATACGGCCGATCATAAATGGTTTTGTTATAAGACGATTTCACCAATATAAATCCCAATTTTATGGAAACACCATCAGCCCATGTAACAGCATCGTCAAATGTAGGAAAAAACGTATCGGTGACAAAATTCCCACTATAATTCACACCGTCACCGTCTTCCTCAGATTCCATATCCTATACAAATTAAACAAAACATGCTTTATGTCAAAATAATAATAATAAAAACAATAATAATAATAATAATAATAATAATAATAATAATAAAAACAATAATAATAATAATAATAATAATAATATTAATATTAATATTAATATTAAAATTATATTTCTACTAATTAATAATAACAAAATCATCAACAACAACAACAATAACAATAAAAATAACAGCAACAACAACAATAATAATATCAACAACAACAACAATAATATCAACATATTAATAATAATAATAATAATAATAATATTAATAATAATAATAATAATAATAATAATTAAACATATTACTAATAATCATATTAATACAACAAAATTACATTAATTATCAAATACTAAATCACAACAATAATCACAAGACATATGTTGATAAACGTACTTAACAATTTAAAAAAAAAAAAAAAAAAAAAAAATTTGGGACATCCGCCTAAAATTTCCGGATGTCCCTAGGTACATCCGCCTAAAATTTCCGGATGTGCCTAGGTACATCCGCCTGAAATTTCCGAATGTACCATGGAACATCCGGATTTTTTAGGCGGATCCCAACTTCCGCTTGAAATTTCCAGATGTTCCATGGTACATCCGGAAATTTTAGGCGGATGTACCTAGGACATCCGGAAATTTTAGGCGGATGTCCTACTTACCGAAAAAAAAAAAATACTTACAGAATGATCCGACGCATTCTCCGGCGTACGTATGTTCCACTCGCCGTCCATGACCCAAGACCCGTCGGAAAATTTAACGATTTTTGAAAATAGAAATTTTAGGTGGTCGTGGGGACCGATTTGGTTGCAAGGTCGTGGGGACCGATTTTGGGAAGCTCGGGACAACAATGTCATGAAGTAAGGGTACCGTTTCATGTATGGTGTCCAAATGGGGAACAAGTTCATTTTTATAACCCATATTGCATAAAGGGCATAATGGTAATTTCAAGAAAAAAGGGAGCGTTACCTGGTAAAATGGGAGCGACAAATAGCAGTTGAGATTAATTAATGGCGGATTTCTAATTTAGGTTTATATCTAGCTGAGAACGATGCTAGTTTGAGTTGATCTTGAATTGAAATGAGTTCGAACTTGAGATTAGGTTTAAGCTTTTGAGTGCAAATCTAGTTTTAGGTTTTCTTTTGACATTATTAGTTTTGGAGTTGAACTTGAGGTCGAACTGCATTGAATCATTACCGTTTAATACCTTTAGTCAAAACATTTCATTTGATACAAAATTATTTGTCGTGCTTTCTCATTGATTGTAAACTAATATATACAAAAGTATTCTAAGTTAAATTAGGAAAATATACACAAGATAAATACCATAAACAAAAGATAAGTATCAAAGATAATTACATAACAATATATAGTAAAAAGATTATTTATATAGTCTATCACACTCCCACAGTCGAAACGAAACCCTTACTAACGTTGTATATACTTACAAATGTCTTTCTACTTAACCTAATACTTGAATATGTTTAGGTATTTTACTTTTTCCATAATATAATAAATGCCCTATCTATTTTTTTTTATTCTAACTTTTAATAGCACGTAATTGGAAATATACATTGAAAACTATGTAAATGTAAGCATATAATCTGTTACATATTAATCACAACAAAGGGGTATTATTTGTGAGGCATAAAATATTCCTTTGTTTCGAATAATATGTAACACAGGGAGTATATGAACGTAGAGAGTATTTTTTTGGTTTTAAGTATGGACACTTGTTCTTGTTTAAGTGAAGTGAAATAAACTTCATTATGTATATTATTAATTGATGTGAGTATAGTACTTCACTACTACCAAAATGGATGTACACTAACTACCAACCATGAATAATGATGCTTATAAGGGGTTAAGTCAATTAAACGCCTAATTAAGTAGAAAAGACATCTTAAATAATGGTGTAACTTGAGATTAATGGCACTATCATCCACATGGATTCCTATATTGCTAATTTTACTATTTAACATGTCCATAGACCATAATTGATCTAATATTGCATCTCATGTACTACTACTCTTGTACTCGTTTCCACAAATGTCTTCGTGCAATTAATATAGGCACTTAATTGTTTATATTGATCATATCATGAATTCATAACTCATTTCCAACTCGTGATATATAAAGCTAAGATTATTGTGTATATATGTTAAGTTGTGAATCGATAAGAGTACCATAAGATCCAACAAAAACGTGAAATAAATTGTAAAAGAAAGTATCAATATAAACTACGGAGTACAAAGTAAAATAAAGCTAAAATACTTTTAAAAATTATTTCAAGTTCAAATTCGAGGAATCATATATAAGAACCTTAAAGCATACTTTTTATTTGTAAAGCTTGTCATTATCTATCACACATCGAATAAGAAATTCACAACATACATACAGATCACTTTTCTGTTTCTACTTGAACTCGTGCAGACAATTTATAGGTCATTGACAACAACAAAATTTAAAGTTGTTAAAACCCTTTCCGTCTCAAATTTTAGGACCATGAAAATAAACTAAACAATGAAATATAAATCTTATAATATAATATAATGATCACAATTAACCTTAAACATAAAGTACAATAATTATAATAATCATCACCATAATCACTACCTTCTAAATGCACCGGCCATTGGTTAAGTTGGGTAAATATTGAAAATAATATTCCAAGATACCATTATTTGATACTAACCCATGTCCACTAGCTCAACCACAAATCTACAAATTGATTATTAATTATTTTTTCCTTTTTTTATTTAATGTCTTACCAATTAAAAAATAACAGATCAGCCATGCATACCACTCAAAAATTTTAGTTATTTTCTATTTTCTAAACAAAAAAATAAAAAATAAAAAAATAAAAAAAATAAAAAAATCTGATTGGTTACCAAGCCATTTAGCCAGTTGTATATTTTTGTTTTGTTTAATAGCTGTACTTTATCTTCCTAGAATAAAAACTTTGTTTTCATGATATATTGATATTGACATACGTAGTATTTTTTTATTCTCACAAATTGTACATGGCTAGGGTTAAACCCTTTTTTTTTGTTTTATAAAATGAAGGGTTTTACATGAGGAAAATTTTACAAGTATTAGTCAAACTGCGTGGCTGACAAGTTAGCTAATGTATCATGGCTACAATTTGTTGAGAACATCATCTTTGATCTTATCCTCCTATGTTGTGTGTTGTGTGTTGTGTGTTGTGTGTTGTGTGGAGGGTTTTTCTTTTTGTTGGTCTTTGGAATATGGAAATAGTGGATATTATGTGGACAGATAAGGATTGTGTGTGGCAAAAGTTTGGAACTTAGGTTAAACACTACTTAAGATCTTTTTAGTTCACCACATAAGTACATAACCCTACGTTTCTACATATAAGTTTAGTTTTTTCTCACGCGTACATTGTATCAATCTGACAGCTAATAAGTTTGTTGTGTAAGGAAGCTAGGTATGGGTACGAGACTCGAATTTTCAACCACTAAATCAATGAGATTAAGGCTTTAACTCTTTGTTAGGGGCATTTCTCTAACCGCATAGCACTTAATTAGCAGCCACACACATTCATACCAAATATTAATATGAAGTACACCAATCAACAAAGTGGTGGTGAGCAATAGTTTATAAATATTTAGATATATATAGTTCATCTGTTTCATAATAAGTGCATTATTTGATTCGATTAACATTTCATGCATGTCAATAATTATTAATATAGTGTTTTGAAAACTTTGTATAGCATGACTAGTCTAAAAAGTAAAAACATTTTATACAATTACAATTATTTATATATTAAATGATAATAAATTATCAACATCCCCTATTCCCCTTTATGAGTTGTACAAAAAAAGTCAAAGTGATACACTTATCTACATGTTTCACAAAAGCATCCAAAATTTATAGTTGACGGGTACGACGTAAAATTTCGCAAACTAGTTCATTCAAATTAAAAGTATTATGGTATTCAACTTTGATGGCTCATAGACATCAATAATCCTTTCACAACACTCCCTTTCGCCACAAATTCTCCTCCTCAAATTGACAACACCAAAAGGCCTTCACCAAATTGAAGTAGTGGAGTGCATGTATGTGTGAGTGTGTGACATTTTTCCAAAAACCATACATCTTTTTTTGTAGGGATTTCATTTTCAATAAGACAATTCATGAACATGATTTGAGGATTGGACATTCGGACGTAAGAGCAAGGAAATGATCCAATAATTGATATGCATTATGCATGCACACATATTATGACTACATACCATACTTAGTATATACAGTAGAAGAGAGAAACATACATATCAAATTGACATTTTTGCAAATATTGTGAAGATTGAATCCCATTAACCAATCAATTAGTATCAATGGTGCATAAATGCCTATAATGATACTTTAAATTGTTAAAATAATATAAACGTGATGCGGCCCTTGATCACCACACATTATTTATATCACTTCTCCCATTTTTTTTCGTCAATCAGTGAGTTTATTTTCTACCCTGTCTTTTATCTATCTATATCTCTCCATTTCCTAGCTTTGAAAAAAGTAAATGGAAACATTCAACCATAAGTTTTATGGTCCTAATGTACCATAAGAGCAATATAATTTACAATAATTGGGGTGAGCTAATAGATAATTCAAACTTGGGATGACCTATCATACAGACTTAAAGTCTTAATCACTATGCCAAACTTTAGTGGTAACACTCAATCTTAATTTACCACTAATTAAGCTATTGTACCATCTATTCCAAAACATTGTAATTGATATACATGGTGTATAATCGTACAAATTTTAATTTAAATTCTTTTTCAGTTCAAAAAATAAATAATATGATATCATTATAGTTAAATCACATCACTTCAATATACTTACATGACATCATTATAAATATATGACATCATTATAATCAAGTCACTCACATTATTACACTTATATGACATCACTATATTTCATGAATTTCAAAATAAAATCAATACTCATTCTTGGTACTTTATGGACATCTTTATCGGTGTCTTATGGTTTCAAACCTTCTTATATGACCCCAAGAGTCATCCAACACATTCAGTTTATTTTTTGAAAAATGTCAAAAACTAACCCGAAATCTTGTATTATAGCCTTCAATTTTGGCCAATTTTCCTCTTATTTTAACCCGCAAATAAAAATTGTCGAGATGCTTACCATAGACCCTAATACACCCCGGGAGCCCATTTGGGTGGGTGCAACCATCCAATATGCCTTTAAACAGTCAATTTACACGATTATAACTTGCACTGATTTCATAAAATCAAGCTATACCACGGACGTTTATGACAACATATAATGATCACATATGGTTTCAAACGTCTTTATATGACCCTGAGATGTATCCCTTAGGATCTCAACACTTTTCTCCACCGGGCCCCGTAACTTCCAAAATTCCTCAAAAAGCGTGGATTATAGCCTTCAATTTTGGAATTTTTTGACCGTTTTTCGCCCGAAAATAAAAATTGCCAAGATGTTTACCATAGTACCTAAAACCCTTCGGGAGCCCAATTGGGTGGATAAAACCATCCAATATGCCTTTAAACAGTCAATTTACCCGATTACAACTTGCACTGATTTCATAATATCAAGCTACACCACGGACATTTATGACAACATATAATGGTCATATATGATTTCAAACGGAATTATATGACCCTGAGATGTATCCCCTGGGATCTCAACACTTTTCGCCACGGGGCCCCGTAACCTCAAAAATTCCTCAAAAAGCGTGGATAATAGCCTTCAATTTTGGAATTTTTTTGACCATTTTTTCACCCGAAAAATAAAAATTATCGAGATGTTTACCATGGTACCTAATACCTTTCGAGAGCCCATTTAGGTGGATAAAACCATCCATTATGCCTTTATACCGTCAATTTACCCGATTACAACTTGCACTGATTTCATAAAATCAAGCTACACCACGGACGTTTATGACAACATATAATGGTCATATATGGTTCCAAACGGCATTATATGACCCTGAGATGTATTCCCTAGGATCTCAACACTTTTCGCCACTGGGCCCCATAACCTCCAAAATTCCTCAAAAAGCGTGGATAATAGCCTTCTATTTTGGAATTTTTTTGACCTTTTTTCGCCCGAAAATAAAAATTGTCGAGATGTTTACCATGGTATCTAATACCCACCGGGAGCCCAATTGGGTGGATAAAACCATCCAATATGCCTTTAAACAGTCAATTTATCCGATTACAACTTGCATCGATTTCATAAAATCAAGTTACACCACGGACATTTATGACCGTATATAATGATCATATATATGATTCCAAACGTTATTATATGATCCGAAATGTATCCCCTAGCATCTCAAGACTTTCCGATATTGGGTCCCGACACCTTTAAAATTTCTCAAAAAACGTGGATAAAAGCCTTCAATTTTGACAATTTTTGACTTTTATGGGCCGGAAATAAAAATTGCCGAAATGATTACCATGGACCCTAATATTCTTCGGGAGTCCATTTGGGCGGGTGGAACCATCCAATTTGCCATTAAGCATCCAATTTAACCATTTTCGTACACGTCTCTTGTATTGGCTATAAGCTTCACGGGGCCTTTTTTTAGCCGAATAATGGTCATATATGGTGTATGCATATGGTTCTTGATGAAAAATCAAATGAAATTATTAAGGAAAGAGGGAATCTTTATAGCAAAGTTAAGATAAATGTCAACATCTTGTTGAGAGGGTATGTGACATTTTATTCTTGTAGATAAAATTTGTTTTAAGACAGACAAATACATGATGTAGGGTAGAGGAAGAATACCATGGATCAATAATTCTTCGTGTACAAGTATGTATATAGTTCATGCACACCGACACTAGCTACTATGAAAGAGAAATTGATCGAAAGACATTGTATGTGATCTAGTGAACTAACCATCAATATCGCAAACTTAACCAAATCAATTTATAAGCAAGACCAACTTTGTCATTATGTGGTTATTATAAATCGAATAAAGTGTGTAAGTCACTATTACCGATTCATTTACTTTTAGAAAAACCAGTTATTTGGGAAAACATTATTGTACATAAATTACTATGACATTTTCTTTAAGACGACATTGAGGGGGCGTTTGGTATAAATTCCGTAAACGGAATGGAAAGGATTTATATAAGTAAGGGAAAGGGTAATGATACATGTCACCTTTGATATATGTTTGGTATGTTTATGGAATGGAAACAAATTGAGGAGTTTATGATTGAGGAGGGAAACACATTTTGTTTCCATTAAGTGAATAAGAGTAACAATTTGTGGGATTGTGTTAACATTTGGAAGCGGTATTTGTTACTTGTAGCTTATACCAAACTAGAAAGGGAAACACTTATTTGTTTACGTTTCCTACATTACAAATTTTCATACCAAACACCCCCGGAAAGTATAGCTTACACTAGCTATTCAAAATTAACCCTAATCGGATTCACAAGTGGAAAGACAGTACAGATCGATCGACTTGCTAAACCAAGCTAAGGTAGAATCCTTTTAATTTTCATCAGATTATTGATAAAATAACTATACAAGTTGTTAATATGGTGACGTCTAGTGTAATTTGGTGTTGATAAACACGATATCTAGAGTAAACAATAATACTTTAACTTGCTTAAGTAAATGAGTTGACATGTATGGTACTTGTATAAAATAGTCATTTCTTGTTCCGCATACTTTAAAACTGAATTATGAAATGGCTTAATAAGGGGATGGCGTCAATCATGAGATCACATATTATGGCTATGTATGTTCAACTTGTGGTATACAGGTTTATAATAGTATTAGACTATTAGTAACTAGTAGGTAATATTCTAGGCATATACTTAACTTGCAAATTGCAAAGTTGCATATTGTTTGGTGTTGTGGTCTTGTGGAATGTGGACCATATTAGAATGGTCAAGATTATGCCATTTCCTATTTGTATCCTTCAAATTGCAACAAAATAACCATCGTACTTGCCAAAATAACCACCATCCTACAATTTTCACGAGAGTATGTATTTAAGCTGTAAATGTAACCCTTAACAGTTAACATCTCTTATTTAACCTTATTTATTGAAATTATTTTATCCAAACTAATTATTCATCTTGAAACAATTGAAAATAAGGTGAATTTAACAAGAACTCCATACTCATCTAAAATTAGCTGAATCAATCTCAAACGGTAGGTTTTAATAATTGTATGTACAAAACTTTGCCAGGAAATTTCATGGTCATTACAATGTCAACAGAACTCTAAAATAGGTTTTATTTACAAATTTTCATTACCACATAATACCATCTCTAAAATAGGTTTTGGATGGTAATGGAAATTTGTTTGGGGAGGAATTAACAGTCTAGAAATAAAGTATTCTTTCAAATGAGTTAGAGCTCATCAAGCTAAACTAACCAAGTTTTGTTATGTCGGCCCAAAAATGAATGTTGTTGTGCTTTGGGCTTGTAGTTTAAGCCCAAAAAGCATTTCATGCTAAATTGTCTTAGGCCACTAAGTTCACCATTTTACTTTTGTTTTGTTTGTTTCAAAAAAAAAAGTTCACCATTTATTTTTTTTTATTTTTTATTTTTTTTGCATGAACACAATTTTTTGGCCTTTACTATACTCTAGAATATTGAAAAATAAATTTATTAATGGATTAACATAAGAAAATGGTAAGGAAAAAAAAAAACAAAGAGGCAAGCAAGTGTACTTGAAACAATGTACTACTTCTGTTATTTAACAAAAGTTTCATTTTACCTATATATATATATATATATATTTTTTTTTTTTTCTTTTTTTATCAACCAAACTCCATTATCTTCTATCCTTAATCACTTTACACAACAAAACTTTACTATCTTCATATATATATTTACCCTTAATCGACCAAATTTCAAAAGTTCACTATTGTATATTTACCTTTCTAAAAACTTATAGCAAAGGCACGCAAATGAGACTTTATTCTTAGTAATGGAGGAAATAAGATGATTGCTTAATTGAAACCGGGCCTAAGCTAATATCCATAAATCCGAATCCGGTTCATTTAACATCATATGATCTAATTGGTGTACGTTTACTAAGAATAACATCTGCAATTCTGTTCTCGTACATAATATATGACCCAAAAAAAAACTAAAAACGAAGAGATGCACGGACAGAACATGAGTTTGAGGTGGTGTTGTATAAGTTACATAAGAGTCATGTTTGTAAAAATGTAATTCTCACGTTTTACCATAAAAAAAGGGGATTCATTTGATGAAATAATTTTGGATGCATGTATACTGATAAGTGATATCACATGTTATTGTCAAGCATAAGGACGAGTTAAGTGGGAGCACCCCTCACATGCAATGCCTTTGAATGTGACACTTTAAATTTAATATGTCCAATCTAACCTTAATTAATATAACTACTGGATATAAGCCGATATAAGCCCGTGCGATGCGCGGTTCTATCAAATATTTTTATTTAATTTAAAATTAAATTTTGCATATTTATGAATATCATTCAATAGATATTTGGACAAAATTCCTAACATCTATCATAAGATAATTTTTTTTTTTTTTAATTTTAATACTAATGTTATCTTTCGTAGGTTTATTTATTTTACGTGGCGCTTGAATTTAAAATTCCAAACCTTATTCATCAATTTTGCTTAGGTGACAATTTAAATTTTAATTCAAAAATAAATGACAAATCATTTTATTTATTGGTTAAAATAAGTTTTTTGCAAATGTGTTTTTGTTTTTATATACTCGTTCTGTTTTAAATTGTTAGTCTCATCTAGAATTTTTTAATTGTTAAAAAAATTACGGGGAATCTTCTAAATTTCTCTTTATATATAATGAAAAATATAGTCATATGAGATTTAATTTTATTCGTTTCGATGAGTATATTATTAATATCTAATTTATATAATATTTTTAAGGAGAGATTAAAGATATTTGCGATCAATGATTTGCATCCATATATGTAAAAAGATAATTATTAGTTTTTTAAATAATTTATCTTTTTTTTTTGAAGAAAAAATAATTTATCTTTTAATTGTTCACTATTCGTTGCTTTTACCTATGTGGCAGAATTCTTAAATCTTATTCGTCACTTTTGCTTAGGTGGCGAGTAAATTTTTTAATTCTAAAATAAATTATTAATCTAATTTTTAATTGGTCAAATATGTTCCTTTTCTTATGTGGCGCACCGAATGCTCCCGAAAAATGCCTACTTTATTTATATATATTAGATTAGATTGGTAAATTTTATTGTTGGTTTATTTATGTGAGTAACACATACTTGTATGATTTAGCTAGATGATAGGGACCATGGAGGTAATTTAATAAGGATATTGATCATATATTGTAGGTTGATCGACTGCTTAGTTAGATTCGAATCATGCATGTAGTTTCGGAAAAATTAGTTGTTGTAATGACTAGTAATAACTAAAAGTTGAAGTAGTTAATATTGATTAATAGGTAGTTGATAAATAGATAGGTAATTGAATCTTTACATCATAGTTAAATAATAAAATCATTCTATGTGGTTTCAAGAATGAAATGAAATAAAATTAATTCTATGTTAAGCATTAAATATTTTAATTAATTGGATCAACCTACTCATATAGTCATATTTAGCCTTGAATGACTATATAAGTATTTGTCTCGCATAAATTATATTACTCACGTTGTTGTTTATGTTTCTATATTCTAGGTAGACTTGTGTTGTGCCCTCAAGAGAAGAGAATAACAATGAAAAAGAATTAGTAATAAGAATTAGTTTAATAAATTAGAGGGGCCAATCCAAAGAAAAAATAGGGTCAAATTCCAAATATAAATGAACATATATCTCCATTCAACCAACCGTCGTATTGTCCTTTTTAATTTAATTATGCAACTTCACGTGACCTTCTACATCATACGAATATCATGGTCTGTGATCTTTGATTCTTTCTTTTTCTAATTAATCATACCCCATTTGATTTGGAGTTTATAGATTATAAATTATTTGAGCCAATCAAGCCAAGTATTGAGTCCTATTGTGTATCCAAACCTCTAATATATGGGCCTCCTATCTCATATAATTAACCGAATCCAAAGCTCTTAAATTGTTGGTATAGTAAATTTATTTTTCCATATGTCTAATACAACATTACCCTAAAAATTTGAAAATTGAAAACGGTTCCCATTCTCTATTATAATTTGTAAAATAGTGGTGTATGAGATGTCTTACTGACATGATGATCAATCATGCTTTAACCATAACTATGTGCATATCTGCATATTATACGCCGCGTCAGTTCTTTATTGAAATATGTTAATAATTTTAATGACTAGTCCAATATCGATCCACTATTATTCTTAACGTACTTTAGCCTAATTCGAGCCTGTTCTCATTGACTGAAATGAGCTGAGTTGAGCTGAACTGAACTGAATATTTTATCAGAGAAGAAAATTAGGACTGAACTAAACTTATTAGAGCTGAACTGAACTAAACTGAAAATAATCTTACGAGAACAGGCTCTTCATTTTGATTCTTATAAAACATTTATAACCCGTCATGATCCCTACAATAACACGATTTAACCCATATATAGCTCTTCTTCAATTAGTTTATAGCTAATATATTTCATTCCTTTTACACAACTTTTCTAAATTCTCCCCTTGCTTATTGTCATCAACCAAAACAACACACCATATAAACATACTATATATAGTTTTATATATTATGGTCATATATAGTATGCTCCACAAGTCCACAAATTATAAAGTTATTGTCAAACACTATATGTAAGTGTAGCAATGGCCATGTGCTAACTTTCAAAAGAATCAACTATTAACACCAAAAGATTGTGAATTTATGATGCATGCGTCCAAATTTCATGCAAAAATTCAATCACAATCTTTACTTCTTTTTGACTTTAACCCAACATTAGTGATTTTAACGCGTTTCTTCTTCACTTTTTGGCAAACATTCTCATGAAAGTTCAGCTGTGAAACTATAATCGATTATTATATCAATTACCTTACCAAAATTTTAATTATAATGTTTCTTAATTATACTTAGGACTATAAAAAGGATGGGGGCCATTGTTTGAATTGCTTTTTTACCCTTTTCTTAGCTACCAATAATTATTGATTTTTAACTGAAACGCTGGTGAATTCTTTTAGCTTTTCATAGATTATCTTGATTATTATTGTTAGCCCGATCCTAGAAAATACTATGAGTAGAACTAATCATGAGTTGTTTTGTGTTGGAGTACGATTTTTCTTAACGTGTAAGTTTGTAGTTTTGTACGTACTCTTAAAGTGAATGAGAACTAACTTAGGGCCTGTTTTTTTTCAGATTATTTTCAGTTCAGTTTAATTCAGTTTTTAATTTCCTTCTCTCATAAAATATTTAGTTCAGTTCAGTTGAGTTCAACTCTAATAAGTTCAGTTCAGTTCAGTCAATCAGAACATACCTTAGTTGGTTAAATAGTGAGGGGTAGTATTCAAGACATGCATGTCAAATTCCGTTTACATCATTTTCTGATGTAGTATATTTTGCACAATGGGAAGAAGGGTCCATGCTGCATCTACATTTAAGACTTTCATGCGAGAGACTTGGTAGAATACAAAACCAATCACAGACTTAAACTATCATCTTAAATTTTTAGATAAGCTGGTTTTTTGACATGATATCAAATACACCAGTTAGCAGATTTGTATGTTCTATCCTAATCTATAATATTTTGGTTTGATCCAAATTGATATTGCATAGTTCATCAATTAAGGTAAAAAGAAAAAATTCGATCAATAATAACATTTTTGGTCTTCAATAAATCATTGCATAAAATTGATAAAAGGTACTTGTATAGTTTGTTTCTATATATGATTATGGTGATAGCTGTCAAAGCTGGAAAAAATGGTCCAATTCCATCATTTTTTCTCCTCTCGCCCGATTTGCTCATATTATAGCTACATAATTTTCATACAACTAGTAATTTGATTGCCTAGATTATACCAACATTGTTCCACCACAACATTTACATGGTTTATTGTTAATGAGTGAGTTGGATTCATCATGTTTTATTTAATTTTGTTCTAATCCCTCTATTCCTCTAATTCAGATAAAAGTTAAAAATCACATCGTGTTGATATAGTTAAATTAAGGCACTTTTGAATTTGTTGATTTAAGATCAAAAGATATTAACTAAGGTGGCTTATATTTTGATGGATTGAATGAAGTAACAACATGATACAAATATTAAAGTATTAAACAACCAAGGATTCAAATTATAAGAACAATTCTTCTTCAACATGTATAACTATCCTCTTGAGACTTTTGGGACACACAAAGGATGATACATGCCAACATGGACGCCTGAACGGATGTGTGCACATCTTGTGCTAACGAGCAAGCACACATTCGTATATGGCCTTCACACGGAAGGGAGACATCATCCTTAACACTTTTTAAGACAATTAATAATTTGCTACAAAAACAATGGCTACATTATGATTTTAAACACAAGAACAAAAACCCTATCATACCTATTTACAAGATTTTTTTATTATATAGGCCTGTTCTGATTTACCGAATTGAGCTGAACTCAATTGAACTGAATATTTTGTGGGAGGAGGAAATTAGAAATTGAACTGAACTTAAGCTGAAGAGAACAGACCCTTAATCATTAGTCAATTGATACATATAAATAAATCTATCTACAAGCGAAGTCCAATATACATACAAGAGTAAATCCAAGTATCGTTATTTGACTAATCATCAATTTCCATTCTACACTCGGGTATTATTATATGGAATAGTCGCAAACAGTGACCGTAATAGTCGCAACAAAAAAAAATAAACGCAAAAAGGAGACCCCTCCACGTTCGATTTTTCCTGTCTGGCGCGTTTTTTCAATTACTCCTATCTTTAAAGTCTAATTAAAAACCCTAACTACCATCTTTCTCTCTCTTTCTTACTTCACTCTCACTCACTCTTACTTCCACTCACCTCCACTGAATCATTCTGCCTTCTTTCAACCAATAGTATCACCAAATTTCTGGGTTTTTATCTACCAACATAAATAACTACTGGGTACATTCAGATTTTATCTAATTGTTCCATTTTTATTTTATTTTTTGCAATTTCTGGGTCTGATTCCTTTCTTTGGATTAATGTGAGTAAAAAGATCTTATCTTTTTTCTATTTCCTGTACTTTTATCTACACTTTTGTGGGGTTTGTTTGTGGTTTTAGTGGAGTACTGTTGAATGTGAATGTATAATCTTTCGAGAATTATAAAGGACAGTGATGTAGACGGGATTTAATCCTCAACCTGAATGTGGATGTGAAGTTGGGTGTTTTGGATTCCTTTCTTGAATGTGTGTGTTACATTGGACTGCATTTTATAAACTTACAAATAAAAGAAAGCAGGCAACTTTCCCTTTTTGTAATACCCACTTTTGCTTTAATTTTAATTTGTTTAATTCCTTGAGTGTAAATTTTGTAGACTTAATTATCTAGATCTTGTGAAAAATCTGATTGTCAGAATCTGTGTAAGTGTATGATTGATGTAATTATATTTTTATCAATTTTTTAGTTGATAAATGAATATTTTTATCCTGCCAATAGAATTAGTTTATGTTTATGTATGGTATAAGTTTCAAGTTGAGTGTTACTTTAACACCCTTTCAGTGTATTGTACTAAGATTTGAGTAATTTCTTGAATAGATAAAGGGGATGAGCTGCTGATCAACTTTGATGGCTACTGTAAAAATGAAGGGCATTTCAATTGGATTTTTAGTGGTAGTGTTGGTTGCCCACTTGGCTTTCCTAAATGCAGAGATTTACATAGTGACACTTGAGGAAGATCCAGTAGTGAGTTACCGAGGTGGCGTGAACGGATTCGAAGCCACTGCTTCTGAGACTGATGAGAAGATTGATGTTACTAGGTAAATTTGCTCATTTGATTCTGGTGAATTTGTCAATTTCTATGCTGTAGGCTGTAGGTTTAAGGCTTATGGAAATATATGTTATGTTATCTTGACCTATGGTGAAGGGCTGAACTGCTGAAGGCATAAAGCTAGGGTGTTTATCCTTTGTATGATTGTATTTGCCTGTTTGTTAGAGGAAATTTTCTTGTATTATTAGCCAAAAATGTGCCAAATTGTCTAAAATGTCATGAATCCACTTCAGATTAAATGAAGCTTTTAGTCAATAGATGGATTACATTGGTATTGGAATGAGACCAATTATACTGCTTTGGTATGTTGATGTAATGAGTATATTGCTCTGGTACAGTAAAGGACATGGTCCTTGGCAAGGTCCATTGATCCAATTGTTGAAGGATTTCTCTGAATTATTGGCTCACCTCAAAAATGAGGTTTCTGGGGAATTTGAGTGAGATTTTGCTTAGAAGTTGATTAAGAGTATGATTTAATCCACCCCGTGTAAAGGAGGACTATCATAGAGGATAGTATGATGTAACTTTTGGGATTTTGGGAGCCGATTAAAGATGGACTCTTTTAGTGAAGAATCAAAAGCAAACAAAACCGAACAAAGAAACATAAACCTTGGATGAATACGTCTCTCCAAGCATTAGGCTTGAGCTTCATTCACTCACCATCTTTCTTTAGTAGCTATATTACAACCTTAGATAAGGACTACTGAGGCTAATTTAAGAGAAGAAGTACACAAAATAAGCTTAAGGTTTTGGTTGATTGTAATCAGTTGTAGTACATGTGTGATACCCTGGCCGGGGGGGTTGGGGGGGGGGGGGGGGTTGTTAAATTTATTAGTGACAGTCTAACAGTTTTTACTGACATGCTGGAGGGATGTGTTAGGGCAACATAGGTGATCATGTTGAGTTTGTGGCAGCATACCAAGTGCTTTTGGTTGGCAAAAAGACTCAAGTCATAGATATAATGAGTATTTTTGCTCAATCAATTGACGCTTATGATAAAATGTTCTCAGTAATGTTAAATGACTTTCTTGCTGGCAATCATGAACGTTTAATATGCCATTATATTCTTAGTATGATATTTTTTTTTAGTATATACTATATAGGTCACAGTATTGAAGGTTTACTTGTATATCTTGTTTCTTGGGTTTATTTCAGTGAGGCTGTCATATCATATGCTCACCACTTAGAAAAAAGACATGATATGCTTCTTGGGTTACTGTTCAAAGGTGGTACTTACACCAAGTTATACAGCTATCGGCACCTTATTAATGGTTTTGCAGTTCATACATCACCCGAGCAGGTGAAATTTTATGTTTTGTTTAATACGAAGTACATATATTGATGCTAGTTCATGTTTGTTTCTTCTTACTTATGCAACCACAATTTTTAGTAGGTAGAAACCCTTAGAAGAGCCCCTGGTGTGAAATCAGTAGAAAGAGATTGGAAGGTGAAGAGGCTTACAACACATACACCAGAGTTTCTGGGGCTTCCAACTGAGGTATGGCCAACTGGAGGTGGGCACGATAAGGCAGGAGAAGACATTGTAATCGGATTTGTGGACTCGGGAATATTTCCTTCACATCCGAGCTTTGCAGCGCATGATTCAGAACGATATGGACCTGTTCCTAAGTATACAGGGAAATGTGAAGTTGATCCTGCTACAAAGAAGAGTTTCTGTAATGGCAAGATTATTGGTGCTCAGCATTTTGCAAAAGCTGCAATAGCAGCTGGAGCATTCAATCCTTCTGTTGATCATGCTTCTCCTCTTGATGGTGATGGACATGGAAGGTCAGAACCATATACTTTGATGGGCTCCTTATTGCTAGCTTTTTTTGATTCAACTATCTGATGATATATAAAGATAAGGAAAACATATGAAATGTATACCTTTCTAGAGTTTAGTTATGTTTTTTATACATGAATTGGTATTAAAGGGAAGGAGGTGACAATAAATTCATCTGTATAATTTTTTTTTTTACTTTTTCATTTCCTTCCAAAACAGCAGATTTTGGTTGAAACTTGAAAAGAATGTGAAAATCTTTTTCTTCTCTCCGTTTTATGTAAAGGCCTTCATCAATTCGTCATTAGTAAACCAAACTAAGGAATCATTTTTATTCCTACCATTCAAATCAAACAACCCACCCTCATTCCTTCATTTCTTTTTTAAGCACCTTTAAAAATCAAACAAGATGTTAATTGAAAGTTGCTGTATATCAGATTTGTTTACATTTTTTTCTTGTATATTACTTTGGCAGAAATAAGGAGATTGCATCTTTTGTTTGATTGCCCCTCTATTGTCCATTAAATTCAATTTGGAAAATGATTTTGATGGAATCTGTTACTGTGAACTCTATATTCATGCAGCCACACAGCTTCTATTGCTGCTGGAAACAATGGAGTTCCTGTCAGAATGCATAGATATGAATTTGGAAAAGCAAGTGGCATGGCTCCTCGTGCCAGGTAAGAATTACAGACCTTTCTGCTTATGGCTGGCTGTTACATTCTACTGGAGTTGGGAAACATAACATTTTCTATATTGCTGCAGAATTGCTGTTTACAAGGCGCTTTACCCACTTTTTGGAGGATTTGTTGCAGATGTGATGGCCGCAATCGACCACGTAATTAACATTAATTTTGAACATTTTGCTGATATAGAATTGGTTTTGCGCATACACAGTCAATATTGTGGGTTATGCCAGAGTCTTTCAGTTTGAGTGGTTATAATTCTTCCCTGGGTTTTGGACGAAGTTCAGTGAGACTTCTGCAGTATCTTGTTGAAATAGAGAGTATAAATGTATTGTCCAGGACACCAAGGCTCTGTTCTCCTTAACTCGTCGAAATAAGTTTTCAACAAAAATAAGTAAAGCAATGAGTCTGGGTAAAGCAAAAGTTCAGCAAAAATAAGCCAAGTTCGTTTTTTTTTTTTTTTAATTTTTTTTTTTTTTTTATATAACCAGGAGAATGGAACCTTAATACATAGTACTTAATCCGTTCTTTGAAATATGCAACATGTCCCTATTAAAAGTTTCATAACTATTGCCATGTTTCCTTATTTGCTCATCATTTCTCACTATCTCATCCTCATCACAAATGTCCTCCAGTCCCTCCAGTTATTTATCTCAATCCCTCTTTTCATCACATAGGCTCCTAAAATATTTTGTCCCTAACATTTTGCAATTATAAAAGAATAGAGGAAATGTATATATATATTTTTTTACATGTTTAGGTGGTGTTTCTTTTATGTGTTGTTTATAGGGGAAGAATAGGAGCGAATGTTAGTTACTTGTGATCTGTTCTTTTCACACACACACACACACACAAAAAGTCTGGAGGTTGAATTGATTCTGTTGGATGCTTCAAGCTGTCTTTAAACTGATTACTTAAGCTACTTAATAGATTGTGTTTTTAATTATTATTCTTGAACTCACAGTTGATATTTCACAGGCTGTTCAAGATGGTGTTGATATCATAAATCTTTCAGTTGGGCCAAATAGTCCGCCAGCAGAAACAAAAACAACCTTTCTGAATCCTTTTGATGCTGCACTTCTTTCAGCTGTTAAGGCAGGCATCTTTGTTGCCCAGGCAGCTGGAAATGGGGGTCCTTTTCCTAAGACTGTTTTGTCTTACAGTCCATGGATAACATCTGTTGCAGCTGCAATTGATGATCGAAGATATAAAAATCACTTTTTCTTGGGAAATGGAAAAGTTCTGGCTGGAATAGGACTTTCACGTAAGTTTTATGCCTACCCTTCTGTTATATACTACCTCCGTTTCATATTATGTGCAACAAAGGCCTTGATACGGACACCTAAACAAATATTGTTTGTGAGTGTAAAATGGAGAGCAAAAGATATAGATGCATGTGTTGATGCAAAATGGATTTTATTAAGATGTAAAAATTATCTATATGTCATTTTTTTTCTCTCCTTGGTCTGAAGTCTAAACTCATATCAATCTGATGCAAGTATTTTGCTCCCCTTGCAGCTGCCACTCATTTCAACAAATCTTACACCCTTGTTTCAGCAAATGATGCATTGCTAGATACATCTGTTATGAGATTCAGTCCTTCAGATTGTCAGAGGCCTGAAGTTATGAACAGAAAATTGGTGGAGGGAAAGATTCTTCTCTGTGGCTATTCTTTCAATTTTGTTGTTGGTAGTGCATCAATCAAGAGAGTTTCTGAGACAGCCAAGAGCCTTGGTGCTGCTGGTTTTGTACTTGCTGTGGAAAGTGTTACTCCCGGGACAAAGTTTGATCCTGTCCCTAGCAGTATACCTGGCATTGTTGTGACTGATGTCAGCAAGTCTCTGGTAACCTTCCTGAGATCTTTTTCCATCCATTATGTGAATGAGTCTTAAGTAGAAATGACATTTAGTTAATTTTGACAATAATGATAATTTCATTTGGCTATTGGGTAGTGGATATTTTAATAAAATTCCTAGTAAACTATATGTGTATAATTGTTTTTTACAGTTTTAATAACTATATAAAGGCAAGAGTATTCTTTTTTGTTTTGGCTAGAAAACTTGTTGACATAAATACTTGTGCTAGATGTGGCAATTATTCCCCAATGACATCGTCTAATACTTTTACAATTGTACATTACAATAGTCTTTAGTTTCTGCAAAGCTGTGGTGAATTTTGGCTTCCAAAGTCTACAAGATGTTAATGCAATGCATTCTAATTTCTGGACCTCTGTTGTTCAGGAGCTCATAGATTATTATAATGTCTCTACTCCACGGGATTGGACTGGACGAGTTAAGAGCTTTGAAGCAAAAGGCCATATTGGAAATGGGTTAAAGGCTACCCTCCACAAATCGGCCCCGCAGGTGGCATTATTTTCTGCAAGGGGTCCCAATATAAAAGACTACAGCTTCCGAGATGCAGATCTTTTGAAGCCTGACATTTTGGCTCCTGGAGCTCTCATATGGGGAGCTTGGTCTCCAACTGGAACTGACGAACCCAACTACGCAGGTATGACTGTCATTTTATGACAAGTTCAGTTAGGGGTTAATTTTCTCATCTGATGGAAGTTGGAAGCATCCAAGGTTCTGAATTTCTTGATTCTTAACTGAAGTATAGAACCAACTTTATACTAAGTAAAATGCTATTGTTGTTCAACCTTGTTATCCCATTTTTCCCCTCCCCAGAATATAAGGCACATAAACCACTACAATTATGTACATACAAATAAGCAATGAAGGCGCATTAAATTTTGAACCCGATACCTAACCAGAAACTTCCTCAACACAAAGACCTCTTCTGTTGCTGCATGTGTCATTATGAGGCACACACTTGTTATATTAAGAAAGATTGGTTGGTAGAGAATTGTTTAGAGGCTAATTTTACCCTCCTAGCAGGGGAAGCATTTGCCATGATTTCTGGAACAAGTATGGCTGCTCCACATATTGCTGGGATTGCTGCTCTCATAAAGCAAAAGCACCCTACCTGGAGCCCGGCAGCTATTAAATCAGCTTTGATGACTACAACGACGACAATCAATAGAGCTGGGGTACCACTTCAAGCTCAGCAGTACACTGGATCGTCTGAGGAGATGACCTTGGTACCTGCAACACCATTTGATTATGGAAGTGGGCATGTAGATCCCCGAGCAGCTCTAGATCCAGGACTAGTTTTTGATGCAGGTCTGTGCTTATGTTATCTTTTGAAAGCATGCATTATTGTCAGTGTTTATGTGAATTCTTGTTTATTGCTGTTAACAATCAGTACATTTGAAACAAAATACAAAGTACTTTGTCTTTGCTTGCTGGAAAAAATAATAAGAACCAAAAATTAGAATTAGCATCATATTTCTAAACAAAACACCCCTTGTTTATGTCAATATACATTAAGCCTCTCCTTGTTATCAAGAATCTCAACCTTTTGTTTAACGTATAACTTTGGTTTCTCTTGCCCCTCAGTGGCTTTCTCATTTCTTCTTAATACTTCGTATTTTTTTGTGTTGATATTATACTCTTTTAATTGATCACTTAACTTTCATAGTTTCATGTCTTTTCAAACTGAATTCACAGGTTATTCAGATTACTTGGGGTTCTTATGCACCACACCAGGAATCAACCCTCATGAAATAAGGAACTTCACAAAATCACCTTGTAATTTTACCATGGGACATCCATCAAACCTTAACACACCGTCAATAGCAATCTCACACCTTGTCAGGACCCAAACTGTCACAAGAACTGTTACTAACGTTGCTGAGGAAGAAACATACAAAATCACAGCTAGGATGGGACCATCAATTGCCATTGAGGTAAACCCTCCTGCCATGACTTTACTTCCAGGGGCATCTCGGAAATTTTCAGTGTCTTTGACAGTGCGTTCAGTGACTGGATCCTACACCTTTGGCCAAATTGTCTTAAAAGGAAGCCGAGGGCATAAGGTTAGTATCCCAGTAGTAGCTATGGGTTTCAAGCGATAGGTTAGGGATGCTTGTCGTTATAGCATGAACTTATAACTTACGGTATTCTTTATGACTTGGTAATAAGCGAGAAGACAAGGTGTTTTGAGAATGCTATATATGAATATTGAAGAGGTTTTATAGGTGGGAAACTCACTCGTTTTCTTCCTAGGTGAAGTTTTTTTTTTACTTCTTTTTGGTGGCTAATTTTTGTTGTAATATGCTGTTGTATTAGTCTTTAGGTTAATCATAGTATAGATTCAGCTTGACCTCTTCTTCTGGTCATTTTCGTTGTAAAGAAGCTAGTGAAGCAGTGGTAATGGGGGGAAAGAGAAGGCAAGAGCAAAAAAAAGTATTGTAAGTTACATGATCAGTTGTAATATTATGAATATTTTGAATATTAAAACATAATTTAAAGCTTCCATAATAAACAGGGCTTTAATTGTATGTATACATGCATGTTAATTTCACTATCCCCTACAATTTTACAGTTAGCTTTTTCGTGGTCTGTTTACTTTGTATTTTTGGTAGTTGTACTGAGATGAATCTAAGTTCTAGATGACCATGCTTACCTTTATGCATAGACGTATAGTATACATAATCAACATTGATCAAAGTTGATCATATGAATAGAATCATAAATCAATGTGGAAATACTAGAAAGAACGGTAAAGGTATTGAATTGTTGTAGATTAAATTTGTGAAATAGACGCGATTTATTCTATATGATCACTTTCTCTCTGATTTCATTCACATTATGCTATGCTCATAGTATAATAAGTAAATGAGAAAAGTAGGGAACTTTGGAAGGTCACAAGGCCGCAACCCTAGTAAGGATCCCACCCATGGTTGCTTCCTGGATAGGCAAGAAAGCGAATAAATATAACTTAAAATTTCTCATCACTTGGTACATTTTCCTAGCAATTAAAATTCTTCATCTATTTAATGTATTGGTTAGCAAGTTTTTCCACTTTCTAGTGTAAGTTTTTAGTGACTTAGCACTCCTTGTGCGTTTAACAACTCTTTAAATTACAATATGTGGTTTTGATGTAATATGTGATTACTTTGAGAGTTTAAGATAATTAAAACTCCACTATGTGATGAGATTATTTTGTCCCAAAATTCCTGCTTTATTAGGGCCTCTTCAGCTAATTTTCAGTTCAGTTCAGTTCAGCTCCAATAAATTCAGCCCAGTTCAGTTCAGTTCAGTCCAGTTCAGTTCTTAATTTTCTTCTTTCATAAAATATTCAGTTCAGCTCCAATAAGTTCAGTTCAGTTCAGTCAATTAGAACGGGCCCTTAGTATAAATTTATACACAAAAAATTGCTTCAGGGGAGGATCAAGACACTAATAGGTTGCTTCTTGGAGAGCCAAGAGATTAAATTTTTCCCAAGAAAAGTGCATTAAACTGTGGTGGTTGGTTGAGTATGTGGACATCTTAGCCTAGACAACATCAAAGTAAGCAATCACAAGAGCACGCTACAAGTACTACTTGGTAAAATTAAGAATTGGCCATAATCTAGTGTCACCTACAAATACCCGAATATTCTTTTTACAGTATGAAGGTGCAGTGATTACTGATTAGTTAGGGAGCATGCACAAATTACGACATTAGTAACACTGTAATAGATAGTTACTTTAACGGATTAAACCTTATTTTGACTGAATTGTCATTGTATTCGTTTTTAAAAATTACGTAATGTTCATTGATTATAATTAGTTTGACGGATTAAAATTATTGTTTTTTTTTTTTTATTTTTATTTATTTTAAGGTGAAGAGAACATAGCCTAAAAGTAAAAATGATGTAACCAAATATTGATGAATAAATTAAAATGTTTTTCCTAGGCCATTTGCTTGATTATTGATTATTATGTCTAGTTATTTCCAAAAGCTTTAGTTTTTGACATTTAAAGCATAGTGGAGGATGATGAAATCACTCTAATACTCTTACTAGGGTTCTTCTTACTTGAACTTAAGGCCCACTAATCAAATAAAAACATAATACCAATGAAATTTTTAAATATACACCCAGTACATCATATGAATTTGAATGCGTAGACCATTACAAAAGGTCTAACAACCAATGAATATTCGCATCAGCTGTTGTAGTGACTAGTGATAACTATTTTGACATCAAATTTTTTTTTTAAAAAATCAAATCTATTTATAAATGTTGTGTCATAGAGTATAGGGTCTGTTCACATTTATTGAACTGAGTTGAACTGAATTGATTGGAGCTGAACTGAACTGAGCTGAAATGAATATTTTATGAGAGAAGGAAATTAGGAGCTGAACTGAACTAGTTGAAATGAATATTTTATGAGAGAAGGAAATTAGGAGCTGAACTGAACTGATTGGAGATGAACTCAACTGAATTGCACTGAACTGAAATTAAGTAAATGTATACAGGCCCTAAGTCTAGTGTTCGAATCTCATCAAGGGATTTGTTTGAGGGATTGTCTCATCTCACAATTCTTAGTTCTTACCATAAAAAGAGCATTCAATTTCATTATAAAAATTATTTAAATTTCCAAAATAATCCAACAATATCCACCCAATAACAATAAAGAATCAAAATTATTATTTACACATGGCAATAAAATCAATTAAAATATCCATATGTGTCCATATAGATAACTCTTACATATCACAAAATCAAAAACACATGAGTAATGTATCAAAAAAAAAAAAAAAAACCATGAGTAACGAATTATTGATCAAATAATATCGCAATTATATGAACATCCATAAAAATCTTCACACATAAATTTCTAGAGAAACTTTTAAACTTTTCAAAAAGTGTGATGTGAACATATATATTTATTATTATTATTATTATTATTATTATTATTTTTTTTTTTTTTAAAAAAAAAAAAATACTTATTCCCTTAAAAAGCGGCTTAGACACAATAATATAAATAAGATGATTAAGACCACATAATGAAATAATCCTACTTATTACTCCTAATCTCCTTTCTCTTTCTCTCTCTTTTATATATATACACAACAATTCGTGCAACAACTCCACCTCCAATAATTTCATTTCACTACCAAAAAAAGCCAACAAAATTACATTAATAATATTAATCTTGCTTATTAAAAATTATAATCCACCCTCCTTAATTAATTAACGCATCAAAAGCTCTTAATTTCGACACCTCCAAAAAACTCCTCCAGTTTTTCCTCGTTCATCTTTCCTCATGGTACGTTTCTCTCTAACTTCTTGCTTAAATTACAATTTGCGCATATATTTGTATATGTAATATCATTTGATATAATTCTACAAGTTTTTATGTTATAATTGTTCCTTTGATTTTGGTTATGTTCGATTCGATCTTGCGATTTATGCATTGATGCATAAAGTCATTGATTTAATTCGAAAGGGTGTTCATTCACATTATTGTTCGTCTAATTTTATTTTCTTATAAATCGAATCAAATAGAATAGCACAGTGTTGTTGATACGTAATAAAAAGTTATTTTTTAAGGGTTCGAGAATATGATGTGCTAACTGAATTTTTGAGGAAGGTCAAAAGAAACTTTGTTAAGAAAGCTTCAACCAATCATGTTAAATTGATTAATTCGAATTTTGAAAGAATAACTTAGATCAAATGCAAGTTGTAACCTTTCATTATACTCTTACGGGGAACGCGGTCTTGTACTTTTCGAACACATTTTTTTATTTATAATGTCTAACTTATAATACGAGTATTATGATGAATAATTATATTAGAAGCTATTATAAAAATACTAATCATGCAACCGTCCACTATCATGAAATTCATGATAATTCATGATACATTAAAATTTGAAAGTAGGTAAATAGGTAATGTATTTGTCAAAAAAATAAAGTAGGTAATGTAATAGTGTAATACATTTGTTTTATTGAAATTTTAAATCGATTTTATTTTAATTTTTTGAACAATTTGTAGAGTTGAAAATTAAGTTGATTTTCTCCGACTACAATCTAAATTATCTAAATAGAGAAAAAAATATGGCGTGTTTTTTTTTTTTTTTTTTTTTTATTATTATTTTTTTATAGGGGCAATCAAATTAATATTTTGGAAATGTTAGAATTATAATCTTATTATTAGTGATAGTCCTGTATTATAGATGAATGTGATAAATTCCTACCATTATTTGATTTTTTCTATATAATACAAATTACATTTCCTTTTAAATTCGTTTGAGTGATAATATCACACTCTTTATGTTCCTTATTGGCAAAGTTTGATTGTGTTCACACTACTTTCTTAAGTGTTCATGCATTCTATTCCGTACTTTAAATTACTTAGAACATAAACGTGTCATTATTTAGTTGCAATTGCAAATGTCCGCTATGAATCACCCCACCGACTCACCTTGTGCTCCCAAGTCCCAACTTTACTAACGCTCAATTTCAGCCTAGCCAAAAAGAGCCCACTTTCTTTATTACGAGTAATTTTTGTTATGAAATGGGCATTTGTAGATGTCAACTAATTTAGTTAGTAAAATGTTAAATGGTGGATATCTAAAATATACTTTCGAAGTAAAATCTACTCTTGTCTACATCACAACTTTGTGGTCTATACGACTATACACAATTACTATGTGTGTTGAATGAATAATTTGATTAATTCGTTCACTTACTATCCAATTAAAATGAGTACTCTGTATTAAAGAATGTGTAACTTAAGGAAGGACACCCTGTTATTGAAAGATAGATGGTTGGATCTTGGATGTCTCTATGACCTAAAGTAACTTTTCTTTTTAAGGGTAAAGTATGAAGCTGCAATTATTAATCTTAATTGTATATGTTATGCATTTTAATCAATGGTCAAACTTATGTAGACATAAAATTTGGCATTCAGAGATATAAGTCCTTATATGTTGAATTATGTATGTACAGGTCCAAGAAGTGAAGAATGAGAACAAGAGGGAGGTCACTTTGACATATCCACTCTCTCTAGATGGAATTTCCAAGAATGATTACAAGCCTCCCAACGTTCTTCAAATGGTTTTTAGTCTACTCAATAATGTTAGACCTGAAGCTGATCTTACTCGTTTTCAGGTTTGTTTGTAACATGTACATATAACATACCTAAGAAATTTTATTGATTGAATTTATATATAAGACTTAGGGCTTGTTCTCTTCGAGCCTATTCTGATTTACTGAGCTGAATTGACGTAAACTGAATAGAGCTGAAATGAATTGTTTATGAGAGAAGGAAATTAAGAGTTGAACTGAACTAATTGGAGCTGAACTAAACTAAATAGACCCTTCAACTTAATTTCATTTCAATTCAGTTCAGTTTAGGTCCAATCAGTTCAGTTCCTAATTTCCTTCTCCCATAAACAATTCATTTAAGCTCTATTCAATTCAGTTCATTTCAACTCAAACCACTTCAGTTCAGTAAATCAAAACATGACCTTAAATAATTAGCTTATATAGATATAAATGTTCAAAGTTTAAAACGTGTTTTTATTGAATAAAATTTATTATGTCTCAAAATTAAATTTAAAACTCTCAATAATATAATCATAATATATGTGTGTGTGTTTTTTTTCCTTTGCAGCTACCTCCATTGTTTAACTTGCCAAAATCACACCTACAATGCTATGGAGAGTCAGTGTATTGTGTGAACAAGGACATGTTAAGCAAGTGTGCCAACGGAGAGACCGCGGTTGATCGGATGATCTCCGTGGTTGCATGGAGCATCTCAACCATTCGCCCGTTAATGTTTGGGGTTGCTCCTTACAACCCCATTCTTGGTGAGACTCATCATGCGTCTAGAGGCACCCTTAATGTCCTACTTGAACAGGTATGCAATATGCATCTATATCTATCTTTTCATTTTTTTTTTTTTGGAATGATAAAAAATTAGAGTGTTGGAAGTTGTTGAGAAAATATATACCAAAAGTGCAAGTGCACCATAGAATCAATTTCTTTTATTCCAATAAATATTTTGTCTGAAACCGTCACTGCTAAGTCAAATGTACCAAAATTCAGTAACAAATGAATTTATAGAATTGGAATTATATAGAATTTGTTTCAAAACAATAAAACAATTGATTTCAACTAAGATAATTTAATTAAATTTATATTTATATTTATATTTTTTATATGTAGGTTTCTCACCACCCCCCAGTATCAGCATTGCATGCAACTGATGAGACCAACGGTGTCGAACTCATTTGGTGTCAACATGCTGTTCCCAAGTTTCAGGGTATTAATTTTATTTCTTAAAATTCCGTTCTAAAAAATTAGATAAAAATTGTTTGCTTCATATATTATACTACGCGTAAGTATTAATCAATATTTCACGCTGAAGTTAAGGTAGTGGAGTAGTAACATTGCTCCAAATGGAACTTATTTGAGGAATTTCTTTATTCCCACCTGAAGTGTTCCTCTTCTTCTTACCATTAAAAAAAAATACATTATATTCAGCGTTAAAAGTAATAAGATGAAGAGAACATAGCTTCAACCCTTTAGCAAATACGAATTATATTTCCTATTCACCCCCAAATACTTAAGTAAGCTTTCTCGGACACATAATCAATAGATTATGAAATGAACACATATAAAAAATCATGAACATAAATTATTTGACAATTACATTTAAGCACATAGTTTTGAACAATTTTTAGATTGAATGTTCATGAATTTTAAACTAAAGGCTTATTCATGATCAGAATGCATATCATGGTTTCGAGTGAACCCCGAGTCCATGATATATTAATTGCTTGAGGTAAAAATAACAAACGAATGATGATAGGCCCAAAATAACCATGATGATGGGCCATAATGGGCCACTATTGGGTTTAACTGATTGGTTATTGTTCTTATCATAAAAAAGGCTAATAAATCACTGATTGGTTATTGTTCTTATCATAAAAAAGGCTAATAAATCACATAATTAGTTTTTTTTTGGTTTGTATTTCAGTCTTATTTGTTGTTAAATTTTTGTGTAGGAGCTACCATAGAAACAGTGGTGCATGGGAGAAGGAAGCTAAATCTTGTAAAAAAGGGAGAAAGTTATGTGATGAATGCTCCAAAATTGTTGATAAGATTATTGCCAAAGCTTGGTGTTGATTGGGTTGGAAATGTGAAAATCAAATGTCAAGAAACTAGTCTTGAAGTTGAACTATCCTTCAAAAGTGGTACATTCTTAGGTTTTGGAGGCAGTAGATCAGTCAAAGGAAAGATCATCGATTCATCTACTTTCAAGACTTTATATGAAATTCATGGCCAATGGGACAGGTAATTGCGTTTTTCTCAAGTATTTAATTTGTTGTTCAAATTTACATCAATTAATTTCGTTAAAATATTGGTCTTTATAAGTATTGGTATGTACATGAATTATCCAGGATTGGCCTTTTATGAAGTTGGTAGGCCGAATCACCTAATTGTAAAATTTATATATATTCAGGGTTGTAAATATAACGGACACCTTAGATGGAAAAACTAAAGTCCTATATGATGCTAGAGAGGTTATTTCTGCACTTCCGGCCTTAACTCTAAGGGATCCAGAGGTATTCATATTTTCGACGAATTTCTTAATGTTGTCTTAACTCTAAACTCTATACTTCATTGTCTTCTTACATTAATTTGTGATATTAATAATTTAGCACATAATTTTCAGGGAGTGTGGCAAAGTGAATCAGGGGTAGTATGGGGAGAAGTGAGTAAAGGAATTTTAAGCAAAGAGTGGGACAAAGCAAGAGAAGCAAAGAGAACAGTTGAAGAGAGAGAAAGAGAACTCTTAAAACAAAGGAAATCAATGGGTGAAGATTGGTTTCCAAAGCATTTTGATTTATCTTACTCCCCTGAATTTGGTTGGGAATGCACTCCTAAAGAAAAGACCATTCCACCTGCTCCTATTATTTTCCCAATTTAATTTAACCTTTTCTTTTTATTTTTTGGATAATGTTAATTATTAAATGTAGTGGTAATTTTAATTTACTCAAGTACTGTATATTTATGTTAGAGCTAGTGTATCCTAAACAATAAAAAAATGTTAGAGCTAGTATAAGTTTAAAAGACAAGTTAAAAAAAATTAGAGTTGAAGTGGATGCATGTATCCATTATATTTATATCAAAAAATATATGAAGTGTTTAGGAAATTCGAGCACGTATCGTGTTATAATAAATTTCTAATTCTTTTTTTTCAGTTTTAAAATTTATCGAACGGGTTATAAGTGGATAACGAAAAGTGAATTACGTTAAATTGCTCTTGAGTCTTGCCTCACCAATTGGATATGATTCATAATAAGCAATTGGATATGATTCATAACAAGCAAACACACACACAAAGCTTCAACACGACGTTTGTATAGACACTATAGAGGAATTAAACTAGTGAAAACAAACTACTTGGCCGTGTGGTCTGAGGTACATGTATGTGAACTCTTGTGTCGTAAGATAACTATACGATTGTCTCATTTGTGTACTATATACGACCGCGTAGGTTATATTTTTAAGAATACTGTGTGTTAGCCTTTTTTCTATGACGAATATTAGAATTATACTTGGGAAACACTTAATTAGACCACTTTCTTAAACCATTAAGTAATTAAGACTCCTTGTATTATTTTCTTTGTTCTTTCTCAATTATAGATAAGAGAAGCTCTCGAATCACCCACTTGTAGATGTAACTCTAATTGACCGAACCACGTAAATCCATGTGTTTTCTTTGTTTATTTACCCTTTTATTGCTTCCTCATTCCTATGTTCAATTGATGTATTCCACGTTAATCAAATACAACATCACTAGCCTATTTCTTAAACCCAAGTTTACTAAATAAATCTCAATTTCTCTTTGGTAACAATTAAAATTTCTTTGTTGCAATGGATTTGAATCCTGATCTGTCCCAATAACATCCCACTTTAGAAGGATTAAGTAGAAGATCAAGGCATTGATAAATACTATGATGTACGAAGTTTTTAGTGACAGTGAGAATAAATCGATTATGAGCTTCAACCAAAAATCTTTAGATAGAGGGGTAGTTCGCATAGTATATATATTTGTTCCTCCATGATTGGTCTCCTCCTAACCATGACAAACTTCTGAACATGAATTGAATGAAGGAAATGGGCAATGTATGTGTCATGTGTGGACGGATCACATTAGTTTCTTGTATGATTGATGGAGTTATTGCTAGTACAACCATGAACTACTACTTATTTCTCAAAACCATTAAGGCAGCATAAACATTCAACCCCATTAAGGTAGCTAGTTTACAAGTTTTGTACTTCTTTCTATCTCACCTCATCTTATCGACCGATCGTAATGGTACGTAACTCTTTCACTCTCTATTTATGCGGTTTTTTTTTTTTTATTTTTTTTTATTTTTTTTTATTTTTTTTTTTTAAAGAAGCCGAAATACGAGCTAGTGCAATGATTTAGGGACAAAGTGTACATGAGTACATACGATCCGAGAAGACTATATATTTAGAGCTTTGATGCTTTGTACACTATTGTGTGTTCAAACCTTCTAAATTCAAGGGGTTTGGCAATATATTTATTTCTTAGCTTAAATTTTCTTTCACTTTTACATATGTTGTTTCTCTTCTTTTGTGCATAATTAAAGCTTAATATCCTCTTTATTTCCTACTATGATTTGTATAAAAAGATTACAATTGGTATTTGATTGATGATATTTGTAGGTTTGATGGAAATCCATAATTATCTTAAAATATCTTCCAATATTAAATGTTTTGGTTCTTGGCACACTAGCAAGTAGCCAAGTATAGGTTTTCACTTTATGTTCAGAAAAAAAAATTAACTTAGTTTTAAAATTAATATGATTACCCAAGTTCAATTTTACTACGGAATACTAAAATAAGTTGTAACAACGTCTAATACAAATACAGATAAATGAATATGGATCTTGCTAACGAGCGTCGCGGGGCGTTAGATAAGGAATAATTATATTAGCTGAAAGAGTATCAAGTTAGGAATGCATGACAAAATCACGCGTCGTTCGATGTAATTAATGTTAGTTTTACTCTATTATTTCCACTTTTAATTCTCTTGTTTAATGCCTGGGGGGTGCTCATTAACTGAATTGGATGCTCCCAATCTCCCATGCATAATACTATCGTCATCGGCTACACTTATTAATTACGACCACGTTGCACAGACATTCAATTGATTGACCATGTAAATTAGCTATCAACATTCAATGTTCAACTAGATATGCTTTACAAGGTAGCTTCAATTGGCAATTGCGCATTTTACATCTCCACTTATGGTCAAACAACTTTACCTCACTATGCAACGTTTCATTTATTTGGTTACTTTCACCAAACATAAATTTTAACTTAATATGTGCTCTAGTAACCTGATTTACATTTATCTGAATTTCTTAGGACTTACATTATAAGAATTTCATGTTAACTTAAAGCGTGTTCTATTCATCAAATTTTCACTTAATAGGCCTTGTATATGGAATAATTTTCAATATATAGTTGCTCATGATATGTATGTATATATAGGTTCATGATTTGAAGATTGAGAACAATAAGGATGTCATATTAACATCTCCGCTCTCTTTAGAAGGGATTTCATCGGACATTAATTACAAGGCTCCTAATATTCTTCAATTGATATTCAGTCTCTTCAAGAATATTAGACCTGGGGCTGATCTTACTCGTTTCAATGTAAGGTTTTATTTACTTTCATTAAATAATTCATCACTTGAATAAGTAATTAGGAAAATTCATTGTGTAAATTTTCAGCTACCTCCCTTGTTTAATTTTCCAAAATCACAACTACAATGCTATGGAGAATTAGTCATTGTGTAAATTTCCCTTGTTTAATTTTCAGCTACCTCCCTTGTGTAAATTTCCCTTGTTTAATTTCTCATCATGCATCTAGAGGCACCCTCAACGTCCTAGTTGAACAAGTACGTACGTACGTGATTTACTAATTTAATTTAATCTTTTGCACTCCGTATATATATGACTATATGTTATACCATATTTTGTTGCCCCTTGTTTGTAGGTTTCTCATCACCCGCCAGTAACAGCATTGCATGGAACTGACGAGGCCAACAATATTGAACTCATTTGGTGCCAACATGCTGTTCCTAAGTTCTATGGTATTCTAATTGCTCCTTTAATATATATGCTAATGTACATTTTATTTTCCTAATTAATCACTCAACTATTAGAGTCATGGCCGTTTCTGAGGTTTTGGGGGCCCAAGGGCGAAAAAATAAATTGGCCTACTTTATGTAATTTTTTTTTTTAATATTGGAGAATTTTTTTTTTTTTTCATTATTACTTTGATTTGAACAAATAATCTTTCTTCAAAAAAAAAAAAAAAAAAAAAAAAATTTCAATAAATAATCTAGTTTTGACTACTGTTTAAAAAAAAAACCCTTATAATAATTAAACTATATACAATGCCAACAATGGTAAAATATAATGTACTTCTACAACTATATGTTATGATAAGGACATAACGTTATGATCGATTCTCTCTTGCGAATGAAATTGATCTTGTTCATAATCTATAACCATTATATTTTATTTTATTTTTTGACATATTTTATTATAATAGCAAAGATAATAGAAACAAGAATTTAAGCTGTAATTATAATTTTACAAAAATAGTTAAATGAAAAATAACAAGAATTTAGGCTACAATTATAAATAAACAAAGAAATAAAAAGTTCCTTAAAAAAAAAAGAAAGATGGTTACATAAAGTGGTTTATATATAGTTTTTAAAAAGTGGTTTATATATAGTTGTATACATCAATATATAGTATTTTAAGGAAGGAAAAAAAAAAAAAAAAAAAAAGAGCAAAATGTGGCTAATGGTAATCGACCTGCAGATCAAGAAACAAACTTTTACCTTTAATATTTACCCTAACCACCAAGCTGCACAAACAAACATGATGACAAATGTATCTCTAAATGTATATCAATAATTTTACTGAACTTAAAAGCTGAAAAATGGGCCCTCCCCATCCGTGGGCCCTGGGCGGTTGCCCCGGCTGCCCTGGGTCAGATACGGGCCTGATTAGAGTATATATGTTGTATGATTAATTATAGATTGTTTATTTGAACTAATTAACACAAAACTATTAGAGCACATGCGTGCTCACCTTTTTAATTGGTAGCGATTTTAGTATGCAAAAATTGACGCTAGTAATTAGGGTCTTTTCTCTTCAGCTTAATTTCAGTTCTATTCAGTTCACTTCAGCTGTAATCAGTTCAATTCAGTTCAGTTCAGCTCTTAATTTCCTTCTGTCATAAACAATTCATTTAAGCTCTATTCAGTTCAGTTCAGCTCTTAATTTCTTTCTCTCATAAACAATTCATTTCAGCTCTATTCAGTCCAGTTCAACTCAGTTTAGTAAATCAGAACATGCCCTTAGTCAAACTAGCTAATACAACTAACCAAGTCAACTAACTAGGTCGGTTTTGGACTAATTTATTTTCTTCATTGTAATTTTTTTTTTAATTTTTTTTTATAAAGAAAACCTCTTCTTTGTTATTAGTTGTTCTCTAATAACTATTTAATCTCTTTAATATAGGAACTGTGATAGAAGGAGTGACCCATGGAAAGAGGAGGCTAAATCTATTAGAAAAGGGAGAAAGTTATGTGATGAACTCTCCATCACTACAATTTAGATTATTACCAAAACCAGGTGCTTCTTGGGTAGGAAATATTAAGATTAAATGCCAAGAAACAAGTCTTGAAGCTGAATTATACTTCAAAAGTGCTTCCTTTATGGGAATAGGAGGAGGCAATGGGGCTATCAAAGGCAAAATCTTTGATTCGTCCAAGAAATTATTCAAAATTCATGGCCAATGGGACAGGTACCCGTAATTAATTTGTTAAAAAATTTACCTTATGTAAGCTATTATCGACATTAGACTTCATATTTAATCTACTAGCATGAGTAATTCAGTATGTGATTTTCAATTTTGAACGGAGGCAATTTTATAGTTAATTTTTTTTTTTTTTGAGGAAATAGTTTAAATTTATTATTATCGTTGATATTTTCATAATATTAAATCATTAGCATAATTTAAATACGCCAATAATTTTAAATCTATTGCTTTAGGAGTGTTTATATAAAGGATCTTACGGATGGAACAACCAAAGTCCTATACAATCCAAAAGAGGTTGTTTCTGCCCTTCCCACCCCAATTCTAAGGGACCCTAATAAGGTACGTATACCACATTTGTTGCATTCTTAGTTACCTCCTACTTTCTCTTGAGATTAATTGGGTAGGCAAATTTGTAGTACGTCATGCCTTTTTTTTTCCCCTGCATCTATTTAGTACTCGTATAAAGTAAAGAGAACACGACCTAAGTTGGTGGAAGTCATGTGTAAGGAACACTGCTAAATATAACACCTAGTAACAATCGATAATCCTAATAATCATGATAAAAAAAAACACATTGCTGTTGAAAATTTGATATTGTGAATACTGCTTTCAAATATTTTACCAACTGAACTAGTTTTGTTGTAATGACGTGATTATTCTAATGATTATTCATTCATTTATAAATTATAATTAAAGGGGGTGTGGCAAAGTGAATCGGCAACAGTATGGGCAGAAGTGAGTAAAGGTAATCTAAGCAAAGAGTGGGATAAAGCAAGAGAGGCAAAGAGAACAGTTGAAGAGAAGGAAAGAGAACTCATGAAGCAAAGAAAATCAATGGGAGAAGATTGGATTCCCAAACACTTTGATTTGTCTTACACCACACATTCTGGTTGGGATTGCTCCCCTAAGGAAAAGATAGTTCCACCAGCTCCAATCATCTTCCCTATTTAAATTTCTACATTCTATTTCATCTGGTTCGAAATTAATAGTCACATTATACTTTTTAAAATTACTATAGCAAAGTAACACCGTGACAATTAACTATTTAAGGATTATATGCATCATGTAGACAAATTATCAATCAAATTTGTAATATTATTGCTTGATTGTATCAAAGGCGGCATAGATAGGAGTGTAAGTTTTTATTTGAAAGTTCATTCTTGCTCATCTGCAACTTGATTTATACTATATAGTGTAAGATTTTACCAAATCAGATCATCTTTCCAAATTCCTTCATTTTATTTCATTAGGTTCGAACTAATAGTTACATATATACTTAGCTTACATTACTAGTTTAGATTATTACAAAATAAAGGTGACATCGTGAGAATTAATTAATTAATTAATTAATTGAGAACAAAGGGTTATATATATGTATCATGTTGACATACAAATTCATAATAAATTAGTTAGATTTAATTGATGCAATGCATCTGAATTCTGATCCCAGCATCACACTATAGAAGGATTCACTGGAAGAGGTATAGCCGTATAGTAGATGCTACTATGATAAATATAGCATGCTTTTGTAGGGTACGACAAATTGTATAACCATTAATGAAGATAATAAATTACAAAGGGTAAGTTTTCACTTTAGATATACCAGTAATAACTTCAAATATCACAGAAGAAAGTCAAGAAACTAATGTGATCCACACATTGGCCATTTTACTTATTGCATTCAAATCAACTTCACAAGTTTGTACCGGTTAGGAGGAGACGAATCAATGAGGATTTTTGTCATTTATATAATCAAGTACTTGTACAAAATACTACCTCTGTCTTTAAAATTTGTAATCGAGCTATGATTATCGTCTCACGAAAACCTAACGTCAAAAAAAAAAAAAAAAAAAAAAAGATGGAGAGAATATTAAATTTATAGAATCTGGAACCATAAAAATCTAACATGATAACTAAACTGAATATACAGAATTCATTTCGGTCGGTAATGTTAATAATGAAATAGAAAAGAGTATTGATGAGTAAAATGGGTGATACCGTAGTAGGAAAGTGATTTCGAAGTATTACTTTACACGTAGTACTAGTGAGATGATTATTGATGAGCAACACTATTCCCATCCCCTTCGCCCTTAACGATAATAACCTCATTTTTAATATATGCTTAATTAAACAATTTGAATGTAAATGATTTCGAAGATAATTAAGACTAGAAGCTGTTGTAGTTGTCAAGTGATAGAACCATGCAATGCTTGTCGGTCTACCGTCTACGTACCTCAAGGACGGAAAATAGATTTAATATTATACAATACACGTTACTTGTTAGCTACCATTTAAACCACCTAAATATGTGAATGCTCATTGCATGTGCATGTAAAAGCAAACAGACTTATCTTTATCAAATGAAAAGATGGTCTCATGATAATATTGAAGGATTAATAAGTAAAAAGGTGTCTCTCTAGTCTCTACCGCTCTACGTGTAAAATAATTAACCGTACCTTCAATCTATAGTCATAGGGCTTGTTACTTGGAAAATAAAAACCAATATTTAATTTGATTTTTATATTTGTCATTGTCAACATCCAAATTTGGCTTTATTATTACATATTTATAACTTTGTAAGTGATTTTTTTTTTTTTTTGAAACAAATTTTTTTTTTTAAACAATTTAATATTGGTAGTTTGAAAATTCATATTAAATTTGACTTATCTTAACTAAAATTAGGATAAATTTTGATAAGTTAAGATAAAATTAAATTTTCATAAATTTATAAAATAAGTTGTAAAAAGTGGTAATCATTTTTAATAAGTTTTAGATAAAATTAGTTCGTTCACGTACAAAGTAAAATAATTAAAATTAACTTGAAAAGTTAAGCCAAATTAAAATCACTATGCTTCGTTTTTCCTTACGCTTAAATTTCAAAATATGTGTGTTAAAATAATTGAGGGCATTATATTAACACAAAATGAGATAGTACACTACTACATTATACTATATGCATGAAATATATAAGTATTGCAATTAAAATTTAGCGCCATAGTACATCAATAGGAAGTTATCCAGGATCTCTACAATCAATAATCCCATCTAATTTTGTACTACCTCTTTACTTAGCAATTTTGTCAAAAAAAAAAAAAAAAACGGCGCCTTTTTGGTGCAGCAGGCCACATGGTGCGGCCTGCTGCCATGTCAGCGAAAATAACGGAGCCAACTCGCGCAAAACGGGATTGAAAATCACGCGCTACCTAAACTAAATGAGTACAAAAAAGACGCGCAAAAATCCCAAAACCCTAAAACCCAGATCGCTCATTTATTGCGGCGAAACTCATTCTTCCAGAAGGGTGACAAAAACGAAGAAAATTCGATCTGAAATTCAAACATATTTATTTTCCAGAAATTCAAGAAGAACAATGGCAGAAGAATTACCTGATTCGCAAGAATCAATAGAGATAGAGGAAATTGAAGATTCATTGATGAATCTCGAAATCCAAACCAATAATAAGGTATTGGATCTGGAAGAATTTGAAGAATTTGATGTCAACAACGACATACAAGGTAAAATCTACATTTTATTTATCATTTAATAAGTAAAAAATATGAATGAACAAGTAATTCTATGAACAAGTAACCCGGAAATAAAATAGGGTTTAACAAGTAACCAATATAATATTGTGTGGTTACAAGTAATACAAATACACCATAATAAACCTCTATAATATACTAGGATTACAAGTAACCCCTATAATAAATGTGTAATAACAAAAAACAAGTAACCTATATAAACATTATGATTACCAGTAACCAGTATAATATACTACAATTACCAGTAACCCATAGTCCCTTATAATATACTAGAAAAAACAAGTAACCCCTATATTATACTACTAAAAACAAGTAATCTCTATAATATACTAGTAAAAACAAGTAACACCTGATTATATACTATGATTACGAGTAACCCTGATTCACTATAACAAGTAACTCTAAGACAAAAAACAAGTAACCTATATAAACATTATGATTACCAGTAACCAGTATAATATACTACGATTACCAGTAACCCTTAGTCCCTTATAATATACTAGAAAAAAACAAGTAACCCCTATAATATACTGGTAAAAACAAGTAATCTCTATAATATACTAGTAAAAACAAGTAACCCCTGACTATATACTATGATTACAAATAACCCTGATTCACTATAACAAGTAACCCTAGTGGTTTCTAACAAGTAACACCTATAATATATAAGTAAAAACAAGTAACCTGTAACCTCTATAATATACTAGTAAAGACAAGTAACCCCTGTTTATATACTAGTAAATACAAGTAACCCTGGTTCACTATAACAAGTAACCCCTGTTTATATCATTAATAACTAACAAGTAACTCCCTTGACAAAAATTGTAACAACAAGTAACTCTAAATTAAAAAGCTTACAAGTAACCCTATTGTACTCTAACAAGTAATTTCATATAATATCATCAATAACTAACAACAAGTAAATCTACTTTTAAACTTCTAAGTAACCCTAGTACTTTCTATCAAGTAACTTTTCCAAAACAAGTAATCTACTACTTATAAAAGTTTACAGGTAACCCAACTGCACCATAACAAGTAAACCACATATTATACAAGAAAAAATTATACAAGTAACCCTAGTGCAACAAGTAATCCTGTATATAACATATTGTATATTCTTAACTTTAACTTACAATATGCAGAATTGAATACAAGTCCAGGAGAAACAAGTCATAGTACATTGACAGAAGAAAGTGGAAATCAAGGTGAAATACAATTGGATGATATTGCAGGAAGTTTACTAGGTTTTACGGCCTCAACTTTGGATGAAATATATGAGCAATATAGGCTTCATGCTACGGTTGTAGGATTTAGTATAAGACATTCAACAACAAGATATACACAAGGAAAACACAGAGAAATCAAAGGAAAGGATTTTGTTTGTTCTAAAGAAGGATTCAGATGTGTACCAAAAGCTAAAAAAACACACCCTCCACAAATTGAAAACAAAAAAAAAAGAACACATCAAGTGCCTGAAACTAGGACAGGTTGTCATGCATTCATTAGGGCAAAAAAAAACAAAGAAGGAATGTTTGTAGTTGAACAGCATGTTATAGCACATAACCATGAGTTGACAAGAAGTGTTTGGCAGCATTTACATAGATCAGAGAGAAAGATAACAGAAGAAAAGGCAAAAGTCATTGATTTAATGGCAGACAGTGGGTTAAGACCAGCAGATGCATATAGATTAATAAGTAGTGAAGCTGGTGGAGAAGAAATTGTAGGACATACTCTGACAGACCACTATAATTACATTTCAAGGAAGAAGATGAAAGAAATTCAGGGAGGTGATGCACAAACTGTAATAGATAAATTATACAAAAAGCAAGCAGAAGATGAAGATTTCTTTTTCAGGTAACTCATACATTTAATACCAGTAACTAAAGTCCTTCTTTTGAAACAAGAATTTACTACTTTCAGTTACTCTTATCACCAGAACAAGTAACCTCTGAATTTTTTTTTTCAGATTTAAGTTAGGAGGTGGTGAAAATGAAAACAAAGTGACTGCTATTTTTTGGAGAGATTCTGAAATGAAGGAAGATTTTCAAATTTATGGAGATGTTGTTGTATTTGATACCACATATAGGACAAACAAATATAATCTTATTTGTGCTCCTATTGTTGGTCTCAACAATCACTGGCTGAATGTAATGTTTGCCTGTGCTTTTATTGCTGATGAGAAAAAAGAAACTTTTGAGTGGGTGTTAGACACTTTTAAGAAGTCTATGGGTGGTAGTCAACCTGCTTCAATATTCACAGATCAAGACTTGGCAATGTCTAAAGCAATTGAAAAAGTAATCTCTGAACTTATAATCCCAGTAAAATAAATTATTTCAAGAATAAAGTATAATATATTTTCACTCTTGTAGGTCTATCCTCACTCAAGACACAGATTATGTATTTGGCATCTTATAAAGAATGCTGTATCAAGGTTTGGAGCACTGAAAAGAGATACATCATTCAAAGATGCATTCAACAAATGTCTTTCAGGATGTGTGAATGAGGAAGAATTTCAGGTAACCTCTATAACTATCTTATAAGTAACCACAAAACAAGTAACCATATAATATAAGTAACTTCAGTGATTTCTAACAAGTAATCTCTTATAAGTAAATCTAGTGATTTCTAACAAGTAACCCCTGATTCACTATAACAAGTAACCCTAGTGGTTTCTAACAAGTAACACCTATAATATACTAGTAAAAACAAGTAACCTCTATAATATAATAGTAAAGACAAGTAACCCCTGTTTATATACTAGTATATACAAGTAACCCTGGTTCACTATAACAAGTAACCTCTGATAATTTTATTAATAACTAACAAGTAACCTCTGATAATTTTATTAATAACTAACAAGTAACTCCTTTGACAACCTGCTTTTGAGTGGGTGTTAGACACTTTTAAGTAACACATATAATACAAGTAACATCAAAACAAGTAACACATATAATACAAGTAACATCAAAACAAGTAACCATATAATATAAGTAACCTAGTTACCTTCACTCAAATACAAGTAACTATTACATGTATCATAATACAAGTAACCATTACATGTAATATAATACAGGTAACCATTACAAGTATGAGGTTACTTGTAATGGATCTATGGTTACTTGTATAATGTTACATGTATAGTTAACAAGTAAACATTACATGTAATATAATACATTAGATTCAGGCATATATTTCAATTAATCTCAAAACAAGTAACCATATGATAAAAAGTAACCTAGTAACCTTCTCCCTAATACAAGTAACTATTACATGTATCATATTACAAGTAACCATTACATGTAATATAATACAGGTAACCATTACAAGTATGAGGTTACTTGTAATGGACCAATGGTTACTTGTATAATGTTACATGTATAGTTAACAAGTAACTATTACTTATAATTATAATTTAATACAAGTAACCATTACTTTATTTTTATTTTTAATTATTTGTATTTTTAATCAAAGACTAACTATTATTTCAAAATATAAAATTACAGACATGCTGGGATTCAATGATTGCAAAATACAAACTTGAAAACAATAAATGGTTCAAAAGGTTGTATGGTTTGAGACAAAAATGGTGTACAGCATTAAGTAAAGACTTTTTTTCTGCTGGTATACTATCATCACAAAGAAGTGAAAGTGCAAATAATGCAGTTGGGTTTAAGGCGAACAAAAACACAAGCCTGACAGATTTCTTCAAAATTTTCAATCAAACAGTGAAGAGGTGGAGAAAGAATGAATCAGATGCTGATTTTAAATGTTCAAATTCAAACCCAACTTCAAGTATTCCTTTTATTGGATTACTTAAACATGCTTCAGAAGTATACACTCAAACCATTTTCAGATATTTTGAAACAGAATTCATGTACTCAATAGGATGCATAACCTATCATCATGCTACTGTGGGAGATTTATACTTTTATCAGGTTCAGATAGAGTATGATGAAAGTAGCAGACAGAAGGTTACATATAACAAAGCTCTAAATAGAATAGCATGTTCTTGCAAGAATTTTGAAGAAATTGGTTGGCTTTGTTATCATTGCATAAAGATCTTGCATCATCATAATGTGACAAGAATTCCTAACTTCTACATTTCATCAAGATGGTCTAAAATGGCAAAAGCACATGTCTGGAAAAAGAAAGATGATGCAGCTGAAAAAGAATCTCAGGCTGACAAATTAATGCCTTGGCGTCACACAATGGCAAGAAGAAGCTACAATCTACTTATAAAATGTCAAGAGCACAAAGAGACAAGAAATTTGGTAGAAGAACATTTCAAAATTATACAAGAGAAGGCAGATGAATTCAAGAAGGAATTGCAAAAGAATAAGGAGAAGGAAACCTCATCTGATCAACAGGAAGCTACAAGTAATCAACAGCAAACTTCAACTGATCACCAGGAAGAATCACCAGAAACAGAAATCCCTGCAGTCTTGGATCCAAAAAAAGCAAACACAAAAGGAAGAAGCAAAAGAATAAAAGGGCACTTTGAGAAAGGGAAGCAACCTAAAGCAAAGAAAACAAAAGCAATGCAAGCCAAAGGAAATTCCAGAGAATTTGGAACAATAACTCCAGTTTCAAACCCAAAATTATTTTAAGTTTTAACTATGTGATTGATACATACTGTAATTCTAGATTACAGTAATTAGACTATTTTATAAATATACATACTGCAATCAGACTCTTTTTGATCATATATATATACTGCAATTAAACATGTTTTATAATACAAGTAATAGTTATTTTTTAAATATACATACTGCAATCAGACTCTTTTTGATCATATATATATACTGCAATTAAACATGTTTTATAATACAAGTAATAGTCATTTTCAAATAACTAGTAAAAACAAGTAACCACCAAAACAAGTAACATACAAGTATTCACTAGTATATAATTAACCTTCCTATTATACATATAAGTAACAAGTAACTTTCCTCCCTTAGATTATTCATATAATACAAGTAACCTAACAAATACAAGTAACCCTGCTCCCCCCTCCTATTATTCATAAAAATACAAGTAACTCTTACTACAAGTAACAAATACAAGATTATTCATATAATACAAGTAACCTAACAAATACAAGTAACCCTGCTCCCCCCTCCTATTATTCATAAAAATACAAGTAACTCTTACTACAAGTAACAAATACAAGTAACCCTACTCAATCCTTTTATTCATCAAATTACAAGTAACCCTCCTCCCTCCTATTATTCATAAAAATACAAGTATAAGAACATTTATAAGTAAGCTAACTTTTACTACTAACTAAAACAAGTAAATCTTATAATTTGATAACCTTTCTTAAAAACATATATCAAACAAGTAACTGCATGTCATTAATATGTAACTTTTACTACTAAGTAAAACAAGTAACTCTGATAAATACAAGTAAAATAACAAGTACTAGAACTGTAATAATGTATATATAAAAATGAATAAAAACAGTATATATCCTACATATTACTACATACCACTATATTAAAAAAAAAAAAAAAGGACTGTAATAATGTATATATATAAAAATGTAAATACAAACTCGACTAAAAGTTTCCTAATTAAAATGATTTACAAATTCCTTACTTATTCCTTGAAGAACGCCTTTGAGCAGCCTCCTTAAAAGGAATAGCACCTTTCTTTTTCTTCGCCTCTTCTGCCATTTTCTCAACAGCAATAGTTGCAGCAACCAGTATGTCTTCTTCTGTCTTATCCTCTTTTTCTATCCCAATGGCATCATCTACTTCTTTTTCAGAAAACAATTTTTTTCCTTCCTAGACTTCTCTTTTTGCTTTTAGATAGACTAGCCTTTTTAGCTTCCTTATTAGCCTTTGCGATTTTTTCATTAAGAATGACTTCAGAATAAATCTCTTCATTCTTATTAGCAAAATCAACCAAACTTTCTAAAACATCTTCTCTTCTTAGATTCAAATTGCACAATACCAGAGATGCACATATTTCTGCTCTAAAACGCCGTCTCTCCAATGCCTATAAAATAATATATGATAAAAAAAAAATTAAAGTAATTAACATAAAAATAGAAAACAGAAATAAATAAAAATAAAAAAATGTTTACCTCAGTCAAACCTTTACATCTAAAAGGTTTCCCTTCATATGTAGCAGAATGGTACAAACAAAACACTCCACAATCAAATGTCTCCACAGCACACTTTTGAGAGTCTAGTGGAATCATACGAATGTCAAAATTCTTCACAGCTTCTCCATTATCATGGCCTTTAAGAACCAAATATTTTGACATATACAGCCTCTGCAAAAAAAAATAATCAGTAAACAGAACAAGTAACAGCCAACAAAACAAGTAATCTAAAGACAAGTAACCTCAACCCAAAACAAGTAACCCCAAAACAAGTAACCCAAAGACAAGTAACCTCAATCCCAAAAACAAGTAATCTATAAAACAAGTAATCCATATAACAAGTAATCCCAAAAACAAGTAACTCATAAAATATATTCCATATAACAAGTAATCCATAAAACAAGTAACTCATAATAAGTAATTCCCAAAACAAGTAACAATAGCAAGTAATTCCATAACAAGTAATAAGTAACTCCCATAACAAGTAATTCCCATAGCAAGTAACTCCCATATCAAGTAACTCCCATAACAAGTAACTATAAGTAACTCCCATAACAAGTAACTCCCATAGCAAGTAATTCCCATAACAAGTAACTCACATAGCAAGTAATTCCCAAAACAAGCAACTCCCATAACAAGTAACTCCCATAGCAAGTAATTCGCATAATAAGTAATTCCCATATTGAAAAACTAAAAAACAAGTAACAAGTAACTCATATTGAAAAACTAAAAAACAAGTAATATACCAAAAGTAACCACAGAACTAGTTACACTAAAAAAAGTAATCCATTTAATAAAATAATAAATAAATGAGCAAAAAAGAATATAATAATAATAAATAGAGAATCCAATATTGAATACTTACTATGTACCAAGTGAGGGTATAATACTCTGTGTGAAATTCATCAAAATTTGTTGAAATTTTCCATTTTTTTGCAGCAGCTTGCCCTTTTTTTTATTTGCCTTGTACTTGGACTTGCATTGAATAAGTTCGATTATCCAAATAGTCAACAGTTTCAGACATGAAATTTATGACAACAGTAGAATAATGTTGTCCATAGTAGATTGGTATGAAAATCTAAAAGAAAAAAAAACAGAGAATTAAAAAAAAACAGAGAATCAAACTAGTTATCAAGTTAACCTCTTAAAAATTAAGTGAACAGAACACTTACCAACACAGCATCAAACAATTCACAACATTTCACAGATTCCATCCACATATCCCATGCTCCAAATACTTCATTCTCATATAAGCATCCTTCTCCATTATATAAACAGCATAAAAGAGGCCACTGTATAAAATATAAAAAATAGTAAATATAAATAAATATAATTAAATTTTGAAAAATAAAAAAAGTAGTAAGCAAATTACCATATATTCACCACCAAAAAAGAGTCTTGGATTGTCATTATTTTGTTTATAAACCTCAACATAATTCAATAGGATAAAAAAACAATCCAAAATTCTGCTTGACATCATTTCCTTCTGAAACAACGTCAAAAATTCTTCTCGAGGTAAACTGTAGAACTCATTAAAATATACTAGGAGTTCCCTGTTCAAAAATAATCAAATAAGTAACAAACATAAGTAAGTGTTGAAACTGAAACAAGTAACTGCTGAAACAAGTAACTGCTGAAACAAGTAACTGTTGAAACAAGTAACTACTGACACAAGTAAATGCTGAAACAAGTAACTAATGAAACAAGTAACTAAAACAAGTACCTGCTAAAACAAGTAACTCCTAAAAAGAGTAACTAAATAAACAAGTAACACCATATAGTAACAGATACAAACAAGTAACAAAATAAAAAACAAGTAACTCCATAAACAACAAATATATAAAAAGTAACAAATATAAACCCAACACAATAAATAATCACATATAAATAACAAGTAACACCATGTAACAAAAACATATATCAAACAAATAACACAATAAGTGATACAATTTCAGAACATGCAACAAAAAAAACCATTAAACAAATTATGAGATCTTGACCGTTCCAAAGATTAACATGTCAGACAGTTAAAATAAAGTTATACTTACATAAATAAAAATAAAATAAAAAAAAAAACTTACGAATCAGACAGTTCTGAATAATTCTGAAGAAAACAATAATCAGCAACCATCAGCCGTAAACTCCTCATTCTTGATACTCTCTTGCAGTTAAGCCTCATAAATTTTGAGATTAACTGTAATTTATAACCACCATACGCACCACAGTTAATATCACAACTTATAAATTCAGCAGACTGTACAGCATTATCATCAGAAATTATATTCTTCTCACCATCAGGCCTCCCTTCATCATCCCAAAATTTCCTGAGAATCTTGTAAGATTCTTCAGGAGTACAACCAGCAACAAAACATGTCAACACTTCTTTTTTTTCTTTCTTTTCTTTCTTTTTTCCTTTTGGCTGAGTAGAATCCTTCTTTTTTTTTTCCAGAATTTTTTTTCTCAGGATTTTTTTTCTGAGGTGCTTTTTTTTTGGGATCAGATGATTCTTTCAAGGTATCAACAGGCTGTTTATTAGAAGTAGCATCTTTCACAGAAGTCTCTTGTTGAGGCGCAACTTTGTCAGAGGCATTAATATCATTTCTTTGCAACTCTCTAAGCTCATGAATCCATTCTTTGGTTGAAAGATGAATTACTTCTTCAGGAGGATCTTGATTAATTACACTTTGATGAATGTTATCATGAGACGAACCATCAAAAACTCCTTGATCCAGAATAATCTCAGTTGAAGCTATTTCTTGACTTGAAATCATAGCCAAACTTTCAAGACTTTGAAAAATATCTTGAGTTGATCCAACTTCAACATTCTCTTGACTGGATATTAAAACAATATCTTGGCTCGATTTAGCTCCAAAATTTCCTTGGCTACTTGTCAAAACAATGTCCTGACTTGAAACCACAGGACTGTAAACAACAATAGCTTTGTCATTTGTTTTACCAACTTCTGCATTTGAAGCAGAATCAACAGAAACTCCAACACCAGAACCTTCTTGTACCACAGCAGCAACAGTTCTTCCTTCTTCAGAATCATGAACCCCAATTTGTACATCAGCAGCAGCAGATCTTCCTTCTTCAGAATCATGAGGGGCATTTTCATTAATCTGTTCTAGATTAATAGAATGAACGATGTCCTCAACTACTTTTATTTCACGAGAAGCACCCAATGGATCATCTGAACAAGGGACTTCTTCAACTGAAATTGGTTGAGCAGCAACATCTTTGATAAAATCCTGAAACCCACCAACAGGTAACTGACTTGCAATTGGTTCATTTTCAGGTTCAGGGCAAGCAAACAGTTTGAATGAAGGCATGTCATCAACAACTTTCTTCATTTCAATGTTTTGTTTCACAATCTTATCAATTTGATCCCAGAATGACTAATCATTATATATTGGATCTAATTGTGATAACACAGGAGATTTTTCCTTTTGAGGTTGTGGAGAATGTACTTTAGCAGGTTTCAATTCTTGCTTCATTGATTCAATGTAACGCTCAAATTGATACGACATTAACTTCATGTCCCTCTTCATGAACATGTAATTCTTTTCCACATCCTGCAATTACATCATAATAACAAATTAATAAAAAAAACAAAGTAACCAAAATAACATCATACAAGTAACACAAAAATAAGTAACAATAAAAATACTATACAGCAAAACAAGTAACCCATAAAATATCTATGCATTTTATATAACCATAAAAAAAGTAACACTCATATATAAAAACAAGTAACAATAAACATATTGTAAGCATAATAAATAACTCCTATTAGATAACAAGTAACTAATTATAAACATGTAACCCTTATGCACCCATTATAAGTAACCCGTGATTACATTACAAGTAACAACTAATTATAAAACAAGTAACCCCTCTACACTTTAAAAAGTAACATGTAATACCTAAACAAGTAACCTATAACAAGTAATGCCTAAACAAGTAACCTATAACAAGTAATGCCTAAACAAATAACCTATAACAAGTAATGCCTAAACAAGTAACCTATAACAAGTAATGCCTGAACAAGTAACCTATTAAAAAAAAATACCTATAACAAGTAATATCTAAATAAAAAAAACAAGTAACCTATAAAAAGTAATACCTAAACAAAAAAACAAGTAAAACACAAAAAATTATGAAAGTAACATGTAACCTATTCACAACATTTAAGTAATCCTCTATAAAAAAAAAAACTAGCAAGAAAACTACTATTAATAAAAACAAGTAACACCAAAGAAAAAAACTATTAGGAAAAACAAGTAATATCAAATATAAAAACTAGTAATAAAAACAAATAACAACAAATATAAAAACTAGTAATAAAAACAAGTAACAACAAGTAAGAAAACTATTAATAAAAACTAGTAATAAAAACAAGTAACAACAAGTAAAACTATTAATAAAAACTAGTAATAAAAACAAGTAACAACAAGTAAGAAAACTATTAATAAAAACAAGTAACTCCAAATAAAAAAACTAGTAATAAAAACAAGTAACAACAAATAAAAAACTAGTAATAAAATCAAGTAACAACAAATTAAAAAACTAGTAAGAAAACTCACATTATTTGCAATTTGACAAATTTCTTCATTTGTCTGAATTTCTGAAGGAATTTGAAATGCAACAACACGAGAAGAACCAGCAATATCCAAATTTTGCACAGCATCAACACTAGCAGAAACCGCTCCATCAACAACTCCGGCATCCAAATTTTGCTCAGCATCAGGACTTGCTCTATCTTCAACTTCGTCATCAGCTCCAACATCTTCAAATCCTTCATCTTCATCATCTTCATCTTGATCATCAAGATCATCTTGAACTGAAGAAGGCATATATTTCTCAACTATCTTTTCAAATTCAGAATCCTTCACAGTCATTCGTCTTTTTTTCAATACATTCTCACTGTCATTCTCATCCTGAGCCATAACAGAAGGATTGTACTTCTCAATGATTTTCTGAATCACATTTTCATCCCCAGCCAACTGTTCCTTAGCATGACCAATATAAAAATCAGCCTTCTTTAAGAAACGCCTTCTTTTGTATTGCTTTTCTTTTACTTCCTGTTCAGCAACACCTTGTTCAGCAACATCTACATCATTTTTTCTTTTCAAACTTTGTTTCTTTTTTTCTTTTTTCTCTTCATCTCCATCTTTTTTTCCTTCCTTTTTCTCTTCATTTTTCTTTTTTGAAATCAGACTTTCTCTCTTTTTTTCTTTCAAATCTTTTTTATTCTCTTCCTTTTTCTTGTCAACAGATTCTTTCTTTTTTCCCTTCTTTTTTTCTTCTTTTTGATTCCCAACCTTAACCTTCTCAACAGACTCAACCTTTTTTCCCTTCTTTTTTTCCTTCTTTTTTTCTTCTTTTTCATCTTTTTTCACAGGCTCATCTGCAGCAATAAAATCAGATATAGGATATGTATCCTCATCAAGAATTCCTTGACCATATAGTCCATTTTCCTTTACCAACCTATCTCTAAATGTTTCATCATTCCAATGCTTGATCAGGGGCAGTGAGCTATTAACAGAAAATCCTTCCACTTGAATCCTATGAAAATAACAAATCTGAAGTAACAAAATACATCCAGGCACATACTTTTGTGTAGCAGAACAATTTGCCAATTTGTCACACAAATCATCCAAGACATATTGACACCAGTTGTACTCCTTGATCTGCTTAGTATCCTCCAAAGCAAAAACCAATTTGAAGTCAGCTGATCTATTTGATGTTGGAGCAAGTAATGTAACCATTGAATACATGACAAAACATTTTTTAAATTCATCATTCCCTTTTTGCATCTCCTTGTCATTTAACATCTTATTCAACAAAAGAGGAACAGATATATCTAATGATTTAGACCCATATAACTTCCTCCAATTTGTCTTCAAATCAGAATGCTGCCTTTTAATAGAAATAGGAACAGATGTTGCTCCCATTGGTATCTTAAATACATCATGAACATCAGCAGCTGTAAGCTGAAAACTCTGTCCATTAGGCAAGTCAAGCTTACAATTTTCAGCATCAAATGAACTACAGAGCCAACGAACCATTTCTGTTGGAAATGAATTCAATTTAATCAATTGTAAACTCCCAAAACCAATAGCTTTTACAGCATTAACTTGATCAACACTTAATTTCTTAAACAACTCCATAACACCAGCAGGTCTACTACGCAAAACAATTTCATCATCCCTAAAACAAAAAAATGAAAATAAAGTGTAACATTAAAATGACAGAATAAGTAACATCATAAAAAAAATAAAACCTTAACAAGTAACACCCACTTTTATATAACAAGTAACACCTACAATCTTTAAAAAGTAAACAAGTAACCCATAAAAGATTAAAACCTTAACAAGTAACACCTTAACAGAGTACTTAACATGAAACACCTTAACAAAGTACTAACCTTAACAAGTAATACCTTTATTACTTTTATATAACAAGTAACACATACAATATTTATTATACAAACAAGTAACACCTAAAAAAATCTATCAATAAATTTTATATAACCATAAAACAAGTAACAATCAAATAAGTAATCTTCATATAAAACAACCCTAACAAGTAAAATTTATATAAGATCTCCACCACAATCTACAAATAAACAGTAACACCTTTAATACTTTTATCACTGCTATACAACATGTAACACTCTAACAATTAACACTCTAACAAGTAACATTCATTTAATACTTTATCACTCCTATACAACAAGTAACACCTATAAAACAAGTAACCATTCACAAATAACAATAAACTCAGACAAAATTAATTCAATAAATTAATATTAAGCAATAAAAAAGGTGGCAAAAATATAATAAATAAAAAAACTCAAATTCAAATAAATAAACTCAAATTCAAAAATATATTAAACAATAAATAAAAAAACTCAAATTCAAAAATATAATAAAGCACAATTAATTAAAGAAGAATATTTCATACCTCTGGCTACTTTCAACTTTTACAACTTCGATAACTTGACTAGAAGTTGCAGCAGGTTTACGACCTCTGCGGGATCGTCTACTCACAATTGCAGGTTTAATCTCAACATCAGGTTTATCTTCTTCCACATCATCCATAGGATTGACATTATCAGAAGGTGGCTGACCAACATTCTCATCAACTTCTTTTGTAATTTCAGCATTCAAATCCACAACATTCAAATCTTCACCCTGCTCTTCTTCTAAATCATCTTCATTAAGAATATCCCTACCCCTTTTCCTTAGAACTCTACCAACTTCAACTTCTTTAGATGGTTCATTCAAATTAGCATTTGATTCCTCCATAACTACTTCAGTAGGTTTATTCAAACCTTGACTTTGTTCTTCCTGTGTATCATTCAATTCTTCTGTTGAATCAACAAAATAATATCAGCAACACTTCATAAATAATTCCAAGAAACAACTAACAACTGAAAATAAACTATCAATCAAACCATATCATATAAGTAATCCTCTATATACCAAACAACCTAAAAAGTAACACCTATAAAATACATCCACTATAACCAGTATAACAAGTAACACCTATAAAAAAACATCCGTTATAACCCCTATAACAAGTAACACATATAAAATACATCCATAAGTAACACATATAAAATACATCCATAAGTAACACATATAAAATACACATAACAAGTAACACCTATAAAATACATCCATTATAACCCCTATAACAAGTAACACATATATAATACATACACTATAAGAGTAACATTTACAAGTAACCCTCATATAACAAGTAACACATATATCATTTACAAGTAACCCTCATATCAAGTAACACTCATATAAGAATTTAATCAATCACAACATATTCACTCTTATATAACAAGTAACAACTACGAAAAAATGAACCATTCACAAAGTAACAACTTAATTAAGCATCTCCAACAACAGAACAAAGTCTAAACCTAAAAATCGAAAAAATAACAACAATAACAATCATAAGAATACAAGTAACCTTTAAAAAACAATAAATAAAGAAATAAAACAATAGAAAAAGAAATAAACCAACAAATTAAACATGTATCACTTCAAACAATTGGGCGAAATACATATAATCAACAAATTAAACACTAGCAAAATATGACGATCAAAAATTGGGCGAAATACATATAATCAACAATCGCAAAAACAACAATAATGTCAAAATTCATGAAAAAATTACGACAATAATGTCAAAATTCATGAAAATATAAAAATTAGGGTTTAAAAATTACCTGATTCAGAAACTTTCTGACAAGAAGATGATCGTTTCTTACCCTTAGGATGAATAATCTTCAATTTAACCATAATTCGAAAATGTAATAATTTTAAAGAAAATTTAGAGATGAGAAAGAGAATTTAGAGAGAAAATTAAGAACAAACGAAGAAAAAATGGCGGTTGATTAGACTTCCATGTATAATAATGGCGGTTTGGGGAAGTGGGAAACTGGCATCGTTTCAAAAAAAAGAAAAAAAAAACTGAAAAATTCAAATAAAACGGTTGAATATGTAAAATAACGGGGAACGAAATGGGCCCGTTATTTTTTTATTCAAAGTCCGTTATTTTTTTGGGCCTTAATAGAATGGGCCCGTTATGTATGCTGGCCACACCATGTGGCCAGCCACATACAAAAAGTTGTGAAAAAAAAATGTTAGTTACTTGTCAATTGTACGTCCTATTGTTCTTTTCTTAATCGAAATATCTACGACGGTCCCAAAATCATTATTATTCAGATGTGACACCAAAAATAATCATATCGTGTGTGGATTAGAAAATTTTGTCTAAAAATAGGAATGTAACAAAAATATAATTTCCTTGCAGAATGAAGATCCACTTAATACGTGTACTTAATTTTATATGAGTATTTATTTTGATTCTTGATGGTTCATATTGAGAATTGAGATAGACGTAAATAAAAGTGTAACAATAATTAAAATTAGGCAAAAGTATATGTAGCCTAGGCGAAAGAATATACATCAAATCAAAACATTTTGCTTCAGTTAATAGAGAACTCAATTGAGTTGGATCGACTTAAAGAGCAGGTTTATCAAACACTTCTTATGTTTTTTTAATTCTTAAAACACTTCTCTTTTTACGCTATTATTGTATTATTTCAATTGTGAATATCTTTAATTACCAAAGTGTATTGTAAAAAAAAAAAAAATTGATTTTATAGAAGTATATATCGAAACAAATCTAACTAGATCTCACGTGATTATATTTTTCCTTCCTTATAAATCACCAAAGCTAGTTAAAGTGAAATACAAAGTATGTTAATAGTGTAAAAGTCAAACCGTTGAAATAAGTAACAAGTACTTCATATTTAACAACCACTATAAATTCTACATAGTTGAAGTACAACCATGAACTACCTCGCATTCTTAAACCAAAAAGGCAGCAGAAACATTTAAACCTTAGCTTGCTTATTTGCTGAGGAGTATTTATATGCATTGTCTTCTCAATCAACATTCAACACTTATCAATTTTTCACCCTAACATATCCACCTTTTTTCTTCTCTCTTCTTCATCAACTCATCAGATTATAATGGTACGCAATTCTCTTACTTTTTTTTTCTTTTTTTTTTTCTCACTTTTTTTTAGACATAAAAAAAAAACACTCTTTATTTCTTGATTGGTTTTTATTTTTTATACAAGTGATAATTCGATCCACTGTAATAAATACCAATAATCTAGGGATAAAGTGTCCATCCATGAGTACATAGGAGGAAATAATTATATTACGGAGTATTACTACTTACGACGATAGATTAGTGTATATGTATGTTTAAATGTTTAATTTGCCTAAGGCAGTAAGGCTATAACATCACATTAATTTGTTATTCTTTGTTTGAGCCATTTGAAGCAAGGCTTTAATTTGCATAATACTAGTAGTCTTGTACTCCACTACTCCGATCCGTATATATTTGGACATTATGGTTTGACTCAAACTTCCATTTACTAAACATAAAAGTATGTTGTTTCTACATTTTGTGCATCGTTTGCATTGTTGTATTAATTTATTTCACAAATTTTAATTAAAACTAGACATTTAGCTCAATATAAATTGATACTCCGTATTAAAGAGAAGATGACCTTCTTTTATATGTATATGGTTATTTTCCCCAAGTATATTAGAGTTAACATTAAACTATGGGTAATGCTATATGTTGTCTTTAGGGCGACAAACCTACAAATAAGTATGAAATATCTTTTCTTATTTGATATTTCGTATTAATTTAGGACATAATGTATGACAAAATCGTAATTAATAAATATATTTCACTAATACTTTTCTCTTTTAGGTTCTAAAGGACTATATATATATCATCATTTTTCATAAACTATTTAACTTTTGAAACAACCTCAATATGAGGTTTCTATAATTGTTTTTCTCTAAAGGCTTTTACATTTTAATATTTTATTAAACCAATACATAATATCCGAAGATTAACATGGTAGCTAGTCTTCATCCGTACAATTTTTCCTCCTCATTGTACGGATAGGAGTACTACATCGTATAATTTCATACTTTTCATTCATAGATCGACAAGGTTTTCAACGTCAGTGAGTTGGCATTTAACTTTGCCAAACAAATATAAATAAATGGAGTAATTAATTTAAAATCACGTTTTTTTGTTATAAGTTGCCATGCATATGAACTATGAAGCCGACCGTTTGAAAATAACCTCTCAACTAACCACAAACCTTAGCTTAAGTTTATTTCAAAAATGACAATACGTTTTTAATCTTAAATAATTACAAAATATTGAAAAAAAAAAAAAAAAAAACTTTTTACATTATAATGGCTAAAAAAAATAATATATAATCCGAGGGTACTTAATTCCTCTATCTTTTAGATGCAATAATTGGATTTCTATGTTCGTTTACCAATACACATTTTTATACAACTAATGCCTTTAACTAACTTAGAATTATTTGGTGATCGATGTATAGGTTCATGATTTGAAGATTGAGAATAAGGATGATGTCATATTAACATCTCCGCTCTCTCTAGATGGGACTTCAGATACCGATTACAAGGCTCCCAATATCCTTCAATTGATTTTTAGTCTATTCAAGAACATTAGACCTGGAACTGATCTTACTCGTTTTCAGGTAAGGTTTTTTTGTACTTGATGAATAATATGCCACCTTAAAATTAAAATTGGTCATTTTAAAGGAACGAATGAGAATATTTGTTCAAAAAATAAAAACTTAATAAATACGATAACTGTCTTCTAAATCTACAATTCGTATATTGTTAGATAATTGTATAATTTTTTTACCCTAGTTTATTTAAAAAACATAAATTTATAGGAAATTTGAATAATGTGTACAATTTCAGCTACCTCCCTTGTTTAATCTTCCAAAATCACAATTACAATGCTATGGAGAATTAGTGTATTGTGTAAACATGGACATGCTTAGAAAATGCACGACGGGAGAGAACGCTGTTGATCGGATGATCTCGGTTGTTGCTTGGAATCTATCGACTGTTCGTATGCCGGTGTTTGGGGTAGCCCCATTCAACCCCATTCTTGGCGAAACTCATCATGCGTCTAGAGGCTCCTTCAATATCCTACTTGAACAAGTACGTATTTTCGTAACGTACAAGTAATTTAATTCAATCTTAATTTTGTTGTACATATTAAAATTAAAAAAATGTTATACCACTTCGTATAATTTTAAATATCAATACCATCTTTGTTTGTAGGTTTCTCATCACCCGCCAGTAACCGCGATGCATGGAACTGACGAGGCTAACAATATTGAGCTCATTTGGTGCCAACATGCTGTTCCTAAGTTCTATGGTATTCTAATTACTCACTTACTCCTTTAATTTAATTTGCTTGTACATTTTATTATTTTCCTCAATAATCACTTAATTAACCTAAAAGATTAATAATTAATTGTAGTTCATTATTTATTTGAACCAAAACTGAGCTGTTAGAGCATGTTTGATATCATTTTCAATTTCTAGTATTTGGTTTGATAAAACTGATTTTGATTCACATTTTGGATTTTAAATTTCTCAAAATTAATTGTTATGTGCAAAAGCGGCCAAGACCTAGGATTGAATCTCTTCTACATTAATGTTCTTGCAGCTTTCTTTACACCGAAATAGTAATAATAAAGACATTTGCTTCGCGCACTTGTATACGTGTATTGTAGAGCTAGGTTTAGGACCAACTTATTTTCTTTTACTATTATCAATTTGCTCTCTAATTAATTACTTGTTGGTTTTAATTGATTTTCTTCCTCTTTATTTAATATAGGAACTGTTATAGATGGAGTGATCCATGGTAAGAGGAGGCTAAATCTGTTAGAAAAGGGAGAAAGTTATGTGATGAACTCTCCAATACTACAATATAGGTTATTACCAAAGCCAGGTGCTTCTTGGGTTGGAAATGTCAAAATTAAGTGCCAAGAAACAGGTCTTGAAGCTGAGCTACACTTCAAAAGTGCTTCTTTTTTAGGCTTTGGAGGAGGGAATGGGGCTATCAAAGGCAAAATCTTTGATTCGTCCAAGAAATTATTTGAAATTTATGGCCACTGGGACAGGTACCCGTAATCTATTTGTTCAACTTACGTTATAAAAATTAATGTCCGACATTATTAGTCATTATATCCATTACTCTATCAAAAGTACATGACTAATTAGGACGGGGCTGTAATTTTTAAGTTTTATTGTTATTGTCATTAATAATTTCATAATACTTCGTATGAATTAGAAATCATGAAAATATGTTCATGCTTGTCAATATTGTATACAATACACCAACAATTTTGAAATTTTGATTTTTTTTTTTTTTTTTGGGCTTCAGGTGTGTTTATATAAAGGATACCACAGATGGGAAAACCAAAATCCTATACAGTCCAAAAGAGGTTATTTCTGCACTTCATACCCCAATTCTAAGGGACCCCAATGAGGTAATTATACCACACAAATTCCTAGTGTAACATGCCTTTGTTTTCCCTCAAAAAGTTGATTCTCTTTTTAGCCATGTATTTTCACATAAGTTCATATAAGATAAGTTCACGTAAGAAAAATAAACTCTGATAATGATTAACTGAATTCAAATTACAACTAAAAATAAGTTTTATAAAGTCCAATTAGTTCAGATAAGTGAAAATCTGGTAAATATAACACACCATACATAGGTGAACATGTTGAACTTTTGATATTGTGATACTCCGTAAAATAGTTTTAATATATAATTAACAACTCAAGTAGTTCTATTGTAAACTTGTAATGGTGTACTTATTCTAATGATTATTCATGTATACATCATTTTAAGGGAGTGTGGCAAAGTGAATCAGCAGCAGTGTGGGCCGAAGTGAGCAAAGCTATTCTAAGCAAAGATTGGGACAAAGCAAGAGAGGCAAAGAGAACAGTTGAAGAGAAGGAAAGAGAACTCCTCAAGCAAAGGAAATCAATGGGAGAAGATTGGATTCCCAAGCACTTTGATTTGTCTTACACCCCTGATTCTGGTTGGGATTGCTCTCCTAAAGAAAAGATTGTTCCACCGGCTCCGATCATCTTTCCTATATAAACTTTCTACATATACTCTTTCGTTTGGTCTGAATTTAGCAGTCACATTACTAATTTATTTACAGAATAAAAATTATGACAATTTATAAATTCATGTTAACGAATTACTTCCTCGTTTTTTTTTTTTTTTTTTTTTTTTTTTTTTTTTTTTTTTACTTGGCCTGGCCTTATTTGACTTTTACAGTATTCATACACTCATTTTTGACTTTATGATTTATACTTAGAGGTTATCAATAATGGCCCGACGCGCTAACCCGATTGATCCAATCCAACTTTAGTTCAAAACTCGAGCCCAACCTGGAAAAAAAGCTCGATCGAGATGCCCACTTTGACCCAATAAGCCCAACTAACATTATTTTACGTGTTTAGGCACAAGATTTTATGCATTGTTTTGTAAAAATGAAAAATAATCATAAATATTAGATTAAATTATTTAACTATCGTCACTCCAAACCCCTAAAATACTAGAACTGAAAGTAAACCAAAAACGTGTTTACCTGTGTTAGTTTTCCGTTTCCTTTCGTTATTTGTGCCATAATATAGAAACCCTACAAACGACGACACATGAATCGGATATAGACGAGTTCCAAACACCAATACATATGCCTCTTGAAAATGTTCATATAGGTTGGCATGAGAAGAAGAGAACCAAATGTAGCCAAGGACAACCTGCCGGGAAGTAAAATGTAATCACTTATTTATAAATTAATTAAGTGCAACATAATTATAAAACTTCCGGCAAGTCATCCTTGGCTGCATTTCACTCTCTATACTTCTTCATGCCATAGTATAATAATTATACTCCTATATTAACCATATTATATACGTAGTATATCATCAAACTCCGCCTTAGTTACACCTTTATATATATACTAGTTTTTTTTTTTTTTGTGTGATGTTATGAATTTAGCATTGTACTAATGTATGCCTATTTATAGTAGAGCAAAGGTAAGTACAAGGCTAATATTATAGACTATATTAATAATATTATGACATACATATTCTTATCTTATCGAATTTATGACCACTAAGATTTGCTATTTTTCTAAAAGTGGCATATTCCCGAAATAACAAATTTTATAGATGTGACAAGTTCGTTGTGGCTGCAAAGTGAACGGAAATGATGGACATAATAGGGGTATAGAGTACATGCCATTGCCCACATGCTAAAGTAAGATATCAAATCTTATGTATTTTGTCATTTCTATCCCATGCACTTTCATCACATCCCTATAATTATGCAAAATTTGTTACAAATGTATTTTAAATTAAAATCACACCCATATGTTAGAGCATAGTTGTCTATGTTCTTCTCACATAGGAGTGTGCCTGAATCAATTAAGGGTGTGCCAAAATCAATTTCCTATGTTCGGCTACGATATCTAAAAGGAGCTTGAAGTGTTAGTTGAAACTAATAAGGTGCTGAAATTGTTGATATATAGATTTGATTTGCAGCTGCGTTTGATATAACTTATTTTTTGTTGTTAGCTTAAATTTTAAAGGAGACCGTTCTATTGAAAGCCCACATGATTAATGTGAATAATGCAAAATGTTGGTTTAAACAGGTAAATTGAATATTGCACATAATATAACTAGTGTTTCTCCCACTTACAGTATGCAAGTATAAGTTCGTTGATCCAAACTCAGAATGGGCAAATACAGAAAAATGAAATTACATAATTGCAACCTAGATCAATAATGCTAGGAGAATCCATACCATATCATATCGATAAAATAGGTCCAAAATACATATCAAGTCAGTTGTAGATGACATTTATTATTACGGAAAAATAAAAGAAAAACTATAATTAAAGTGATTATTCAATGCCTTTTTTGATATTCTAATGTAAAAAAGATATTCTTATATAAAAAGTCAAATTAGAAAAATATTCCCAACTTATTGAAGAAAAAAATGAATCATCTTAGGGTTCCAATTCTTAATTTTTAAACATAAATAAGTCACGCAACAAAATTTATATTACTTGAAGCTGCATAAGTTCCATTCTAAGACCATACGACATTATAAATAGTAAATCACGCAAATAATAAACTAATCAGTAATCACCTTTCTACCCCTCTTCCTATGTGGGCAATCATTCTTCACACAAGTGTGAAGAACCCAACATGAACACATAGGTGTCAATCAAAAGATCCATAAAAAGGCAATGCATGTTATGTTTAGCAATTGGTTGAAATTCATCCTTGCATTAATAATTTGTCTATTTCAACATAAAATTGGTTGAAATTCAATCAAAACTAAAGTTTAGCAAATGACTTTTAATGCTAGATTAAGAAATATGTATGGCCAGGTATTATTAGACAGTTGGCATTGGAGGCTCTTATGGCAACATAAGAATCATGGAATAAATAGAATAAGAGGTAGAAATGCAATGCAATCATATTTGAAAATGATGCTTAGCATATATCATTATCCATGGACCAGAGCATTTTGTTTGTTACTCGTCTATAAAGCATCAAAATGATAAGGTAAAAAGTTAGATGTGGATTGGGCCTAATCTATAGGGATTGACTCTAATGGGTTGAAAGGGACTAGCATTAGCCTAGCTCATGGCACATTATCTCTTATACATTTACACTTTAGAGTCTGATCGCACACGCTATATGTGGACTATACTTTTATGCGCGTATACATGTGTCAATCGTATGTTGTATACTCTATCATTGTGCATACAACTGGTTGCGAGATAAATGTGGTACGCGTGACTCGGAGGAGTAACATGTTACATTTTTTTTAGAGTTTCTATGCTTTTTTTATTTATTTTATTCAGTATTTACATGTCACGAGTCAAGTTCATACTTTCAATGACATTTTGAGATGAATAACAGGGTTGGATACATGGAACAATGATATTCAGGGACGGGGCGAGTTTCTTGGCAATATAATTTCTTAATCTATCCACTCTTTACTAAAATCAACAAGTAATGACAATATTAGAAATCAAGCATTTGAAATTGCTCCTTCTAATTACATGATGTTAGAATTGTTGCCCGGCTAACTTGCCCAAAAAAGGGGCTACCTAAAGAAAAAAACAACCGAATTTTCAATTTTTATAGAAAATTAAGGTTGAATGTCATAGCTCCCACCCCCATCAAAAAAAAAAAAAAAAAAAAAAAAAAAAAGAAGGTTTTTTAACCCCATTTTTACTCTACACATAACACACTTTGTACTATTCAGTTACAATTTCTGTAAGCCCTCCAAAAGCAGGTCCAATATGACCCTGTGGACCACTGCAACACTCCTTCCTGAAGCTCTTGCAGCATGCCCCAACCTCCCTCTTTCTCAAACTGCTACACGCGTGCTTGGCAACTGCGTTAGCATGGCATGATCCATGTGACAAAACACGGTGATGGTGGTGGTGATGATGTGCTACATGAACATCATGTGATTTCGAGCAATGTTCATGTTTCGAGTTCATATTTTTGCTCTGCAGCACATTGATAACAGAACTGCACTGTACAGGACTTATCTCATCTGTGTCTAGGCATTTCAGTTTGTTCGCCTCATCATTGACTTCACAACACGAACTCTTCTTCTGTTCAAAATGATGATGTTCATTTACCCCCGAATGATGATGCTTCTCTGAATCCAAGTGATCATGTTTGATACATGGACCGGCCTGACTTTCAAGCCAGTCAAGGCAATGATCATCATCAGTACATACATTCCCTTCACAAGTACTTGAGCTGTGTGGATCGTTGGACTCACACTCTGATGGGCATTCAGGAGAATGACAGTGTTTCTCATGTGTGTCAAGAGCATCTGCAGAATGACAGTGTTCATCATGTGTGTCATGAGCATCTGCATGACAATGCGGTTGATCAGTTGAATGACAGTGTTTATCATGTGTGTCATGAGCATCTGCATGACAATCAGTTGGTTGACAGCATTCAGATACATGAGCTCCAACAATTGGAGTCACACAACTCTCTGAAGAACATTTAGCAGATTGACACGACTCAGGATTAGTCGTCTGACAAGGATTAGCTAAGTGACTCTGAGAGGAACATTTTGCAGGCCCACAAGACTTGGTTTCAGTTGCTTGACAAGGAGTAGCCGAGTGACTCTGAGAAGAACATCTTGCAGGACCACAAGACTTAGTATTAGTTGTCTGACAAGGAGTAGCCGAGTGACTCTGAGAAGAACATTTTGCAGGACCACATGACTTGGTATTAGTTGTCAGACAAGGAGTAGCTGAGTGACTCTGAGAAGAACATTTTGAGGACCCACATGACTTAGGTTTAGCTGTGTGACAAGGAGTAGCCGAGCAATGAGGCACTGCAGTTTTGGAGCAACATTGCTGAGTTGTCTTAGAATGATGGTGTTCTGTCTTATGAGAATGACATGATGAGAACATCCCAAAGCACCTGCTACCGCCATGTGCATGGCCTGAGCCCCGTAGGAGAAGCATGCTGTTGAAGATCACAACCAAGCATGTCGCGACATCAGCTAGAACTGCCAACCAGACAAGTGGGTGGCCAGCAATGGCAAAAGCAATGACTCCAGCCTTTGTAATGATAGAGATAAATATGTTTTCAATCACTTTTCTGCGGGTTTTTCTAGCTAGCTTAATAGCTTTCGGTATTTTCCTAATGTCATTTGACATGAGAATCACATGCCCTGTCTCGGTTGCCAGTGCTGAGCCTGAAACTCCCATTGAGATACCCACGTCTGCAGTAGCTAATGCAGGAGCATCATTAACACCATCGCCTACCATAGCTGTAGGTCCGTCTTTCTTGTAGTCCTTTATAATTCTTGCCTTTTCCTCAGGCAGAAGGTCTGCATGAACTGCATCTAAAGTTTTTCCAAGCTGCAATAATCATAGAAACCTCTAGTCAGAAAATTTTATTCATATCTTCGCGCTACAAAAGAAACACTCTTACAGTCCCTTTCAAAGAACCAGAGTAAATAGGCTAGAAAAGGCTAAACTTGGCAAAAGTATCTAAAGAGGGTTTAAATCAATTACTACGACAGTTAGGTCCAGAAATAAACCTGCTCTTGTGCACGCATTGCTGTAGACCGGGTATCCCCAGTGAGCAAAGCAGTCTTTATGCCCATTGATTTCAGCTCTCTGATTGCTTCAGCAGCCCCTGATCGACAATCATCTGAGAGACTGAAAGTCCCAATAAGAACTCCTCCAGAGTAAACATAACCACAAGTTCGCGCTTCCTTTATACTATCATCACCATGAACAATATTTGAAGCTAACATTTGGTTATACAACACAGATTTGAGTCAGGAAGTTCATAAAGAATTTTACAAAAAATGTGATTAGAAACAATTATATATAGTAGCAGCTGCTTACCTACTGTACAGTTGGCCCTTCGGCCTAGCTTCTGGTTTCCAATGTAGATTTCCCTTCCATCAATCTTCCCAAAAACCCCTTCTCCTGGAAAATTCTGAAAGTCTTCCACATTTTCAGGCTTCGGTTCAATGCCTTGAGGACGCCCATAATCAGCAAGTACAGCTGCTATAGGATGGCTGGACTTGCTTTCGATACTTGACACCCTTCAACAATTAATAAATTCATTAAATTATATGGTGATCTAAAAGCTCCATACTCTTTCATGCAAAAACTAACAAACCATAGGAAGACGAGGGGTGATTAATCCATGTCAAAGATTGGTAAAAACTATGAAAACACCTACCAGTATACTAGAGTTGTCAGAGTAACATCATCAGCAAGTGAACGAAAGTCTTTCAAGGTGAATTCACCTCTTGTTATAGTTCCAGTCTTATCAAAGGCGATGTGTTTAACTTTGGCAAGAATTTCAAGGTAATCTCCCCCTTTTATTAGAAGCCCTGAAGTAGCTGCTCTTGAAAGTGCACAAAAAGTTGCAACTGGTGTCGAAAGGATAAGTCCGCAAGGACATGCACTTACTAAAACTACCAGTGATAAGTAAAACCAATGCTTCTTGTCATGAAGTTTCATTGCAACAGGAACTACAGCTATACCAGCTGATATTAAAACAACAGCTGCAATGCATAGCCAAAAAAACTAAATCATGCTCATTTAAATATATATCGGTCCAAAATAAAAAGAACCTACAAATTTTGACAGCAATTCAACTCGTAGTTCTGTTGTTTACAGTGAGGTTATGTTCTGTTCAACTTACAAAAACTGGTTTCAGCAAAACGTAGTCTTGATTATTAAATTTCAGTTTTGAATTTTTGATCAATAATACTCCGTTGTACACATATAACATACAGATGAAAAACAGTTTTAAGAAGTACACATAAGTTATGGCCGATAAAAAATCAGTTTTGCTCAGCACCTATGTTCAGTACCATAAAAATCAGCATATAACCACATAAAACAGGATTAACAAACCTGGTGTATAATACTTTGCACATCTATCAATTAGCCTCTGAACACTAGATTTATTGTTTTGAGCTTCTTCTACTAGCTTTGCCATTTTTGCGACTGCACAATCCTCGGCTAAGGCAGTTGTTTTTACACTGACATAACCTAAACAGAAAATACATGTAAATGTAATTGATTGCTTTCTATTATGTGAAGAGGTCCTAGACTATAAGACTAGGGAGAAAACTTACCATTTACGTTAACAGTTCCTGCCCAAACGGTGGAATCCTTTTGCTTGGGAACAGGATATGATTCCCCGGTTAAAGTCTTCTCATCTACTTCACAAGTTCCTTCTACAACTACTCCATCAATTGGTATAAGTTCACCCGACTTAACAGCCAGAACAGTATTTAGCTTAACATCTTTCACATTCACAACTTCTCCTGTTTCTGCTATAGTTGCTTGTTGAGGTGTCATGCTCAAAAGTGATGACATAACCGCGGTTGCCTGAGACACGCAAGGAGGGGAGGAAAAAGACATTTATATTGAACTCAGCTCATAAGTACATGAGGTTATGTCATAAGGACATTTGTAGCCAAGAAAGCATAGCAATTGGAAGTATTATTTTTTCTCAAAACATATGAAAAAATAAACTTTTGTGTAGAAAATTTAGCTCACAAGCTCTCATTATTGATGCTTATCTAAACCTTTTTACCCCTCACATAACTAATTTTGCTAAAATTGAAAACGACGACATACATGACCTATAAAACATACAGGGAATATACATATTGAAAACACAACAGAAATAATTACTGAGCAGGAAATGATAAGAGTAGAGTAGAAACCTTTTGACTAGCCCTTGATTCAAGCCATTCGGCGATGGTGAAAAGAAAAACTATAGTACCAGCTTCTGTATAATCTCTCATCACAAGTGTGCCTACCACTGCCAAAAATTATGTTTAACATTATGTTAGAAAGAAAGAGAAAATACAAGTTAATCACTAACGCCATATCAAAAACCTCACACGTTACTACTTTGGAGAGCTGATAAAATACTTCTCACCCAGTTGTATTAGTCTGCATCAACTGATCACCAGCATTCTCAATGTAATTTGAAAATTGATCATAAACAGGACAATAACAGAACAAAACAAAAGCTAACCAATCCGAAATTTAAAGTACTGATAGTCTGCTACTACAGCGCGATATACCATCCTATATTCCCACCAGTCACTAAGTGATCAGCTCATACAACATAGTATAAACTAGTATCAAATGTAGATATTCTCTATACAACGTAGGAGGAACATGCATGATTTCTCAAATTTTGCAAACTTGACGAACTTTGTAAGAATTTAATACGCTAGTGATCCACAAGGAGTAACAATGTAACAGAACCAAAATTAGAATATATCAGGTTAACACTATATATGCAGTACCTGCTATGAGCATAAGAATGTTGACGTCGAGGGTAAAATTTTTGATTGCAATTACACCCCTCATGAGAATAGGCCAAATGCCAACAGCAACCGCTGCAACAGCTAGCCATTGGAAAGGGTGGTATACGTACTTCAAAAATGACAGTGAGAGCAACAGTCCTGAAGCAATAACATAAGGGCTAGGCCATTTTCCCCTGTAGCTCGCTTTCCCAATTACTCTCACGTTAGCTTCTAGCCGAGCTTGATTCAAAGCCTTCACTGTCGTAACAAATGTACACAAGTATTAATGTATTATGTTAGAGAACCACTAAGAAACGAGAATATTTGGAGACATAGCATTGTACATCGAAAACAAATAACTTGCTGTATTTTTCAAGCATACGAGTGCATAACATCAATCAATAGTTATTACGGAGTATATATCAATAAGCACGGTACAAATATACTGAAATTGTTATCTTGACAATATATGTTGAGACAAATGTAACAAGATCCCCACATAAAAAAATGAATTTTCTTACTATAAATAACAGAAATAGCAAATAAAGTACTTCGTATTGGCATATTTTGTATGATTAGTGTAAAAATTAAAATGGTACAAGTAAAAATATTCTTTACATGTATGACTTCCCCTATGGCCCTATCATATATGTTCTTTAACATGACACAACACTGTGGCGGTGGCCAGTACTCGTGTATAATGTTTTGGTGTTTAAGGAGCCACGATTGCCAATGATGTACAACATACAAGATTTAATCCAAAGTACGTACCATCCCCCAAGGGCGCGAAATTTTAACTAAGAACTAACTACAGAGTAAATGAAACAGAGGTAGTAATAATAATTCGAGACCATACAAATATACAATAAAATGGAGTATCAATATTCCACATAAAAACGTGAGACTAATAACACAAAATTTGTCCTATTGAACTAGTTAGTGCGAAGCTAGTCAGGCAGTCATTCGAAAACATGACAAATTAATGCCCTCCTTTTTTTTAGCATAATGGAGTCTGTCACGCATCTTCCACATTAACTTTTTTAAGTTGTGAAAAAGTTAACACTAGTAATGGATTAACGGTGTATTATTGCTACTTTTTCTATAATTATTATTGGTTTCTATTAATTTCTTAATTTATTCTTTAAATCTTTTGTTATGTTATCATTATTAACTAGTGTGTCACTCGGGCGTTGCCCCGAGATATTACTTTGAGTAATATTTTCTTTTAATAATAAAGTGTTTGAAGTATTAATAATTTGGAATGTAAAGTTAAATATTGAATAAAAAAATAAAGAATAATATGTGTCTATTTGTTTTTGAGTTTAGATGCAATTTTGTATTCTACATTTAAATACATTTATGTGGAAGAATTGAATATAAATTATTGGTAGTTAAGATGGTAAGACATGTGGTGTAATTTCATGAGGTTAGGAGTTCAAACCTCTTCATATATTATTCTATAGATTAAGAACTTAGCAATATACAGTATACACCCTTCCAATCAATTTTACGGAATATATGCTACTTTTGGACTTTTACATTATTCACACGTTAATTTGTTACTCTGGGTCGCCCTAAATGAATATTTAGAAAAATATACAAAATGAATTATTTAGCCTAATTTGTTAATCTTTTAGGGCAATGTTCTATAGATATTTAGCCTAATTTTCAGCAACAATTATCCCCATTATATGCATGAATGCATGATGATAAACAAATATTTTAATATTAACCCACTCATTAACAAGACCATGAGACTATAATAAGTAAAACCTCTTGAATTTTTTATAAATCAAGGTTAGCTAGAAGCAACCTCTAGTATTAAATCTCGCAGCTGATCAACTACCAACAACATTATTAATTAAAAGACTGTGAAAGAGGTAGGTGTTGTACACTACGGAGTACTACACTTGTACTACTCGTCAAATAATAATACAGTAGCAAACTATATCTATTACTCTTCACTAATATTTGGTCCGTTAGTAATAATTTTTTTTTCAAGGTAAGATGAAAGACTCTACTGAATCGCCACCTTTTACAGGTTTAGCCAGCTCCACAGGTCGACGTTTGAGAGTAAAGGGAGAGGTAAGGGAATTCTCCTACTCCCAAACATTTTGTAGTTAGGGGTGCTCGAATTTGTGACCTCAAAGTCACAAGGTGAGTTCCCCAACAACTCCAAGATTGTACTTCGTATTTCACAACTTTGAGGTTATACATACGATCTTACAAAGTAGATATTTTACAAATTTTTGCAACTTTATATACTATCGTATTATTTTACTTGTCTCGATCAACCATTTATGCGAAGATTTTTGTGGGTATTAAAATATCACATGTATTGATGTTATTTTGCTTCACGTAGTGCAAGAGAATAGGTCGCGATTCTCGTGTCATACATGCATGGGTTGGAAAACGTGACAGCAAATTAAACCTACCCCCTTCCCAATTTAACATGGCAAACGCCGTGTTATTCAGTGACAAAGGGAGTAATTTAGCACGCAAATGCAAATATGATGAATTGATAATGACTACAACATGATCACAAATAGAGCATTTAAACCTGAAAAATCTCTGCATCACATCAAGTTTGTTTTCAAGATGTCCAAATATAAAATAAAAATGGGTTTCTTTTTCTTTTTTGGCCTAACCCATTTTTGCTGCTTTTCAAAAGGAAAAGACTAGAAAGATAAGGAAGGGTGGTCAAACAATTTTCTCTTTTTTCCAATGAAAAAAGCGGTGCACAAAAATTGACACATTATTGTTGGCTGTTTTTTTTGCCATAAGTTAACATTCATTTTATTTCCTTTTCAATTCGATTCTAAAATAATGTCTGTTTTTTTTTCTTTTTCCCTTTTTGGGTACGATTAAACTACAAAGACAATACAAATTACAAATAAATAGAGATTTGAACATGTGGGCAAAAAATTTCTAGGAGAGTTCAATTTTGTTATTTTTGGAAAGCCTTATTATGTACATCCGGGATCATTTGCTTATTTAATCAACAAATAAGTAAAAATGAGTAAATTACTCCGGATGTACGGTACACCAGGTGTATATATAACAATTTCTATTATTTTTGTAGAGCTAACTAATACGTCGCGTCTTGTGTGACACTATCTTGTTACGAACTTAAGTGGCTAGTGGCGGACTCTGCTTAACACGTTACTAAAAGAAGTTGATCGTATTTTTTATTTTACGATTAATATATAAGATAAACATTGGCATGTGAAATCTTGTTGGATTAACACTTGATCTCATTTAGAAGATGTTTTGTTTTTTTTTTTTTTTTTTTTTGACAAATCATTTAGAACATGTTACAGCTTAAATGTGTAATAAGTTTTTAGAAAAATAATTCAAAAAATCCTTATAACTTTTTAAAACGGTCTATATAATTATTATTGTGAGATTGTATATACTCTTTCTTATAAATGCCACATTAACAATTTTGTAAAGAGAAAAATGCCAAAACAAATTAATGAGAACAGCTACTAAAAGATCATCAAAACCCATTACTCTTTCTTGTTACGTAACAAGTGTCCATTCTCATTTCTCAATTTTAAATATTTCAATCTACCCCATCTACCCCAAAACTCGAGTTAAATTCTACTCAGCTCGACTCATTTACAACCCTAATTCACATTTCGATGTTTACGGAAAAAAAAAAAAAAATCTACTCAGCTCGACTCATTTACACCCCTAATTCACATTTCGATGTTTACGGAAAAAAAAAAGAGAGAGATAGAGAGAGCGAATTAACATACCAATTTGATGTTGAGAGATAAGGAGGGTATCATGCACAACAATGACAGTTCTAGAAGGAACAATCACTGAAACTTCAACTACTCCTTCAAGTGGCTTTAATATTTTCTCTATCAATGGAACTTCTGATGAACAGCATAATCCCAACACATCAAAATAGCTTTTTTCTATATTACTCCCTTTTTTATCTTTGTTTACATCACTTTTTTCTCCTCCCTTTGAAGATTTATCCATTCTTTGCTGCTACAACAAGTTAATTTTGTTTTAATTTTTAAGCCTGCACAAAAAAACATAACAAGTTAACCACATAATTAAATTCATAGAATTTTCTTTTTTTTTTTTTTTTTTTTTTTTTGGTTATGGTTATGGTAAGAAATCACATGGAAAAAAGTTTGATTATTTTTTTTTTTTTTTTTTTTGGTGTGATTTATTGCACCACACACTTTAAAAAGATATCTCTAAGGAATATTGGCAGAATTGATACAACGAATGTCAGCTAGCTTAGTTGGTTAAGGTGCTGAAGGTTTGTTACACCCAAAACTCGAGATCAAATCGTGGGTGGAGAAGTGACATTTGAGTTTCAAAACCCCATGTGAAAAGGAAAACCCAAGAAGAAGAAACTAGGGAAAGAAATGAAAACAAAAGAACAAGAGTAAGAATAAGAAGAATAACTAACCAAATTGGGAATAGCTCGTATGAATTAACATGAGGTGAAATTTGGACCAACCTTGATTAAATGGGATGAGAATCATATAATATGAATGTATTTATAAAGAGGTGTGAATTAATGAGGAGAGAAGAGGATGGGAAAAACAGAGGAAAACAGGGAAGTTTATAATAAAAACTAAAAAGGTTGTGAGATGGCAATATGGCATAAGACGAAACATTTTGCAAAAGCAATGCGTCATTTAAACAACAATTGGGTCCCTCCACAATAGCGGTTACTACTAAAGTGTACTACCAAAATACTATTAGTTGATTTCATACACATTGGAAAAATGGTTACGAGTATATACAACTAATACAAGTACTTCTTGTCAAAAAAAACCTAATACAAGTACTTAATTAAAGTTGCTTCGTACTATAAGAGTGAGGAATAGCTTAAGTGGTTAGAGTTTCCATCTTGATTTCAAGTGATCTTCCCTGTAAGATCGATTCTCATCACTTGCCATTGTGGCTGTCTAAGCACCCAAAAAAGTTGTTCCACACTATATTAGTTTTTTTTTTCGTTTTCTTCCTTTTTTTTTTTTATTGCTATTGAATAATATACGACTCCTCCGTATAAATGTAATTAAGATTTTCCTCAACAATACATGTAATTTAGATTAGTCACAAATTATATTTTTAGAATGTAAGATTTGTATTTTTATCGTTTTTAAATACGGAGTACTTGTAATACACTATTATTTTTTTTTTTTTTTGAGAAAGAAAAATCCATTAATAAGAAAGCGATACGGCATCTACAAAGATATTCAACCCCAACAAGAACATTACAAAATAAATCAAAAGGCTAATTGCTTCATCAATACTACAGACACCGCATAGAATTTCCGTGAGGGAGCGTCCCCCACTAATATCGCCACAGGCTTTTATATTACACGAGAGACTATCTATGGAACAGCTTTCGCCTTTGCGTATGTAGTCATAGAGAAACCTACCCTCTGATCCATCTTCATGTGCCCGTCGAATTGACACGCCTTGCAAACCCGCATCAGTCCTTGTTAATGAACAAGCCCTAAATTCCATAGATCAAAATCTAGGAAATAAACACACACAAAAATAAAAACAAACCAAAAATCCCACAAATGGGGAATTATTGAAACCTAAAATGCAAAATCAAAGAAAAACAAGGAAAAAGGGTCGGAAATAGTCTAATTTCCGAAGAAATTAGACTATTTTCGGCCTAAACGGCCGAACTTTTAGAAAACCCTAGCAGAGAGGGGGGGGGGGGGGGAGGAGAGGAGAGGAGAGGCGGCTAAGTATCAATTATTTGTTAGATTATTTTTTGGTTAAGAGTCTTAGGACACAGTTTTTTTGTAATACACTATTATTACTTTTATTTAAAGCTCACGACTCACTAAATTATATATCTAATAATCTCTTAATTCCATTTTAAGTATGTTAAATCATGTGAGATTCATTTTTTAAAAATACTACAAAAAAGTAAGTTACAAGTATTATGAAGTAACAAACACATGAAGTATATTTTTTACTCTATGATAATTATAAATTTAAAAATGTAAGAGGATTGAGAACATTGATGTATCATGTGGGCCAAATCCACCAAAATGAGAGTAGGAACTAGGAAGTTTAATGAGGAAACATGCATATTGTGAGAAGTAAAAAGTTTAATGGGGGACAAATCAAAGGGATTATTTCCTTGATTGTATGATATCTTCTCCAATTACTAGTCAATAAATGCAACCTTTTGCTTATGATATTTTCTCCAATAAAAAAAAAACTAAGTAACATCTATAACACAGATTAAGTAACCCTTATAATACTAACCGAATAACCCCTATTACACTAACGAAGTAACCCCATTAATGCTGATCAGGTAACCCTTATTACACTAACCAAGTAATCCTTGTAATACTAACTAAGTAATTCCTATAATACTGACCGAGTAACCCTCATTATACTAACAAAGTAACCCTTTTATACTGATCAAGCAACTCATTTAATAAGTTCAGTTCAGATAAGTTCAGTTCAGTTCAGCTCATTTCAGTCAATGAGAACATGCCCTAATTTGACCTAATTAATATTATAAAAATTTATATTAACATTTTTTTTTTTGAGATGGATGATGAGAATCGATCTCAAAATCTTCTAAAATCGTAAGAGAAATTCTAACAATTTGAGTTATCCCTCACTCTATGTCAACATCAATCTAACAACATATTTACTTTACTTTTAATAAGTTATCAAAAATCTATGATCAAGGTTAATTATTTGAATAGTGAAAATAAATTTAAAAAAAAAAATTCAAACGTGTCAATAATTCTGAAATGGAGGAAATATTATTTACCCTTCTATCTACTACATCGTTTTTTATTATTATTGTTATTATTTAATTTTTTAACCCGAACTAGAAAATAGATATTAATCAAATCGGGAATAAAATTAAGGATTATGGGATGAAGAAAATGGAGTCCAGCTAAGAAATCAACTGAGTGGTGCTTACATTGTGTACTTGCACCTTATGGTTTGGTAGTGGCTTTGATTCCATTTTTATTTACATCAGTTTTTTAGATTTTGTTGTTAGCTAATTAAGAGCGTTATTCATCTCCACTTTCTTAATCAAACAATTCTTCTATCTCATTTAAGTTGTCATGTTCATTCCTTATAAAGAAACTAGTACATTATTCTTCATTAATTTGCTCCTTCATGTTGTACTATCCTTAGTAATAAATAAAGGGTGTTTAATATTAAAGGGTGTTTGATTGAGAGGTGTTTCATTATTTCATTACAAGTATACTATATCTATCTGTTTATTTATTACCACAACATTTAACTTATTAAAAAGTTAAACAAGCTAAGTATTGCAATATATGAATATCTATTTATGAAAACAAAAATCTCTTTTTAATATGTTGAGCCCATGAGAAAATCCACATTGGTTGAGTTTATAAGTGAGAAGTTTGTATTGGGATGTGTATCCCACAGTGAAGAAATAAGAAAGTTGTCCACTTTATAAGGCTAAGGGGCTACTCCCCTCATTGCCATATAATTTTGAGATGGAACCTCCTTGGTCGTATAAAGTGGACGGTTGTGTCGGGTGTGGCCCAGGTCCGTTTATCATAATATGAAGCTACTCAATACACCCTTACTTTATTCACAAAGTCTTATATGTGGCTGGTCACACCGTGTGGCAGGGGTTACTTGGTTACTTTATACGAATTACTTTGTTCTTATATAAGTGGTCATACGTGGCTGGCCACACACAAGACGAGTTATACTTTATTATAAGGAGTATTTGTTTTTTTTTTTCTTACGTTTACAATCACGTTGACAAGCTCATAATATTTCCTCTCTCCATTTTTCAACTATTGTACTTGTATTTTTGTGCGCTCCTCCTAATCTGCTATGTTGTAATATTAAAAGAACGAATAATGTACAAAATAAAACAACTATTTGTCGCCACTTTCCTCTTATCTTGGTGTTGCAATCTTAGTGAACTAAGAGAACAAAGTATAATTATTAAGAGTAGTGACATCACTCCCCACCTTATATCTATGGAGCAATTTTTAGGGGGCTCATTTATCTCCCCTAAGTAATTCCCCTTATCCAGTTATTCTTAGCTTATCGATTCAAATAGAAATACTCGTCAAATAGGGAAAGAAGGACTAGGCACAAATGGCACCATATCGACACCTCGGGAAGCTTTGAACTATACATGTTACACCGCTCTGAATTTTTTGTCCAAACTCTACAAATGCATTCGCATTATTTTGACTCTTTTTGCCATTATGAATTTCTTGAGATATAGTCTTTCTTTCGTGTCAAACAAATCCATCTAACCTGAATAAAATAAATAAAATAATAATAATAAAAAAAACTAAAAACTTTTAAACCATTTGCTCTTAGAATTTCATATATACATATGTTATTGCTAATTTTAGAACATTGAAGTGAGCAACCTAATGAGAACAAGAATATCTCAATGCACATAAGAGATTTCATCCCAAAGTCAATTGATATCCAAATGATTGACTCGTTAAATTTATAAAGAGTTATTTTCACTTTTCTTTAAAGAGTTGGACAAATTACATATGAATAGCGAACAAATAAGGTACTCTACATAATGTGTATAGTAAATATTTATTTACTTGTATAGATTCATTTCAAAAAACAAGTTGAAAATTACTCGTATATACTTACTTCAAAAATGAGTTGAAAATATTTGTTAGTTTATTTTTATTTTACCTGGAACCGGGGGGCCGGAGAGCTCTGATCTAACCACTTGAGCTCTCCCTCACTATCACTTAAATTATGCCAAAATTATTAGTATTGTTGAGTTGTACTTTCCTAATAATTTAATACAAGCTAGTAGTCTAAAACTTTAATAAGTGTGTTGAAACCCATTGTAGCCCACTTATGAGTGTCCCACATTGGAGAAAGAGGAGAGATGGTTTCACTTTATAAGGTAGAGGAGTACCTCCTACTATTGCCAATTGGTTTTAGTATGGAAGCTCCAAAGCCTTGTTTGTGGACCTAACTCTCCTCCTCCTTGTTCGGGTTGCCCAGACCCATTTGATATTGTTTCGAAATTTAACAAAGTGTACATTTATATATTGAAATTATTTATAAAAATAAAAGCTCTAAAAAGCCAAACTTATGGCCTGTTCTAATACGTTTATTTCAGCTGGGTTTAGCCAATGAGAACAGACCCTTAATTTCTTAACCCAAAAACCCGTTCTAAAAATTCCCAAGACTAATGAGAGAACAAGAGGGAGAGTTGATGGAAGGCTGCTGCATGCCCCTTTCACTTTACTATTACTCTAACGAATCTTGGTAATTACGTGATATATTGGCTCTCCTTTATATTAATGTTCTAATTAATTAATTTAGTATTAATAAAGCTTCCCCCTCTCGATTCCCCTCTCAAAAATCAAACCTCACCCTATAGCTAATTGATAAGTATACACCTCAATAGTTTACATATATATTTAAAATTTTAAACTAAGCTTATAACCTAAGCATGCATATCACTTACTTTATACCATATATTATTGAAAAATATTATTATCATGTCATAGATATGTGTTATGTACTTATGTATTTTAAAAAAAAGAAACAATAAAATGGGAAATGTGAATAAGAATGCATACATGATAACATGAGTATGCAAAACCAACTTATGTGTCGAATTACCATTTGTTGCATTTGCATACATATATATTACTCTTTTATTAATAGTGGCAAATTCCGAATACTAATATTATTCATTGATTAATAAGAGAAATTATACACATGTAGAACCTTCATTTCAATGTATACTAAGGAGTAATTAACTAATTACAATAGTTATTTCTTCAAAAAAAAAAGTAATAATTACAAAATATTACTTAAAGAGTAGTTTCTTTATAGGGTATAGTTAACCACGTATATTGAAAATTACATATGCATAAATTATAAATTGAGTAAGAAAAACAAAGAACCGAAAACGGATCGGATACCAATATTTCAAAAATAAAGATTCATACATATAAATATATTACTAAGTAATATATAAAGAGGATGATAATCACGTGAAGCACATTTTATTTGAGCATATTTATATACTTGTATAACTTCAATTCGACAGAAAATGACATGCATATATTCTCCGTTTGAAATTTGTTAGGCATATTGCCTTCATGCAAGGATTTTTTAATTAATAATTCTACTAAGTAAAGCTAACTACTTACTAAAACGAATAATCACGTTGTATTATATGAAGGACTAATTAAAGTGAGCGTATAATTAGGTTAGGGTTGGATTGGTAAAAGAATAATCGGTACCTTTTTGGTGCTGCAGGCCAGTCAGCAAAAATAATTGACCTAGAGGTTACTATTCACGCGCATGTAGGAGTTACTGGTATAGGGAGGGTTACTTGTATTTTTCAGGTATTACTTTTTTTTTTTTTTCCAGGAATTACTTGTATGATTACTTATTTAGGGGTTACTTGTATTTTTTTTTCAAGAGTTACTTGTATAGATTACTTATTCAGGGGTTACTTGTATTTTTCAGGGGTTACTTGTTTTTTTTTTTTTTTTTCAAGGGTTACTTTTATGGATTACTTATTTAGGGGTTATTTGTATTTTTCAGGGGTTACTTGTTGTTTTTATTTTTTTCTTCTTCTTCAGGAGTTACTTGTATGGATTACTTATTCAGAGGTTACTTGAATGGGTTAATTAAAGGGTTACTTGTATGATTACTTATTCAAGGGTTACTTGTATGGGTTACTTTAGGGGTTACTTGTATGAGTTACTTATTCAAGAGTTGCTTGTAGGCCCCATACCAAACCAGTAACACCCTACAAGTAACCCCCGACCAAAACCAGTAACACCCTACAAGTAACCCCTACCAAAACCAGTAACACCGTACAAGTAACCCCTGACCAAACCAGTAACACCTACAAGTAACCCCTTACCAAACCAGTAACACCATACAAGTAACCCCTAACTAAACCAGTAACACCCTACAAGTAACACTTTTTTTTTTTTTTAAACAAGTAACACTCTATAATCTGCTCATACTACTATTGTTGTTTATGTTGCTGATTTTTTGACGAAGAATGTTCGATCGAAGATTCCACGAAGAAAACGAGCTCAAATTTCTCCGGTTCTCATTGTTTTCACTACTTCAAATGTTGTTGATGATCTTAAGCTTAATTAATCGCAATTTTCACAGCAATTTAACACCCAAATTCTACAATTTCGGGCTTTAATTGCATCAATTTGGCAAAGAGGATAGAGAAAATGGGTTGAGTAGAGATATGCTTGTTGGTGATGTGTGGTCTGATTTGAAGAAGAAACTAAGAAAAGAGGAGAGAGAAAATGGGTGAAGTAGAAATATGGTTGTTGGTGATGTGTGGTTTGGCTTGGAGAAGAAGCTAAGAAAAGAGGAGAGAGATAAAGGAAAGAGAAGACTTATGTATTTTTTAATAAAATTGTGGTTGGCCACATGGTGTGGCCAGCCACATACAAAAATTTGTGAAGAATAATTCCTTCATGTATGTTTCTCTTTGTTATTAGTGCACCTTCTTTAACTAATTATGGATTGCTATCCGATTATAATTCCATGATACTTGTTGATCTTATATTATATCGTTAGGTAAGAATTGAGATTCAAAAAGTCATTAAAATTGCACAAACTATACCCATGCACTTTATTATAGGTTACATAATAACATGAGGACATTTTGATACTCCAAATTAAGCACTGTCGTAAGAAAAGTAGAAAACTACATATACCAATTCTTGAGCGTTCCTATGTCATGAGTCTGCGTGTAGCATGAGGCCTCACATTAGGGTCGTTTCGCCACGGCTAGACCTTGCATGCACGGCGCGGAAAGCGTATTATAAGGTATTGCTACTTTGCTAGTAACGTGACTCGTGAGAGAGGGTTTGTTGGGTTACTAAGTTATACGAAGTACGTACTTATTATTTTCTGTATAAACTTGTTGGAAGGTCTGCTATTGGATGAGATCGAGAGGTCGCTCATGAATAAATACACAAGTCAATTAAGTGAAGTTATCTTAAAATTATATGACAATAGTAGTAATAAGGATTAATAACCAACAAACTAATTACACTCCTACCAATTCAATAATCATGTCGGTTGTACTTCGATACATATAGAATACGATTTAAATTCTTGGACGCTTTACAAAGGGGTCAGATTGTCCTATTGGGCTAGGTCATTTCAATTTGGGGCAAGCAAATCACATATTATACAAAGGACGTACTTATAATGTTGCCCTTTCACTATTCCGTCAAATATAATGTTATAAGGAAATTTAATTTTTAGTTAAAATAAACTCAATAAGAAATAATGTAACACTAAACTAGTAGTAATGGCACTACATACAACAAAATTATATGGTTATCTTTATGACATGATCACTAATCATAGTAAACTTTAGATCACTTAAAATACCATGCGTCTAAGCACACTATCAAAAAACGTTAAAAAAATATTTGAGAAAAGATAATTACATCTAATTAATTTGAGGAACTTTCATACTACCCTTTTACACTAATTTTTTAATCCTATCTCTCTTTTTTCCCTCTTTTTTTCATCCACCTTTTTCCATCTAAATGGATTATAATGATCTCACTAGTCATTTTAAAATATTTATTTTTCAACTAAGAAAGTCACTAACTTTGGATTAATTTTGTAACATTTCTTTTTGGTTGTTGATTGCTTAACTTATCAATAAACCCTTAAAATAGTAACAATTTCGTGTTGAACATTTTTAAAGCTTGCTCCGGTGCATGATTATCACTACTTCACAAAAGCAAAAGTTTTCTATATCTTTTGTGGTGATGGAGGCTTCGTTACGTACGTGTAATATATATAATACTTTGAATTGCCAATTTAAGTCTACACTTTACCTTAGATTAAAGCATAGCAAAAGGCATACATGATACATACAAAGGTTAATGTATGTTTAGATAAGGTAGGTCCCACTCCGTTGAAGTGCGCGAGGGTAATGCAAAAAATCTCCGACCGGGTTATGTTCGGAACAATTAGGTTATGTTCTATTCATATTATTTTTGCTCATAGGTCATTAACTATTTATTAAGTTATCACTCATGAATTAAGTTAGGTCAATAAGTTCAAATAAGATTAGTTAGAAACATACGTTCAAATAAGTTATAATAAGAATCTATTAACAAAAAAGTTATAATAAGAATTACTCAAACTTCAATTTAAAATTGAAACTTAATTTTGTTAATAAGTTTAGATAAGCTCAAAGAAGTTTAATTAGATCAATCAGATAAGTTATGAGAAGATAAGACAAGCTCATATCAATAAAAATCAAGTGTTCTTTGTTTTTTTTTTTTTTTTTTTCAAAGACCTCAGGGTTTATTTTATTCACCTTATTCGAATTAATTATAGCATAAATTTTTCATGTAAAGATCATACATGGTCAGATCGATCATAACAGTTCATACAAAATTATAAATAATTAATTCAAATCACATTAAACAAATCAGATTAGACCAGAACATAATAGAAAACCTAGATTCGACAATTTAATTTGGATCACGATTTTAACCTCTATGTTGGAGAAATCAATTAGGTAAAGGGAAACAAGGAAAAAAACTGAGGACCCTCTTGTCTAGAAATCTTGTGGCCATTTTTATCTAAGAAGTCATGCCATGCAAGAATCAATCTCTACTTGTGTGACATGCCTATCTTCCACAATGTAATTGGTGGCTATACCACTCAAGAATAATATTTTATTGGTTCATGACATGAAACCATGAAATTTCTTTTTCCCACCCCACTCAATCAATCATGCCCATCCAACAAAATGTACAAGGTACCAAAAAAAGAGTAAAAAAAAAAAAAAGCGTGTAGCTTGTCTCAAATTAATTATTTGCTATATACTATACAAATTAACAATCTATCATTATAATTTGGACTGTTATAGAATCAAATTTCAACAATATAATTACTCTAGTTGATTCCTTAGTAGGAATTGCACTATGTAAAAATAATCAATTTTTTTTGGATTTTCGAAGTGCTTCAAATTATTTGTACCCTTGCGTATCTTAATTTGTTTTTTTTACTAAGCTAGGATATACATGAATATATACTTCCACTTTAGTGATACGATTTGTTTCGTGATACTTGCTCTAGCGTGGAAGATAACTAAAAGCACATACATGCGTTTTATCCAGAGTTGATTCGATTAAATTTTTTATTTTTTTTTATATTTCTTCCGTTCTATTAATATTACAACAATGGACTTTTTACACTATTTATCAGTCTTGTTTGACCATGTAACATGATTTATACGTTAAGCAAAATATAGGGCATGTTCACATTTACTAAACTGAACTGATTGAAGCTGAACTGAACTGATTGAAACTGAACTGAACTGATTGGAGCTGAACTGAACTGAACTGAGCTGAACTGAACTGAATTGAGCTGAAATGAATATTTTATGAGAGAAGGAAATTATTAGCTGAACTGAACTGAACTGAACTGATTAGAGTTGAACTGAACTGAACTGATTGGAGCTAAACTGAACTGAACTGAACTGAAATTAAGTAAATATGAACAGGCCCATAGTTATGTGGGATCTTATTGGATTCGTCTTATAAAATAGTTTCACAATATCAACTATTTATAATTTTTACACTTACATAATGATAGATATTTAGCATATAAAATGTGGTTTGAGATACGTAATTTTATCCTTATTGCAATATTAATAAAACGGAGGAAATATATCAAGGATAAGAAAGTAACAAATTAGCAACGAATATCCATAAATTTATGCAACACATACACGAATGAAATTGAGACAACACATACACGGACTGTGTTATTATGTGCTTTTACTATGTAATGTGTGTATTTTTTAGAAATATTATGTGCTTTTAAAATCTTGTTATGCTCCTTAGGTTATTAAGTTATTCATTCTTACTTGTTGTCAATATACTATAATTTATTCTCTATATATAATGTTATGCACTTTTGAAATCAGCATTCGTTTTTATTGCAAGAACATACTCCCTATATTAACACTACATGATTACATACATATAGGAGTACTGTAATTAGGTACGGTGTATGTTCTAATTTCCGCCATGAGATTGAAATTCTAAAGTTTTTGTCAACTAATTTTATACAATAAGTGCAAAAATGCAGCTACACATCAAATATTATATCTATTGCATGCTTTCAACGAGTTGGATAAAATTGATGTATTCTTTAGGTCTTCACTAGTTAAGAAAACTATTAAGTCTCTTATGTGGGTGGCCATCCACCACGAGGGTTACTTTGTTAGTGTTATAGGTGTTACTCGTTAAGTTTTATAGGAGTTACTACTTCGTCAGTGTTATAGATTGAGGTTACTTAGGAGTTACTTGGTCAGTATTACAGAGGTTATCGGATCAGTGTTATAGGGGTTACAAGTGGTCACATGGTATGGTCAGCCGCACAAATGGTATGAAAACAATGCAACAACTATATTCTGTTATTTGGAAAGGTAATTATCATCAGTATATGATACGCAAAGATAAGTTTATGTTGATTAATATGACCGTTGGACCATATAATAAATCCCTAATAATGAGAACTTTGTATTTTAGGAAATCTTTTCACTTTGAGTAAAAAAAGATTTGGCAAGCAAATTGAATCCACATCAGCCATAAGCTTTTCATCTTGTCTAACAAATAAAGCCTACTTGAATGTTATCATCATGTGTCTAACAAAGCCTACTTGAATGTTGTACTAAGTTAGCTCATAATGTTGTCACTTATTGAACATTCGTGCACATAAGGTTGAATGCATGCATAGGGCCGTCTCATATCCGGATTGATAGGAGATTATCTCACAATAATTTATTAAGGTAAGGCGTAATAGTTACTTCTACTTTTTAGGAGTGGATAACCTTATGATAATTCAATGCCAGACAAGTTCATTCTAAGAGTTACATTGAGCTTAGGTGAAAGACATTGTATATGTTGTTCTCTTAGCTTAGGTGCGTGTGCATCCGTTAAACATCAAGCCTAAATCCAAAGATATAATGAGAGAATTTGGTTTCAACAAAAGAAAGATCATTGTATCTATAGTCAGTGTTTAATTAGGTTTTAAATTTTGTATGATCACTATCGTTGGTTGAAACTTGCAAGTGGTAAGCGTAATAGCAACATTTTATTTGTAGCAAGTCTTGCTCCATTACAAAAGCTAGCTTATGAAGTTATGAGTATATGATTGACATTGTTGCAAACAAGTCAAGTGAATATTAACAAAATTGCCACTTGAGACAATAAGATCGATGTTGAAAAAACGAGAAAGAAATCATAGCTTCATATCTTTTGGTGCAATAATGGTTCGTCTTGACTAAAGCCTAGCACTCTATGTGTACAACATTTGATTTAATCAAAGATGAAAAATGAGGGGTCTATTTAAGTTAAGTAGTGGTCAAGGTACTTCAAAACACTTCAGCAAACATTTAAAAATATCTATCCACTATTTTAAACTATATTCGGATCGGAGGTGTTTAATAATCAAATTTTCATGCCATAACTAATGTTTAAATTTTCACTAAAGTAGGTAACTTTTATAATATATGGAGTATTACCAATTGGCTGTTGGTATAGTGGTGATTGGGATTACACTTAGTAGGGAGGACTCGTGTTTAGCTACAAATTTATCAAAACCTAGAAGACAAAGGTAGATCCCACTAATTGGATACTCAATAGTCAAGTTCTTTCCAATTATTGATCTTAACGGAATATACTAGAATATTCCAGTAATGATTTAACATCACGAAGGTTGTTAGGTTGAGCCAAAACAAATTGAGATCCTGTGAAGCCAAAAGTATATAAATTGATGGCAATTTGAGTTTTAGTTGAAAAATTCTATTAAAAAAAGTGAAGTGCAAATAGTATTGGATTGCACCCAAAACTAAAAGGTCCTAATCATCTTAAAAAGAAAGTGGTGAACCAAACAGTAGTTATTGCATTGCGTTCACCAAAGGTCGTTTGCCTTAATATAGTTTTGCTTTTTACAAATTATTGACACTTGATTATTGCTTTTATAAAGTGATACAATTTTTTTTAATGCAAATATATCCGGTACAAAGCTTGCTAGATTTCGACTAATCTAAATTTGAGTTGGGTCAGGTCACAATTGGCGAAAAAGCTTTTCTAACGGGTGCTGACGTGTTCTCATACTTATATTTTTTTATTACACCTTGGATAATTATGTACTCCATATATGATTATGCGTTCCTATTTTAGTTTACGACGAAAAGTTTTGATGGTGGCCATATACAAGTTCTAATAAGAATTAACCGATTCACATACGTTCAGTTATGTCCGATCTTGTATATATACAATGTATGAGTTTGTATAAGGGTTGACAAGTTAATTTTATGATAAGTTCAACGAAGCATATATAATAGATTCTCGGCTAGTCATATTTATAAATGAATTAGGTACTGTAATTAAGTTCCGGCTATGCTTATAGCTAGCTTAGATAAGGCGCAAGTTATAAAAAACAATGCCAAATGCTTGATTAGAAGACTATTTCAATCGGCTTTTTCGCCGCATAATAGCTAGTGACCGTATGATAAGTATGTTGGTGTCCTAATTATGCTTCCATTATTATTATACATTAAAAGAAAATGACTTGAAAGTTGAAATTAGTAAGGGATTAGTGGTGTTTGTCGTAGGTGATATATAATTATATACATATTAGTGGCAATAAAGCATACATGATTGATGATTCAAGTGAAACTTTAATGAATTACACCTTGTTAGATATGAATATAATTTTCCTTTCTTTGTAATAGTATGTTTTTCATACGCAAAATTATTATGTAATACTTTCATATAAATATGACAAAATTAAACGCAGGAGTAGAACTGTATCATGAAGAATGAAGCGTATATCAATAATCAAATATAAAATGGCAAACAAAATATCATAGAAGTTGCTTTTATTAAACTCTAAAAATGTTATGGCTCACGAAGTAACAACTAACAAAGATTTACTTCCTACCTCAACTTTCAAATAACTATGAGCATAGCACATTTTCAAGTTAGAGCTGGCAAAAAGTCGTGTCATGTTGTGTTCGTGTTTGTTCTCGTGTCAATTTCTTATTGTTCATAAAATCTATCAAAAACTATGTAAAATGCAAGATAAATGCATAATTTGACCACTTTATCTAAATGTGTCGTGTTCGGGTTGATTTCGTGTCGTGTCGTGTCGACTTCGTGTTTTCTCTCAGTAACTTCGTGTTCGTGTCGTGCCGGTTTCGGTCGTGTTGTCGTGTCGTGTCAAAGATTGCCAGCTCTATTTCAAGCGTATAAGAAAGTTTAAAGTTAACACGAAGTATTCCAATCAAAGAAATTAATCGGATTCATGAGCCGGATCTAGATCTAAAATTGTTAAACTCGGGTTCCAGACTCGATCCATGGACATTTTGACACAAATCCATTTTGGACCTGTCAGTCCATAAAATTGGATCCAGGCCAATAGAATGGATCCAAGACTCATTGCAATGGCTAGCTAGTTGATGAAAGACTACATGCTCAAGAAGTCAAGAGAGTAATTTGGAGCAGCAAATGGATCCTAATGGATGGGGCAATGTGATCATTGAAGTATTGAGCACTTTAGGCCCAATTGCTTATTAGAGGTTGAATTGAAATATAAGTAGTTAAATTATATGGAGACAGAGAGTGCTTTTACACAGATGGGACAGAGAGTCAAAGAGGCATAAACAAATGGAATTTAGTTAGAAATTAATCCATTAAAGTGATCAAACACTATAGAGTCATCCAGTCATCGTATAATTTCATAAGATAAACACGTTTTCCTTATAGGGTGAATTCGGTGAATGAGACAAGCCCTTGTTGTTTTCCTTATAGGGTGAATTCGGTGAATGAGACAAGCCCTTGTTGTTTTCCTTATAGGGTGAATTCGGTGAATGAGACAAGCCCTTGTTGTTTTCCTTATAGGGTGAATTCGGTGAATGAGACAAGCCCTTGTTGTTTTCCTTATAGGGTGAATTCGGTGAATGAGACAAGCCCTTGTTGTTTTCCTTATAGGGTGAATTCGGTGAATGAGACAAGCCTTTGTTGTTATGGGTTTTAGGCGACATAATTTTGTTTGGTATAGATTAATCATGTATGTACATGTAGCCTATCGTCTAGTTCGGCAAAGCCCAACCCAACATGAAAAAGTCTTTGAACCTATAGACTCAAATGAATGTAAGAATTTTCAAAATTAACAAGTCATGACAAAATACTTCTTAATGAACGTGTCGTGTACTCGTGTTGCAAGCCTCAACCTGCACAAAAAGCGCGACAAGGCAGTACGAGCTCCAACCGGCCACCCACCAATAATTTTAACATCTTAGAGCCTAATGGAAATTTACTAACACCCCCCAAAAGTCATAAACAAAGTAACAAACTGCATTATGACTTAATGAGAATTGAGATTCCGTAACTTGAGAAAACAAACACCATGAACTTGCTACACAAAACCCTCACCAAAACCTCAAAATCAACCACCTTCTTCCCCTCAATCCCCCTAATTCGTCAACACCCATTTTCTCTCTCCTCCTCATACTCAACCAATCTCTCAATTGATGATAGCAGAGAGAAGAAGAACTTGGCAAGACCAAGTGAAATTCCATTCCAACCAAAGGTTGTAAATAGAGTCAATTTTGTTGGTACTGTAACTATGCCTGTTAAATTCTGCACTTCTGTTGATGGAAAATCATGGGCTGGTACTGTTATTTCTCACCTACGACAGCCCTTGTTTACTTCCAATTCTCTCTGGTATATATCATCAATTTCAGAATCCCATGTTCAATTTTCTTTCTTTTTTGTGTTTTTGATTTGTTGGGTTGGTTTTTATGGTGTTTAATTGAATTGGGTTGATGTTTGATATGGGTTTTATTGGGTATTTTGGTTTTTGATTGAAAGTTGTGTGATTTGGTGTTTGATTGAGCTATGTAGTTTACTTGAAGAAATTGTGTGATTTTTTTGTCAATTATAATGAATTTGTTGTAGGTTGATTATATGGATTAGTGTTCTTTGGTTTTCTGATGTTTTTTGGACTAATTTGACATTTTACTCTAGATGTGTGAGTGTTTTTTGTACAACATGTAACCTGACTAAAATCTGTTCTTTTTGGTTGAAACACTATCAAGTTTTGCAATTATTTCAGTCACTTACATAATTATTATTGGGTTTATTGGGTTTTTGCTGTTTGATGATTGGAGAGTTAGACTAGTTGATATACTGCAGTCTCAATGTTAAGTGGTTTATTGGGTTTTTGCTGTTTGTGTCAGTTTCTGTTAGAAAAACAGTTTGTTATTCTATGTGTGGTATTTTGTTGAAAATCCTAATCTCATCGGAGAGTATAATAAAGCTCTTTAGACTAGCAAATGGATGGAATATTGTTTGTTCAAATGGTTGGAAATGCCTGTTTACACTCGTATTACTCTATTTGGGATGGTGTAAATTCAAGTGGTTAAGTGGGGTTGTTCATTGCCTATACCTCCTCTGTCTATTTATGTTCCTTTTTCCGGCTAAATGCTTTGATGCTTGTTTGATTGCTAATCTGATTTACTCTGTGCTTTTTGAGCTGTATACTTTCCTGCTTGAAGTGATGGAAAATTTGATATTAATACACCGAGATCTTTGGTGATTATGCGGACTTGGTGATAACTGATACTTGGGTTAGTGTATTATAGAAATAAGGTGATGTAGTTGTGACTGGGAATTCAAGTGATGAAAGAGGGTGGTTGATAAGTATTTATTCTCCCTCCTCTCTTTAATATATGAGTACACGTGTGCCTACACATACAATTACCTCACCATCATCAAGTCGAATAAATTTATAGTTCATCAAGTCGAATATATTGCAACTTATGGAGATGTATGCTTATAGAACACTTTAATTTACTGGATGACATTGTTTTTTATTAGCTCAAACCTCAAATGCTTAGGCTTCTTTGTGATACATTATTACAATTCATAGCAAGCGCGCGAGCACACACAATGTTGCGCACTTCATTTTCTAATACTCAAAGGCATTGGTGTGAGAACATAGTACGAGTACATGATGTTCAGTTTATGCCTATGTAGAATGGAAACGACTCAGGTTTTAGGTTTTTTTTTTTTTTTTTTTTTTTTTTGGGAAACAGGAAAACCTCAAGTTGGAGCCATTCCTAGGTTTCATTAGCATAAAAAATAAAAAATGGGCTGGGTTTCAAATATGGGGGAAACTTCAGGTCCTTGTAGTTTCTGTGCTTCCTAGGTTTATGCTAACGTGTATATTATGAAGCTAATGGGTGCCTGTCAGATATATTTGTATATATATCCTTAATTGTAATGTAAGTGCACTTTGGGCTAATTTTTTCTTCCTAATATTCCTTTAATTAGGATTCCTGTAATATTTGAAGATGACTTGGCCATCACTGCTGCTACCCGTCTGAGGGAAAATGATAACGTACACATTGCCGGACACTTGAGTTCAGCTCGTTTGCCAATCAATTTGACTGATTACCAATCAAAAGTCCAGGTAATGTTGTGCTTCTCTCTTTTTGACTACATTATTTCTTTCTTGGTCAAATCAAATGCTATAATTGAACTAATTGGTGCTGAGCATAGGCTTTGCCTATAACATGCTTAACTTTATGTGGGAAGCATGTAGCGTAACTAATGAGGTTCAGACTTGCATTTAGCATCTGATGAGAATTACAACATGTTCCTTGTGCTCCCTTTTTGCTCTGATGGCAGGCCATTGGTTTGAAAGCTGATGAGCTGATTTAGTTAAATGTGAAACTAAGTCCTGGTCTAGGAAACCAAAAAAAAAAAATAGTCCTTTTTTTCCCCTTTCTCTCTCTCTCTCTCTCTCTCTCTCTCTCTCTCTCTCTCTCTCTCTCTCTCTCTCTGTTGTGACTCAAAAATCAAGACTATACGTATTTAACATATTAAGTGCTAACATGTACAGTTGTAAAGTGATTAACTACTACACTGCCATCAGAAATTCATAGTCCTGAAACCAGATCTTATTGTTAGAAACCTGTAAGGCTGTGATGCTGTTTTCTATTGACACCACAATACTATGGAAGTAATGGAAGTATGGAACAATATAATTAATGTGGCAATGTCGCAACGAGAATCATTGAGGGTCACTGGAGCGTTATTAAACTCACCAAATGGACAAACTTAGTGTTTCAGGTTAAGCTTTCCCATGTGAATACACCATGGTATAAATACATGCTATGTCTTTTTCCAACAATGTGCTTCTCAATTATGCATACTGGTCAGTTGACCATCCCAAGCTATCAGCCTTTCACCTAGCCAACAGTCTGGGAGCTAATCTATGTAATAACATTATATACAAAGTATGATATAAGTATACTAGTTCACTCCTAGTTCAGAAAAACTAGCTCTATAACTAATTCATCTGCCAAAATGTTATTTATCTCTCATATACTTCCTCTGATTCAAATTACATTTGTTTTAACTAATTGCCTTTGATCCAAAATGTAAGTCATTCTACAATACTAATGCAATATTAAATACTTTTTTATAATTATAATATTGTATTATAGATTTTTAGGTTACATAATAATATTCATACAGATATTAAATGTTGGCATGTCGTGTTACAATGTCAATGCAACTTCAACTAGATTCCAAACACATGCAAAACTTGTTAAAATGACCTATATATCAGAACAAAGGGAGTATATCTTAGTATGCACGATTCCAATGGCTGGATAGAGTACTTCATTTTTCATAATCTTACTTTGCTCCTTTGTGGGAAAATGACAAGCTTTAAAGCTCTCATCACTCAATAGGAAGGAGGGAGTATGTTTTCGTGCCTTTTCATATTCCTCTCTATTTCTCTCACACTGATTTCTGTTGTGCTAGGGTTCAAGGGTTAGGTGTGGGTGGGAGGGTGGTGGGTGTATGAGCGTTAGGATAAGGTTTGAGGTGTGAAAGTCCATGCCTTTTTTTTTAGTCCTGAATTTATTGTTCCACTTTTTCAAGTTTCTAGATGGTGGTCTCCCTTTAAGAACGAGGTACCGATAAGCAGAGGAGTTAGCTTTAGGTTTTGTCATCAATTGGAGCATGCAAATGAACTTGCTCAGCAACAAAGATAGAGCTTTTAGCTTAGGACATTAGGCAATTCTCATATGTAATTTGCCTTCATGAGTTCATATAGGTTGTCCCTGTATGACTGTATCCAAATATAATTATCACATTAATCCAACCCCTCATTTATAAATGACTAAAGGATTCACTATAATCATATAAAAGTACCGCCCTTTTCTTCCTCATTTAACCACTCAGTATAATTTTGAGGAGGTGGGGGGAAAGAGGGGGGGTGGGGTGTTATTTTTGTTCGTTAAGTTATATTTCCGAAAGAACTTTTTTGTGATGTTTTGTCATTCTTAATCTACACTAGTAACTAATTTTTCTTTTGCCCTATGTCAATTTAAATGTGACAGGTTATGGTTCACAGTGTTAATTTTGTTCGTCAATTCCATCCTGAAGTGATGAAACATCTCCTCTTCAATCAGAGAAGAGGAAAAAATATGAAACCTCACCCCAGATCATGATTATGAACCGTGCGTGCCTAATTATATTGGTAAATCCTTTCTTAACTCTTAACTTTATCCACAGATGGCTTATTGTTTACAGAAATACAGAAATTCAACTAGAGTATGAAGTAAAACTGTGTTTGGCTTGAAGCTCATTAGTTTTGTCTTTTGATTGTTTTGTTGCAGGTTTTTCAACAGCCACTGAACTCCCTATTCATACAAGTAAATACATACTTTGTAACAGGCTGTGGATAAGTATAGATTCCTTCACTGAATCAATCAAACACGAGACAATTGTCCTGAGAACCCGGTGGACCGATGAGAATATCTGTGAACAGAAAACTCTTGCCATACTAATCACAGAATATCCACTATCCAAGACAAGTAATGCTGTCTAATTAATGATCATTATCCATTTATACATGATATGAAAGTGATGTTAAAATATGATTGCTACTTTGGGAAGTCGGTAGAGCTTTTTGAATTATAAAACAGATAGGTACTTCTCCTTCAATGTGTACATACTAAACTGGTGTAAACTTTTGGTGTTTGTTGAATTGTATAACACAGTACTCGTATAATGGTCTATCTCGAGGATAGCTTAGTCATTACTTAACAACTAGTTATTGGCCCGGGCGATGCCCCGGGTCATTTTAAATTTATTACTTTAATCGAACTATATATGTTTTGGCTTGTTTGTCATTGAGAGTTTAAATGGTTTTTCTTTTTTTTAAAAAAAAAAAAAAAAAATTTGTTGCTTGTATGAGCTGGTTTGACTTTAAGAATAATTTTTTTGCATTAAAATCAACTTGTTGTAAAAAAAAATAAATAAAATAAAATAAAATGATGAATCAAATCTTTATAAATTTGATGTCAAAATATATACTACTCCATAATGCACAAAAATCTTTTACTCTATAATTACAATTTTATAAATTAATGCACAAAATAAAAGTGGAGTAATGTTTAATTTCTTACAAACTTTATTATTGTGTAATTATTATGGAGTTACATACTTACATCACAAGGGAAATTGTTATGCATATGAAGAGTTTATCAATTAAAATAATCATTAATACATGGAGTTTTCAATCATTAATGATATAGTATGATTTGACGACACATCATATGCCAAATGGCAAAATTGGTGACACATGGCAAAACAACATGTCTTGCCATGAGTTTTAATATATATATTGATATTGATTGTTTGTTTTTTTATTTTCGATTATTTACTAGCCCGGGAAAATACAACCTCGTCAAGGTAAGGGGAGGGAGGGGATCCTGATCCTGATCCTGACCCTGACTAGAATAAATCGCGCAACAGCACCTTACATTGAGCGAGATCAGAACCCCTACCCGAACCATATGGTTGGATTGGAGATTATTATCATTTTGAAAATCACTTCAAAAGAATAAAAAAATCATGTCTAAAAGTGAATGTTATTCACAAAAAATGTGTGATTAATAAACAAGGTTGAATGACGTGGAAAGGTTAGTTGAGACAACGTCGACTTCAATCGTCAAGCTACTGATCAGGTAGACAGGTAACGTCCATGCAGATGCAGCCCAGATATTTCCCACAATTACATCACATTGTCTCCTGCTTCGTAACTGCTTACTCCATTTTACCATACAATCCTTATACGTTACGGACTAGATATTTTATTTATTTGCTCTTTGCCAGCTCATATATTGTAGATACTCCATTACTGTTTCCGTTCCTTTATTTTTGTTCCGTTTTTCTTTTAACAATGTCCTTTTTTGTCTCATGCAGAGTACGAGAGTATTATTTTAATAGGGATGATAAAATGTACCATCAGAGATACTAAAGGACTATCTTTCGTATCCAAAAGTTTAAACTAATGGTTGAATGACTTGAAGCTAATAATTGTTTTTATTTTTATACACTCTATTAGTAGAAAATAAGTTCATCACAATAGTTTGAACAAGGGTTACTTAGGGTCTGTTCACTTCAACTTAATTTCATTTCAGCTCAGCTCTAATTAGTTCAGTTCAGTTTCTAATTTCCTTATCTCATAAAATGTTCATTTCAACTCTATTCAGTTCAGTTCCAATCCAGCTCTAATCATTTAAGTTCAGTTCAGCTCAGTTCGATAAATGTGAACTAACCCTTAGAGTCATTTTACAATCGCCGAAGTAACAGTTCGGTGATTTTAATAAGCTTAATTAATAATTAAGTGAACCAGATGGATAAAACACACTTTAATGAATAAAATAGTGTCTAATTTGAAAAAGAAAAAACACTAGGTATCGTAAAAGAGATGAAATTCGGTGACACATACTCCATATCAAATACCATCGCAACATCCTCGAAAAAAAAAATAAGACTTTACCAATTAAGTTAACTACGGCTCATCATTGACACAAAGTCCATTTTTTGAGGGGGAAAAAAAAAAAAAAAAAAGAAGAAGATTCTTGAGCATTCGATACTCAAGTTGACGCATCCAGCGTGGTCCAATCTATCAACTAAAAAAGATTATTTCATCTGCAGAATCTCACCGGCACCTCAATACTTTTCGTTTTCATACAACTCTAACAAATTTCTCATTTACAACTTCCAACTTTGCCAATACTCTAGGAAATTAAATTATTTATACATTTTTCAAACCATATATTATATCATTATATTTATATAGTATTTGCATATTGCAAGTATTAGACTAAGTTGTTTATTTGTTTTTAATTGACCAAGTTGAAGAAGACGTATATATTTATTTATTTATTGGCTTCCCATTTATTCATTTCTCCCAAATCTCACGGTATCAAAACTATCAATCAAAAATCAACCTTTTTGAAGAGGATTTCTTTTGCTTAATTTCTAGGCACACAACGTAAAAGTGGTCAGAAATAATTTCGGCAAAGCGGGAAAAGGGAAAAGAGGTAAAGAATTTATTCGATTTCATTAAAGTTTCCACCTTTTTTGCCATTTTGTTTATTTATTTTTGTTTTTACTGGAAAAAAGGCTTAATCTTTATATTTTTTGTGTGATTCCATAATACCCAGATCGTAAATTTTTGTGGGGTTGTTGTATTTTTGTAAGATTTGTGTTTTTCATTGTTGGGTGTTTTCGATCTGATCTTGTCAGGTACTTGTTGATTTGTTTGTAGAAATTTATTGTAATTTTTTTTTTATTTTGTTGAATTATTGATCTTAGAATTTTGCATGGTGAATTTTGTTGGATTGAGAATGTGAAAGTTTATTGGTTAAATTTTGTTTATTGAAAAATTTTAGGAGTAGAATTATCTGATTTGTTTTAGAAATTTGGATTTTCTGGACATTTTTAGTTGTTTTTAGTTTGAATTCTAGGTTTTGTCATCAAAATTTGGCAGCTGAGCTCTTAATTTCAGTGGAAATTATGTTAATTTGAGGATTTTTTTTTTTTTCCTTCTCTGAATTCAATTTCGGGTGATGTTGTAATGTGATGAATCATTAAAATTGCAACTGTCTTTTGTGAATTCTTCAGCTGAATTGATGTTTGTTGTGATATTGATACAGAAAATTTTAGTACTTATTGATTCTGATTCACTGCTAAATCAATGTTCAATCACCTTGCACATTTTTCATTTATGGAGTATGAGTTATGGCATATAACTTCTAACTACATGACTCTGAAATATTAACCATTCTTCTTATATGGATATTGCACCACAGTTTTGGAAGAATATGTAATGCTGATTGCTAGTATAATTTCAACGCGTTTCGAGTCTCAATTCTCTTTAAATATAGTAGTATATCGAACATGTTGATATTTCCTTTTGTAACTATATGTTTCAATTACTTGTAAAGCAATAACATTAAACTGCTAGTTGATTCTGATATTTCATGATATATAAGCATCTAAGTATTTTTTATTCAGGTTCTAGTATTCTGACAAAATAACTGAATATTGTTGTTGCAGTTTTGTTTATTATCATCTAGTAGACCCAGGGTCCCGGGGGCAACTGGGTATTTTCAAAATGGAATACGAAAATCATAGTTGGATTTGGGATGGAGTTTGCTACTACCCGCATGTATTTGGAGGAATAATGATCACAGCAGCTCTACTTGGTCTATCGACAAGCTACTTTGGCGGGATTGGAGTTCATTATCTGCCTTATATGTGTCCTGGTTTTGGTATTTTGAAAAAGCGTGCACATGAGAAGAAACGTGTCAGAGTATACATGGATGGATGCTTTGATTTGATGCATTATGGTCATGCAAATGCACTGAGGCAAGCAAAGGCTCTAGGAGATGAATTGGTTGTAGGAGTTGTTAGCGATGAAGAAATTTTGGCTAACAAAGGGCCTCCAGTCTTGTCTATGGAAGAAAGGTAATCAACATAAAATTGTTATTAATGAGTAATGATTATATGTCATTTGTTGATTGCTAATGGCCGATATTGGTATATCATAGTCGTGAACTCGTGATCATTGATTTTATTTAGAAGAAAGTAGTTGTGTGTTTGGAACCAATGGCCGTCAATTAAGAGGTCCAGTGATTATATACTGATCATCTCTCCGTGAATAAATTTACCATATAAAGTTTGTGTCATGACTCACTTTCATTTCTTACTCATAAGTATATACATTCAATGTCGAGATTTAGTGGCTTCCTATAAATGCATTTTCCTGCAAACTGTTACCTGATTTGTTAGGAATCAAAAGACGTGACAGAGGACTTCAGTAAAATTACATATTTCATGAAAATTCGTGTACCAGTAGTTGGATGCTAGAAATTCAGTTTTATGAATCATTTGTCTTGGTTATCTTTGGGTCTTTAATGTTACTCATTGCTGCTGCTTCAGTGCTCTAAATCAAGTCAACTTTCAGGTTGGCACTGGTTGGCGGGTTAAAATGGGTCGATGAAGTTATTCCTAATGCTCCCTATGAAATTACTGAGCAGTTCATGAAAACTCTCTTTAAAGAGTACAAAATTGACTATATCATACATGGTGATGATCCTTGCTTACTACCAGATGGCACTGATGCTTATGCATTGGCAAAGAAAGCTGGCCGCTACAAACAAATTAAACGTACAGAAGGAGTTTCAAGCACAGACATTGTAGGTATTATTTCTTTTATTTCCCTCCAAATGGCAAAATAGAAGTGTAATTTTCGGCTAAAAAGAGAGAGTCTAGCAGTCGGCAGTTGGTGTAGATTACTACACATAGGGGTTGGTTTATCCGGTTTCTTTATGATTTCTCTAATAAATTGTACGGAGTGGATTAGCTTCTACTCCTGTGCATCTCTAGCCATGTACCTGATGTGCTCCAAACTATCCATTGTGAACAATAGACCAAGGTGGCTGGATGGAACTGATATGCTTGCTGTGAGAGAGAAAGAGAGACCTGATGGCCTTTGAATTATAGTTGATTTTAATGCATGATGTTTCACGCATATGTAGGAAGGATACTTCTAACTGGCCGAGATCACAGTGCTCACAAAGATAGTGATGATCTGACTTCACATGAGGAATCTTATGGCGTTAAGCAAGTCACTAAGATAAAGCAGCCTACAGTTGGTCATTTATCTCATTTTCTTCCCACCTCCAGGCGCATTGTGCAGTTCTCAAACGGGAAGGTATCTAAAGTTATCATAGTGGGATTTTTATTTTATTCCCATTTATATCGCTTTCTGAATCAGATTGGATTTACTACATGTTACTTTTATTACAAAATCCTGAAGAAATTGGAAAATGAATAAATAAGTGGAAGCTGGAAAGGCTTACCAAAAACCTACGCTTTGAATAGTACAAAAGTGAAGAAATCAAGTAATACAGGGTATCTCTTAATGGCTTTGCTTTGCCTACCTTCTAAGTTATGGGTACTCTTCTGGTGCATTATGATCTTTACTGCTGAAATCTACAAGCATATACCAATAGAAATATCTAGCAGGCTAGAGGGGCGTTTTACCAGAAAATGTATTGAGCTACCTTGGTTAAGAAAAGAGAAATTGTCTTCGTGACTTTATGCAAGCTGTATATAAATATAATGCTGCCCATATCCTTTATTAATAGTATGTTCTTGTTGACCTTTCTGAACCCCAATGTATACTCTATAATATATATCTATACCCTTTCTTAACTGTTGTGAGCTAGTATGTATAAGTTGCAAAATAATTTGATCTGTTCTTCAGGCATCATTTTGAGTGATTAGTGATTTCGGAATGATTTTTTCAACTTCCTCCTCAGTCCTTGGTTCCATTTCTTACTGCCTTAAAACACTTGGTCTTAATTTTAGTATTGCATTCTCATCTGAATTATGATTGCAGGGGCCTGGACCAAATGCTCGTGTTGTGTATATTGATGGAGCATTTGATCTTTTCCATGCTGGACATGTCGAGGTAAATCATAGAGACCCTTATTCTGCAACTTCTGATGTTCATTATTCTTCGAAGAATACTGCATTTACTTATTTTTCCCATGCTTATGCGTTTAAAATGTGACAATAACGCTTTGTTTTACTGCTTGAATTATTTGTGTTGGATATATGATTATATGATGCTCGAAGACTTAAACAAAGTAGCTGTCTTGAGAAATTAGTTTGGATGCTTGATTGAGGGTTTTTTTAAATGACCCAGTATTTTTTGCAAACATTGGTCATGAAACAATACAATAAGTTATAAGGCAGGAAAAACGGTGATTTCATAGAGTTTATTTAGTTTGAGTTTGCAGAGAATTGGTCTATTAAATGGGTATTGCTTTGATCAATAATTAGGAGACAGCTGCACGTTCTACTGTTATATTTCCTTTGTTATTTGAATGATTTATCTTCATGAAAATTTATTTACTTGTCTTTTCATGGCTTCACTGCTGGACTTTCTCAGTAGTGTCTTATGATTGCAAGTGCTTAGTGTATCTTCTTATGCATACAGATACTTAGAGCTGCTCGACAGCTTGGAGATTTCTTACTTGTTGGCATTTACACAGACCAAACTGTCAGGTATTTTGTTTCTTATCCTATCTATTCTTTCATTGTAATTAGATTAGATACACTTTGATTTCATCTACCTGGCAAGCTGATGTCAGATATTAGAGGACTGCTAGAGTCAAAACCTCTTTATATTATTTTATTAGTGTCTAATACATTTGACTTGGTTTCTTAATGATGTTCTGCAGTAGTTACATTATGTTAATTAAGAAGAGAGTCCTTGTCTTTTACAGCGAGAAAATTGATTTAGAAACATCAAAATGTTGAATACTGTTTTCCTCTTGGCTAACCTTTGGAAAATAAATGGTCTTGTTCCTTGCAGTGAAATTCGAGGACCGGGATATCCATTGATGAATTTACATGAGCGCAGTCTCAGTGTATTGGGTTGTCGTTATGTTGATGAAATCATCATGGGTTCACCATGGGAGGTCACTGCAGACATGGTTTGTTCTCTTTCATTTCAGTTGAAGACTTTTGAGAAAATTTTAGTTAGATCTCATTAATTGGAAATTTGCTCTATTTTGTTGAATCTCTCAACTGCCCTATTCTTTATGTCTGTAATTTTTGTATATAGAAATTACTAATTCATATTTGCTAAGATCTTAAGGAAATTGCAAGTTTGCTCTATACGTACTAGCTAACATTAATGTGAAGCTGTAAATGCCCAGTTAGTAACTCCAAGAAATTTTGAAGTATTACAGAAGTTAGAAAGTGTTCAGTTTTTTATACATAAATGTAATTTTCTGGTTAATCATGAAGTGTCATGATCACGGCGAACTCTTATGCTTCTTTAGCAGTAGATAAAATAAGAAGCTTGTAAAAACACAGTTTCCTACACAGTTGTTTGATGGGATTCTTGATTCCCCTGTTGTTCTATCTATGTTGGCGACAAGTAAATGAAATCAATATTAGAATGTGACTGACATCAAATAAAATCATGATCATTATCCTTACATTTAACTAAATGACTTCATCGAAGCAACCTGTTTAGTGAAGTAATATTCTTACTATTTGTTTGAGACATTATGCTAACACTAAGTCTTTTCGGTGCAATGGAAAGCAGGTAACAACCTTTAACATTTGTTTAGTTGTACATGGAACAATATCAGAGGCTAATCCTCTAATCAATGTAAGCTCTTCTCGATGTACTGCTAATAATTAATCAAAAGCTACATTTGAAAGAAAACAATGAACCTGAGCTTGAACTATTTCAATCCTGTGTATTTCAGGGAGATGTTGATCCCTATGCAGTGCCCAAGAGTATGGGTATTTTCAAGATGATTGAAAGCCCCCAAAACATAACTACGTCTTCTGTGGCTCAAAGAATTATCACCAATCATGAAATCTACAAGGTATATTCATACATCATAAAGTAATCAGAACTCTGCCATTTTCTCTTTTTTCGGAGGTTCAAATCATCCCATCATATTTCCATCTGTGCAGAAACGAAACCTTAAGAAGGTGCAAAGTGAGAAGAAATACTATGAACAGAAGACATATGTGTCGGGAGACTGAGACTCCCTAAATGTCATTAGACATACCTCCATCGACGCAAGCCTCCCCAGAACAGGCTTAGAAATGCATGTATAGTTTGCAGATAGATACTCGTGGATAGGCTCAATGCTAATAGCTCGAGAAAGAAGATAGCAAGCCAAATTATTGATTGAACCTAGGCTGCCTTGAGTTGCCTAACATCCTAGCCGTCCTCCTCCACCTCTTTCTCATTGCTAAGTCGTCAGTGGTAATGCAGTAAATCCTCAATTATCAATTAGCAGAATATGCAGCTCGTATTTATATTTATATTATGATCGTGAAAGTTCACTCACTCTGCAAGGAGGAATTTTTGTTGTGTATCTCTACTGAGTTTAGGGGAATGTATTTTTTTTTTAGATTTTTTTTTCTTTTTAATTCACTTCTTTTTTTCTCTGTTTTGTGAGGGTGTTTTACACCCTTTGAGGCCCTATTTAGTCGTGTATTTGTATTATTTATCTACCATGAAGATTCATTCTTTTAACTCTCTATTGTTGGATGGAGTTATATGCTCATGTTGATAAGCTGTTGCATTTTTGTCAAAATTTATTGCGAATTCGAATACAGCTGAACCTTAGGCTACTGCGTTTATGCTGAACTAATCATAAATTAACTATTTCTCAGGCTCACTAACAACATGATAGACTTTGCCATATTATGCCTAGTCCCTCTTATGTGATTTCCTTGCTTGAAAACTTTGGGTTGTGCTCAAATTTTTTTTGATTTGATTCAAAATTCGAATTAACCTAGATATTCCATGTAACATAGTTTGACATTACGACATATGACATTGGTTTTTAGATAAATACTTCAACTTAGTTTATCATCTTTCCTTGTCCTTGAACTTATAATCAATGACAGGTTTTCTATTATAGCGCTGCAACATGTACTTTTCCATTTACAACTCGGCTATTATAATTTACCTCAGTTGCATATGTATATATAGGTATTTAACTATTTATGCACAAAGTACTGACACTAAAACCAGGTATCGCTGAATTAGCAAAGGGAGAAAGAAGCATGATATGAAATGGTAAAGGTTATAGGACCTTGGCATAAACATCCATGAACCAAGATACTAATGAGATCAAGCAATTACGACAATATTCTGGATTTGAGCCAAATCATATACTTGTATAAACCTGAAGGAATTCATTAAAAATTACAATCGATCAGGACATGAACATACAAACTGCGCTGCAAAATAACGCTATTCTAGCAACCTAAGCAACCCTGCTTACCCTCCAAGATCTCCTCACTACTAGATAGAAACAACATATCATAGAAATTCTGCTTCTACATCAAAAACAGTTCCCATCACTAGGGAACACTTGTAGCGGTGAAAGTTCCCTTCAATGACCGTAACTGCTCAGGTCAAATCTTCTTTCACCTCAAAATTCATTCTAAATTTTCGACCTACTACGTACATTGATAATTGGCGGTATCTGTCACTTATTCACCTGTACCACACAATTGGAGTTGAGGTATTCTGAGGAGGTTGAGGAACCATGCAATGTTGCTGTTGCAGCAATTGATGTTGCAAGCCTTCGTTAAAATTAGGAAGGTTGCTGTACTCACTTGCTATTCCAAGATTTGCAGCATCTTGATCTTCAACTTCCATCATTGCTGTTTCCATCTCTTCAGCATCCATTGATTCTGACACCTCTGTTTCAGAAGCAAGAGTTTGTGGTACTGGGTTGACAGTCTGAGATGGCACCCAAGGGATGACTGCCCTGCATCCATTCTCCTCAAGGTCATTTTCATTGGCTTCATCCTCATCGTTAGATCTGCCAGACTTTAGGCTGTTCCAAAAAGTTTGATCTGTAAAAAGGTTCAAGTTAACAGCTCAGTCATTTGTATTGTATACATTACATTCGCTCAATGAATTACTAGTGGTGATCATATGTAAGAAGTTCCAGTGTTTTGCATGAAAGAAAATAGAAATAGAAAGTACTGAGAAAAGCAAAAAAAGCAGAACTCAGCCTTGTTTAAAAATCCAGCAAACTAACAGCTAGCGTTCTCACAATACAGAGAAAATCAAGCATCAAGGACTCAAGGACGCATTGTATTAGACCTTTGGCCACTTAAACTGAAACCTGTCAAGCCACTAACCTAAATTATAACACAAACTTAAAACTACACCAATTAGCAGGCATCCTATCAAAACTTTATCTAAGTAATACTTCACCATCACAAACACATTAAACCATTATTGTCGACCATGTCGTAGTATATGTCTCTCAATTGATCAAATTATTAGTTTATTAATATAAAAACAAGAACAGAAGCAACCATCCCCAAGTATGAATCCCTCTCTAAGCAAGGCTTTCTAATCCTGTCCAGACAGCTCTATTATCAGAACAAACTAAGCAAAGTGCCAAAAAAAAAAAGATCGCTAAATGTTGAACACAAACAACAGAAAATGGGTAAGTAAAATAGATAACTCACTTTTAAAAAAGGATACCAAATTCGGATCAACGGAAAAATTCCCTTGAGAGAAAACACTATGATCCTTCATAGGTTTGAATAGAACAATAGCTTTCTCTTCATTCTCAGGAATAGATGGCAACTCCTCAATGTCGAGTGGATTCACTTGATCTCCCAAACCACTGGAGATGTTGTTCTGAGGCACCGATTGCTCGTAAACTGGCAGAAAATCTAGTTCCTCATCTTCAATTATTGGCGGCAAATCAGCATCCTAATCAATCCCGAATTCCAACATTAAAACTACTTTGTATTAACCAATGAATTAATACTTCATTCTGAGTAAGTAAATTACATAATTACTCAACTAAACACCAATCTTCTTAACCACAATCATCAAACTTGAGTTAATTTGTTAAATTAATCTAATCACGCCTCGAATTTCGAAACTTAATTTAGTAACTACCTACTTAATTCTTAACTGATTTCTGATCAATCTGTAATTTAGACATATAAATGACTAATTTGCAAGACCAAACACTATAAACTCCACTCAATTTCACACAATTCTTGCAAAAATAACTGATCAACAATTTAACAAGATAAATTAGGGAATTGAAGCAAATCAACATTTCTGCTATTCAGCTCAAGCATAAAGATCATAAAATGCACAATTAACCAAGAAATGATGATCAATTAGAAGTTTAGAGCCTAAAAAAACCAGCAATCGTTCAAGTTTCCAGAATCAAAGATGCAAAATCAAGCTAAAATCAGAGCCCTAGGAGAGAGAAAATCAAAGTAACAACAAATTCACTTCAATTTACTTAAAGATAGAGAAAATTACCAAACGACGGATTTTACGAGCAGGAGAAGAGAGAGAAAAATCGGAGAAATCATCATTAACTTCCTCCAAATCCTTCCTCTTGAGCTTAAATCCATTGTAATCCTCCATTAATTGATCCTCAAATTTCAAGAAACAGGGGAAAATTCAGTGGAATCAAAAACCCTAATTTGTTGGAGAATTTCAATAATTAAAGATGATGAATAAAATTGGAGAGAAAAAATGAAGAAATAGTAGAAGTAAGTGGAAAATGGGAGTTATGACTTATGAGAATGGTAATTAAAGTTTATTAAATAATGTAGAAATAAATAGAGGTTTCGGTTGAAGTCTAGATTTTTCCAGACTTAAAAATACCGGGAAATTCTCAAATTGCAATTTTTTTTTTTTTTTCCTCACATCAATCACAATGTTTTTTCTTTTTTTCTTTGTTCAAATGTGGTAAGGTGAGGAAATGAGTTGTACTACTAGCTCGGAAGAGTAGTACGGTGTAGATTTTGCACACGATAGCATGATGAAAAAAGGGTAAAAGATTAAATGTACACTTGGTAATTTGGTATACAGATGAAATTTGTATGTCATTAGTGATATTGTGGAGAGTTAGCAAATCCCGTTGAATAGAGGAGGAAAGCTGAAATATTGGGAGGGAAAGTTGGGCGGCAAAACTTTTAGGCAATTTTAGTTGATTTTTTGTGGTATCTATTAAGCTAACTTATCAGACCAAAAAATATTCATATTAATAATTTTACTGGTAAAACACAGAATTCAAACCAAAATAAAAATTGACATAAGGTAGATACATAAAGAATGATCAAACGAAAAAACATGTGTAATTAAAAATAGTAGAATTAATAATCAATCAATCAATAACTTAATACTAAAAGCGAAACCAGTGATAACACATGTCATTCACGGGTTGAAAATTTGGGTGTACTGGTTGAAAATTTTTCCCTCCACTTTATCTTTCCTTTTTTTTTTTTTAGTTTTTATTTTTAATTTTGGTCAATCCTTCTTAAAAATATTTATAACCTATAATTTTCCTCTTCCACTTTAGCAATAATATTTTTTCCATACACACAACACACTCAAATGAAATATTTTTATACGCATATATTTTATATTAAGTAATTTTGGTATAAAAATGAGCATAAATAAAAAATATATTAATTGTACTTCACTATATACTACCTCCATTAACATTTACTTGCAACTTTGGGTATTATTTGAGAGACATAAAATATTCCAAAGTTGCAAGTAAATGTTAACGGATTTTAACTAGTGTTTACAATAAGAAAATACATAAAAGTACAAAAGGCAAGGGTAGGATCGAGTCGTATTTTATTAGGCTTTGGGCCATGGATCAAGCTTGACTTGCTAGCCCACAAGCCTAACATGGATTAAGTGGGTTTAAAATGGATGGAGGGCTAGAGATACGATTCCCATTAATGTTAATTTATTTACAAAAATATCGCACTGATTGAGATATTTTGTAGCTTATTACATAAACTAGGTTAAGTCCCGTGCCATGCACGGTCATAATTAAATTTTACAACAAAAATTATAAAGAATGGTGTTAATTCAACAATATTTTAACCAAAAAAATATATGTAACAAAATAGTAGTGTCTAATTAAAGGTATTGATGGTCAAAGTTGTGTCTTGACAAATGTGCAAATCCAACTACTCTTATAACTTATAAAAAAACGGAGGAGTATGATATAGTAAAATGTCTTTGTTCATTTTTTCTTATAAACGTTATGTACAATTTTAAGATTTATACAAAGTATGCTACCAAAGTAATTTTTTCTATTTTTAATGAAAAGAAATTTTAAGTTGGAGGAAAAAAAAATTGATAATATTATAATAATCTTGGATAATGATATATTTCAATACCTTAATTATAATCTATGTTAGTATATTTGTAACTAAAAGATTTCTAGTATGTAAACTATATGTTAAAATAATAATAAAAAAAAATTAATTGAGTATGATTGGATTATATGTGTTGTCAAAATAGAAATAAGTATTATTATTATAGGATATATAATGAAAGTCATTAAAATTTGGCAAAAAAAAAGGCGGGAAAAATTTTAATGACATCGTGACAAGTGTCACGCTTTTACTATAGATTAATAATTGATGATTGATTGATATCAGTAGATAAATCTAGTACAGTACTTACTCCACCATTTACCATTTCTTCCCTCTAAAATTGCACCACCAAAATTCCCAACGAAAAACCCACCTCCATTAGTGAAATTCGCCCTCCTTCACACCTCCACCATTAGCAAATTTCGTAAGTTGTTTTTGTTCTGTTTTATTTCTTGTTATTTCGAATCAAACTATTTGTATCTTGACAATTTCTGTCCAAATTATGTATTGATTGTATATTTGTATGTGTATATAGGCTTTGTCGAATTACGAGATATGCGAATTAACATATCATGTTGTGTTGCTTATAAAAATCCTAGCTTTATTATAATTTTTAGAATTTGGGTATTATTGAACTATTGGTGTTGTTGGGTTTTGCAATTTTAGGTTTGTACGTCGTATATTTAATTTTAGCTTTGTTGTTTGATTTTTCTGTTTAATTTCTTCGTCATTATTTTGGATTGTATGATGTGTTTGATTTTGGATTAGGGTTTTCAAAAAGATTTTGTTTTTTTTTTTAAAAAAATTGAATTAAAGATGCGCAATTTGGCTGCATGCATGTTGTTGTTAGTTTGTGATTTACTTTTTCTGGGTTTTTTTTCTCATTGATTGTAAACAACATAAGAATGCTAAATTGTTAGTGCAATGTTTAATTATCATCCATCAAATGGATAAACTTTTGTTTGTGTTCTAGTGTTTGTTCAAGAGTAGGGGTGAAAATCGATCTCATGATCTCTTGGAATCGAGAGGGAAGCTCTAACTACTTGAGCTATCCCTCACTTTGTGTTCCTAGTGTTTGTAGTTATGCATATACTTCGTATATAGTATGTGGAAAGGGCTTTTTTTTTTCCTCTAGTTCTGTGAATCACGTCAATGAGGTACTGCTGAAATTTTTCAGAGTTTCATTTGTATATTTAGTTAATAAGGAGTGAACATATGTAGGCGGGGTTGGGGTTAGTGGGGTGTAGTTTTAATTTGATATTTCTATTCAATTCAAAATTTGATAATGGTGTTATTGGTTAACTTGTTATTATGAGCAAAATGACAATCTCTCCTTCTCTTCTTCTTTCCTTTGATCTTCAATCTTCTTCTATCTGCAGATCTGTCATGTAGCAGAGGAAGTTTATTTCAAGATTTCGAGGGGACGTTGCCTCCATCAGTGGTGCTGGTGTTGGTAGCTAGTGCTGTTGGAGATGGAAAAACCAAGGCGTACTTAAGTTTGAAATTGCCATATTACCCCCCGGTGGACCTTAGGAAAAAAAACACTCATACAAACAACTCCAAAACATATCAAACCAATCCAAAAAATGGAAGAAAGTCAAACAACACTAGTACGTATTGGCATCATGGGATGTGCAACAATAGCTAGAAAAATGAGTAGAGCCATCAAGCTAGCCCCGAACTCCACCCTCCATGCCGTTGCTAGCCGTTCAGTCGAAAAATCCAAGGCATTCGCAACACAAAACGAGTTATTAGACGAGCAAGGGAAGTTGATCAAGACATATGGAAGCTATATTGAATTACTAGACGATCAAGAAGTGGATGCAATTTATATGCCTTTGCCCACAAGTTTGCACGTTGAATGGGCTATTTTGGCTGCTTCTAAGAAGAAGCATTTGTTACTTGAAAAGCCTACTGCCTTGAATTTAGCTCAACTTGACCAAATATTAGAAGCTTGTCAAGTTAATGGGGTGCAATTTATGGATGCAACTATGTGGTATCATCACCCTAGGACAGCTATAATGAAGCAAATTATCTCTGATTCGGCTAATTTTGGACATATTCATAAGGTAATTTATTCTCACCCGGATTTTGATTTATTCATCTCTGATTGTTGTCATGTCACCTGAATGTTAGAGGATCGATTGTTATTTTTTTTTGTATGTCATGTCTATTGACGATCCTATGTTGTTAAATTTTTGTACTGCCTTAATTTTGTTCCCTTGAATCTTTCAGATAAGTTGTACATCATGTTACCCGGTAGGCTCAGATTTTCTAGAGAGCGACATAAGGGTAGATCCAAAATTTGATGCACTTGGAGCACTTGGTGACTTAGGCTGGTATAACATTGGACAGATATTATGGGCAGTTAATTATAAACTACCAAATTTTGTAACAGCTTTACCTGAAGCTACCCTTAATTCAAAGGGCATCATATTGGCTTGTACTGCCTCCTGTTTCTGGGAGGAAGAACCCAAGACGACTGCAACATTTCATTGCTCTTTTCTTTCTAGTGCGTCCATGGACGTGACCGTGTGTGGTTCAATGGAGTCTGTTCACGCGACTGATCTAACGATTCCTTGGCAAGAAAAAACAGCCTCTTATTTTCTCACATCCGGGGCAAAGTGTGTGAATCTCGAGTTTGGATCGAATGTCGAAGCAGAGGAAGTCGTCGTGGAGACTCAGCTTCCTCAAGAAGCTCTCATGGTACAAGAATTTGCTCGGCTTGTAAAGGGAATCAACAGCTGTGACAAAACGTGGGCTGAGATTAGCAGAAAAACTCAGATGGTTGTAGATGCAGTTAGGAAATCTATTGATCTTGGTTACAAACCTGTGTATCTGTAGTTACAAATGCACCAGCAAAATGATGAATCCTATTGATAAATGATGATTGTGCAACATCTTTTGATGCTGCTAATTTGATAATTGTTGTCTACTTTTGTAGGGAGTTCACCTCCTTGCTATTTGATTAATTTTAAAATTGCTTTCTGTCTTTTATTATGCTAACTACTAGTTCATTTTGGGTCTGTATTACAAACTTCCGCCATTTGAAGGGAGTTTATTCAACAAAATCCAACACTCAGTAATACAGAGTATTCAGCAAGTACTTGAAAAATCTTTTTTTTTTTTTCCCTTCAAAAGTTTATTTGAACTTACTTTTTCATATTTGAACCTGAAAAAAAAAACTAATTCTTGGTACTTTATGGATATCTTTATCGGTGTCTTATGGTTTCAAACCTCCTTATATGGCCCCACGAGTCATCCAACACATTCAGTTCATTTTTTTGAAAAAATGTCAAAAATTGACCCGAAATCATGTATAGCCTTTAATTTTAAACAATTTTTCACTTATTTTGACCTGGAATTAAAATTGCCGAGATGCTTACCATGCATGTACCCAAATGCACCCCGGTAGTCTATTTCGGTGGGTGCAACCATCCAATATATCATTAAACAGTCAATTTACCCATTCGCAACTTGCACCGATTTCGTGAACTCAAGCCTACCACGGACATTTATGACAACATATAATGGTCATATATGATTCCAAGCGGCATTATATGACCCTAAGATATATCCCCTAGGGTCTCAACACTTTTCGCCATGTAACATCCAAAATTCCTAAAAAAGCGTGGATATAGACTTTAATTTTGGAATTTTTTTGACCTTTTTCGCTCGAAAAAAAAATTCCCGAGATGTTTACCTTGGTCCCTAATACCATCCGGGAGTCTAATTGGGTGGGTGGAACCATCCAATTTGCCTTAAAACGGTAAATTTACCAGTTTGCAACTTGCATCGATTTCGTGAAATCAAGCCTATCACGGACCTTTATGACAACATGTAATGGTCATATATGGTTCCAAATGGCATTATATAACCCTAAGATGTATCCCTGGTCTCAACACTTTTCGCCTCTAGGCCCCGTAATCTCCAAAATTCCTGAAAAAACGTGGATAATAGCCTTCAATTTTGGAATTTTTTGACCTTTTTTCGCCCGAAAATAAAAATTGCCGAGGTGTTTATCACGGTCCCTAATATTCTCAGGGAGTCCAATTGGATGGGTGGAACCATCCAATTTGCCTTAAAATGGTCAATTTACCAGTTCGCAACTTGCATCGATTTCGTGAAATCAAGCCTATCACGAACATTTATGACAACATATAATGGTCATATATGGTTTCAAACGGCATTATATGACCCTAAGAGATATCTCCTAGGGTCTTAACCCTTTTCGCCACCGGGCCCCGCAACCTCCAAAATTTCTCAAAAAGCGTGGATAATAGCCTTCAATTTTGGAATTTTTTGACCTTTTTCACCCAAAAAAAAATGTGCCAAGATTTTTACCATGGTCCCTAATACCCTCCGGAAGTCCAATTGGGTAGGTAGAACCATCCAATTTTCCTTAAAACGGTCAATTTACCATTTCGCAACTTGCATCGATTTCGTGAAATCAAGCTTATCACGGACATTTATGACAACATATATGGTCATATATGGTTCCAAACGACATGATATGACCCTAAGATGTATCCACTAGGATCTCAACACTTTTCGCCGTCGGTTCCATAATCTACAAAATTCCTCAAAAAGCGTGGATAATAGCCTTCAATTTTGGAATTTTTTGACCTTTTTCGCCCGAAAATAAAAATTGCCGAGATGTTTACCATGGTCTCTAATATCCTTTGGGAGTTCAATTGGGTGGGTGGAACCATCCAATTTGCCTTAACGCGTTCAATTTATCAGTTCGCAACTTGCACCAATTTCTTAAAATCAAGCCTATCACGGACATTTATGACAAAATATAATGGTCATATATGGTTCCAAACGGCATTATATGACCCTAAGATGTATCCTCTAGGGTCTCAACACTTTTTGCCACCGGGCCCCGTAACCTCCAAAATTCCTAAAAAAAGTGTGGATAATAGCCTTCAATTTTGGAATTTTTTTTTTACCTTTTTCATCCGAAAATAAAAATTGCCGAGATGTTTACCATGGTCCCTAATACCCTCCGGGTGTCCAATTGGGTGGGTGGAACCATCCAATTTGCCTTAAAACGGTCAATTTACTCGTTTTCGTACACATCTCTTGTATTGGCTATAAGCTTTTTTCACGGGGCATGTACATAGCCGAATAATGGTCATATATGGGTAGAAACAATATTATATGACTCCGAGATGCAACCCGTAATGTTCCTTGAAATTCCGACACCGGGTCTCGACACCTCCTAAATCGCTCCGATTTCGTGTATTATAGCCTTCATATTTGGCCTGTTTAAATTGCTTTGTGCCAATTGATGATCTAAGATACAAAAAAGAGAACTGCAAACAGAAGATGATAATTCAAAGTAAATCCGGAAAAATGTAATTAAGCTTTTATTGTATGTTACTTGGACTTTTCATTTTACCTAAATACCCATGTCGGACCCTCGACACTCAAACATGGGTATGACACCTTAACACTTTGTTTTAGTTTAAAAGCGTAGAATGAAACTTTTGACAAAATAGCTGAGTCGAACACTTGGACATGTACCCGTATCGCATATGAGTACCCGAATCCGAGTAACATAGTTTTTATTGATCTCTTATTGAAATAGATCTATCATTATCCCTCATACCACTGCACGACACTCTATATAACTATATAAGTGGACGTTACACCCCTCTTCCTAAGACATCAACTAGGACCTCCTCGCACCATCAAAATTGTTTGGATACTAACTAAACAACGTTTTCTTATCCATAACCATACACTATCACCATTTCACATCATTAAAAGGAAAAAATCACACACAAACAACTCCAAAACATACCAAACCAATTGAAAAATGGAAGAACATCAAACAACACTAGTACGTTTTGGCATAATGGGATGTGCAAGGATAGCTAGAAAAATAAGTAGAGCCATCAAGCTAGCCCCAAACTCCACCCTCCATGGCATTGCTAGCCGCTCACTCGAAAAAGCCGAGGCATTTGCAACACAAAACGAGTTATTAGACGAGCAAGGGAAGTTGATCAAGACATATGGTAGCTACATTGAGTTGCTAAACGATCCAGAAGTGGATGCAATTTATATGCCTTTGCCCACAAGTTTGCACGTTGAATGGGCTGTTTTGGCTGCTTCTAAGAAGAAGCATTTGTTACTTGAAAAGCCTACTGCCTTAAACTTAGCTCAGCTTGACCAAATATTAGAAGCTTGTCAAGTTAATGGGGTGCAGTTTATGGATGGAAGTATGTGGTATCATCACCCTAGGACAGCTAAAATGAAGCAAATTATCTCTAATTCGGCTAATTTCGGACAGATTCGTAAGGTAATATATGAGCAAGACCCAGTTTATTATCATAGAGATAAATAAATTTTGTTTATCAAATGACATTTTAGTAAATAAGCAGATGAGCTTTCCTTCATTGATTTTGGTTTAGCTCCACCATTTTTGTTGTATGTCATGTCTAGTGACGATCCTAAATTGTCAAATTTTCGTACTTGATTGTTTGTGACAAAATTGTCTTAATTCTGCTCCCTTGAATCTTTCAGATTAGTTGTACATCGTCTTTCCGAGCAGGCTCAGATTTTCTGGACAGCAACATAAGGGTAGATCCAGAATGTGATGCACTTGGAGCACTTGGTGACTTAGGCTGGTATTGCATTGGACAGATATTATGGGCAGTTAATTATAAACTACCAAACTTTGTAACAGCTTTACCTGAAGTCACCCTTAATTCAAAGGGCATCATATTGGCTTGTACTGCCTCCTTTCACTGGGAGGAAGAACCCAAAACAATTGCAACATTTTATTGCTCCTTTCTTTCTCATGTGTCCATGGACTTGACTGTGTGTGGTTCGATAGACTCTGTTCACGTAAATGATCTAGCGATCCCTTATCAAGAAAAAGCAGCCTCTTTTCTTCTCACATCCGGTGCAAAGTGTGTGAATCTTCAGATTGGATGGAATGTCGAACCAGAGGAAGTCGTCGTGGAGTCTCAGCTTCCTCAAGAAGCTCTCATGGTCCAAGAATTTGCTCGCCTTGTAAAGAGTTGTGAGAAGTGCTCTGATAAAACATGGCCTGAGGTTAGCAGAAAAACTCAGATGGTCTTAGATGCAGTCAGGGAATCTGTTGATCTTGGTTACAAACCTGTGTATCTGTAGTTACATCTTTTGCAAACTGCTCAGTCAAGTGGACATGGACAACATGATGTCTTTTTTTTTATTTTTTTGAAGGACAACATAGTGTCTCTTTCACAAGATAGTGTCATTATCTCATCTCATTAAAAACATGTCACCAAAATCCAACATTCAGTAATACAGAGTACAACAAGTACTTTTCACCTGAAAAAGGCCTGCCTAAATTGCTCTGTGCCAATTTGCCAAATGATGATCTAAGATACAAAGGAGAGAACTGCAAACAGACGAGGATAATTCAAAGTAACTCGGAAAAATCATAATCAAGCTTTTATTGATCTATTATTAAAAGAGATAAGGTCTGAATATCTGTACATGAGATATAATTTCTAATGCCTAGAACCACAGCAAATCTACATTAACAAATATCCATCAATCATCTCCTCTCGTATCCATCGCATTATTTACTGCTCTAACCTATTTATACATGCTATAAAATGTACATATTATGTATGGTAAATTGGTAATAGGGTGTGTGACCTATGAACTTGTATCAGCATTAGGCTTCAGCAAAAGAATGATGGAAGAATAACTCAGCATTGGGTACAAATTGCCTTCTAGGAAATGCTGAAACTGCTGAACTGCTATATCTCTTTCCGACACATTATCAGACAGAAAGTCAAATGGTGTTGGCTTGCTGGTGTCTACCAGTGGCTCCCATCGGTAACCAGGGCGATCAGGCAAAGTCACGATGACTGGTTTATGACTGGTGTTGAAAGCAACATATATTTCTCCCTTTATCAAGTCTTTCTGCACCCACCAATAATAAATTACTTAAGAGAGGAATATGCATCAAGAAAAATGACAATAAGTCTATAACTGGCATATGGAGGGTAACATATCAAATAACAAATGGTTCCTTAGTTGGGTTATTAGGAGTGAAACAGCATAAACATGTTGCTGTCTGCCAAGAGGCGATGTTATTCTGAAGGATATGCTGATTGCTTCAGTAATGACAGTGTGCTAAGGCCCTTTAAGGGTTCATTTGAGCATGCATCAAATCAAATAGAATATTTGTGTGGATTTCTATTAATATGGCAACAGGAAACAAGCTCATGCCTATTAGAATGTATCACATATTCAGCTTTGAGAACCATAAAACTGCACTTTTAAGTTGTTCTTTAGCCAAGCATTCAGTTGATCTGTGATTTATCTATCGAAATGATTATTTGAATTTTGATGGAGTACAAAAACATAACCTTTTTTTACAAATATTGAAAGGAAAAGGTACTGAGAAAATAAACTCACCAAAGTGAATGCCACAAAACGGCTTGTCTCGGACCAATCTGGACGCTGAGGGATGTGGCCATGCCATTGCAGTCTTTCAGATGTTGGAAATTCATTTAAACCAAGTGACTCGCATTCACTTATAATAGAGTAAGCATGCAAAGAAAAATCTATTAGTGGCTGGAGGGAAAAAATAGCATTCACAATAAGTTGTGATACCAACTCACCTTCGAAATTTGGTCATCAGACGGCAGAATCTGAAGAAATCATTAGTAGCCGCCTCCTTCTTATCCCAACGAAAATAGTTGATCTGCATCTTAGAAAATATTAGTCAAAGAGTTCACAAGTGTACTTCATGTTAGATTCAAAAGGCAGCAGCTATTACATAGTTATCATGGCAGTATGAGTTGTTATTTCCTCCTTTTGTGTGGCCATATTCATCACCCATGTACATCATAGGAACACCCTGCCAAAACAAAGGAAAATTGAAAAAGCAGGTGGAATAAATCTAGAGGCATCAATACTGAGAAGCTCCAATAATTGGATGTATATCGCACAACATACGAATACGTATGGTAATGCCCCAAGTAGCTCAGTCAACTATACAGTTCCTCTTAACAAAAGCATCAAAAACAATATCAGTGGTTAAGTGTTTTTAGTCATCAATTCATCATTACCACCTACACATTACATGAACCTCCACTTATAAATTTAATTAAACAGAGCAGCAATCATAAATTCTTAATTGTATCAGAGTTAAGAGAACAAAATTCACTCATGCTGAAGAAACAGGATCTACTAACTCAAATCTGAATATAATATCACAGTTTATACCACTCGTCCATTCTTTACTCTGTGGTTTTACAATGAAAAGCAAGCCCTAAAAATCCCACCACTACCTATGCATAGCTAGCAAGGTCAACTATGAAATAAAATAGCTATGATAATTGAAGTCAGAGAGATTAAAATAGTCAATTATTCAAACATACCTGGGAAACCATGAGGCAAAGGAAAAAATTCCGCATCTGTCGCTTCCTCAATTTCTTCACAGTAATATTGGCAATTTCACCCTCCTGAAAAACAGCATGGTGGTTAATGCATGCCTCCAAATACTGACTGACCAACAACTAGTATTAATGCCCTATTGATTCATATGAACCTCTACCAGCCCCTTGAAGACTTTCCTTTTCTGTCAAATTGTCAATCAATGCAACTTTCCCCAATATATTTCTGCTAGGCAATGGAAAAACTAGAAAAACTAAATATGGATCCTATATCAACTATCAAGTGTGATCAAACTGGTCAAAAAAAAAAAGTGTGATCAAACTGACCCAGTGGCCACAGAGTAAGCATCCCTTGCTCACGAAAATGTATAATGAATGGGTTCATAGCTCACGAAAATGTATAGTATGTTAACAATCACATAATAGCATACCTGCCCACAATTCCAGCTGTTATTGTGATTCTCCCCATCCATATTGTTTTCCCCATTTGCCAAATTATGTTTATCATTGTATGTCACTAAGTCAGCCAAGGTAAAACCATCATGTGCACAGACAAAGTTGATACTATGCCATGGTCTCCTTCCTCCCTCCTGAAAAGCAAGCAAAAGGCAATTAAAAAGACAATCGTCTTCTAAAGTAGAATATCACATAGATATATATATATATATATTTTAAAAAAAAAAAAAAAAAAAAAAAAAAAAAAAAAAAAAAAAAAAAAAACAAACAAACTTAGCAAGTTACCTATGAAGTATTAAGCAAACTAGAGTTTAGATTTCAAAACGTACCAAAACAAAATCACAGAAAAGTAAAATACTATTATTATTATTGATAAAGGGAGTTGACATGAAAAATATTACAATAGGCAGAAGAAAGGGATGTGATAAGATAAATCAGATATAGCATTTGATGTTCACCTAGTATTTTAAGGACAAGGAATACCTTATATAGATTCGGGCTACCACAAAGGCATTCAGCAAAAGCACCAGAAAATCCATCTGTCCCTTTGATAAAGAGCCGCACCATGTCACGATACTGAATCAAATGCAAGTTCATTTCATTAGAATTTGACTACACCCCCAACCCTGTATCACCATTATCTTTGGAGTTTTGGACCAGTTGCCCCCCATTCTGGATTACAGGGATCTACTGAAGTTGTGATATTAAAAGTTTACTAGTAGTGAAACTCTGAAAATTATAGGAGTCAAAGCAGTTCACAAGCTTAAACAAGAGTGGAAAGAAGAATAAATAATACTAGTACCCAATCATCATTTACAGATAAAATCTAGTAGAACTATGACAAAAACTAACCTTTCCATTCCATTCTGACCAAATGCCCCAGTGAGGAAAACCACCAACTTGGTAAAGCCCTCCACAGTCCCATGCTTCCGCAATGAGCTGAAACCAGACACCGTCAAAAAGGTAATCAATTTCAGGACAATTTGGATATAAATAATAAAATAAAATAACAAAATCTAATCTAGATAAGTATATTCAGACAAAAAAATAATTGTACATATTCGTGAAGGTTGTTAAATACTCACTCCATTCCCGAAGTTCAATTCACTTCCATTTTAATCCGTTTCAAAAAGTTGGACTCACTTTTACTTCATTTCTGTTTTTGAATAACCCCCTTCTATCTTACCCCTCCTACCCCCACTATACATACACCTTTTTACACACTCTTCTACTTTAACCCGCTTTATCTTACGCCCAGGTCACCCACCCACCTTTTTACCCATCTCTCTTTCTTTATTCACTTTTTTCTTACACCCACCCACTTTTTCCATGCATTCCTAGAAACATGAATCTACAATAAGCAAGTCAAACTTTCAAGAACGGAGGGAGTACATGGATTCTGCTACCGGGAAAAACAAAAAAAAAAAAAAAAAAAAAAAAAAAAAGGCTATGTAATGAAGGTTAAGGAAACCAAGATGGCAAGAAATAAAAAGCATAAATGAGCTAAAAAGTTCATCAATCTCATGACCAGTTTGTGCAATAGTGCAAACCTGAAGACCCCAATTTTGCACACCTCCTGGGAAAATTGCAAGCAAGGGAGGCGCTACAGGCATTAGAGCAGCACAATCAAAGGGAAAATTACTAGATAAAGATTACTATTTGGCCTCCTACCTTGGATAACAAAAAGATGTAACCAGAGTACAGTAAGTGAAGAACAGAGCATTACTGGCTCATCTGCAATAATAATGCAGCTAATCTTGCACAATTCCTTGATACTTTTATTAACACCCACAAAAGATGATGTAAACAAAAAATGACACACTGTAGACAGGGCTCGAGAGTCAAGACACGTCTTTTTCCTTTAGAATTAACTAATCCATGTATGTCCCACTAAACAGAAAATAAATATATAAAAGAGAGAAAACTCCTCATTTAAACACCCCTAGCAGTTACAAAATCACTAGCATTAGCAAACACTACTCCCATGTATATAGAACCAATGTTTATTATAGTGTGACAATGGACAGAAGAAAATAAAAATGGGGGGGGGGGGGGAGAAAAAAAAAAAAAAAAAAGATAAGGACAGTATTCACCTTAACTCTGCATAGCACAGGATCATTACTGATCATATCAAGCAGTGGGGGACTGCTCAATGGTGTGCCAGTTGTAAGCAAATCACCTTCTGCTGTATTCCCATAAACATTAGCAGAATCCCAGAGACTTGAACAGAAAAGACAACCAGAAGTGAGAAAGGAATTCAGATGAAACTTTTAGGATTACATGAATTGCAGTCAATGTAAGAAAAAAGCAACCTGCTACCCCTAGTCAATATAGAAGCCAAATCAAAGCGAAAGCCATCCACATGCATTTCTGTGACCCAGTATCTGTAGCATCAAAAGAGCATATTATAGTTACAAATAGGAGGTTGAAAAGGGAAACATGAAAGCGGTAGATGCCTAAGGTAGACAAAGGTATCAGTTGCTTTAGGTTAAACTAAAGGAGAGCAAAACTTTGCTTCCCCCATAAGTCATCTACATCTGATTAAATAACAATCATCAAAGGAGCAATAACAAAAGAATATTGTAAGGATAATTTCACCTATTACACAAAGAACCCTTAAATTATCATCAATATATAAAGTTTTCTCTCTTTCATGTCCTTCCTAGCAAAGAATTTGCATCCAATAAAGACTAGTAAGAGCAAGTTATTGAAATATAACCTTAAGCAGTCCACAATGAAGTGACGTACAACAGGATGATTGCAATTGAAAGTATTTCCACAACCTGAATAGTTGTAAAAGTCACCCTGCAATGTATACACTGAATTTTTAGTGCATGACAGCTACATACAGCAGAAATTTTTAGATGAGACCAAGACCCCAAAAATACTTTCCACTGCTTTTACAGGTCAAAGTTGTTTTATTGGCAAGTGTAATAAATGGTGCATGTAGTGTGATATACAGTAAATATATGGGAAGATATAATGAAATCAAGTGAAAAAGCTAGGAGCATCTGACAGAAAAAGCTCTATTGATATAAAGGACTATTCACCAGCATGGATATTGCATTTAAGAAACTGATCCAACTATTGAGCATCCTCACCTGCTGTAGAATGTCAAATATGTTTTAAGGTAACTTCATGCAGGAAACAAGTTCGGAAGGAAAATATGACTAGCACTTCCTCACAAACCAATTTTTTTCTACTTTTCTACATTGTATCATAAATTATTACATGACAAAAATTGCACACAAGATCAGTCCACATTATGCTTTATGCAATCAGGATTTAAACATCAACCGGTAAAGTATGATCAACAAATATTATGCTCAAATATGAGAAGAGTATTACATAGCCTCACTTTCATCAGATGTTGCACTTCAGAGTGTGCATGGATAATACAAGTATCGCCATTGTTGGATATAACAGTAAAACAGCACGTCTTTACAAGTACAGAAGATAATTATAAAATTCACACTTGCATGCAAAGGCACGTAAATATACTTATTCCTTTCTATGGACACACTAAAAAATACTGCCTTGATTTCCCAACGAAAATACTCCCTTCATCGTACAATTAAGTTAACATCTAGTTTTGCACCAAAATTAAGTAACTGACCCAGAGACATACCTTGGGTGCAAGCATATAAAAAACACAGTTGTCAATGCCTCTGAAAGACAAAATTGGACCTTTCTGATTTCCTTCGGCTGTGTGATTAAAGACTACATCCATGATAACCTGTCAAAGTAGAAAGAAATAAGTACCCGGGCCAAAAATCTAACAAAAACAAACAATTTTCTCAGCTAGAGATTGCACCTCAATGTCCCTTTTATGTGCTTCTCTAACAAGAAGTTTGAACTCATTTATGGCATCACGGCCACAATTGCGTATTCCAGAAGATGCATATCTTATCATGGGTGAAAAAAAATTGATAGTAGAATAACCCCAAAAGTTCATCCTGTATATATATCATTGAATTTTGTCAATCCAAAATAGCATCAGTCCTAAGTCCTAACCATGTAATCTAATTTACCCTTAAAAAAGAACTGCACGGACAGCAAGGTAATTTAAATTTTATACAAATAAATGAAGAACTTCCATGAAGGGGAATACATAAGTTATATAGGACAATTAGACTTCAAGGAAATAACTAGCAAAAAGTGGAAATAAAATCAGCAGGGACAAGCAAGCATAACTGAACTAAAATAAATATTCCCAGTTCTAGATGTATATATTACACAAGTATCAAAACCTCAGTATTTAAATTTAAAAACTGAGCATGCATGAATCAGTCAGTTACACTTAAACAAGAATAAGAAGACTTGAGGATTTTTGTGAAAATCAGGTAGCCACAACTTCAAATTGCAGTGAATATAGGCAATTCAATATTATCATATCATCCATGAAACCATCATTGCTCATTTTGTTACAGAAAATATTATCTGAGAGAGCGAAGAGGATTTATACTTGTAATCATCCATAGCAGGATTGTAGCTGTAATACTCTAGCTCATTGAACTCATGACATGGCATTAACTCTAAGCAATTAATCCCAAGATCCTGCACAAAACAGCAGCATGATACAACTTAGCAAGCCTGCAACCTCACAAAAAAGCTGGTGCTCCAACTATTGGCCCATTTCTCAATTTATAGCACTTTCTACAACATTGAAGATATTACAGAAGTTTCAGAAAGATTAAGTAGGAACAATAGTCCTTTATTTCATATTGACCTCATAATCAAGATGTCATGCTAAACAGTGGCTTTCAATGAAACATCTAGTACAAAGGTACAATATGAGATCCTTAAACTCAATTACAATATCAAAGATGCAAAGAGTGGAAAGAGGCAAAGGAAAAGACCATTAAGAAGCTGCATTGAACTCTGAAGCTGATCCACACGATGCACAAATCTTGAAAAGACAATATAGAATCAAGCTTTGATAACTAACTAATATTCGAAGGAGATACCTTTAAGTGGTCAAGTTTTTCTATCATGCCAAGATAAGTGCCCGGGGAATTGGTCCTGCTTGATTCGTGCATTGTAAAACCACGGACATGCATTTCATATATTACAAGCTCTCTCTGTGGGTGCTTAAGAGGTAGATCTCCTTCCCAATCAAACTGAAATTATCAAAAGCACAAGTCAAAATTTATGAACATCCAAAGAAAAAAAAAAGGTGAATTCAGTAGTTTTCTGCATGCTCAAGGGTAAACCAAGGATGTGAAAGGACTTTTATGTCCAATAAAAATAACATCAAAATGGCTGCAAGATATAAAGCTTGCATTAATCTACTACATTTTAGTGCAAAATTCGAAATGAGAAACGATGCCAATACAAATCAAACATCAATTACATATATGTCAGAAAAGCTGCTACCTCATCATTCTGAGATGGAATCATGCCAGCCATTTGAGGCCAACAATTGCGGTCAGGTGCAAGCTCACCATAGACCCCCCTGCTGATAACAGCCTACACGAAAACATGGAGAAAGTTAGTTGATAGTGTAAGAAAGCTGAAGGAAAATATTAATATATTATCATCAGATAAATATTCCACAACGCTTGTCCTGAATCCTGATGAGAGGAAATAGTAGGCCATCCTGACAAAATACAATTTCATGCATCAAAAGACTGCCATAATGATGTACTCTATAGTCACTAACTTTTGCATAAGGGTCCAATATTATGCGAGAAGAATCATAGTAGTGTCCTTCTTCTGGTAAGAATGGGCCGTCGAATTTGTAACCATATAGCATATCATCAAAGTTTCCCTTCAAAAACACATGCCATACACCTCCAGTCCTGTTAACTAGTGGATCAAGTGAGATTTGCTCAGTTATTTTATTCTGCATCACAAATAAACAGCAATGATCAGATACAGAATGTGCTAAAAAAAATAGTTTCAAACCAATGACAAATAGAGAATTCAATCAGCATCCAACATTGCACTTTCCAAAGAGCACAAATATGCAAATATAGACTAACAAAAGACAAGACTAAGCTGAGACAAGTCACAGGTTTCACTGGTTCACATGTTTTGCATCACATCATTAGTCTTTATGATATTCTGATACTGCTACATCTCAATTCCTTAACATTTCACTTTTCTGCGGTATATGATAGAATATTCCAAGTACAGGAACAGATGAAATAGAATAATAGTCCACCAGACTATAAACAAGGTAGTCTCGAAGATGCAAAGACTGGACAACTATTCTGGTTTACATAGCTCAAAGCTTTTATAATCAATAAAATGTGCCAAATATTTCTCTCTAGCTTGATCAAACTGCTTAGGGTACAGTTTGCAGGATCGTGAAGAGATGATTAGTTGATTAATCAATTTATTGAAAAGAAAACTCAATGAGGCTACATAAGCCAAAGAATTGATTGAATGCCTCAATTCTTTCTTTTACTACTTAAGGCAATATAAGATTAGGGACGTCAATACTGCTTTCCACGGTTGACAGACTGCGAACAGGTTAAAGATATGACTAAGCTATAAAGGGGAAAATTACCCATCTACTTCTATTCTTCAACATGCTAGTGCCACTTTACTCATTCCCTCAAAGATTGTCATTGAAACTCAAATTTTCCCATTCAAATGAACCATAATCTCAACAATGTGGATTGATTTTGAAACACTGGAAATGTTAGAAAAACCAACCAAGAACCTGAAAGATTTACCAACACCCAAATACAAGATTCCATGCCAATTTTTCACACTACCTCAAATAACATCTAATTTCTGTCCATTTTCTGACTTCATACACTAATTTATCTTCTAATTCAAACAAATTTCAGCCAAGAAAGAACATAGAAACATCCATTTGCGGCAATTCAATTAAATAAAATCTATAAAAATGGCGCTAAATTAAACAACCAAAAACCATAAAAAGAAACACCAAAAAAAAAAAAAAAAATTCAAGAAAAATAAAGAAAACCCAGAAAAAAATTTGAACAACCCAGAAAATTATACCTGTTGCAAGTCAGAGAGAGTGATCAAACAAAGAGTAGCAGAAACAGAATTCCCAGAAAATATAGCAAAATTAACACCCCCATCACGAACATTTGCCCCAAATGGCATCGGAAGTCCTTCAGAGATTTCAAAACGAGTCGTTTCATGGGTGTTTTCGGCAACTACATTCTCAATTTCTGCGCTAGTTTCACTTGCATTCACCACTAATCGATCAGTTCTTGAATTTGGAAGAAACCCAGTTGAAATTGAGGTAAATTGAGGGGAAATGCGAGTGAGATTTAAGGAACGAAGTTTCTGGGGATTGAAGAATTTGGGAGGAGAAGAGAGAGAAAATGGAGTGCGGTAAGCAAGCTCCATTAGAGAGAATGAGGAAGAAGACAGTAGAGTGCAGAGTGTTGAGGGAGTATGATCTTGGAGTGTGTGGAGAGATTTTTTGTTGAAAATGAAAATTTTGAGTTGGTGGAATTTTGTTCTGTTCCCTATATATACACTACAATCTTACACCCTTTCCAAAATCACAATTTCTTATACTCCCTCTCTTAGGCCGGTTCTATTCGGCTTATTTTCAGTTCAGTTGTTCTGTTCCAATAAGTTCAATTAAGTTCATTTCACTTCTTATCTTAATTTTTTTCTCTCTTATACTCACTCTACCAGTGTTATAGGTTACTCGATCAGTATTATACGGTTTACTTCGTTGTTTTAAAATTGGTCACATAATGTGCCTAGCCAGTAGCCATACATAAAATACGTTGTTCGGCTACAACTGTCACATACATTACTTATAATGTGTTTCTATAAATTGAAAATTAATTTTTTTGTATTAAGTATATGGGGGCGTTTGTTGGAGGTTGTCCTAGTTTCCCACAATGAATTAGGGTCTGTTTAGTTCAGTTCAGATCCAATCAGTTCAGTTCGGTTCAACTCTTAATTTCCTTATCTCATAAAATATTGTCATTTCAGCTCTATTTAGTTCAGCTCCAATCAGTTTAGTTTAGTTTAGCTCAGTTCCAATCTGTTCAGTTTAGTTCAGCTCAACTCTTTCCTTCTCTCATAAAATATTCTTTCAGCTCTATTCAGTTCAGTTTAGTTTAGCTCCAATTTCAGTTCAACTCCAATCAGTTCAGTACAGTTTAATAAATGTGAACATGCCCTTTGTAAAATTATAGGCAAAATCGTTTTTGCTGGTGAGCAAAAAAAATTTCGCTTATTTACAATTTTTTAACTTGAGATGAATAATTTGTTTCCCAAATTAAGAAACTTGGAATTTCTTCGTTTGTAGAGGTTAAGGTAGAGCTTTAATTTTTATTGAATGAAACATAAATAATCTATTTATTTATCAAAATCAAGTTTTACTAAATTTTATTTTCTATTCAGATATTCTTATTGAGTTAGACCATTATTTTTTTTTTTTTTGGTGTTCTACCCGGTTCACCCTTTGGGCTAATTTGTATTCGGGGTGGTTAGATTCCAGTCCCCTCCCGTGTTCGGGGTGGTTAGGTTCCAGTCCCCTTCCAATTGTTATTGCGGGAGATCGAACACAGGTCCTCCCTACCAAGTGTAGTCCCAACCACCACTACACCAACAGCCAATTGGTATTGAATTAGACCACTATAACATCAACACGACATCCAAACAACCTACACAAAAGTATATTTTTAAGTTGAGGATGGGGGCTCTTTTTGTTTACCAAAATGCCCTCACTCTTCCCACCAACCAGGCTAACACTCCTTAATCACACATGTCATTTTATCCCTTAATTTATGCTGTTTAGTGGATTACAATTTTACATTGAGACTTGGTAGTCTTGGTACATACGTAGTCTACTCATATATATGTGCATGTAAGATCCAATTAACCAATAAAGGCAATAATAGTCGTCCAAATTAATATTGGACGTAGAATTTTCATCTAAAAATGGAGCCAATGTTGGAAGAAAATCCATTACAATTTTACTTTAAACTTGTAAATATGTCACTGTTATATTGACTGTAATATCATTGTCCTGTTTCATGAGCTTTTAAAGAGCTATTAACACCTTAATTATATTTACGTGATGGTAACTAGTAGATATTTTCTTGATATTTTGGGCAAAACTAGTGTAGGTAGATCTTTTATTAATCACTTTTGCTTTATGATTAGGATTTAGGAAGCTAAAAGTAAGCAAGCCTCTTTAATTTATGATTTAGACTACATTATCTAATGCCACGGCTTTAAGCATCACATATTTAGGATGCATATACTCCGATCTATTGATATATGATTGGATCTCGATAGATTATTAATTACTCCGTACAAGATATATAATGGAATTTAATACTCTCTTAATAGATTATAAGAAGAAGAAAAATTTCACGGGATATTTTATTGACTCGATCATGTATGATGTATATTTATGATAATATCTACAGTGTAGTTTTTATGATAATTTCTTAGATTTTAATGAACCCACTTTTAAATAGTTCACTATAAACAAGCTCACCTTTTGATTCTTCTGCAATGAGCCCAATATTGGGGAGTCTTACCATAGTAGCCCCACACTTTTTATAACCGGTTTAATCAATTAAAAAGCTTATTTCAGTTTTTTTATTTTATTATTTTATCAATAATCGCCGTGCATTACACGAGACTTACGTATATACTACCTCCGTTACATATTATTTGCAACGATTAGACATTTTGCCTCTCTACTTTATGTCAAATCGTTGCACATAATGTGTAACGGAGGTAGTATTAGTTTAAAACTAAAATAAGATCTAAAATCAAGCCTAATTCAAATAAGTTCAATGTCAACATAAATCAGGAAAATAAAATACACCCTAATTCGGCCAGTTCAATACGCGATATATTAATTGAGGCTAATCAGCTAATCTGGCCAACTATTGGGTGGTTTCATGCAAAGATAAGGTTATTTATTTCATTAATTAAGAGAGAACATTAACATGGCTCCTTTTAAACCGCCTAACCGGACGCATCATGGTATCTATATGTGCTTATAATCACAGCAATCTTATTGATGGAAAACACACGTATTGTCTCCTTCATCAGTTTCAAAACAAAAAATATTAAACCAAAATTCAAATAATAATATATAGTCCTTTTCATCTTTATTAATAATGCTCAAGTACAATAATTTAATAAGCTAGCTGTTTTCAGTTGGTTGAATGAAATAAAAGTTAAAGCTTCTTCTTCTTTTTTTAGAATAGCTTCTTCAACTTCAACAAGTTTCTTCATTTTTTCCATTTTTTTTTTCAACTTTTGAACACAAAGAAAATAAATAAATATGGCTTTAAACATGAAAATAGTTCATCTTTTATCACTCTCATATTTTCTCATTTTATTGTCTCTTAACTTTGATGGGATCTCAGTGAATGCCCTTAATATTGGTGTTGAGCATTTTTATCATACAAGTCATCTGATCCATCTCCCTTTTGTGGTAATTTTCTTCCTTCGATCTCATCTTTGCATAATAGTTATGTACAAATTTAACTATTGGATTGTCGATCAGTATAATTAATGTTAATTTTCGGTCAGTAGTTTTTAACCCTTGAGAGTTAAGACTACGTGTGTACTAGTTATCTACTGTGTATATCATTATTATCCATAACGAGTTGCGTGTTGAGAAAATTAGAGGCTTAAAAAGGAAATTATATTTGATGAATTATGAGATGTTACTATATGTGTTTAATGGATAATTTGTCATTGATCGCAGAGTACAAAATGCAGTAGAAAGTGTGAATCTGAATTTTGTGAAGGTAAGTACTCATATTTTTGTTTTGATTATATCTTTATCATCTTTGGTGTGGAAGTAATAGTCATATATTGTTACATATATAGTACTCATATTTTTGTTTTGATTATATCTTTATAATCGATTAATCGGAGTATAATTTTACGTATATAGTATAGTTTCCACATCATTACATTAATTTTGTACCTTTTTATATATATTTTTAATAATGTTTATAAAGAGTGAAATACCAGGTGCAAGGGGATTATAATCAGAGAAGAAAGAGTAGAGAGAAGAGGGAGAGAGTTTTTGATAATATTGAGATCAAGAACAGATTACATTCCTTGTGTCAAACAGTAAGGAAATCAGCTGAGAATATAAACACTACATGACAAAGTCACCTAACCAATCAACACTAATCATTGGTCACTGAATACAAGGAACCTGCAAGGAAGCTGCAGCAGGACAGGTGTAGCACAAACATAGGAGCTGTACAGCTGTTATAGCTGTCATACAACAGCCAATATTTAACCATGATTCGGAAGATGGTTAGCACAAAGGTTATACCCTCATTACCCCCCCTCAAGCTGAATGGTCGTGGGAACAACACCCAGCTTGAGAAGTAAATGATTATGCTGCTTTACTGGCAATATTTTGGTGAAAACATCAGCTAATTGCTCTGTTGAAGAAACATGCTGAGTGAGTAAAGTGCCATCTTTGACCATGTCTCGAACATAATGACAGTCCATTTCCACATGCTTTGTTCTCTCATGTAGCACGGGGTTTGCAGCAATAGCAATAGCAGCTTGATTGTCACACTTTAAGAGAGTTGAAGCAAGACAATTCAACCCAAGGTCCTTGAGAAGAGATTTCAGCCAGGTAACTTCACAAGCAGTCATAGCCATGGCCCTGTATTCTGCTTCTGCTGTAGATAAGGCCACTTTAGATTGCTTTTTTGCCTTCCAGGAAACAGGGGAGTCACCAAGTAGAATACAGTAACCAGTAGTGGAGCGTCTGGTATTCGGGCAGCTTGCCCAATCACTGTCAGAGTAAGCAGTTAAGTGAGCAGCAGAAGAGGAAGCAAGTAAGATGCCTTGAGATCTTGTACCTGCTAGGTACCTAAGCAATCTTTTTGCTGCTTGCATATGAGTAGAAGTAGGAGCATGCATGTATTGACTGAGCAACTGAACTGAAAAAGCTATATCAGGTCTAGTTACAGTCAAATATATAAGTTTCCCAAGAAGCTTCTGATATATGACAGGATTGGGAAGGAGTGTCCCTTTCTCTGCTGTAAGTTTGAGATGAGTGTCCATGGGAAGTTTCAAAGGCTTCACATCAAGCATGCCCTGATCCTTCAGAAGATCAGTGACGTATTTTCTTTGAGATACAAATATGCCTCTATTTGTTTGATCAATTTCCAATCCCAGAAAATATCTAAGAGCTCCCAAATCTTTCATGTTGAAGTGAGAACATAGAAGATCTTTGAGGTGGCTAATCTCATACTTGTCATTTCCAGTTATCAGAAGGTCATCAACATAGACCAAGATTGCAGTAATAGATTCACCAGAATGCTTAGTGAACAGACTGTAGTCAGCTTTTGATTGATTGAAACCAAAAGACAGCAGGGTGGAAGACAGCTTAGAAAACCACTGTCTTGGAGCCTGTTTGAGGCCATATAGAGATTTGACCAGTTTGCAAACTAAATTAGCACCTTTGTGCTGAGTACTGTCAGAATTCAGAGATATTCTGCTGCCAAAAGCTGTGTATCCTTGTGGGAGAGACATGTACACATCTTCTTCCAAGTCACCATGCAAAAATGCATTTGTTACATCCATTTGAGCTGTGATCCATCCATTCATTGAAGCAACAGCTAGTAGTGCCCTCACAGTTGCCATTTTTGCGACTGGGGCGAATGTTTCCCCATAGTCAATCCCATATTGTTGTCTGCATCCCAGCACAACTATTCTTGCCTTGTGTCTTTCAACTTCACCATTGGATTTGAATTTTGTTTTATAAATCCATTTGCTGCCAATGACTTTTTTTTCCTGAGGAAGTCGTGTCACTATCCAAGTTCCATTCTGCTCACATTGAATCAATTCTTGATTCATTGCGTCAATCCAACACTGTTCTGTCACAGCTTGTTTAAAATGCACAGGATCTTGATGTTCTGCAAGAACAGTCATAAAACAAAGAAAGTCTTGATTCACAGTTTGAGTTGCAAAATTTGCAATTTTTCTGTCAGATCTTTTCTTGGGACCAACATAATCTTTCCACCAGCTTGGTGGTTTAGATATTCTCGTGCTGTGTCTTAAGCTATCTTCTGTCTCAGTCGTGTAAGCAACAGAATCAGTATGGGTTTGGTCAGAGTTGGCAAGGTCAGTCTGGTTGTTTTGTGTGGTCTCAGGTTGAATTTGTGGAGTTTCAGGTGGGTTATTATTGGTGGTGTTGTCAGGCTGGTTTTCAGGCTCAATATCATCCCAATCAAGAACAGATGACTGCAAAGGTTTTTCAAGGCTAAGAAAATCTGGGAAAGGGTGCATGTATTTATCAATTGATTGCACTTGAAAAGGAAAGATGGTTTCATGGAAGGTTACATCCCTTGAAATAAACATTCTTTTTGTTTTTATTTCAAGCAGTCTGTATCCTTTTTGAGTTGAAGGATATCCAAGAAAGACACAGGGCACGCCCCTAGGCTGAAATTTGTCTTTAGACAGAGATGGATTTGAGGCAAAAGCCAAACAGCCAAAGACTCTCATATGTTCAAAGCTTGGAGCAGATTTATGTAGGACCTCATATGGAGTTTTATTGTTCAACACAGGTGTGGTCAGTCTATTGATTATATGGACGACTGTCATGACACATTCACCCCAATATGACAGATTCAAGCCTGCCTGGAATCTAAGAGCTCGAGCCATTTCAAGTACATGTCTGTGTTTTCTCTCTGCTCTAGCATTTTGCTGGGGTCTGTCTACACATGAAGTTTGATGTACTATCCCCATTTCACCAAAGAACTGCTTACAAGGTCCATCATCAAATTCTAAGGCATTGTCTGACCTTAGAGTTTTGATTTTGGAGTTGAAATGTGTCATGGCATAGTTGTAAAATACTTTGAACTGAGATAGAGCATCAGATTTGTGAACCAGCAAATATACCCATGTGTTTCTTGAACAATCATCTACTATTGTGAGAAAATATCTATATTTTCTTCTTGTGCACACTTTATATGGACCCCAAATGTCCATATGAACTAGTTCAAAAGGTGAGGTGGCATGAGAATCACTGAGAGAATAGGGCAATTTAGTGAACTTAGCCATGGGACAAGTGACACAGACTTGGGTTTTTTCATGAATGGTCTTCTTTACACGAGGAATGTGTTGCAATTTTCCAACAGATGCATGTCCTAGCCTGTGATGCCACACTGCAAAGGGAATTCTTTTTTCTGAATTTGCAGCCAAACAAGTGTGAGAGTTCCACTGCTGAGTGCACTCATTCAGATTCAGAGGTTTATTTACCAAGTAGTACAAGCCATTTTTTGCCTTGCCTATACCCTTGATCTTTTTGGTGACTGTGTCCTTGATAACACAGTGAGATCCATAGAAATTGACTTCACATTGAGAATCCTTGGTCAGTTTTGGTACAGAAAGAAGATTGTACTTGAAGTTAGGCACAACAAGAACATTTTTTAGAACAATAGAGTTTTCCAACTCGGCATTTCCAGTATGAGATATCACAGACGATGCTCCTGTAGGTAAAACAATTCTAGAAAGATTCTTAGCAGCAGTCAGATTTGAGAGAGAGCTCAGATCAGAGGTCATATGATCTGTTGCTCCAGAGTCAAGAATCCACCCTTCAGTCAATTTTTCACTGTCACAAGACACCACCATGCCTGAGAAATTATTGTCAAGTTCATCATCAGTTTCGCATCCTTTTACAGCACTTGAAGAAGGCATGAGTTTGAGCATTTGCTCAAATTGCTGTTGAGTCAGAATTATATTTCCGCTACCTTGAGATGCACTCTGAGCTATTGCAGCTAGCTTAGGTGGTGGTCTGCTGCCACTCCATTTTTGTTCTGAGTTTCTAGGCTGTCCTTTCATAGAATTGACAGGCCTATACTTAGAATGCCATGTTGGATATCCAACTACAGTCCAACATCTATTTTGACTGTGCCCTTTACCACCACAAGCTGAGCATTTTTCAGAGAAATTTGTTCTGCTACCCTGCTTACTATACATAGCATAAGCATCATTGTCAGATACAGGAAGCTGAAGAACTTCCCTTTGACTTTCTTCTTGTTGCAATATGGAACAAGCAGTATCAACTGTAGGCAAAGGTGTCATCATGAGAAGCTGAGTTCTCAGAGCACTGTACTGGTCACTAAGACCATTCAGAAACTGGAAGAGTCTACTCTCTTCTTGATATTTAGCTATTGCATTCAAAAGACTTCTCATTTCAGCTGTTGTTTCAGTAACCACAGGCATAGCATTCATAGAATCAAGCTCTTCCCAAAGACTAGACATAGCAGTATAATAAACATTCACAGTGTTATTATTTTGCTTAAGACTATACAGGTCTTTGTTTAGTTTGTATTTCCTAGATCCATTAGCCATGGAAAATCGTTTTTCAAGCTGAACCCATGTCTCTCTAGCAGTATTAACATAGAGTACAGATTTCTTGATAGTATCAGATAAACAAGAATGGATCCAGGAAATTACCATAGAGTTGCAGGTATCCCACTGATCTGTCTTCACAGCATCTTCTGCATATGTTGATCTATGCACAGTTCCCAGCACAAAACCAATCTTCTTCTTTGAGGTAAGAGCTATCTCCATGGATCTTCTCCAGGATCTGTAGTCTGCTGCTCCTGTAAGCTTATCAATTGAGATGGAATAAGATCCATCATTAGGGTGCAAGTAGAGCACACTATTAGTGTCAGTTGCCATAAAGATGAGATTTTTTTAGAAAGAAGTAAGGTTTCTGCAGCAGATTTTTAAAGGAAAGATCTGTTTCAAAGTTTTAACAAAATCCCGATTTTGCACAACCTGGCTCTGATACCATAAAGAGTGAAATACCAGGTGCAAAGGGATTATAATCAGAGAAGAAAGAGTAGAGAGAAGAGGGAGAGAGTTTTTGATAATATTGAGATCAAGAACAGATTACATTCCTTGTGTCAAACAGTAAGGAAATCAGCTGAGAATATAAACACTACATGACAAAGTCACCTAACCAATCAACACTAATCATTGGTCACTGAATACAAGGAACCTGCAAGGAAGCTGCAGCAGGACAGGTGTAGCACAAACATAGGAGTTGTACAGCTGTTATAGCTGTCATACAGCAGCCAATATTTAACCATGATTCGGAAGATGGTTAGCACAAAGGTTATACCCTCATTAGTTTATACATGTATGCATATAAAAAAATCTGAATCTAACAAATATACTGTATAACAAATTGAATCAAATAAAACTTTATTATTTTAAACAAACCTAACATAATTAATCAAATTATGTTTTGAAAGGGAGTATGTTTGAAATAATCTAAGCAGTATCATCAAATTATGTTTTAATTTAGAAACTATGATAACTTTCACGTTTATTCTTTAGCTTTTATGTGGTTTGGATGTGGCCTGGAGTTACGGATTTTTACATATAAAGATTGATTATTTTACTGATTAGAACTTAATTATTTTAGTGATTGATCTTAAGTATAAGTACTTGATCTATATAATTAAAACTAACATTGCTATTTTCTAAGCTAATTACATGTTTTGATTGGTGATGCATTCATAAGGTTTCACGGGACTTGGTCTAGAAAGCTCATGACTTAACTACTATAGCCTGCAATAGTCTTTCGTCCTTTAATAATTATATGTAATTTGCTTAAGCTTATGTCTAAAAAAAAAAAAAAAAAAAAAAAAAGATTTCTAACATATAATATAACTCCATGATTTAAACATCAATTTACAGCACCTCCCTTATTGAGGTATGGCAAATACTGCGGACTTCTGTACAGTGGGTGTCCTGGAGAGAAGCCATGTGATGGGCTTGATACTTGTTGTATGGAACATGACAATTGTATCTCTAGAAAAAATAGTAAGTCAATTTTTTCATATATTAATGATTTGACTTAATTATTTTAGAGTATCATTAATTTGCTTACCTTATGCTTTCTTCATATAATATTATCCTTTTTTTGTTAGTAGGTATGGTACACGTATAAAATTATTTAATTAGACACGTCTTTTCTCAAGATCGTAATTGACTTTTTTCATATTATATATGAATGGGCAGATGACTATCTAAGCCAAGAATGCAGCAGAAATTTGATAAATTGCATGGATAGATTTGCGAAATCACAAGGACGTGGTTTCAATGGTAGCAAATGTGATGCAAGGAAGGTGATCAAAGTCATCAAAGTTGTCATGGAACCTGCTTTAGCTGCTGGGAAAGCTCTTGACAGACCTTAAACTTTAGCCCTAGATTATTGTCTCTATCGCTCTATAATTAAGTTCGTCTATAACTATTGACACGGATTTGGGTTATGTTATGATAAAAAAAATAACACATATATAGTCGCCCATTTTTTTACACAAATTACAGAGTTACGTTTGACATACGTGCTTAGTAACATTATTCAAACTACTAATCATGATAGTTGTGTGCTAAGGTATAGCATGCATTAAGATGATTTTCTACTATTGGTTCTATTGAAAATGATAAACTTTGTGTTATATAATATATTTCTATGGTTTCAAGTATATACGCACAACATTTTGACTTTTCATATTATTTGTGTATAAGCTTCAATTACATTTCTTTTACTATAGTATTATATCAAAATATCTAATCTAATCATGTAAAAATGTTGTTAGATGATTCTTCTCATATTTTAATGAAAAATATATTCCTTCATTAAAAATTAGAAAGAAATGTAGAAAATTTTTGTTAATTTATTTGTGCAGGCAACATTTGCAAGGGGATGCATGGAATAATTATCGTATATGTTCTATTATTGGTTCGATATATCATACATCCCCTTGCCAAGTTGCCTGCACTAATCCATCATCGATGTTGTATCCGAACGATCTCGCCAAATCAAATCACCCTCTGGCATCAGGTGTTCTTGTAGATGGTGTTCCACTTCCACCGCCTCTTCGACGTTGATTTTATATTAATTTATAAGAAAACCTACATACATGTATAATAAATTAATAACATAATATAATACTACATCATTTTCATAATTATGTTAACTTTTTTTTTCCACGCATGTCAATGTAAAAAGTGGAAAACCTTTGATCATTATTATATCTAATGGTCTATTTGTAAACATTAAAAAAAAAATCACGAAAATATATATTAAAACGGATCTAATAAATTTTTAAGCCACCATATTGACTCTATCTTTCCTTACTTATAGCCTTATAGGTCATAAACAAATGAAATAATGGTCAAAGCTAAATGGCTATTGTAAATAGTGCCAAAAATTTAAATTGCTAAAACATCACTAAAGGTAAATAGTTTATGAAGAAATACTATAATTAGTTGACGGAAACTGTTTATGCGGACAATCTCGATTATTATTTAAGACTAACCAAATTAAACAAACCAGCCGAGTGAATCAACAATTGATTGCATACTTGCATGTGTTATATGAAGTAACTAATTAATTACCAAATCAAACAAACCAAGTGAACCAACAATTGATCTCGCAAATGCTAAAAACTAGCTACCAAATCTTGATTATTTCAATTTCTTCACCTACTACTTTATTTGTAGTTTGAACTAGTCTTGGAAATACACCATCTTGTGACATTTGGTATAACAAGTCCATTATATAATCCATCAAGTTTAGATGTCCATGCAAATGAATGTGATTAACATAGAATAATAACATTTTAAAAAGAGAGACATAGAAGGATTATTGTTGGAATTATACCTTAATCATCCATCAATTAATCATAGATGTTTTAATTTAGAAGTTACCCTTAATCAATCAATCAAGACCCTACAACTAACACTAATTTATTTAATAAAAAATATTACACACATTATAATAGCTACAAAAGATTATATTATACTCTATTATAGTAGTATTAGTATAATTATAATTATAATATATGATACAAATATCATTATTATTCTAGTACATACTCCCAAAAAGATGTCACGAGTAACACAAAGACAAAACTCTCTCTTTCTGACTTAAAACAGTACTCATAAATCAGAGCCATTCAAAATAAGCTGTTTTCAGTTGGTTCAATTTTAGAGCTTTTTCTCTTAAACTCCTTCATTATTTTCTCCCTTAAATTTTTCCTCTGCAAAAAGCTTTTTAACACAATATGGCTTCCTTGAAATTAGCTTTTTTAGCACTCCCATATTTTTTCTTTTTTTCTCTTAATCTTCAAGTCCATGCTCTTAATATTGGTGTTCAATCCTCTCTTCAATTGGTAATAAATCTCTATCTTTAACTTTTCATTCTGTTTTTTTTTTTTTTTTTTTTTTTTTTTTTTTTTTTTTTTCATTGATAAAAGAAATTAGTTATATGCTGATAATATTATGTGTTTATAATTGGTTAATTTTGTTTCTGTAGAGTAAAGAATGCAGTAGGAAATGTGAATCTGAATTTTGTTCAGGTAAAATCATAAATTTCAATTATACTTCGTTTTATATTACGAAATTTTACCTCTGTTCAGAATTAGTTGTCACGTTGATACAAGTTAGTTGGGATTTACGCCTTGTATGTATCAAAGTGATTATTATTGAATATGCATGAGAAATTGATGATTACATTTGAAATTTTACATATATACAGTGCCTCCATTTTTGAGGTATGGCAAATATTGTGGACTACTATACAGTGGGTGTCCTGGAGAGAAGCCATGTGATGGGTTGGATGGTTGTTGTATGAGCCATGACATTTGTGTCCAAGCTAAAGGCAGTAAGTCAATTGTGTTTTCCATATTTTGTTTTTTATGAAGTTACGAGTATAAACGAAAATCATCTATGAACAACCGGTTGTATCTTATATGCATCGTACAATTAGGACTCTATATCGTTGTCTATATACTCAAGTCTCAGGCGAAATAATAACCTTAGGGTCTGTTAGCTTCAGCTTAATTTCAATTTAGCTTCAATCAGTTCAGTTTAGTTCAGCTTCTATTTTCCTTCTCTAATAAAATATTCATTTCAGCTCTATTTAGTTCAGTTCAGTTCAGCTCCAATCAGTTCAGTTCAGCTTTAATCAATTCAGTTTAGTTCAATTCAGTTCAGTAAATATGAATAGGCCCTTAGTTAGACCTTGCTAGGTAAAATTGGATGTATGATATGGTGAACATCTAAGCCTCCTTAGCTTATAATTAAACAAGTATATTAGTTTTGACAATATATACTTGGTAGTAGTTAGTTGTTGTATTATCACATCTACATTGTCAGTAATTCCAAAAATTATTATCATGCATGTCAATACAATTATAAAAAGTAGTTAATCTGAATGATTAAACTCCAGGCCATACTATTTATTCTTATAATATAATCACTCCGTGTTATGCTAATTAGCTAGCTTTTGTGTGAATCACAATAAATTAATTTAATTAGTAAAACCCCAAATCATGCAACAAATTAAGTTTGACCTCACCATTTTATAAGGAGTATAAGTCAATGTTTAGCCTACACAACTACACAAGTTAAGTTTGACGAACATGATGTAACTAAACGTCTTAAGCAACTACTAGCTACTTCCAATAATCATCAAGGTGCATTTTTTTAATTAGTTTTTCCTTTATTATCATTAATTAATAATGAGATGAGACCAAACAACTCGATTATAGATGCTAGTGTTATCCTCAACATAGAAGGGCAGACGTAAAATTAAATTAGTGTAAAAAAATAAATTTCTTCAAAATCAATAGAAGTGAGGAACAATTTTTATAAGTCGTGTACATGTAATATATGACACAGCGCGCAGTTATATTATGTACGTATTAGTATATTATGTGCATATGTGGCCGATGATGGCATCAAATTTGCTTTGTTAATGTTGATGTATAGATGAATTTAAAATGATGAAAAATGCAGATGATTATCTAAGCGAAGAATGCAGCAAAAAGTTCATAGATTGCATGGACAGATTTAAGGCAGCAGGAGGACGTACTTTCAAAGGCAGTACATGCAATGCTAACGATGTTATCGAAGTCATTAAAATCGTCATGGAAGCTGCTTTACTTGCTGGCAGAGTTCTTAAGAGGCCTTAATAACTTTTTTTTTAGCCCTTTTTTTTTCTTTTGGTTTTGGATTAATTATGTAGGAAAATTGAATTATTATATATTATTGTTGTTGTTGTTATTTTTTTTATTCTCTTTTTGAGAAATATGGTGGGTCAAAGTAAGAAATGATTAAGGGCCTGTTCTTTTCGAATTATTTTCAGTTCAGTTCAATTCAATTCCAATAACTTCAATTCAGTTCTTGATTTTCTTCTCTCATAAAATATTCAGTTCAGCTCAGCTCTAATAAATTCAGTTCAATTCAGTCAATTAGAACAGGCCCTAATTAGTATGTGCAAAAGATACTAATGTGAAACAATTAACAAATTATGAAGAGGGTATGTTGATTAATGATTATTATTGAATAATTACTTCAAATATAAGCTATCTAGTGAGAATAATTGACTTATATGGAGTCAAATGATAGATGGTGACTCTTCACCAGCTAGTGAATTGCATGTAACTACATACAAACTCAGAAAATATATTGCATAATAATGCTTTACCTACAAGAAATAGTCATGAAGATGGCCTTTAACTTGAGTAAAAAAGGCTAGTTTGTTACAATGCCTTCCAATATTTATGAGAATGCATGCATGCTTTTGGTCACAATTGGCATCACTTGAAAACTTGCTTGAAAGTTCAATTCAAACTAGCTCATTGATTAAAGATAAAAAAAAGATTTTAAAAAATACTCTCATCAAATGTTATTCACTAAACACCAAATATTAGTGTTAAATTTAATTACTCTCTACTATACATTAAATGGTGAAAACCCTAAATGCTAGAATCAGAATTGTTACCACGTAGATTGAGGGTCTGTTCACATTTACTAAACTGAGCTGAACTGAACTGAGCTGATTGGAGCTTAACTGAATTGAAATGAATATTTTATGTGAGAGGGAATTGAAATTAAGAGCTGAACTAAATTGAACTGAACTGAACTGAACTGAACTGATTGGAGCTGAACTGAACTGATTGAAGCTGAACTGAACTGAAATTAAGTAAATGTGAACAGGCCCTGAATCGTTAATGTATGTCATTAATCGTCCAAAACCATAGATACGAGGTATATTGATGTTTGTAATAAGTAATAACATTAGCTTATGTTGATGTCAAAAAAAAAAAAAAACATTAGCTTATTTACAACGTAACAGAGCAATGTTTTTTTCCATGATATATTATATTAGATGAAGCCCGTGCAATGCACGGTTTGCTTGTTTTTTTTTTTTTTTTTTTTTAAAAAAAATAATTTATATTAGGAGTTTCCCTAGCCCACAAAAGGGCATTTTGGGCCCCTTTTCCTTTTAATAATAATAATAATAATAATAATAATAATAATAATAATAATAATATATTTTTTATAAAATAAATAAAAAAAAAGAGAGAGAAGGGTTGTAAAACGGCATCGTTTGTAAAAGAAGGCTAAAACCCAAAACCCCTCTTTCATTCAACTACACAGCAGCAGCAGCAGCAGCAGCAGCATTCAACATTCTCTCTCATACACAACAATGGCGGCGAGGCCTGAGCTATTAGCACCGCCGGAGATCTTCTACAACCAATCAGAAGCTCGCAAATACACTTCTTCTTCTCGAATCATCGATATTCAGGTCCCCTTTTCTCTCTCCTCCACCTTCCTTTCTCCCCTCTTTCAATTTCAATGTTTTCTTATTATATTCTTAATTTCTGGTTCGAATTTTGATTTAGAATTGTACCCAGTAATTCGTTTCCCTTTTTTTGAATACCCATTTGATCTTTTTGCTTAATTTTGAGGTTTAATTAGTGTAATTCAATCAATTGCCCTAATATGAAAATGTTGAATTTTTGTTATTTAGGCTTAATATCATTTGATGTTTGATTAACTATGTATGTAGATTCAGTGTTACACAAATAACCTTTTGTTTTGGACACTCTTGTAGGCAAAGTTGTCTGAAAGAGCATTAGAATTACTCGCCTTGCCCGATGATGGAGTCCCCAGATTGCTCCTTGACATTGGTATCATATTTTACAGCAACTTATATCTAATTTCTGATGAAGTTATTTCCTTTTTGTGATATGAAGTGAGCATGGATACGTGAATTTTATATTTTCACTTAAATCTGTAAATTGCAATTTTTGTTTCACATCTACAAAGACAAAGTGTTATTTAAGTTTATAGGATGAGCAATACCATTTATACCGTGTTTTGTACTTAAAACAAGCTTGCTAAGATGCGAATAGACTGTATAGTTGCATTTGGCATGGTGTAGTAAACATACTATGTAATAACCTCATGACACTCAACTGAAAGCATTCAATCTGCAATGTGTGGATGTATGTATCAATGGTTTCCACACAGTTTCTTTCCTTGTCTACGATTTTTATCCAAGGAAACTGGATCCATGAAGTTTCTCATCTTGTATGTCATGCATACATGCTTGATTCAGAGCTGTAGCATTGTTGAAATTATTCATTTACTTGTTTCTCTACGTAGGCTGTGGATCAGGGCTGAGTGGAGAAACTCTGTCCGAGAGTGGGCATCAGTGGATTGGTTTAGATATTTCAGAGGCAATGCTAGGTATCTCAATTGATTTTCTTATTGCTTTCATTTTAATCTCCAGTGTAATTGCTGCTTCTACCATTTTTAACTTCGACTTACATTTATGCTTATGCCAGATGTAGCAGTGGAGCGAGAGGTTGATGGTGATCTTCTGCATGCAGATATGGGTCAGGTAACTTTGTGCTATCCTTGATTGCAATACCAATTTTCTTCCAAGAGAGTGGGAGAAGGTTTTTGTTGGTTATTCAACATTATGGACTGTTGTTGCTTGATACAATATCTTCTTGAACTGTTTTGTTGTTTGGGTGAAATGAAGTGTGTTAATGTGAGAAATGTTTCCAAAGTTTATTGTTATTAGGTAAGTGTAGCCTGAGAAGTGTCTTTGAGGGCTTTTACTTTTGTTCTTGTATTATCTGATAAAATGACATGTATTATCTGATAAAATGAGTGCATAAGATGACAAAGTGAGACTTAAGTGATGAGACTTATAAAATCAACTTGCCATAGTGAAACAACCCCCCCCCCCCCCCCCCTCTCCTTCTCAGCTCCTGGTGGCTTAGTGGGTTTAATTGTAATGAATTTTAGAACTGGTGCCTGATGATTTGCTGATAACATGGGTATGATTGGGGGGTTGAAAAAAGAAGCATATTTAAAGTGTAAACATTTGTTTCTATGTTAGATTGCCCAAATATGATCTTCTATTGAACTCACTACTTGCTATAATGATAAAAATGTCACCTATTAAATATGCTTTCTATCTGACCTGTTTCTATAAATTTACTGCAGGGGCTAGGATTCCGCCCGGGAGTTATTGATGGTGCAATTAGTATTTCAGCCGTGCAGGTTTTTTTTTTTATTTATTTTTTTTAATGAAAACTCCTGCTTGGAATTATAATAACATTGACTAAAGAATCAGGGTCTTCTCATGTGATTCATGGCCAACCCAAATAATGCTCATACTCCCATGTCTATTTTGCCCATCTTTGGAGGATCTTCTTTGAATGATGTTCTTATAATTCATATTACAGCTAGCCCCTTTTGATGTTCTGATAACCAAAAAAGAAATGTATATGTTTGGCTTTTTACCTGGAAAAATCCTCGGCTGAAAGTAGTGGCCCATAACTGGACTTGTTAACTTATTTTTAGCTGTGAATTGAACTTGGTAACTGTTATATAATTATTTTGACCTTTATCTGAACAACATTTTTCTAAAATCTATTTTTTGAGGTGAAAAAGAACAAGGCCTTGATGCTCAGATTTATCAAGTACAAATTGATATTTAATGTTTCATGAAATAGTGACTGATACAATTATTTTTGTCAAATTATAAGTATTAATTGAACTTAAGCTTCGTTTATTATAACTTCTGTTTTCGCTTGTCTAACTCTTATTAGTCATATGAGGTCCTCAATTGAGTGCTTATCAATTTGTCTATTTTGTTTTGATCAAGCAGTGGTTATGCAATGCTGACAAGTCCTCTCACGAGCCCCGTTTGAGACTGAAGTACGGGTTCTTTCATCCTTATCATCTCTTATTACTTCTGTTTTGTTTTTTTACATCTGTGTGCCCACCTGTTGGCCGGCATAGTCGAAATAGACAAGAAGTTTTCATCATAAATCATGCTTCTTTTGTACTCACTGATGCCTACTGGTTGATATTGTATTGTACATGCTTATCCCATAGTCTCATACCCCCTCCCCCCCCCCCCCCCCCCCCAACAAAATTGTTGCACATTTGGTAACCAAAACATTTATGGGTTGCAGGGCATTCTTTGGATCATTGTATAGGTCCCTAGCAAGAGGAGCTAGAGCAATTCTTCAGGTGTATCCCCAAAATGTAGCTCAGCGTGAGCTGATCTCAAGTTCCGCAATGCGTGCTGGATTTTCTGGTGGTATAGTGGTTGACTATCCCCATAGGTAAAGTACGTCTTTTTTTGTACTGCTGATGGATCTTAAGTACCTTGATTATCTTATATTGAACTTATGTCAACGTTGTCCAAAAAAAAAAACGTTGTCAATTTGTTATCGTAGGTGAGTAGCTTTTTATGGGAAATCCTGGAAATGTATGAACACTGTTTAATTTGATAGAGAATTGAATAACTCTGACCATGCATATGCTGAACCAATTGCTGATTGTATTATCACTCTACATACTTTACAATGTTATTTTGATATTTGTGCTTGCAAGATGATATACCCTTGTTGAGTATCCAGTGGGAGCCTGACAGTAGAGCTCTCACCTCCCAACCATGAGGTTATGGGTCCAATTATCATCACCCTCATCTTTATATAGTTAAGGCATTGTGGTGGCTTCTCTTCGGGCAAAGCTCTCAGGATTCAGTCTATATGACTTAAGGTTTCCTTGTGGGGTTAAGCAAATTTCTAAAAAAAATAAAAAATAAACCTTGCTTTGCTCATTTGCTCATTTGCTCATTTTAGCATTCTTTTTTTTACGGTGTTTATAAACAATAAGGTTTGACTTGAAATATTATAAAGTTTAAAAAATTGATTTTAAGCTAATATTAGACTTATTGCCTTGTGACAGTACTAAAAGTCGAAAAGAATACCTTGTTCTCACTTGTGGTCCACCATCCTTAAGTGCTGCTGTTCCAAATGGTAAAGGTGAAGATGGAATGAGTTGCTCTGATGATGAAAGTGGTGGAGATGAAGAAAATCATATGGTTAGTTTGGAAAACTGGATCTTTGCTCTCTTCTCATTATCTGCAACTTGTCAAATGTGGTTTTTGTTTATTTAATGTCTCACAACTAGTTTTCTGTTTCGATACATAATAGGTTACAGTCTCGGATAGGAATAGACCCCGAAAAAAGAGGAAGCTGGACAAGGAGAATAGAGGAAAGGATTGGGTTATTAAAAAAAAAGAACAGATGAGAAGAAAGGGTGCTGATGTGCCTGCAGATACAAAGTACACTGCTCGTAAACGCAAGTCTCGTTTCTGAGCTTTTATCTTCCATGTCTGAGCATAAATTGAGGTTTTTGGTTTATTTTAATGTATTTTTATACTCGTTAGAATTAAAGAAATGTGGAAGAATAGAACAGCTATGAAAGACTGTTACTTTTCAATGCATACCCACATCTTCCCCTGATTTTTTATACAATGAGACTACAGATTAGGTGCATTGTGCAGTATCATGATTTTGTGAGAAATGCCACCAGAGACAATTTGGGAGCGAGTAATCCCTTATCCGGCTACCCCCTCTTTTTTTTTCATTCTTTTCCTCTACGCAATTGAAAGTTTCTTATTTTGATTTATATTATAAGCTAATTGGCTATCAAAAGATAATTTGTCCTTGTACTATGCATCTCACAGTTCACACAGTGATGTAGAAAATTTTAGAAAGATCAATGGGATCAGAGGACTAAGTGAATGATGGTTGTAATTTTGTGACTCCTATGAGTCCTATCCCTTAAAGATTGTCGCATTCTGTGTACTCTGCTGCGTTGTACTCGTAATTTTACTTTTTGTGTGGGGTTGAAAATTAAATAGAGAGATTGTGGGGGGAATGTTGTTAACTAAAAATGAATTGACGGCAATCTTTAATTGTTTTAGAAGCATCCCAAAATATTCATTCCCAATTTCCCACGGACTTCTCAGAATTTAGCCGGTATACTATTGTGTAAAGATTCAGGATTACAACTGCAACTTTCCAAAAGTGACCAACCAAGACAACGGCGAAAAACATAAACAAAACAGCAAAGAAAATGATCCTTTCCAATAGTACATTAAATCTTCTGTAACGATGCGCCCAGATAATTTCCAGCTCCTGTAAGGCTGTAACTACACAAATTATGTTGTATACACAAATTTACTAAACTTTACAGCATCAACCCTAAAGTACTCTGTAGAATCTAAGTCCCTAACAGAGGGAATGATAGAGGTACAACATCAGCTGTCAGACCACCAACTCCTCCAAATGCAAGAAATAACATCTTTTATCTACATTCTGAAGTCAATTCGTTCTGCAGCTGCTGAATCCTAGTCAGTTCCACAGTTCCGCCAACATTCAGGATCCTTGTGCTTGAATTTCTGTAACTTGCGGAAATTAGCAATATAAACATTTAAATTTATCGATACTCGAAGTGAGTAAAAACCCACACGATACCCCAATGCATGTTTACACAGATTACAGATGCCAGCCAATCTTCCATGATGTCGGATATCATAAGAATAAAACAATAGCTGCTTGATAATAGCCATTCTCGCATTACAAGCATATGTTACTTGTTATTTCCAAAGGGAGGGAGCAGAAAGGTCAAATAAGAAAAGATAAAATGAACTTTTGCGGATTATTATCGCAACACTATAAGGCTTCAAAACACGTGCTACTTTGGAATGGTGAGTGGCAACACTTTTGGATTAATATACTTACTGTAGATTTTGAGAAATTGTTGGAAATCAAAGGTGTACCTAAACACCAGCAAACACCTTACAGAAAGTTACCAGCTACATGACTAGGAGATAGGGGCGGGCAGGGAAGATAACATAAAATTAAACTGTATGAAATGTTTTATATAATTTTCCAATGTCAGGAATATCTCGCACAAACATGCATATTTTGACGACGACCGGAAAAATATCCAAGCATATGGCATTCAGCAATGAACAGCAAATGACGAGAAGATCTTATACATGTTTGACAAGGAAAGGAAACAAACCTCCAAACATCTGCTCAAAACGAGCCACAATATGCTTTCCGTAAGTGTATTTCTTCAAAGCATTGAGATGCACTCTTATACGACCAAGTAGCAGATCACGTTGATTATCGGTACACTTCTCAAGAATCTTTTGGACCACATAATTAGCATATTGGTCCTTCATCATTACCTGTATCCCATAGTAATCACATTATACTCCTTTTTTTCTATAATTTTCTATTTTTTGTTGCAAAGAGAATCTATTCATCTTATTATATTTCCATTCAAATTTTTTAGGGCGCTCAGTCGCTCACCATGATTTTGAAGGTCAACTACAATATCTTTTCTGTCGTAAGAAAATATATGACTGTTTAAGACATAAATAACTATCAATTCCATTATTATAGATTTCAATGAGAACCATAATTCCATTATATAATTTGCCTTGTCAGCAATAAAAACATGGAGCGAGTTAAAAATATTAAATAGGCTTACCAACAAGTTATCATTTCCCTCATTTTGCCCAATGACTTCAGCTATCAGGAGTTCTCGTGAAGCAGGGTCACCATACTCCAAACATTTCTCAACAACATTCGATGCAAACTTATGCTGGCTCATTTTTATAACTTGCCCAGATAAATTCTTAACGATTTGGCTCCTCTCTTGTGTTTTTCCCCTCTCTAGCACATGCTGCAAGTAGACAAATCATAAGCAAGGGAAGTTTCTAGCAGGTAAAGATAAATTTGAAAAATCAAAATTAATGAAGAGCTGAAGAGGAAGGAGACTGATTACAATAACATGCAATCTGAAAGCATTAACAGCACAGTATAAGCAAAACCTGTCTGTATAAAAGAAATACATGCTGCATTGCTGCCAATGCAGTGTGCTTATCGTAGACAACTCATTCCCTACAATGTTAATACTTGCTTGATATTGTTTGTATAAGCAGTTCTCCACCACTTTAACCAGGATCCGAGACAATCAGTTCCTTGTACACTATACCAAGGATTTTAAATTGCTTTAGGTCTTCTGACCAATGAACACTCAATAGTTCACTGTTTCACTCTAATACAAACAGGAGAGGCAATGCCTGTTGCTCATCAAATATATAGCTATACACTGCCACAGGTCAATTGATTCTTTGTATTCTCATTACTCGTAACAATATCATTTAAGGATGCCTCTTCCTCTCTAAAATATGATGAAAATACGATTCATATGATATGTTGGGATGGAGGCGCAGTGGGATTAGCGGGTTGAAGAGGGAAAACCAACCTGGGCAACATAATTGCCATACTGGTCTTGAGCAAGAGTGCAAACAGACTCCAATATCTCATCCACAATAAACTGACTCTGCAACTCATCTGTACAATGCTCCAGGACTCTCTATCAGAAAAAATACAACATAAGCAATGTCAAAATTAAGTAAGGAATATTATATAGTCTCTACCGCCCAGAAACAATGTATCACCTGTATAACACGACACCCATAAGGATGCATTGATAGGCTAGCAACTTGACCACGGAAAGCAGAAATAATGAAACTAATTCTTTCCGATGGAACACATTCAATACACTTTTGGATTACATGGTTTCCGTTCTGATCACGGACACATCTCATGACATGTCCATCCAGCTCACGAACAAGTTCAATCTTCTGATCAACCTCAATAACATCAAGTGCCTGGATCAACATTTAAAGCAATATAAGCCTAAGCATATTTTTGTATCACATTAATGTACCACCAGCAATTATCCAACAGGCTTTTCTAAATCTTGTCTCATTAGTAAATTCCAAGAGCTACTTTACCCTTATGACTGAAACAAGTTCCCCCGCCAAAGGTAGGTTTATCCAAACAAATGCAAGTATATCCAAACAAATGCAAGTAGGCAAATCAGACTATCAGAGTGATCCTACCTCACAAATAGTCTACACTTTAGTGAGACTACAGTAAGTAAGTGAACAAAATGTAAAGTGAAAATCACAAGAGCACCAAGAGAAAAAGTTCCGACAAAAATCTAAACATAAATCATAAATTGTTCACAACAATCATCAGGTAGTCAAAAGTTTAGCATCATTGAAATCACAGCATAAAAAATGACAAAAGTTAAAGACCATCGTCACATGATTATGTATAGAGCATGAATTGTAACCCCACCAATTGTATTTATGTACATAAAACACCTCTATATCACAGTGCCTCAAAATCCTTTGTCAGAGCACAAACAATTGTTAACTTGACCCAGCAGGTAAGGGGGAGAAATCACTCCTTACAACACATCTTTCCATACACAGATTTTCTTCCTTCATTCACTTCTAGTGAGTGCTATACTGCTATATGCTCATGTAAACCTAATTTCATTAATTCATCATAAGCTTGACTCCCTCCATCCAAGTATTCTTTGGCATCCTATTGCTTCTGTAATACTCATAATCTCCCTTTTTCTTACTGGTATCTTTTAGTCGTCTCACATGCTGAAACCAACGAAATCAGTACTCCCTTGTCTTATCCTCAATATTTGCAACTCCAACCCTCTTCTAAATATGAAAAAAAATAAAAAATAAAAAATAAAAATCATAATACGACATTCTATTCCTTAAAGGTAATCCCACAAATCCATCTCAGCATACACATCTCTGCTGGACCCATCTTTTATATATGATCCTTCCTAAACACCAAACATTTCAATGATCTCTACGTCTTTTCCTTGACTTTAGACTTTAAAGGCACACTACGGTGGCACAGTTTTCCTTTTCATGCCCATCTAGCGTACCCTTTACAATTGACCAAAATATAGAGAAACTTCTACACAATCATGTATAAGAATATACCTATCAAATTACAGTAAATCCCCCACCCCCTTCCATCCATGGGATCACAACAAGGTATGTGTGTTAGAGATGAATCTTTTAGAAGAGAGTCTTCTATAACAATATTGCAGAGCCTCAAACAACCCTTTGCCAGAGCACAAGCAACTTTTGACCCAAAAGATCTACCACAGTCCACAATAAAGGAGAATAGATATTGCTAAAACATACTTGCTGCTCCAGTGGAGGAGGCGCTGAGTACAAACTTAAAGAGAGATCTATATTGGGTTTGGTCAATTACTATCAAGACATAATAGGTATCCACAAATCACTGTATAAGATGCCTGAAGGAAGAAAAGAGGACACCCAACCACTTGCTTAACAAGTCTCCATGATTTAAGTCACATTGACATACACAATTCATCCACATGAAAGTTATGCTAATAAAAGAAATCAATATTTATGTACAGCAAAAAACCAAAAAATAAATAAATAAAACAAATTAGAATTAGAGCAGAGACATTACGTCAAGTCATTTTACCAAAATTCACAGGTCAGTGGTAAAAGTATTCGATATACACCTTTTGGATGACACGACAGCCATACATCTGCATGCTCAATGGCAAAATCTGACCTCCTAGTGCCTTGGCTAGATCCCTCCTCTGATCAGGGGTTCCATACTCAAAAAACTGCAGTAAATTGAAAGCAAAGAATTAAATGAAGCATACAACTTATACAATCAAGCAAACTTCTTTCTTGCAAAGAGGAATTTCAAGGTAATAATTCGGCAATTCCTACCTTTTGAATAACGTAATTTCCAAATACATCAGTCATCAATTTGGAAGCATGAGGGAGAACTTCTTGAAATACAGATGCCTTGTCTTCACTGCTACAGTTTTCTAGTTTCTGCTGAATGAATCGGCTCCCATGTTGATCAACACTGAAAAACGAGTACAAAAACCCTTTTATGCTTTAAAATAAGGAGTTAAAATAATACAGGATTGAAGATGACATATTGCATGAACTTGCCTGAATTCAACCACATGACCAACAATATCAGATAGCTCAAACCTTCTACCTTTACCAGATTTTAGCTCTTCAAGGAAAGAGTAAGGCTTTTGATAATTGAAGTTATCAAATCCTCTTTGACCTTGCCATCCAGTATAGAAACTCCCACTTCTGCCAGAATTTGGTGAGCTCACGTCACTTCTTCCTCCGGGAAGACTGCTACCACCAATTGGAGATCCCGGCAAAACAGGACTGGTAAGAGATGAGTTTGGAATAGGCATGAAGAAGCCCATATTAGGTGAGCTTCCAGCATAATCTGTACCCATAATTTGCGTCCTTCTCTGACTTACATTACCCTGCCCACCAGATCCCTGGAGTTGAGGTCTATGATCAGGTGAAATTGATGAAAAATCAGGCCCAAGCGGGGAATTAAAAGCACTCACTTGATTCCCAACCAAACCCGCTCTCAATCCCAAAGGATCAACTTGACCAGGAACATTGTATAAATCACCAAATGACTGGTGAAATTGCAAACGGGGATCCGCAAAAGGCTGTGGAAATCCAAGTTGTCCATAGAACTTGTTTAAATGCTGCAAATCAACTCCTTGTGAACTGCTCCCCCATGACCCAGAAACTTGAGAATTAACATCGGAGCCAGCAGAAGCACCATCAAAGCCTAAAGGGACAGCACTATGTGAAGGGTATCCAGCCATAATAGGAGGAAGAACGCTTGCATTGTAAGGATATCCACCCATGCCATACTGTGAAGGATATATTACTCCAGGTGGTTGGACACCAGCATAGTATGGATTTGCTGATTGCATATATGTAGCTGCAGCAGTAGCATAAAGTGGAGGAGTGAAACCTGATGAGTGAAGTACAGGCTGAACTTCTGTTGAGGGATACTTTCCACCATGGAAAAACTGGTTAGGAACAGCATACGGGTTATTTGTGCCTTGAGAAACTATTTGAGGCATAGAATCTTGAAACTGGAAGCTACCAACTTGGTGTATTGGGTGTTGCAATAAATTAGTTTGGAAGTTGTTCTGTTTTTCCCCTCGACCTCCATGGTTCTCTAAGTTAGGGGAGCTGGTTATTCTCAAAGCCTTAATCCCTGTTTGCAAACTAGTTATATCTGTATCATTACTAACTGAAGTCTTGTTTTCTGTAAGTGCACCTATACTATTTGGATCTTCATTTTGAATAGACGATAACGAGCCTTGTCTAGAGTCATAAGATAACGATCTCAATGCAGCGGTTGCTGATACCGTATCATCTGCAGCGATGCCCTTATCAGCATTGATGTGATCAGCTGCGTCACCTGCTGATCCATTTGCAGGTGACGACATACATGTAATTTCCTCCTGGAAATGTACATGATTCATAATAAAAGATTAGTTATAATTTTATAAAGGTAAACAGCAATGAATACAGTACTACAGGAAATATTTGCAAAAAGCAAGCAGTCTCAAAATCTGAGAATCTACACACAAAACAGTCAGGCTATGTTTACTCGGACTCAGATACTTGTGAGAGTTGTGTCAGATACAAGTATGTGCCCAGGAGTCAACTAAGTTTAATCAGGTTCTATATTTTCGGTCCAAAATGAGGTGTTAAGTATCTGTAGCCGTGTTAGAGCATCGAGGATCCAATAGGGTACTTGGGATGAAATGAAGAGTTCGAGTACCATAAAATAAATCAGATAACGGACCAGTACTGACGAACAGAATACTGAATATGCAAACACCACAGATGCAACTCATGCAAAAAATCGACTTTTATATTCTATCTATTCAAATTACATTCACCTAATAAGCTAAGGATATGAGATAATCTCGCATGATGGAGGACCTCAATTAAAGGTAAGACCACAAATCATTTTAATCTATCTCAAATAGTGAATGCTGAAGAATCAGAAACAGAGAAATACACCTTTACAAGGTCTGCAATATTTCCAGCCTCGCCAACTGATAAGGATGATCCCTGTCCTGATAATGCAGCAGAGTCCCTGCACCTGACTTCATCAGAAGACTTCTGTGGTGACTTATCATCCTCAGATTCCTCTTTGTGCGTTGGGAGGATGCCACAATATAAACGCAAGAAGTTATCACTGCTGCCTCTAAAAGGGGTCAATCCCACTTTATTGCTGGCGTGACTCGATCCCTGATGTTGATCAAAGCCTGAGGTGGGAGAGTGAAAAAACTGGGGGTTCAAACTGACATTGGAAGGGTAATTCGAACCAGGAGATGAATAAGAAACCAACACCCCTTTCGACCCTCTGAAATCTCCTTCATAATTTAAACTTGCCAAATTAGCACCAAGACCTGAATTTTGCATGAGACTTTCTATGGCTTCAAGAGAACCTTCCATGTTTGGGGGTGCACTACCACTTCGATTGGGAACAGAACCCCTACCACCATGGCACTTTTGACCCTTAGCATATAATGCTTCCTCATCCATAGCCATCTTAGTTGAAGAAAAATTTGCACCACCCTTGTGAGAGGACCATTTTCCACGTGTCTCAAGCATTCTAATAGGACTCTCAGTTGCCATCCTACCAAATAATTTATTCTCTCCAAGAATACCAATTAATGAATAAATTCATCTTCCTGCAAAACAGACAACATGTTCGATGAAGACGGAGCAAGAACTACTTTCTTTGCATCATTTTTTTGGCTCTAAAATGGGGCCCGAGTACCCCAAAAGTATTAAGTAAGCTCAACTTATCCTCCGGCTTTACCCCCATTTCTTAAAACATATTCATTAAGAGCCTTTCCACAGTCCCTCCACCCACAAAATCACAAGTCCAAAATTTAACTATGTGTCCAAACAATTCCTCACCTCTTCAGCATAAGAACATAATTCACTACTTCCTCAAACCACACAAATCGCCACTATCAAGCTGAAATTTATTTCTCCCTTTATCTTATACTAAATGCTCTTAAGTAGGGACGCTTGTTTTGGAATATCCCTGAATTGAAAAACTCGAAAGATTTGATTTATAAACTAGGGTTTTGGTATATACTAAAGATTAAACTCTTTGGCCACTGAAACCAAATAAAAAAATGTTAGTGGAGACTAAATACATATATTTGGCACTAGCACCAGAATCATTTCGATACGCGATTTCGAACAAAACAGTTAGAGCACCTTAACTACAAACAACAATCAACAGACACACTAGTACAATTTCCACCCCTCAAGCTCAAAAAAATTTAATCTTACAGCTAAAGTTACAAACTTTTCAACAATTTCAGGTTCCTAACTAACCAAACAGAGCACTAAGTTCATTCAACAAGCATAAAAATCGAAAAACAGAGTTCAACTAAATACCCACTAAATTTCAGTGACCCAATAACCAATTTCAAGCAAATATTACAAAAAAGACAAATTCTTTTTGCCAAACAAAGGTCAACATAAGCAGAGCATATTACTATTAAAAAGTAAGCAAGCAAAACCCTAAACACAAAATCAAATTATCAATCAACAATATGAAAAAATAAAAACAACCCATAAGCTAAAATGATAAGAAAAAACTCACCAAGTATAAAAAATCACAAAATTCCAAAGTTTCGAGCAAAACCCTAGACCCCCTCTTCCTCTGTAAGTTTGATGAAATGAGAAGAAGTCCACTGAAGAGAGAGAAAGAGTGAGAGAAAATATAATCAATAATTGGACAAAACCCAAGTCTTTGAAATGGGATTAATTAAACTTCATTAACTTTATATATTTATATTAAAATAATAAATTTATAATATTATCTTAAAACAAATAAAGGGTCCCCCCATAAATAGGGAAAAAGGGGCTAATTCTAGACAAAGGAACCCAAATATGAAGGGATATATCTAAAAAATTTAGGTACAATTTTGCTGTTGTTAGCATAAAAAGACAAGGCAAAGTAAAAGGGCAACTAACGTAGAAAATTGGCATCAAATGTTGAAAGGATAGTGCAAATTAATATTTCCATTTGACACGTACACTTGTACCTTTTTCACACCTCCTCTCACACTCCTCTGCTTTTTCCTCTGTTTTTTTAATTTTTTTTTTTTTATTTTGTTTGTATTATTTGGCAATTGTTGTTACTAGATTAGTTCCAAAATCTAAAGGGTCAATTGGCTAAATGTCCTATTTTTGTACCTAGATTTGGATAGTTTTGGGGGAGTTTTGGTCAAGGAGTCTATAGGTCAAATCTTGGATTTTGTGACTATTTCACTGGTCTTATATCTTATGATATCATTAAAAATTAGGAGTAAAAATTAAAAATAATTACCACTATGCACAATTTATTTTAGGAAATTTTGATTTTTACCACCTTCCAATATCGACTTTGTTGAATTTACCACCTCCATAAAAAAAAGATTTACTTTACCGCCACATAAAAAAAAATAAAACATCACTTTTCCCACCTTGTCTGAGCTCAGGTGACGGAAAACACATGGGGGACCCACCATAACGACTACTTTTTGAATTTACCCCTAATTTGTCTCGATTTGGCGTCTATTTAAACCTAGGTCTTCATTTCTACACCAATTTCTTGAAATTTGGGGTTTTTAGTTTCCGATTTTCTTCACAAATCAATATTTCTGGGCAATCTTAACAATCCCAAACCATCAAATTGTCAAGCAATCAGTTGAACCCTTGGAGATCAAACATCAACCAGGTAAGCAATTTTCGTTAATTATGTTGAAATTTTTTGCAAATCTTTGTGCGATTTTGATAATTTTTGTGCGATTTTGATGCATTTGGTTAGAGTAATTGAAATAAAACGCTTTTTATATCAATTCAACCCCAATTTGATTTAAATAATTAGGGTTCATGCAACATGAAATTAATTTGGGGTTTTTTGATTTCTTAATTGGGTACTGCAATTAGGGTTAGATAATGGTGATTGTTGTTGAAATACAATTAATTTCCTTCCTTTTATCCACAAATGTCAGCAAGTAATGTCTTCATTAAGCTATTCACCCTCAAAAGAGAAAAGATGCCAATGTGGAGTTCCAATGGCTAGGCTTACTGCTTGGACTAGGGAGAACCCTGGAAGGAAGTTTAGGTCCTGCAAATTCTATGATTCTGTGACTGAAATAAGGGGCTGCAAAGCTTTTGAGTGGGTTGATCAACCAGATGGAACACCTTGGCAAACGGAGGTGATTAACAACTTGTTGCTGGACAAGAAGCTGCTGAAGGGAGAGCTGACTGACTTGAAGAGGGAAGTTGATGATGTTAGTGGACAGAGGAGATGCTTGCTGAATGAGATTGACATCTTGAAGATGAAATGCAAAGCACTTAGTTCAGACAGGAAGAAGATGAGCAAGGAGGTGAATGGCAGCAATGCAACATCAAAGAAAATGATGACTGTACAAGCTGTTGTTGTGTTTTGTTGTTTTGGTTTGGTGTTGGCAATGTATTTTAGATCTTAGGTTCATTTTGGATTGCTTAGAATCAAAAAAATTCCCAACTTAGGTTGTTTTAAATTTTTTTTTATTTTATCTTTTTTTTTTTTTTTCCTTGTTGGTGAAAGACCCCAACTTAAGTAGTCTTTTGTGAAATTGTTATGAGTGATAGTTGGGATGACATTAGTTGTACTACTTTTGACTAAAATCAATGAAAAAATGAAACTTTTGCTACTAAAATATAAAATTTCATATTAGTACTTGCAACACAATGCATTCAATTGTTTTACATTGGCTGACTCAAAAGTTAAGGCACCATGGTGCAAAATGATTGTTCTACTAGCAAATACGTTAGAAACTGTACACATGAGTTTTTAAAAAAAAAGGCTGGATTGGGTTACATGAAGCAACTTAGTTCACAGTGCATTAAGATCCTTGACCTTCTTGCTTCTCATGACATGAAGCTTGGACCTGGTCTGTATTTTGACCTTGGGAGGGGTAGCTGCTTGCACTGGTGTGGGCTGACCGAGGCTCTTCTTGCTTCTAGTGGTGACAGGCTCACTTGGCTCTGTTCTTGCAGGCTGGCTTGACACAACTTTTTGTGGTGCAGCCTTACTTGACCCAGCAGCAGTTGTTGCAGTGTGTTTCTGAGTTGCTGTTGTTGTTGCAGGCTGATATTGTGGCAACTTCAGTGCAGCCTGTAATAACAGAATGACAACAATGAACAACCAAGCAATAACATTCACAAAAGAACAGAGTCAAAGTGCAAGAGACTAAAAATATACTTGTCTTGTTGCTTTTTCTTCACTTTTCTTCCTCTGTTCCTTGAGCCAAGGAGTTTGCAACTGTGGCCTACCACCCTTTGGGTTTGTTGATGGTGGGTTGGGCTGTTTTGGTACAGATTCAGCCTTGCATGTTTTGGCATAGTGGCCAAAAGACCCACAGTTCTTGCATTGCTTCTTCCCCTCAGGTGCTGCAGAAGTGCCCTCCCCTGGTTCAAGCTTCCTCTTTTTTGCTTTAGGTCTGCCTGGTTGCACCTTTAGCACAGGTGGCAATGGCTGCCTCAGCTTCAGCTTTTCCCAATGCCTAGGCCCAGGCATGGGCTGAATTGGGTTCTCATATGCAACCCAGTATGTCACCCTATAGTAATGTGGGTGTACATACATCTCAGGATCATCCCTTTTGTCCATTATGCATGCAAATGCATGGACGCAGGGTATCCCAGTCAACTCCCACCTGAAACATGTGCATTTTCTCTCTTGCAGATCCACAATGCACTAATCATCCTTGTATTTCACTTCATAGGTCTCATCCCTTGAAGCTGTAACCTCACAAGTCCTTGCATACTTCTCCAGCCCATCAAAAATCTTGTTCACAAATGGGGTTAGTAATCCTTTCCAAGCCCTTACTGCCTCCCACTTGTCATTGCTCCTCTTCATCATATATCTTCTCAGCCACTCCATTTGAGTTAGAATAGGCTTGTCTCTGGCATCTCTAATCACTGCATTAAATGTCTCACAAGCTGGCTCCTCTTCAACCCTCACATCAATTGCTTTCAAATTTTTTCAATCTCAACACCAGTGCCCTGATCCTCATCATCCCTGTCCTCCCCTCCCTCACCAACTCCCCTTAAACTGCCCTTCACTTCACTATTAATATGCTCCAAATTTTTCTTCAACCACTCCTCATCATCATCAGAGTATGCATCCTCCTCACCTTCACATTCAAACTCAAAATCACTCAAATCTGAAAAAGACTCTGTCTCACCATCCTCATCAGTAAAATCACCAGTCTCATCCCTCAAGCTCCTCACTCTTTCCTTTATTTTTCTCACTAGCTCACTAGTTGACTGAAAACCAGGATCATCCCCAACCTTAGCCTTACCCTTGTCTGCAGCAGTGAGCTTACCCTTCCCCTTATGTGTAGTAGCACTCAATTTCTCAACCCTAGGTAGCCTCTCCTCATCCTCTCTGTCATGTATCACAATGCCCTTTAACCTAGGGCTTCTCCTAAAGGGCTCTTCTACATTGGGCTTACTAGGTTTTGGGCTGCTTTCAATTACTTTAGGCCCACCCAACTCCTTTTTCAGTTTCTTCCTTTGTGTAAAGGTAAGCTCATTCCCATCTATACACTTGAAGGGTGTTTTCTCAGTCCTCTCAATTGGCTCATGATAGGTCACATACAACTCACATGTCCCCTCTTTGTTCACAGACTCCAAAAACCCTTGCACCTCACCATCAACAAGCTCCCTTTTACCATTCACCCAAGACTTCCCCTTTTGCTTATACTAGCAACTAAACCCCCTAGGAACCCTCACATTCACATACAGAAACCCATGTATAGCTGCTTGCCTCAAAAAAATGAACATCAATCTTACTTTTTTCCACATTTCTCATCCAATAAACCCACCCACCATCCCAAGTTAACACCCTCCTATTTTTACCAGCCAAAGAAGGTATAGAGGCCCCCCTAATGTAAATTTTAAGTCCACAGTCTCCATTCTGTAACAATTCCCACAAAAGCACAAACAACAATAAACAATTTCAGTAATAATACCCTAATTCACCAATTACAGCAACTAAAAACAATTCACTTTCACTGTGCACTTAATTAACAGTAAACAAGTACATATAACCCTAATTAAGTAATTAATTAACACATGCAAAATCTAATTCAGTCAAAGATTCGCATAATTAGGGTTTATAATACTTTAATTCACATACTCCCAAAAAAACCATAATTTACCCCAACTAACAACCACAAATCCAACGAAATATACAAAAAAGGGTTTAAAGTACCTCTTGTGGTCAGGAATCTCCAATTCTGTCAGCAATTAGCAAGCTTTTGGTCCCCTCCACCTGATGAAGATGACAAGCAGAGCTGATGTGTAGCAATTTTGTGGTTCCAGCGCGATTTCAACCACCCAAACTAGATTAGGGTTCCAGTTTTTACAGAGAGAAAGCGAAAAATCAAAAGAGAGAGAAGGTGTTACAGTGAGAAACAGCAAAAATCAAAGGAGAGAGAGACGAAATTGATGAGGAGGTGAGAAATTTGGTGAGAAATTGATTATGGAAGGTGAGAAAAGTAAGAGAGAGAGGGAAATCGTGTTTAAATGAAATAAATTGGAGGGAAGTGACAGTTACTGGGCCCCACTGGCGGTTTCCGTCACCGGAGTAAGGGTGGAGGTGGGAAAAGTGATGTTTTATTTTTTTATGTGGTGGTAAAGTAAATCTTTTTTTTTATGGAGGTGGTAAATTCAACAAAGTCGATATTGGAAGGTGGTAAAAATCAAAAATTTCTTTATTTTACTCTCATCAAGAGTATATGCCCTGATTTTTTTTTAGCTTCTGGGCAAGCAGATTTTAGCAGAGCAGAGTAAGTTTCAGTTGAACAGAGCGCCTCAAAAGAACAAGGACGTACCACTATGCCGATGTGCGTACAGTTTAGCAAAACTAGCTTATAAAGAAAAAATGCAAGGTTCATAAAAAGCACGAGTGATATAGGATTTTGGGAAGCAATAACATTGATCTCTAAGAAAAAATAACATGGTAGTGTTGATGGATGAAAAATAATGCATTAAGGGCCTATTCTCATTGAGTGAACTGAACTTATTAGAGCTGAACTGCAATGAATATTTTATAAGAGAAAGAAATTAGGAGCTGAACTGAACTGAACTAGAAATAATCATATGAGAACAGGCATAAATTTTCAATAGAAATATGTGTTATTATGAATAAGTGCAATATGCATTATTGTATCAAATCAACTTTTATCTTTTAAAGAATTGTATCAAATCATTTGGATGCACTACTTAACCCAAAAAAATGTTTTAATTGTAATAACATAAACTAATTCCATATATACATTGGTTTATAAATTATTTCTCACAATATCGTCCACACAGACTTGGTTCAAGGTTCGATATCTACAAATATAAAACCACTAACATTGTTTGTAGTTCTAACAAACATAGAACCTCTAATGGTATTAAAAGTTATGTGCATGTAAAACATCTAATATCATTAGAGGTTCTATATAATTAAAGGTTATGTCACTTATGTGCATAGAACCTCTAATGATAACATCAGTTATATATTACGTATATAAAATCTCTAATATCATTAGCGGTTTTATATAACTATTATTGTAACACCATTAAGTGGTTCTATATAACTTAGCAAAAATGAAACCTAATGTATACAAGACAACTTATAAGTCATCATTCGTGAATGAAAAGGAATACGCCTATGTTGATGCCGAAGTTGATCAAGCCTGCTCACCGCACGATTCAACCTACACCAAGGGTGAGTATCAAGTACAAGCTCCCAAAGAGAATGATAGTAGTCTGCCAGTCCCTAGGAATGACTCCTTTCAACGAACCTTTAATTTCAAGAGCAGGGTAAGGAGGAATAAAAACTCTTTTGAAGCCATAGTCAGTGCATCCAGCTTTCAGAGGAGGAGAATCAGATAAAGGGCTCGAAAACAAAGCAAGAGCTTGCATTCTAACCATGCCTATCCTATCTTAAATCAAATTTTCATTCAGGTATGAAGAGGAAAGGCGGTTCATCAGCGACTTTCTTCGACCATCCAAAGAAGAAGCGTAATTTTAATTTAGTTATTTGTATTTCTAATTTAATTAGTCTTGTTTCATGTATGCTTTCTCCGTTGTAAGACTCAACTTCAAACGGCTAAAGGTTTTAGGGACTTTATGCATAAAACCTCTAATAATATTAATGGTTCTATATATAGAAACACCAATATTGTTAGCGGTTTTGTACTAACAAAAACCAAACCCTCAAATCAATCCTACTAAACAGCATTGTGAGAAATAGTTTTAAAACCGAATTAGGTAAGGAGTAAGGAATTATTCCTCAAAAAAAAAAAAAAAAAAAATAAAAATAAAATAAAAATAAAAAAAATCTAAACCCACCGAGAAACCCTTACCCAAGCCTCTTTCTTGCATGACGGACCAAATCAATCAAATTTCCACCTTCTTCAAACCCCAATAATAATCTTCATTTCTTGGTTTTTTGGAAGCAAGCTCATTTTAATGGAAGAATCAAGATTGACCCTTGTTACAACTAAGCCTTGTTTTGGCCTTCCCACTGCTTGCCCCGATTGCTTGCCTGTTTACTTTTATCTCAAATTTGCTCGTCTTCCTTTTGATTTGTGTTTCCATTCTACTTTTCCTGATTCAGGTACTGTTTTCAACTTTGAATTCCCAATTTTTATTTCTTGGTTCTTGTTATTTTGCTGAATTTTGATTAATTTCTCACTTAATTTTAATGGGGTTTTCTTGTTATTGTTATTATAGTAACTTTTTTTTTTTTTTGGTTGCTATATTTTGTTGTGCATTACCCTTTGCTCTAATGGGGAATATGTGTTGTGGGTCTTGTTAGTCTGGTAGATTTTGGTGTTGGAATTTTGGATTGATTTTTAAGAATGCTATATTGGGTCATTGGTTTGGAAATTATATGTCAATGCAGCTGAATTTGAGGTAAATTGTATCTTTTGGAGGCGACTTCGCGATTATAGATACCCTTATATGGCATTAATGATTTCTGGGTAGGTATTTTTAGCTCGGATGGTGCTTGATTTGAGCCGAGGATCTTGTGGGGTTATTTGTGTAGTTCGCGGGCAGTAGCCCAAAAATTTAATGAATAGCACTTCAGAGGAAGAATCATTGAATTGTTTGCAAGTATGGACTATGGACTAGATTTTGTGAATGGAACAGTAATTTATCATACTCCTAAGTATACTATCAGTGAAAATGCTAAGCTAAGGTTGCTGGCCTTGCTGCATTGTGATTTTTGCGACAAAGGATTTAGCTGGTATCTATTGAAAAAATTTACTCAGCGTTCGTACACCTATTCTTCGATGTCAAGATTGGCATCAGGGATAATCTAAGGAACAACTAGACTTTGCACATTTAGGCCTATAAATTATCAGTTTGAAACATAGTCAGAAATGAATAGTCACAAAATTTCCCTGTTGTAAACACTAAACATAAGAGCCTACTTAGCCACGTAGTTAGCGATCACTGTTTTGTCAACAGTTCAAACTCATCACCCCATATTGAGATACTTGAATGTCATTTGGCACGACCAGGAGAAAAGTTCTCATCAGGTGCTAGGTATTGTCATTGATCCCAATTTAAATGTGAATAATAATGTAAATGAATTTCTTATGTACCACTTTCCATATTGCAAGTATAATTGCAAAAAGAAGCTAAAACCTGTTAGAGCTTTACACCAGAGTGGTTGGAAATATAAAGACTACAGTTGCATGGATCAAGTTTCTTGATATATTACTTCTTTAATACATGACTTGATCAGATTTTAAATTTACGCAGAACTTATACTCTGCATAACTTGAAGCTATGTAGAATCATTTGTTGCATAATCATTCCGTCCAACTAGCTGCTTCCCTTTTCCTAATCTCTCACTCCTTGTCTTAACCTCTCTGAAATAAACATTGGCGTGGTTTAATTACCCTTGTTGGATTTTTTCATTTCATATTCATCTGACCTTACAGTGTGCTAGGTAGTAGGTAATCACAGTCGTCAGTAATCAGTCATGAGTTATACCTACAGAAACTATTGTATATGATTTTTATAGAACCTTCCTGAATGACCTGAAGTGCCTAAGTTATTATAATCTATGTGACATGGGCTTATGTTCTTTATTTTAGATCAAATTCCGTATGTTGAGTCTGATTCTTACGTGGCCTACAACAATGAGAATGGTGGGGTCATCAATCGCTTAAGAGAAGATGGTATTGTCGATTTGGACTCTGATTATCACACTATCCCAGAATGGATACCAATGAAGGCGATGGTTAGCAGCTGGCTTGTGGATGCCCTTGTATATGAGCTATGGATAGCTTCAGACAAAAAGTCTGTACAAAAGATCTACTATTCTGATCTTGCTTGGCCCATTGGAACTATTCTCTACTTCAAGAAAATTCATGCAGTGAAGAGCCATCTTGGAATCACCAATGAAAATGCTGAGAGAATAGAAACTGAGGTCAAACTTTGTTCTGATATTTGCTATTCTAATTTTTTAATGGACAGGCACTTGATCTGATTTAATCAGTTATTGCATTCTTTCCTTGCTTGTTTACAAGTTCTGTGGTAACGGATGCCTTTTTTTTTGGAGCTTGAGTGAATATTTTTTCTCTCCTATCTCACCAAGCACTGTTGTGAACTTTGCCTGTCTAAATATTCCCTTTTACCCTTTCTATAAAATTTTTCCTGCTTCTTCAGCTCATGTTTTTCTAATCTGTAATCCTCTTTCTCTACAGATCTATAGGAGGGCAAGCATAGCATATGGAGCTCTTTCAACTCAGTTGGGGGAGGATTCTTATCTCTATGGAGACAGGTTCTTCTGCAATTGTTGACATTAGTTTTTATTATTAGTATGCAAAACATAAGATGAATATCAATGCTGATTCAGCCTGGTTGATTTTGCCTTTTTATTGTAGGCCTAGTAGTTTGGATGCCTTATTCCTTGGTCACTCGCTGATTGCCCTTCAGGCTTTACCTGTAAGTTACCAGACAAGTACTGTTGTTCTATTGAGAATTTATTCTAAAATGCCAAATGTAACAAACTTAGTACTAATTATTAATATTTTATTTGTATGAAAAATGCTTAGTGCATATAAACTAACTTATATGTGGTTTCAAGTTGATCTGTATCTTGCTGTGTATTTTGCTTGTTTAAAACCTACATTGGATTATGCTTATGAGAAGCTTTTGATATCCTTGCAAAATCATAAGTTTATCTTTATTCAATGATTCAATCTATTAAATCCTAGTAAAGGGTTCCAAAAAAAAGAACTCTAGTGATGTTAATAATTCTCTGCTATACGGGTTTTCATGACATTGTGCTAATGTAGGTTTTTGCCATGTTCCATCAAATGAAGTGGGGACCTTTTGATTCATTTATTGAGCTAGATGTAGGTAGGCTAGTAGGTGTTAGCTTATTCATTGGCCTGAAAAGTGTGGACCTCAATGAGCTTCTTGATTTTCCAAATTCCAAAGAAGAATTTTGAGTAGTTTTAAGCTTCTTAATTGTCCAAAGGAGTATTTTGAGTAAGGTCAAAACTCAATAAATGAAAGTGTCATTTATTTGTGACCAAACGGTTAACACCTAAGGTGGATAGTACTCTGTATTGACTGTATATAACATTACCTTGCAATCTTAATAGTCGTTAGACATAGTCGATTATTTGTTATAATTTTGTAGCCAACATCTGTTATCTCAAGAAGAAATAGAGGCAATAGGCTCAAAAGAACAATGATATATGAAAAATCACTTAGAGTTGACAGTTTGTATGTGTCAGTTTAGTGAATATTTTTTTTTGAAACAAGTTTAGTGAAATTATTAGTTATGTTGTATATAGTGAATTAGTGATCATTAAGTATTCCTATGATTTATGTATTTACAGTTGATGCATTGTTGTTTACTTTAAGTTCTTACAGCTTTCAGTACTTGCTTTTGCGTTTTCATTTTATTAGATTTCTGAGTTTTTTTTTTAAATAAAAATTTAATTTAAAATGTGCAGGAGACATCGGTTTTAAAGAGCAAGATTTTGAATTTCAGCAATCTTGTGAAATATACTGAAAAGCTCAGTGCTGAGTTCATTGACTCTTCACCAGAATCAGCGGTTCCAGCTTGGTCAAAAGTTTCATCATCTGAAGGACAGCCATCATCTTCAACAAAAAAGCCAGGAGGCTTTTCTAACTGGAGTAAGATACAATATCTCATAATTCAATGAATAGGATGACATTATCTTGCTCTTTGGGTGTTGTTACATTCATTAAGTTGTAGGCATGTTCATATTTATTGGTTGCATGATATTTGAACTTGTCTTGGAGATTTGAGGCAAGACAGCAAGGGAATGATCAATGATCCACAAATATATTATTCTCCACTTTTATAAAGTCTGTAGGCATTACAAATTACTACACTAAAGCAGTCATGGATCCCTTGTGGGTGTTAGTTATTAACATCATCATAGTTAGCTTCATAGGTTAAACAGTGTGGAATTATGAATGAAGCTTATCAGTAGACTTATACTATTAATGTCACTGGACTTTATGTTATGTTTTGAGGTTTTATTATTTGCCTCTACATTATGAGCAATAGAGAAGTCAAAATAAGGTCCCAAAAAACAGGAGAAAAAAGATAGAAAGAGGAAGGCTTTAATGATACTATTAGGATATTGAGGCAGTAATGATTTTCTATAAAGCCATGTTGATGAGATGACATTTTGTTCAGAAATTTGGTATGCGATTGTTATAAATTTTGTGGTGAGCGCCATGTCTTCCATCTCAGTATACCTGTTGATGATTATTGCATCTTTTTCTTGTTCATAATTTTTTAGTTCATTTACTCTCTTCCTGAATGACACACTGTTTCTGTTTTTGCTATCATCTGTATTGACTTGTTGAGGGAAAATGTATAGGTTCAAAGCCAAAAACTAAACCTAAAAAGGAAAGGTCAGAGGAAGAAAAGAAGTTCAGACGAAGGGCCAAATACTTTCTAGGAGCTCAGCTAATATCGGTTCTCGTGTTCCTGTCACTACTCGGTGGCTCTGATGTTGGTGAAGTGGATTATGATGGAGATGATGACGGTGCAGATTATCTCAATTAAGTTCAGAGAAGATTATGAGGCTCAGCTACTCACAATCCATCTGACAGTTTTTTGCCATCATTTTTGTAAGTTGACGTAATAACCCCCCAAACCCTTGTCAGCCATTTCTGCATGGAAAAGTCAGGAGTTTTGGTTCACAGTTGAAGGGATCTGTTCCCATAATATTTTTTTTGGAAGAAAAGAGTTGATTCATTTGTTACAAGTAGGCGATTCGGCTAATCATGTCCAGAACAAATATTCACACTGAGTTTAAGCAGACCTGTGTTATCAATTTTGATTTTTTTCCCCCTTTTTTGGTAGAAAATACAATTTGATAAATGACAGAATGAACTACAACTTTCCCTCAAACTAAAAATAAAAATAAATTACATTTACGTTTCAGATTGGCTGCATATTGTGGCTTACTTTTGGTTTCCTGTTTATGCGTCGTATGAGATACAGACTACGGAATATTAACTTAGCAGTAAAATACAACTAAAGATATGAGGTGAAAGATAAGAGGTATTTGGAAAGTTGTGTGAAATAGTCTAAGAACTTCCTGCATCTATCAGTACTAAAAAGTTTCAATAGATCTGATTTACCAACATTACTCACATGTGAGGTCTGGCTGTCTGGGAAGCTTACACAATGATTTATGTTGGTTGTTAGCTACTTTATCAACAGTCCTTTTTAAAGGTGTTAAATAGATTTGGATCGGGGACTTTATCGGGGTGACACGTAATTTTATAGTTCAATTCAGATCGAGTATATATGGCTTATTGATAACTTAAATAGAATGAAAATTTAATCAATACTTATAAGTTCATTTCATTATATTTTAGTTACGAATACTGTCACGAGTACAATTCAGTGCTAGATACTTTCGATTCCAGAACTACATGGCTAAACTTTGTCATGTATAACCCTTTAATGGGAGCCTTCAAGAACTTTTTACCAGATTGTAATGGTGGAAGTAGTAAAGAATTTCTACAATAAATATTAATCATACCAAAATTTTCCCAAATCCAAACACCATTTTTGGGAGTGTCCTTTGAGCCTCTCTTGTGACACAACAGAAAAACAGACAGCAAGAGAGCTACCACATTCCATTCTTCCTAATGATATTAACCTAACTAATTAGTAGTACAATAGAAGCCCGGCTTCGATCTTTACATGACCAAGCTGAAATAATTTAGTAATTACATTGACATCCAATTTATATTGAAAACCTATCTAAACAAAGAAGAAATGAAGAAAAAAAAGAGTTTACATTCCTTCAGCATTGGAATTAGGTGGCCACTTAACATTTTCCCATTGTTTTACCAGTTCAGCGTATCCCTCAGCTGAACTAACAGCAAATTCTGCCAATGAGCTCATAGCAACTGACATTCCGGCACACAAGACTCTTACTGCAACTTCTGCCATTTTCTCCGGTGTCATAACTTCTTCTACTTTCCCTACTTCCACCATTTCCATGCTTCCACCGGAGTCCTCAAATCTCCGCGACCCACCACTATTGTGGGCTTGGGCTTGGCCTTGAGCCAGGCTTTGGCTTTGGGAATAGATTGATCCCATTCCTGCAGCAAAGAAATCCAGCCCATCAAGCACTGCAGTCTCACCTATTGCATCGAGAAGTCTTGTCCACTGGATGCATATTCCAAAGATTGGATGAACCCCAGCAGATCGACGAGGGGAAAAAGGTAAATCTGATGTGTTGGGCTCACGCCTCATGCATCTTAAGAGCCAGCTACACAATGCATGTATGTAGGATCGCTGAGAAGAGATCCATGATGCAAAGCAAGCTCTCCAGTTCCTTAACTCAGACTCTAGATTGTGGGCACAACGAGCAAGTCGTTGAGGGTCTATTGCAGAAAGTGAAGGATTATGTCGTCTTGATCTGTTAAGCTTTGAAGGTGTACCGGCTAACAGAAGTTTGGCTTCATCCAAAGTATGCTTTTGCATTTGGTGACACTCTGCCATTACTTTCCACATTCTTGCTAACCTGCAATGCATCGTTATCAAATTAGAACAAGCCCTTAAAATAGAGACAAGCATAGTTTGTTGCGGCTAGTTTAGAGGAGCAGGATAATTCTTGAGCACCAACCAAACAATGTTGGTAAAAACTATCAGCATTCTATAATTCACAATATCTTGTTCATGTAGCCACTCTAACCAATAATGTTTTTTTTTTTTATTTTTTATTTTTTATTTTTTTTTGTATCAAAATACTATATGTTTGGACAAACAAAATATATGGTTTAGAATTCCAAAGAAAATATGAAAATTAAGTGATGTAACATACCCTTGTACCAATTCTAAAAGCTGAGGCTGCAATTCTTCATCCCTTAGAGTTTCAATCCTCTTTGAAATAGCTTCAATTGAGTGTATTGAAACCTTTATTTGGGTATGCAAATCTCGAAGAGCTATCCTAGTTTTTTCCAGCGTTGAAGGTTCATCTCCTTTCGCTGCTTGATTCTTCAATTGTGTACACTTCTTCTCATATGCCAATCGAACTCGTTCTCCAGACTGTCAGAAAAAATAGCAAGAGTTACATATAACGGTAATGACATGTATTTATGAAGTCATTTGAAGCAGTGAAAGCCATCATATAAAGCTTACCCTGACTTCCTCATACAATCTCTTCTCCCATGCATATAATCTGTCAAGTGTTGAATGATGGCTGCCAGAAAACATGGATGATTCATCTGATACGTTACTGCTGCTTTCAGATCCTTCATCTCTTGAACCTTCTGAAAAGTTGACCAAACATCTTGATGAGGAGGAGCGTGATGAGGCTGATCGAAACAATGCTGCTGGATTCAACATTTTTATAGCTGCAAACAAACACCACAGCATTTTAGATGAATACATTCCTATTTTACATAGCACTTGGTTTTCATCTAAAACTTATATAATCGACAAGTAAACACCACTACATGCAGTCAAACTTGCAGCAATTCATCTATGTTTAAAACCACAGTTGATAAGAAATCAACAACAAAGGATCACACATTTCACACTTCTAACACAAATGAAAGAGTAGTTTGAAATTGTAATCAATCTATGTCAAACTTTCAGATCCAAATTTGATTAGTAATATTAAATGCATGATAAATTAATCTAATGTAGTCTTATACTCAGAATACATATGTGAGGATGGAGAAAATATAAAAGTTGTACCATGTACCTGTTACTTCATTTGATGCTGGTAGGCAATGAGCGCGATTAGCTTCTAACATTGCAGAAACTTCATTTGCAGCACCACAAACAATCACAAACTGAGACTCTAGATCTTTGATAACTTCATCCATGCTTGTTGGCCTTTTGTTTACGTAAACAGTGAATCCTGGTGCCTCTTCTTCCTTCTTTTCTCTTTCAGTAACCCTTGTTTCATGACGATTGAATTCAACATGTCCAGCATTCGGAACCTGTGATGGCTGTATGCTGTCATTAGTTTGCTCCTGTAATCCATTTGCTTCATGTTGATTTTCATCTTCATTTTCTGTTTCATCTTCATCGTCATCATCATCTTCTTCTTCATCCTCATCTACATCTTCAACAATTACTTCCTCCCTTACAACATGTGCTGGTGGTCCTTTAGGAATTTCTTCTCGTCTATGTCTTCCTTCATTGATTTCCTCATGTTCGGTTACCTCTTCTAAGTCTGGTATCCCTTCTTCTTCCCGAACCTGCCTTAATCCTGCTATATCATCATCAGCTATCGATTGCTCGAGGCTACTCCTCACAGGATAACCATAGTAATCCAATGATGAAAAGGGATTCCAAAAGAAATCCCACTGAGAATTATTTTGAGGGGAGGGAGGTATCTCAGGTCTATTATAAGGCGAGTTTGACTGAGGATAGTAAGAAGAATTCCTTTGTGGAGACTGCATTGTAAAGAAACCATCAAACCCACCATATTGGTGCATTGGTGAATAGGATTGAACGCGATAAGTATCAGGAGACTGAGGTCTCTCCTCAACTGAAACTGATGCAGTCCCACTTGGTCTGTAGTAGTTGATCCTCACATTCGAGTTCTCCCCAGCTTGAATAGTTGGTGCAGAGAAACACTTTGGAGAAATGGTGATGAACTTTGGGGTCAATTTCTTCCCTGGAGGTGTAATAAACGAATCTAACAAGAACTCACGAGGCTCATCGCCTTCTATATACTCACGAAGAGCACTAGAAACTCGTTTTAAGGACTGAATATATGCAACATGACCCGAGGCAAACTTAGTTCTATGCTCAAGAGCTTGCTTGATGAACTTCTTCCTATCTTTACATATTTGAACAGCCTCTTCATCATCCAATTTCGATGTATTACATCCCATCCCTCCCTTTTCGACTAATATTTTCGACGAGACTAATGATCCTGGATTCCAAATGGGTACCAGAATAACACAATTCTTGAATGCCTTTACCCCAATTCATAAGGCTCACTAGGCTGTTGAATGAGCAAGTAAAGTAAAAGCTTAGTATAACAGAATAACACCTTATTCAGAAGCAATTCCATAATCAAAGCTCGAAAAACCGAAAAAACAACAAAGATAGTATAATTTAATTGGATGCTTTTCTTTCCTCTCAAGTCATTTGGAAAAACTAAAACTGATTATTCATTCTCACCATGAATTTATCAAAAGACTCAAACCCAGAAAGTATCATAAATCACAAATTCATATTACTTCCTCTCCTTTTTTTTTTCCCTTTTTTTATTTCTTTTTGAGGCAGATAATTGCTAAATGCTTAGAATGTGACAATGTGTACAGAATATATTCTGGACAAAAGGGGAAAAAAAAGCTCAATTACTCAAATTATAAACCACAAAATTAACAAAAGTTAAATGCAAGCTCAATTGATGCAATTAAATGGAAAAAATTCAAGCAAAATAAGCTTAATTATATGAAATGAAATAATTACAGAAAACCCAGTTCAGATAACCAGATTTCTAGAATTTACAAACAGTAAAAAATACAGTACAGGGTTTTAAGTACAGAGAAAACCCAGTTCAGATTACAGAAAAATTAATTATAAATAAATAAATTAAACAAAAGAAAATGTGAATTACATTAATCAGCAGAAACCCAGTTCAGATAATGCAATGATTATGATCGAGAGAAGCTAAAATTGAAGTAGCAAATTCACAAAAAATAAAAAAAATAAAAAATAAAAAAAAAACCCAAATTGTGATATTGATTCACACCAATTTATAATTATGAAAAAAATAATAATTAAAGCAGAAAAAATGAAGTATAATTAAGTAGAGAGAAGAAGTACCAGCAATGGTGAAGAGTGTGAAGTGAACACAAAAAACAGAGAGGAGAGAGAAAGTGTGAGTAGAGAGAGAAAGAGAGAGACGTTGTGATAGGAAAAAGGAAAGCAACGGTCAAAAGCTGGAAAAGTGAAAAATTAAAGAAAAGAAAATTAAATTATTAAAAAAATAAGGGGGGCAATAATAAAGGAGGAAAAGTGGGAATAAATGAAGATATAAAGAAGAATAAGACATGAGTTGCATTTTTATGTCCTTGAGATTTTCATTTTATTTAATTTCGGATTTTGGCCTAGAATTTGTACTTTAGAATGGAGCTTAAAAGTGTTGAAGTCGGGCTATGTTTAGTTCACCTTATTTCATTATTCAGTATGGCGAGTACACGTCAAATTTTGTTGATTATCTCAATTTTTAGTGAGATGTTGTGTGCCCAATCGGGCAATAGTGTGTTATCCGATTTTACATGATTTTTCTAATGTTCTATGCGCGCATGTCAAGCGAAGCTTAAAATTTACAGTTTTTCAGCAGTTGTTGAACAAATTGCATTGTGAACGAACATATCTATTGGACATTTATTGGTCTTTGTATAAACTCTATATATAGGAGTTTATTTGACATATATGATTAATGATTAAGAATAACAATAATTGCTTCCTTTGAGATAGAATTTTCTAAAATATTTTCTTTTGGTTTTTATAAACACTTATTAGCAACCTTCTTGTTGATTGATTTTGATAAACGATCAAAATCATTTGTCCCTTCTATGTATCTCAATATTTAGTTATATCATGTGTAGCTCTGTTGTTTTGTAGAGGGTCGATAACAAACTATTAGGAAAGCGACTATGACATGTGCGTAGAAGAAGTATATGGTCTCTCTTGTTTCTTATCCTTCATATTGTTCTAGTAGGTGGCAAGTAAAATGATTTAGGGTAGAGACAAAGAGAAAAGAAGATGAGAGAGGGCAAGGGGAGACATCAAGGTTAGAGAGAAGAAAGAAAATATAGTTACAGGAGTATGCAACAGGGTCAAGGAAAACAAAGAAAATGTGTGTAAGGGGAACTGATGAGGGAAAGTGCGTTGGAGTTTTATGATATGGGAACTACTGAGATATTGAGATTGATTAGAGTGAGAAAATAAATGGGGCTAAGTGGATAGCTTAAATGATTTAATATGTTCGAAACTCATATTAATGGTGGTTTTCAAGTCCAAAAACAAAAAAATTGGACAATTTTTAAGAGACAAACAAAAGTGAAATTTAAGGTAAACAAAAGGTTGAAAGACACATGTTTAACGATTATAGGTAAGGTATTATGGTAGCGAAATACTTCATATATTTTTTTTTTTGAGGAAAACATAAATACTTCATATATTTAGCGAAAGTAGTAAACATCATTTCATCATGCTAGCTCAAATCTCTTTTTTGGTTTTCTATAAATCAAACCTCTTTTTTATCTCAATCCTTTCTCCTAATTAAACATGCTTAAAATTATAATTATAATACTTAACTATTTTAAAAATAACCATCTTTGGAATTTTGACACTAATCATACATTCTACTTTTATAAGAATTACGATTAAACATGTTATTGTTAGATTCATTTCGACATATACTTCTTCAATATATTAATTTATAAAATGTACAATATCAAATTTTAGTAATCTTATTATCATAAATCATAATATAGCTAGGATTAAGATTTTTTTTTTTTTTCATAATAAAACTAGGATTAAGATTAAGGGAGCAATAAGCTGAAAATAAAAATCGCTTCGATAATCCATTTAATTTCTCCCCTCCAAAAAAAAAAAAAAAAAAAAAAAAAAAAAACCCTCCAAATTAGTAGTTGGATCACAGATTACTGGAAAATTGACCTATGAACTGATTTCCCAGCTTCACCAAACTGATATACACTCTCCTAGTTTATTAAAACTGGGTTTTTCATTCTTTTCAATTACAATTTTATTCCTTTTGCATTCTGAAAATGGTTGGATATTCATGGCCTTCCGATTCAGAGGTAAGAATCCCATTTTTTACTTTTTCCAAAATTATGTCTTTTTATTAATGTTTGAATATTTTCTTGCTTATTTTACATAAGTACAATTTTATTCATTAACCATTAATTTGATAATTATGTCTGCTCATTTCCCAAGCTATAACGATCTGATTTCAAGTGGGTGTTAAGTGTTCACTTTGAATTTTTATACTCCCTCCGTCCCAAAAAGAATGACCCATTTGGGTTGATTACGCGAGTATTAAGGAAGTTAAGTAAAAAGAAGTAAAAGTATATTAGAAAGATAAATTTACATGGGGTTTGTAAAAAAATAGAGAGAGAAAGTAATAAAATAACATGGAAAATCAAATTTTTATATGGGGAAGCTAATTTTGCACAAATATTGTAGCAAATTGGGGGGTGTTTTAATGCAAATGGGTCATTCTTTTTGGGACAAAGTCTTGGCCAAATGGGTCGTTCTTTTTGAGACGGAGAGAGTAATACAATTACTGAGATTAACATTTTGGGAATTGGGTTTTTGTTTTTGTTTTTACATTTATTTTCATGTCATGTCATTCATTTAATGTTCAATGTAGCTGAAAAAAATGATGATGAGTAGATTACATAATGTAGAAAATGATGATGATGATGATGAGTAGATTATACAATATATACATATATATTTTTTATTATTTTTAATTTTTATTTGTGTGTGTATACTATTATTGCAAATCTGTGTATTAAGCTTAAAAGTTTATACTGTAGTTGAATGAGTTAAAGAAGGAAGTAGCTGAAATAGCTAAAAGAACTACCGAGGAGGTCAGGGTGGTTGTCTCTCCATACAGGATTTGTCCTTTAGGAGCACACATTGATCATCAGGTAATGAATTCGGTTTCGTCTTGTTTGTAATGATGGCTAACATGCTCCTTACTAATCAGAGTACACTATTGTATATTTGTATATTACTATATTTGAGTGTGTGATGTTGGAAGAACTCATTGATCTAATTACTAATTTCTTGTTGCTTTGATACAACACAACAACAAAGCCTTAGTCCCAAATGATTTGGGGTTGTTTCTTGTTGCTTTGATATTACTGATTATTAGTTAGTGGTTGCTGCTGTTTTGATGTAATGATTTTAGTTCTTCTGTTTGCTGATCTATTGTTATTAGGGTGGAGCTGTTTCGGCTATGACGATAAACAAGGGAGTTGTTCTTGCGTTTGTTCCTTCTGGCAACCCTGAGGTATATTGCTCGTTTCTTTGATTTTGGGTTAGGGAATTTTTGAGTGTCGTGCATTTTCACAAATTTAAGCTACTATTGTGTTTGACTGGGGGAGAGGATGAGTGAATTCGAGAGACTTTAATTAATCAGATTAGAACTTACCGAGATTGTAAAACGTGCTGATAGGATATAGAAAAGAGCTGAGCTTAGTGTCACGAGTGACTGAAAGGGCTCAGAATAGTGGACTTTTGGTGGAATCTAGTAACAGTAGGAATCTAAAGAGGGTTTATGTATATATGGTCCCCCACTACTCCAGTGTATATCTGAGGGAGAATGGTAAATGCCCTATCATGGCAGCATCATTAATAATCCTAGTCCTAGGGTGTTTGAGATTTTACAATGTTAAGCAGAGGTTTAGAATATTTTGTGTTTGCCTTGCATTTTCCTCCTCTAGTGTGTTATATGGGGAGGCTAAAATGTTGTACTTTTGAGGATTCATAGTAAAAATGTGCTAGATCTGGCGTGCCTTTAGTGAGCCCTATAATAACCAGCGTTATTCTCACCCTTGACTTCTAATGCTTACTTCATTCTACAGTGTATTAGACTTTGGACCTCAAAGAAATTAAGTACCTGGCAAACTTTGGCTTTGTGAAAGAATTCTACCTATTTTATCCTCTAGGTTCTGCTGTTGCATGAGAATTTTGCTTGTTTTTCCTTTAATTCTTTATTTCTCTGCTCTCAATATAACCCATGTGATTGTTATTTGTTAAAGAGTGTTTAGAAGTTAATGGTATTAGTTATAGCAAGAAGCTGCACCTTTCCCATAAACTTAAATACTTATCGAGTTATTAGATGGGTGACCTCCAATGAATTTTCCTGGGTGTGCATAAATGAAGATGTTAAGAGTACTTGTGTTGGTTTGTATGCTAGTCTTCAATATTACATGTGATATCTAGTAGTATAACCATAAGCAATGTTTCTCTCTGTCTCATCATTGAGGATACATTTCATGCAGATGGTGTTGCATTCTGCACAGTTTGGAGGAGAAGTAAAGTTCAGGTAAGAACCAGAAAGCATACATATGCCATATCCTTGTATTTTTATCACCTGCATGGTTATTTTCCATTTTCCCTTGCTTCTATCATATAATATAAATTCTTGGAAACCTTATCTTCTTTAATTGCTCCTATTATGTCCCATAACTTGTCTTGTAATCTTGATTATCTACTAAGATCTAATTTTCTTGCAGAGTTGATGAAAGTCACCATCCTAAAAAGGCTGCAAAGGCAAATGAAAGTACTAAATCCAATGGCTCAACTAAATTGGAAGAAGAGTGTTGTTGGGGAAGATACGCAAAAGGGGCTGTCTATGCATTAAATAGTAAAGGGAATGTTCTCAGTCAGGTTAGAGATGCTTCTAATGCTCTGCATGAAGCTTAGGTCTCATGTGTTATAGGTCTTTGATTTGAAATTATCATGTGCTCCTTTTAAATTTTCATTGTCAATTTTTGTTTTGAAGTAACGATTTCCTTCCCCCCCCCCCCCCCCTCTCCTTCTCATGTAAGTTTATTCGACTCCTCATCTAGTTATAATTATCTCTTTTAACCTTCGTTCCTGGCTTTGCCCTTGTTCATAACATTTTTAATTAATCATATTTCATTATGAGTTAGTATAGATATATACTCGCAGAATATGTTAATGTGGTCATGGTGACTATTTTCATTTTCTGAATTCCACTATGCTGGTATAATGCCAAAGATATGCTTCTGATTGATTAGCTTGTATATATACTCAGCTTTCTTCACGCTAAAGATTATTGATTTATGCATACACCGCTCAAAACCACTCAAATATATTGGAAGGGGGGGGGGGGGGGGGGGGCTAGAAGCGTGGCATATGATGCACTTTGTGGATTATTATTCAGTTACACCCCATGCTTAACCTTCGGACCAAAAGTTCATGTTCATAGCTTTGTTCCAGACAAAGGTCACATTTCTGGAAACTGTCAGCCAATGCTGGTCTGAACAGTATATGAAATATGGCACCTGAGGGACCTTAAGGCACTGATGCTCAAGGTTCAGAAGATGATTGCCTTGTGATGCCTGGCATAACAGATGTGCCTATTGAAATTAATGTCTTCATGATGTTTTATAATAGTGCATTTCACTAGTATTAGCATTCTATTTTACAGAGTACTTAAGAAATAATCTGGTAATATGATGCTGTATAATGAAAAATATAGCTTATTTCATAATAAGTGACTGAAATCTATCTCTCTTTATATTCTTTATATTTAAAGTGCTTTGTTGCACCAAGGTGTGTCCCTTTGCCTCTTGAGCCTTGGCTTTAGAATATCTGATGGTCTCAATGTGCCTCATACTTTTCAAACTCTGGCCTGAGGGTGTTCTTTCTTTATTGCTGACTAACACTAGCAAAGTAGCAAGTGTTTGCTCTATTTTTATAGCCATTTTTTAGACATGCTGACATGTTCTGTCTGCAGCTATCTTCAATAAGCCATATCCTGTAAATTTCTTGCTCTCTCATAATAAGTCTTCTTTCTTGGTTTGGGTGTTGAGGTGCTTCCTGTCATGAGGTGTAAAATGAAGATCTAGGATTTCCAAAGGATATGCACATTTGCACAATATAAGGATATTTATACAAGAAACCAGCCCAGGGCAAAACCATGCATTTTATGACAATAATTTTATTACTAAATACAAGAAATTTGACTCTTTTCTCTCTGGAGTCTGAGCATCAACTCCTGGAGTCCTGGTACTATGCGGACTATGAATATCTATACACTATACTATCAAGAATTAGGAAGGATAGGCTATGTTCTCCCTTGATTCACTTTAACCTATTATGTGTCTAAATTCTGAACTCCCTATATTTCAATATTTGTACCTTTTTGTTCCATGTGACTTATGAGGTACTACACAATCAAACTATTTTATTTACATTTCTTCCCACTTTGGTCATGCACATACACATACACATACACATCCATGTTCCAAGGTTTTCAACATATATCCATATATGTCAATCAACAATACTTTCAAGAAACCAATTCCTGCTGACTAGTGCAGGCTGTTTGTGATGTTTCAGGGTATTATTGGGTTGATCAGTGGTTCTTCGGGCCTTGACAGCTCAGGCCTCAGCTCTTCTGCTGCTGTAAGTTTGAAGCTTACTGAGTTCTATGTGCTGAACTAATTGTTAAATGATTGATTATGGAATTGTTACTCTGAAATCAATAACTAGTTTTCCAGTTGCTGGTAGTATCCCTAGAGACTTAGATCAATTCCCCTCCAAAAAAAAAAAAAAAAAAAAAAGAAACTTAGATTAATTTATTTAACAACGGTTCTAGACGAATTAACTAGACCAATTCAAGATGAGGTTCCATGGTGTATGCTGTTCGCAGATGATATCGTTTTGGTGGATGAGACTAAGGATGGGGTTAATGTCAAGTTGGAGCAATGGAGGCAAAGGTTGGAATCTAGAGGGTTTAAGCTAAGTCGGAGTAAGACTGAATATTTGGTATGTCGTTTTGGCACTCAGAGGGGGACAAGCAATGAAGTGGTGAGTTTGGATGGAAAGGATTTGACCATGAGTGAATGTTTTAAGTACCTAGGGTCGATCATCCAGAAGAATGGTGACATTGATCAAGACGTGACCCACAGGATTAAGTCAGGGTGGCTTAAATGGAGAGCGGCCACGGGAGTGCTATGCGACCGCAGCATTCCCTTAAAGTTGAAGGGAAAATTCTACAGGACTGCCATAAGACCAGTGTTGCTCTATGGTACAGAATGTTGGGCTTCTAAGAAAGAGCATATTAAAAAGATGGAGGTTACGGAAATGCGCATGTTAAGGTGGATGTGTGGAAACACTTTAAGAGATAGAATCAGAAATGAGGTTATTCGCAAGAAAGTAGGTGTGGCGGGCATTGTAGATAAATTAAGGGAAAATCGTCTGCGTTGGTTTGGACATGTAAGACGGAGACCCGAGGGTGCACCGGTGCGAAGAGTGGAAGAGTGGGACCATGGAGGGATTAAACGAGGAAGAGGGAGACCAAAGATGACTTGGTTGGAAGGAGTGAGGAAGGATATGAAGTGCATGGATTTACGTGAGGATGAAGTTTTGGATCGTAAGGGATGGAGGAGAAAGATTTATGTTGATGACTACACGGAATAATCAAATTTGGTTCATGTTAGCCGACCCCACTTTTGGGATTAAGGCTTTGATTGATTGATTGATTGATTGATACTGTTAGAAAAATTCTGCAAATATCTGATTCAATCATATTATAATATGCTATTCCTTTGGCATTTCAGCTAATTCTCTTCCATGTCCATGGGTATCAGTTAACTTGTCGTTTTGACAAATGTGCTCATTTATTAAAAAAAAAACTGTTTAGCTGATGATATCCGGTTATACAGGTAATTAAAAACTCAAAAAATTAAGAACTTTGAGCAAGGATCTTTTTGGTTATTGTAGGAGTTATTGGCATCAGTTAATGTTCCCTAAAAATAGTTTGTGGGAAATTTTTTGATAAAATGCTGTTTTAATGAAAATGTTGAAGGATTCTTGACTCACGCATACTCAGACATGCTTATCAGTTATCAGCATATGCAGACACTTGTCTAGTTTTAGAATGTCATTTCTTTAATCTGTACAGCAGTCACTGATTAGTGATACTTGATTTTAAATTGAGACGAGCTTTTGGGTTGTTTACTACATTGATTGATTACAACATGCTGAATTCAGGTTGGAGTTGCTTACTTGTTGGCTCTGGAACATGCAAATAATATATCAGTATCTCCAACAGAAAACATTGAGTATGATCGGTAAGCTCATATGCTAAAAAAAGCTACTGTAGTTAGGATCATGATTATTGATTTTTATTGTCTCCAAGTGTCAATGTTGACTACTACGAAGTAGTTTTTTTGGTAATAAGTTGCAAGTTCGATTATAATATTGAAAATTATGAGGAATTAACTTTTTACCAGATTTTGTCACAAATATGGTTCTATTACTTATTTTTATCAATTTAATTGTCAAATTGGTCATCTCAAGCTAGAGAATCTCAATGCAGTCAAGGGTCTATCTATCAAATTTGTGTTATATCATTTGTTTTCTTAAGGGTTTGTTTACTTCATCTTATTTAATAATTTCAGATAAAATCAATTCACACAAAATTATTTTAGACAAAATAAGTTAAAACGCAAAGAAAATAAGTTCAGATAGAATAAAATAAGTTCATTACTTCATACATATAAATAATTTCAGGCAAAATCAGATGAACCAAACAGAGCCTAAACCATTATGGGAGAGGTGTTATCTCTCTGTCTCCATTACATGTTGTAAGAAATTAAAAAACTTTTTATTTCCGTATGAAATTCTGATTAAACTCATGGGATACCTTGGCATGTCACCTGACTCTTTTATATGAGTTAAAACACAGTTGCACGAGGACTAAAATTTATTTTGAATTCTTGACCTCCTCTTTGGCTGTTCCATGGTCAAGATAGGAAGTTCCTTGTGCTTGAAAATTCTAATTTTGGTACTGGCTAGTGATATTTTTTTGACGGGTGATTAGTGATGTTGTTAAGCATAGATGTAAGCCTTTGAGTGATGCTATTCTTTCTTTATTGTAGTGTATACTAAGATGGATCAGAATTTGTGCAAAATTTTGGACTACTGGGGAGCAGTAAGCTAAGAAGAGCTCCTCAGAATAGCTTAGGAGCAAGTGTAACTTGTAGGTTCTACAGGACAATATATAATTTTGAAACTCTGTTCCTGCATTCGTTTGCTAATACAGGAGAGCAAGATGAGCTTCATGAATAATTTTACAAACCAAAGTTTCTCTATATCTAGAATGGATGTTACAAGCCTTTTTTTTGGGTAGGGGTAGGGTGGTGAAAGTGGAGTGGCTTTTCTTGATTCATCAAAAATTATTGTGGATTGTTGTGCATCTCTCCTAGTGTCAAACTTTGAAGGTCATATTCTTTCACTTGTAGGCTGATTGAAAATGAATATCTAGGCTTGAACAATGGCATATTGGATCAATCTGCAATATTACTTTCAAGACAGGGTTGTCTAACCTTCATGGACTGCAAGGTACTTTCATATTATTCAATACTCTCATAATCTCATCATTAGCTTGCTCTCTAATGTTAGAACATATAAGCTGCAGCGCACTTGCATGCTTGGAGCCTATGTTACTCAGACTTTGATTCTTGTGTCAGTAAATGTCGAATGACTCATCCATCATATGAAAAAATTCCAAATTGAGATGTTGTTTTCTATACCCACGTCATAAGGTTGAGCCATGCCTTTAAACAGTCAATTTATTAGATCACAACTTCCACTGATTTCATAAAATAAAGCTACACCACGGACATTTATGACAATATATAATGGTCATATATGGTTCTAAACAGCATTATATGACCTAGAGATGTATCCTCTAGGATCTCAACACTTTTCGCCACCGGGCCACGTAACCTCTGAAATTCCTCAAAAAGCGTGGATAATAGCCTTCAATTTTAGAACTTTTTGTCCTTTTTACGCCCGGAAATAAAAATTGCTGAGATGTTTACCATGGTCCCTAATGTCCTCCAGGAGCCCATTTGGGTAGATAAAACCATCCAATATGCCTTTAAATAGTCAAATTACCCGATTACAACTTGCATTGATTTCATTAAATCAAACTACACCACGGACATTTATGACAACATATAATGGTCATATATGGTTCTAAACGGCATTATATGACCTAGAGTTTTATCCCCTAGGATCTTAACACTTTTCGCCACCGGGCCCGGTAACCTATGAAATTCCTCAAAAAAACGTAGATAATAGCCTTCAATTTTGGAATTTTTAAACCTTTTTTCTCCCGGAAATAAAAATTGCCGAGATTTTTACCATGGTCCCTAATATCCTTCGGAAGCCCATTTTGGTGGATAAAACCATCCAATATACCTTAAAAAAGTCAATTTACCCGTTTACAACTTGCACTGATTTCATAAAATAAAGCTACACCACGGACATTTATGACAACATATAATGGTCATATATGGTTCTAAACGGCATTATATGTTCTTGAGATGTATCCCCTAGAATCTCAACATTTTAACCTCCAAAATTCCTCAAAAAGCGTGGATAATAGCCTCCAATTTTGGAATTTTTTAGACCTTTTTTCGCTCGAAAATAAAAATTTCTGAGATGTTTACCATGATCTCTAATATCCTCCGGGAGCCCATTTGGGTGGATAAAACCATCCAATATGCCTTTAAACAGTCAATTTTCCCGGTTACAACTTACACTGATTTCATAAAATCAAGCTACACCACGGACATTTATGACAACATATTATGGTCATATATAGTTCCAAACGGCATTGTATGACCTTGAGATTTATCCCCTAGGATCTCAACGCTTTTCGCCACCGGGTCCCTAACCTCCAAAATTCCTAAAAAGCGTGGATAATAGCCTTCAATTTTGGAACTTTTTGACCTTTTTTCTCCCGGAAATAAAAATTGCCGAGATGTTTAGCATGGTCCCTTATACCGTCCGGGAGCCCATTTGGGTGGATAAAACCATCCAATATGCATTTAAACAGTCAATTTACCAGATTACAACTTGTACTGATTTCATAAAATCAAGCTACACCACTGACATTTATGACAACATATAATGGTCTTATATTGTTCCAAATGGCATTATATAACCTAGAGATTTATCCCCTAGGATCTCAACACTTTTCGCCACCGGGCCCCGTAACCTCTGAAATTCCTCAAAAAAGCATGGATAATAACCTTTAATTTTGGAATTTATTTGACCATTTTTCGCCAGGAAATAAAATTGCGGAGATGTTTACCATGGTCCCTAATACTCTCCGGGAGCCCATTTGGGTAGATAAAACTGTTCAATATGCCTTTAAATAGTCAACTTATCCGATTACAACTTGCACTGATTTTTTAAAATCTAGCTACACCATGGACATTTATGACAACATATAATGGTCATATATGGTTCCAAACGGCATTATATGACCTAGAAATGTATTCCCTAGGATCTCAACACTTTTCGCCACCGAACCCCGTAACCTCCGAAATTCCTCAAAAAGCGTGGATAATCGCCTTCAATTTTGGAAATTTTTTACCTCTTTTCGCCCGGGAATAAAAAATGCCATAGTTTTACCATGGTCCCTAATACCTTCTGGGAGCCCATTTGGGTGGATAAAACCGTCCAATATGCCTTTAAACTGTCAATTTACCAGATTACAACTTGTACTAATTTCAGAAAATCAAGCTACACCACGGACATTTATGACAACATATAATGGTCATATATAACTCCGCCAGTGGGTTTCCCGCTGCCAGTCCCAAGCCTGGATAAAGGAGGAGGGTTACGGTAGGCCAGTGACAGCCAGTATAAAACTTCGTCACATCCCATGACATGAGCCAAACAGATATTTTCGTGGGGGCGTTCCCTACTCAGCGACGCGCTGCACTTCCTAGACCCGGGTGTAGTGATAAGTATGCAAGGGTTGCTAGGTCGTCGCCCAGAAGCGACGCGCCACATTGCCCGAGTGTGGTGTCAAATGAGCAAGGGCGTGCCATTGGGGCGTTCCCTACTGAGCGACGCGCTGCACTTCCCAGACCCGGGTGCAGTGATAAGTATGTAAGGGTTGCTAGGTCGTCGCCCAGAAGCGACGCGCCATATTGCCCAATTGTGGTGTCAAATAATCAAGGACTTGGAGTTGGGATCAGGAGGGAGCGTGGGAGAAAAGAATTTAGTTTGCGGATTGGTTCTTGGAATGTGGGGTCTCTTACGGGAAAATCAGCAGAATTGGTAGAAGTAATGAAAAGACGACGCGTGAACATCATGTGCCTCCAAGAGACAAGATGGACAGGAGAAGGAGCTCGAGGCTTGGTTTTGGGGTATAAGGTATGGTATGTTGGGCAAGAAACGAGCCACAGAACAAGGAATGGTGGAGCTAGGAACGGAGTTGGTGTGGTTCTCGATGAGAGGTTGGCAAAAGAGGTGATCGAGGTCTATCGGAAGAACGATAGGTTGATAAGGCTGAAGTTGCTATGTGGCAAGGAGATTGTGAATGTTATCAGTGCTTATGCTCCCCAAGTGGGTTTAGATGCAGAAGAGAAACGACAATTTTGGGAGGACCTAGACGAGGTGGTGCAGGGTGTCCACCACTCAGAGAAGTTATATATTGGAGGGGATCTAAATGGGCACGTTGGGGCGAGCCGAGATGGCTATGAGAGTGTCCATGGAGGCTTTGGGTATGGGCAGAGGGACGCCGGTGGTGAAGCTATTATGGATTTTGCCCAATCATATGATTTAATTTTGGCTAATACTTGGTTTAAGAAGAGGGATTCACACTTGATAACTTTTCGGAATGGAGCAAATGCAACTCAAATAGACTTCCTGCTCACAAGGAGCATAGATAGACAAAGTTGCATAAACTGTAAGGTTATCCCAGGGGAGAGTGTGGTCACCCAACACCGGCTATTGGTAATGACTATTCGTCTGAAAGAGAAGGCGAAGAAAAAAAGTTAGACAAGAAGAACCAAGGATAAGATGGTGGACCCTAAGGGATGCAAAAGCTAAGGTTTTTACAGAAAAGGTAATTGAAGAAGCGGATTGGGATGGAGAGGTGGATCCGGACATGACCTGGTTACGAATGAAGAACTGTTTCCTAAGAGTGGCCAAAGAGGTCTTAGGGGAAGTAAGGGGAAGAACTTCGGTACAGAGAGATACTTCGTGGTGGAATGAAGAGGTGAAAGCAGTAATTAAGCAAAAAAGGGAATGCTATCAAGCCTTAGGAAAATGTAGGAGTGATGAAACCTTTGCAGCGTATAAGGAGGCTAAGAGTAAGGCAAAGGCAGCTGTTCGCCAAGCAAAAGAAAAGGCATATCAGGAGGTTTATGAAAAGCTTGATTCCAAGGAGGGAGAAAGGATCATTTATAAGATGGCAAAGAGAAGACAAGAGGCAAGGAAGGATATTGGCATGGTGAAGTGTGTCAAAGATAAGAACCAAATGGTCCTAGTGCAAGAGGAGGGCATCAAGGACAGGTGGAAGGGGTACTTCGATGAATTATTTAATGGAAGTAATGGAGTTGTGATAGGAGATACCTCTATGAGTGATGAAGAAATCAACATGGAGTATGTGCGAAGGATTAGGAGAGTAGAGGTGGAGATTGCACTGAGGAAGATGAAACCTAAGAAGGCGGTTGGCCCTGATGGGGTACCGATAGAGGTGTGGAGGTGTTTGGGTAAGATTGGTATTGATTGGTTAACAAACCTTTTCAACAAGATATGGACGGCTACAAGGATCCCACAAGATTGGAGGAAGAGCACCTTGGTCCCGGTTTATAAAAACAAAGGAGACGCTCAAGATTGTTCTAACTATCGAGGAATTAAGCTTATGAGCCATACTATGAAGTTGTGGGAAAGGGTGATTGAACAAAGGTTGAGGGCATGCACAAGCATTTCAGATAACCAATTTGGTTTTATGCCTGGGAGATCTACTATGGAGGCAATCCATTTGATAAGACAAATGATGGAGTTTTATAGGGTAAAGAAGAAAGATCTTCATATGGTCTTTATTGATTTAGAGAAGGCATATGACAAGGTGCCAAGAGAGATACTTTGGTGGGCAATGTTGAAGAAAGGTATCCCACGAAGGTATGTAGACCTAGTTAAGGATATGTATCGGGATGTGTCAACAAATGTGAGGACATGCGGAGGGTTGACAAAAGATTTCCCTATTACAATCGGATTGCATCAAGGGTCTGCATTAAGCCCTTTTCTTTTTGCAACGGTTCTAGACGAATTAACTAGACCAATTCAAGATGAGGTTCCATGGTGTATGCTGTTCGCAGATGATATCGTTTTGGTGGATGAGACTAAGGATGGGGTTAATGTCAAGTTGGAGCAATGGAGGCAAAGGTTGGAATCTAGAGGGTTTAAGCTAAGTCGGAGTAAGACTGAATATTTGGTATGTCGTTTTGGCACTCAGAGGGGGACAAGCAATGAAGTGGTGAGTTTGGATGGAAAGGATTTGACCATGAGTGAATGTTTTAAGTACCTAGGGTCGATCATCCAGAAGAATGGTGACATTGATCAAGACGTGACCCACAGGATTAAGTCAGGGTGGCTTAAATGGAGAGCGGCCACGGGAGTGCTATGCGACCGCAGCATTCCCTTAAAGTTGAAGGGAAAATTCTACAGGACTGCCATAAGACCAGTGTTGCTCTATGGTACAGAATGTTGGGCTTCTAAGAAAGAGCATATTAAAAAGATGGAGGTTACGGAAATGCGCATGTTAAGGTGGATGTGTGGAAACACTTTAAGAGATAGAATCAGAAATGAGGTTATTCGCAAGAAAGTAGGTGTGGCGGGCATTGTAGATAAATTAAGGGAAAATCGTCTGCGTTGGTTTGGACATGTAAGACGGAGACCCGAGGGTGCACCGGTGCGAAGAGTGGAAGAGTGGGACCATGGAGGGATTAAACGAGGAAGAGGGAGACCAAAGATGACTTGGTTGGAAGGAGTGAGGAAGGATATGAAGTGCATGGATTTACGTGAGGATGAAGTTTTGGATCGTAAGGGATGGAGGAGAAAGATTTATGTTGATGACTACACGGAATAATCAAATTTGGTTCATGTTAGCCGACCCCACTTTTGGGATTAAGGCTTTGATTGATTGATTGATTGATTGATTGATAATGGTCATATATGATTCCAAATGGCATTATATGACCTTGATATATATTCCCTAGGATCTCAACGCTTTTCGCCACCGGGTCCCATAACCTCCAAATTTCCTTAAAAAGCGTGGATTATAGCCTTCAGTTTTGAAATTTCTAGACCTTTTTTCTTCCGGAAATAAAAATTGCTGAGATGTTTACTATGGTCCCTAATACCCTCTGGGAGCCCATTTGGGTGGATAAAACCATCCAATATGCCTTTAAGCAGTCAATTTACTTTATTAAAACTTGCATTGATTCATAATATCAAGCTACACCACGGACATTTATGACAACATATAATGGTCATATATGGTTCTAAACGGCATTATATGACCTAGAGATGTATCCCCTAGGATCTCAACACTTTTCGCCACCGGGCCCCGTAACCTCCGAAATCCCTCAAAAAGCGTGGATAATAGCCTTCAATTTAGGAATTTTTTGACCTTATTACGCTCGGAAATAAAAATTGCCGAAATGTTTACTATGGTCCCTAGTGCTTTCCGGGAGCCCATTTGGGTGGATAAAACCATCCAACATGCCTTTAAATAGTCAATTTACCCGATTACAACTTGCACTGATTTCGTTTAATCAAACTACACCACGGACATTTATGACAATATATAATGGTCATATATGGTTCCAAACGACATTGTATGGCCTTGAGATGTATCCCCTAGGATCTCAACACTTTTCGCCACCGGGCCCCGTAACCTCCAAAATTTCTATAAAGCGTGGATAATAGCCTTCAATTTTGGAACTTTTTGACCTTTTTTCTCCCGAAAATAAAATTGCCGAGATGTTTACCATGGTCCCTAATACCGTCCGGGAGCCCATTTGGGTGGATAGAACCATCCAATATGCATTTAAACAGTCAATTTACCAGATTACAACTTGTACTGATTTCATAAAATCAAGCTACACCACGGACATTTATGACAACATATAATGGTCTTATATTGTTCCAAAATTTATTATATGACCCCGAGATGTATCAATCTAGGTTTTGTAATATCTTGAAACACTGAGTTTGAGCAACAAGCTTAAGCCCTGGTTTTTCCTTCTGGTGTGAGTTTAGCATATAGCCACCAATTTTAAAAATATTTTACATGTAATTGTCATATTCTCTTGTATCCTTGGTCTGCAGTATATAAATACCTTCTTTTTTTCCTTTCAAATTCACACACTCAATTATGTTGGTATTCAAGTTGCCAAAGAAACACTGTTGTACCTTGTACACTTTTTCAATGTATAAAATTTGTAGAGGCTGCAATACTCATTTAAGGGAATTTCAATAGAAAGACTAGTAAATGTTCCCTGGGTTATTCTTTTTCAATTCTTTTTCTTCTTTGGATTATTATCGATGCATTAATCTTTCTCCTAAACTGTTCCCTGGGTTCAATACTCATTTGTACAGACCAAAGAATACAAGCTCGTAAATTTGAAAGAGAATGACATAGATGGAGTGCAGAAATCATACAAGATATTGTTGGCATGTTCCGGCTTGAAGCATGCTTTGACTAGTGGCGTTGGGTATAATCGCCGAGTTGCTGAATGTCAAGAGGCAGCAAGAGCTCTCCTAGAGTGAGGATTTATTCTTCTATGATGTTATTCATCATTGTTCCCCTTCATTGTTTTGCATTTCACCACCTTTTTCATGATTATTTGAGTACTCCTTAAAAGAGAATGTCTTTTTATGCTTTTTGTTTAGTTATTGAGAAGATTTTGTTAATTACTCTATTCATTAGATAGATAAAATACTTGCAGGTTATTATTCAGAAAAGAGATTGGATGAGTTTATAATGGCATTGGATGCTTACTTTGCCATACAAAGCTTACTGTCAGTTGTGCCTGTATATACATGAACACATTAGTAACCCTCACTTGTTTGACCATTGCAGTGCTGCTGGGAAGCATGAAGTAGAGGCTGTTCTATCCAATGGTCAGGATCTGCTCATATTGCTGATCTAAAGTATTCTACTACCTTTGTTGTTGACCTTATCAGTAATTCTAATGCTTGGTTATCTTGCTCGAACAGTTGAACAGGACGTTTATGAAGCTCACAAGGTAGTCAGTCTTATCTACAATCTACTATGATACTGTTTATCTAGTCCTGGTGAAATATACTGTACTGTGCAAAAGGCATGAAAGACAAGTTATTAGTTAAAAAAGAACTTTACTGATACAGTGATACAGTCTACAGCTACAGGCAATATCTGCTTAGCATATCTTTTCAATACTGAGTGATGGAAATGGTGGTCATGAATCATGATTGTTGTCATTTTATGTTTTCATAGTTGTCGTATTTCTCCATTAGTAAGCAAATATCCTCTGAATAGTAGGATTGTGGGAACGGCGAGAAACTTTTAAGGGAGATAACTTGGTCTCATGTTTTATACAATCATCTGGATAGGCATTAGCTATGCCTTTGGTGTGTTGGATTGAGGAAGTGGTATCACATTTTTCCACTAAAATTTTGTCACAGCTTGCTAAGTTCTGCTATTAATTTGGGTCACTGCTTGCAGTTTCTTCAACAAGGTTACGTTCACAGTTATCCATAGGCATATTGAAGTTTTAACTGTAAAGTGTAATCCCTTGCCAGTAGCTATTTTCTTTATTACCTATGATCTCTGCAAATGAAAATCTTCTTTGTCATCTATTTTCTCCTTTATACTAATTTATTATATCACTGCAACATCTACCGAGTTTAGGTGTTTGACATTCTGGATTACCACACAAAGATTTTCAAGTCTTTCATGAACTACAGAAAATACTATATGCTATTATATTATCTTGTTCTTATTGATTATAGGACAAGCTAGAACCTCTTCTTGCTCGTAGAGCAGAGCATTATTTCTCAGAGAATACGCGTGTGAGGAAAGGTAATCCTCAAATCGCAACTTGCTTCATGTTATAACAGTTGTTTCATTTATTTCCAGTTTGTTCCATGCATTAGAACTAATTTAGCCTATATTTAACATTGATTTGATTCAGGAATTGAAGCATGGGCTTCGGGTAGGATGGATGATTTTGGAAAATTGATTACTGCCTCTGGTCAAAGTTCAATACAGAATTATGAATGTGGTATGCATCATATCATTATTTTCCCTCTCTTTCAAGGTCATTGATGATAAATTCAAAGCTGTTATCCTACCCATAACAATTGCTGTGTTTTAGTTTATAATCTGAATATAATTTTCTTAAGATTTTGATTGCTCATATATATGATTTGTTGAGTTTGTTCCGTCATAATGCATTGAAGCATATTCTGACTCACTCTTGTCATGATTCTCCCATAATCTCAGGGTGTAAACCTCTGATAGAACTTTATGAAGTCCTCCTGAGAGCTCCTGGTGTATTAGGAGCCAGGTTCAGTGGTGCTGGTTTCCGAGGATGCTGCATTGCATTAGTCAATGCAGATCTTGCATCAGAAGCTGCTTCGTTCGTGAAAAGGGAGTACAGCAAGCTTCAGCCAGAATTGGTCAGTAAGATCGACCAAGGAGCTGCAGTATTGATTTGTGAATCGGCGGATGGTGCTCGTGTAATTGCTGCCCCTTAACTTGATAATACTACTTCATTCTGTACAAGTCTTGTTGACTCAATCTGCTTAATTCATTAATTAGTTTATTGTATCTATTCATATGTAGCTGAATGATATATCATTTTTTAAGAAAGCGAACCACAATCTTCTTCCCTTTCCTTGGGAAAAACCTTGTAGTACTATGATTAATAAAATAACCTCTATTTCTTTTTACCTGGTACATTTTGAATTTTACGATATCTAATGCACTTCTTTGACCACAAATTTGTTTAATTTGAAATTCAATAAATAAAAAATAAAAAAAAAAGACATTTTGAAAATACATTTCAATGCATTTTATACTTTATAATAGTGTATTTCATGGGAAATTTTTACCTTTATGATTTTCCTAGGAATTAAGGGTCTGTTCACTTTAGCTTAATTTCAGCTCACTTTAGTTCAGTTCTTAATTTCCTTATCTCATAAACAATTCAGTTCAACTCGGCTCAGTTTAGTTCAGTTCAGCTTAGCTCATTTTTATGTTATGTGGCTAGATGCAACATGCTGACAATAAATATTAAATTTGGCTGGAGGTTAGGCCTTAGGGAGGGTTGTTTTGATTTACCTATGTATGTATATTTTATTTTTGTAAAGTGTGAGGAGAACTGGAGAAGGATAATTGTCGCGGGTCAATTATGTCTTAGGCCTTATTTGGTTGGCTAAATATTTTGTGGAATAGGTAAGGAAATTTCCGCACTAATGTGTATGAATGTATCTCTCAGAAGGGAAAAAAAATATATATATGAATGTATGGCTGCTTATATCATGGACACTTTATATGACTACATTTATCATCACTTTTTTATTTCAATGTCATATTCCCTTGTCAAAAAGCTTGTCAATAAACCATTGGAGGTGGAATAACTATTAATTCTACTTCAATATTATTATATACCTTGTAAAGAAATATTCATTTCATTTATGAACGTCTGGAAAGATTTGCTACTAGGTCTATATATTTCTACATCTTGTGAACATTTGTTTGGATGCTTGTTGTCAAAATCGATCTGCTTTAATTTTTCAGAAAACTAAATACATAATTTTTTTAAAAAAAAAAAAAAACATAATTCCTTTATCATAATTCTAATGGGAAATTAATGGTTTGATTGTGATTATTTCTTTTTTCTATTGACTATTTTTCACAATTTGAATCTTAATAATCAACTTTATCATACTCTTTTTCTTTTAATATTGGGCTATTGGATAAAAAAATATGTATCAATTCTTAATTTCATTGTAACCTTCCCGCAAAAAAACAAAAAAAGAAAAAAAAATACATTGTAACCTGCAACAATCACGTACAAGTGTACAACTAACTAATAGATTATTGGCTAAATCACCAAAATTCGGCAATAAAATTTGACAAATACTTCATCAATCTCTTTTTCTTCCATTATTCGATAAAAAAATCAATCCTTAATTTGTAAGTCAAATACGGAGCACATCATAACCTACTAAAATATGTGATTTGCTAAATACGGACATAAAATTTTCAAACACTAACATAACTATTTCGAAAATACCCCCTACCCCTTCCTTTTTTTTCCCTAAATGCTAATCCACCTAAAAAATAAAATTGTACTTGCATGTCCGGAGAATCTTCAACTTAGCCTTTAATTAAATCAAAGCATATAATTAAATTTATGATTGCTCAATCAAGCCACAATTTATATTTGAAAAAAAATATATCAACCTATCCACGTTAAATCATCCCATACTAAATTCTATAAAAATGAAAATAATTGAACTTTAAATTAATTAATAATTGCTTGACTTCAAATCCCATGTTCCTATCCACCTCCATACACGAATTGAACACGGTATGAGAATGTGCATATGCCCTGCCTTGAACAAATTTAGCCACTTATTTTCTTGTACATGTTTTTTTTCTGTCCTTTTGGTTGTTTAATTCGGCTAATAATTAGCAAATTAATTAGAAAAAAATAAAAGTCATTGGGTAATTCACCAAAAATTGGGCAACATATATACATTTAAAAATATTTAGGTCATCATTTGAGCAATAAAATAATTATCAACAACAAAATTCTAGAAGAGATGAAGTAAGGAATTATTGATAAAATGATCAAAACTAGAAATTAAACTTCAACTACATTTGATTGGGTGTAAGGGAATTCACTTAACCCCCGCCCCCTCTCTCTCTCTCTCTCTCTCTCTCTCTCTCTCTCTCTCTCTCGTAGCTAGATTAGCTTAACTCTATTAGAAGTGTTTATCTTAAATGAACTTACTGAACTTATTTGAATTTATTAGACTTGAAACAAATAAAATAAGGTAAACAAAATAGCCTCTCATTGCTTGTTGTTTGTGGAGCATAACTAGGGGCATGTTCTCTTCAGCTTAATTTCAGTTCAGCTCAGCTCCAATCAATTCAATTCCTAATTTCCTTCTCTCATAAACAATTCATTTCAACTCTATTCACTTCAATTCAGTTCAGCCCCATTCAATTCAGTTCAGTTTAGTTCAATTCAGTTATTTTCAATAAATCGAAATAGGTCCTTAATACTGACAAGATTAAGGTATGACTACGAGTACTATTTTTTAAAAGTTAAGTATTACGTATGAAATGGGTAATCTACGCGATGGTATCCAAATAACCGCCCATTTCCTTATGTTTTGGGGTTAAAGTAACTGCCCATTTTCCTACGAAAGTTCTTCGTTCGAAACTTGGATATTGTTGTGCAATTGTATACCATGTTCATAAATAATCTTAACAATATTTGTTGCTTATTCAGAGATCTCCTGTCCTTATGAAGCCACTTAATAAATTGTCTACGAAAATGCCTCATTGCCTATAGAGCCGATTCGGGACTATTTTATGATTTTCATTTTTGGAATACTAAATTAATGTTTGTGTAAAAAAAGATTAATTATTATTAACATTGTTCGTATAACAGTCAATATCTTGGAAATTTTTAATTTTCTTTATTTTGATAAATTAAGTTTGAGTCTGGTCGATCGAAGAGAAAACGAGTTTAGTGACACATGTCAACAATTGAGAATAGAGTGAGAATTAAGGGAATCTCTCTACTCCTAAGCAAATATAGATGATGGGGCTTTAATTTGAGACCTTCAAGTCACAAGGTGAGTTGTCGAGTTCCCCACTATCTCTACTAAGCAAGCAAGTTTAATTTATGCATCCCGAAAATTAAAAATCTTAATGGTTAAAATTGTGTATTGGAAAATGTAAAATTCGATCAACATGTTAGAATATTAGTATAACGGATAAAGTATACAATATTTATATACAAATCTAGGATAGGACTTCATACATAATGATCGAAAAAAATAATAACAATAATGGCATAGTGCTTGTATGATGAGATATTCGTGCCTATGAAGTTATAAAAAGGCCACCAAATGTCTAAGATTTCCAAAACCACCATACATTATTTTCTTCCAAAACCAAAATCCTCTTACTAAATCAATATCTAAAATATGTTGAGATTTAACTTTCTAGTGGAAAATTTTAAACATGTTCATAGTTTTCTATATCTAGGTTTTGTCTATCTAATTACATCCATATATTGGATATCCTCAAGAATATATGATTTTATTATTTCTCATGTTACCCATTTTTTTATTGAGGTAAGTTACTTCATTATTGCATCAAGTTTTGGGTTCTTGATTTTAAAAAGTCTTACCTCCAAAACAACCAACCCTAACACGACAAAAGATCTAGATTTGTTCTTCACCTCAGTATCAGCCATAACGGTTTCTAGTATGTCTACCATAGAAATGGAGGTATTTACGAATTCACAACTAATTGTTATTACGATTTTAATGTTCATAGGAGGTGAAGTATTTACCTCCATGGTTGGTCTCCATTTTTCGGCCTCCAAGCTCAAATATACACCCTCCCATGTAAGAAGTAGAGTCAATTCCGTGGCTAGCCTTCCACTCCCACCCGAAAGTTTTGAGTTAGGAGTCATTGTACAACCATCATTACCTCAAGAAACTTCAACTATGGAAAAAACAAAATCAGAAATAGATTTTCTCATAAAATCCAAGTCAATTAGGGTTTTAGGTTTCATAGTTTTGGCTTATTTACTCTTAGTTCATGTCCTAGGAATTTCTATGGTACTTATTTACGTCAATGTTATTTCAAGTGCCAAAAATGTTCTTGAGAAAAAAGACCTTAAAAAATTTACCTTTTCAATTTTTACTATAGTCTCAACTTTTGCAAGTTGTGGATTCATTCCTACAAATGAAAACATGCAAGTTTTTAGCCAAAATACCGGTCTTTTATTGATCCTAATCCCTCAAGTTCTCCTTGGAAACACTCTATTCCCATCTTTTCTACGATTTTTGATTTGGGTTTTAAGCAAGATTGGTAAAAAGACGAGGCCAAGTATTTGATGAGAAATTCAAAAGATATCGGATTCCATCATTTGCTTCCTAGCAAGCACTGTAAACTTTTAGTAGTGACAGTTTTGGAATTTATATGCGTGCAATTTATATTATTTTGTGCTATGGAATGGGGATTTGACGGATTAAATGGCCTTAATGTTTATCAAAAATTAGTGGGGATTTTATTCGTGTGTATAAATTCAAGGCATACAGGTGAAAGCATTGTTGATCTATCCAAAATTGCCCCAGCAATTCTGGTATTATTCGTCGTTATGATGTTAGTGTTCTTCCTCTCTATTATATATATATTCTTTATTTTTATTGATTATTGTTCTTAGTATACAATAAGAAGTATATTATTGATAACATGTTGGTTGCTATGATGCATGTGCATGTATATTATTGTTGTACGTTGAGGTACATTGCTTAGTGTGGATTTAATTTAGTTTATTATTTAGGATCGAAATTGAGTAATTTTATAGATATGGTATATATAATACTATGATTAGGAAAATTTTAAATCAGGAGTTTATCGTAAGCTAAGTGAGTTGAAGATGTAGGAACAACCGTTCGTTCTTTTTTAAATACCTTAGCTAATTAGCTTACCATGCATTTGCTTAGTTGTATTCTTTTTTTACAAAAATAATAATTATCTTTATTTCATTAACAGCAACAAACATTCTCTTTTTTTACCTCTCTCATTCTAACCATGTGAGTTTATTTGTACAAAGAATTATAAATGATACTCCGTATCAATACTATCAAATGCTTATTTGTATTTTTAAGGGCTCACATAGTCACACATATTATTACCGTATATTTTATGATGAAAGACTTTATTTATTTATTTATTTTATAGAAATTTTTAACCGATCGAAGGAATTAGATTAATTAAGGGATAGATTGTCCAATAATACATACAAAGCAATCTCGGATGGGACATGTATGATTTGGAAGACTAATTTAATAATCTTAATAGGATGTAAATATGTAATAATGTTTAATATAAAACATTATTTAAACACAAATTTTGTCTCTATTGAATAATGATTGTCTTCGTCCTAGGTAATAAACGATCGTACTCTAAACATAGTCGTTGACTCGTTGTACCATATATTATCTGCCTAGGTTACGTCTTTATTCTAATATAAGTAATGGTCAACCGAATCATATAATAATCTCCTATTATAAAGCCATCATTACTAATTAAATATGTGTGTGGCTTAGTGTCTAATTTCAAATTAAGACAAACAACCATCAAGCACTTGGTGTATGTAAATAGTTGATAAGGATTTCACTTTAAAACCTTAAGATTATTGGTTCGATTCCTGCCAGTTGCGGTTCTTAGGAGTAGAGTGAGGATTCTTTATCCTCCCTCTGCCCCCTTCGTCCTAAGAGTCTGATATGTGTAGCTCATGCGAAATTTAGTAGGGTTATCATTTTTCTTTTTAAGAGAGGCACATAACCTCCTAATAGAGTTGTCTATTAAGAGGAGCACCTTAAACGACCGTTGAAGGCCTTTTTCTAAGGTGTCCGCCTCTTTGAAAAAGTATATCAGTATAAACTTGTCTTTGTGTAGACCGCGCGTGCTTTTCTTATTTATAAGCCTCTAACTCCTCCATCCTCAACCTTTTTTTCTCACTTTCTACTAGATCGGAATATTCTATCCGTTCTCATATTACACTCTGTTTGTATTACTTGCAACAAAGGAATATTTTATGTCTCACAAATAAAACCCATTTATTGCGAGCTGAGTAATGCGAACCGGATTCTTAAAATTCTTCAATTAGGGTTACTAATATTTTTTTCCTACTTAATTCTTACTAATCAGACCCACACCATATCATGCCTACCTGTTTTATCTTGCCCTCTTTTCTCCTCTTCTCTCAAATTCATGTGCCAGCATTCATGAAATTTTATCGAAGAATTATTTATGAATTATGTCTCAATTGTTTAGGGACCCTTTTTTAAATTTTCACCATACATGAGCCCTGAAATTGACCGATGTAGCATTGCTTCCTAAATACTGTAATTGTTTAAAAAACTAATTTGGAGTAAATCAATTTTTCATCAAACTAACTGACATGAACAATTGAACATGCATATGATCCATGATCCCCTCCTAATCTTTCAGCTGATTATTTTAATTGTGATTGACTTATGTATGTTAAGCCTAAACATAGGATCATTCATTACATCACAATTTATAACGGACATCTATCCTAATCATATTCAGATATTCCTATTCTTTGAATTAATTGTATACCAAAAATTAAAATATTTCCAACATTCCAATCAAGATAAAAAAATAATAGCTGATCAACCAAATCAGCATCAATTATTATACAACCGGTTGTATCTTTTCAGTGTATACCTTGAATTGGTGTGGTACTAGCTAGGTAACATTGTGGTGATTATTTGTATATTAGTTAGTGATTACAATATTTAATGTGTGTTTTTTTTTACCCATAAATTATTATTATTATGTTTTTTTTTTAATAACATTTGCATGTACGTACCGTGCAGGTATCTTCCCCCTTATACTTCATTTCTGCCAAAAAAAGATGAGGAAGGAAAATTTGCGCAAATACTATGTAAAGAAGAAAAAAAGAATAGAAAGATTTTGAAGAATATTATATTCTCTCAACTCAGCTACCTTGCCATATTCATTATCATCATTTGTATTACCGAGAGGCAAAAGATGGTTGATGATCCCCTCAATTTCAACGTTTTTAACATCACATTTGAGGTTATAAGGTACGTTTTTATAAAAAGTATCATTTCAAATATATATATATATATAACACAAATTTAACATCTATAATATCACGGAATATAACAATTTTAGAAGGTAATGAAATTTTGCTCGCTAAATAAGTAAAATTACACATTGTCTCAACCCCTCAGAATCATTGTTTCATCCCATACTCTCACACACTCCCATTCATTGAATCCGTAAATTAAAGGTTATTTTGGAAAGGAAAACTTTTGTGTACACCCGGTTTTCAGTAATTTACTGTACATCGGGTACACTTTTATCAGATTTAGTGTCACTTTTGTCAAATTTAGTGTCACTTTTGTCACATTTATCAATGAAGCATAAAAAACTCTTATATATGTTAGGATAACTTTTGTGCGTTTGAGTGTAACTTTTGCACATTTTATTGTCACTTTATAACGGATATTCAGTAATTTACTGAACATCCGTTTTATTTAAAAGTTTGTATTTTGGAAAAGTTGCAGATGATTTTATTTAGGAAAAGGTCGTAACAAATATTTTTAAACAGAAATAATATTTGTGACTATTAATTCTAAATAGTGAAGATAATAATTGGAGCATGCACCGTACTCACAATGTGACTTTTGTAAGATACAAAGCTTCATACTACATACTACCATTGTAATCTTTGCAAATTCCAGAAGAAAATATTTTTGAGTTAGCACTTAAAAATTGGTTAGCCTTTAAATCCGATATAACTTTCTAGAGATTATTTTAGCCTAAATATACACTACTACGCTAGTTGACATCTATTCCCGAGCATTCTGATTACTTCTAATTATGAGAAAAAAATTCTAGGTCAATAATGAAGTTTCTTTATTTCAATAATTGGCAGTGCGTATGGAAATGTTGGGTTCTCAACAGGGTACAGCTGTAGTAAGCAATTGAAAGCTGATCCAAATTGTGTAAACAAAACGTATGGATTTGCTGGGAGTTTTAGTGATCAAGGGAAATTGATTCTAATTATTGTCATGTTTTTTGGAAGACTCAAGAAATTTAGCTTGAAAGGAGGCAAAGCGTGGAAGCTTCTCTAACCCTATCAAAAAATTCTTAATTCCTCCCGATATATTACTACTTACTCATAAAAAAGATAATCTGTAACAATTTAGAATCTATCTATGTGAGTATTGAGTACAATATCGGGTGGAGTTGCGAAATTTTTTTTTACGCCCCAAAAAAAAAAAAAAAAAAAAAAAAAAAAACGGTGTATGATAAGTTTGAACCTACTAATGTTCTCTTACTTCTCTATAAGATAAATTGAAGCCTTAGCGCGCAAAGGCGCGTGCACAAAATAAAGTCCCAGAGAAGGCAAATGTTAAATTCTCGAAAAGTCCAAGCACCCTTTTATTCAGCCTAAAGCTGGTGTGTTATGATTTCCTAGTCTTAAGCATTGAGATACTGAAGGGAGAATGTGAGGGTTGTAAGAGTCTGTTGCATTTTGGCACTACCATGTTGTACTATAGAAGCAATCAATTAAGTTGTACAGTTTTCACTTTTTTTTTTAATGGGTCCTCAATTTGTGATTGATAAAGTGTTAACTCCTAGTCTCCTAACAAGAACACCACAAAAAAAATATGGAGTACTCGTACGAGTTATGATTTCCACGCTTATCAAATTAATTTCAACATTCCTTGTTCTCTATAAAAAGAGTGCATTAATAATAACTACGCTTTCATAAAAGAAGACATCATCAAATTTTGAAGTAGAAAAATCAATTCTCATGATACATACCTAGGTAAGCATGTTAGAAGAACATAAATCCGTCATTTATTCTATTCGATGTGAAACAACAAAATCATTTTCCTCACCAAGTTAAGCTTGGTCTAGTGGCAAAGTTTGTATCGCATAGTTTGTATCTTACAATTAAGAGGTTGTGGGATCAAACCACAATAGTGACACTTTGGGGGTGAGAATTCCCTTACCCTTCCGGCCTTCCCCCTCCCCCCTACTCCTAAAGTGTCTAGCACATTAACCCGAGCCGCCGGGCCAGGAGGACCTGTAAGAAGTAAGATGTTCTAGGGCCCTTCTCCTTACGGACCTACAAAAAAATCATTTCTCTCTTCTCGTCTATCTCTTCTCTTTCCATCCCCATATATCCCTTCATACTCCTTTTTTATCAAACTTTCTAGCAAGGATCCAAACAAAGGAAAACAATACAGTATTTCAAATTATTATTTGTTTAAGCTGATTCATTTTGAGCTACAAACAGCCAAACACTCAATAAATCCCAAATTTTGTAGGGAACAATAGTCCCATTCTTTGGTTTGTAGGTCCAACCTCATGAATAACCTAAATCATTGAAGTTATACAGCTTTATGGTGGTTCAATTCAACAGCACATGATAATAGTGAGCTGAGTAATGCAATCAACTAACAGAATAAAGAGTACAGAGCAAAAACAACTAATAAAGCCAAAAAATGAGATGAAGAAAACGACTAACCACCTCTCTTTTAGAAATAAAGATAATTGACATTTCCTTAGAGAAAATCTTAACAGCAATAGAGTGCGTAGTAGATCAACTTACAAACTCGGGAGCCCTGCGACTCTTCCCACGATTATAAACAACAATACTACTAAACATAGTCAATCTACTGCCTGCTGCATGAACTTCTTAATAAACGGTACCCTGATTTCGCTGCTCATGTCATAAGTGCCTGTAGTTTGCAATCACTGTCTACCCAATGCAAGGTCATGCCACGTATCTCCATCGGCTGCTGGAGTTTCTTCATCTGCAGTGATGCATTAAAAAAAAAGGTTATTATTTCCAAGTTCCTATGTGAGTGTAGAAATTAAGTTTCTTACAGAAAACATGATCAAGTAGTTGTAACAGAAACTCAATTCTGGAATTTGAATTGTTGAACATAGTACTATATATATTTAGAGGAGAAAAGAAAGATAATTAAAATCTAATACCCTCCCCAAAAAATAAAAAATGGAAGAGTAAAATGCAACAAAGTTCACAGCTAAGAATTCAAACAAAAACTTAAGCTTATGAACAAGACAAACGAAAAATGTGATGGAGCCATATTTAAGGAAAAACATCTAGTGGGTATATCAAATACTGTGCCAAAATGCATCCAATTGTAAGAGGGATCAACAAAACTAATCATCAAATTCCTGGCCATTGTTGAAACTTATATCTTGAAGTCAAGCTCGCTAGGACTAAGAGCCTTGGTGCATGCTCAAAATCAACCAGACAACCACTGAGAGAGTAAATCTAATGTAACTGAATGAGCGAAACTGTTTGATCCATCGCTTTGTTTAAATAGCATGAATATATTCTTTATATCGAAGTACATGACTCAAGTTGTCTATATAGTGGTAATATCTGCCTTCACTCACTCCTCTGTCCTCTGTATCTTGTCGCCAAAGGTGGAAGGATGGTTTAGTGTCTATGGGAGAAAATCTGTCTCTGATTTAGCAGTCATTCAAGGATTTCTTTAGCACGACTTTACAAAGCTCAAGGTATGCAACTGTCATTAATTTTACAGCACATGCACCAGGTTTACCTCTGGTTATTAGGGAAAGGATACATGCAAAACTCTTTCCATAAATTAGATCTATGCACTCAGAAACTAGTCAATGTCATTAATCTTGATTTTAAGGAGCATGATTAGCTTTAAAATGTTTGCTAAACTCACTCGTCAAGTTTGTAGAAACCTTAGAACTCCGCCAATCTGATCATGTCTCGTCAAACTTTCAATATCACAACCTCACAGAACGTGGAGGGAAACCATTATTCTCCAAAGACTCCAAAATTAATCCTTGTCAGCAAACTTTTGGACACACTGTTAATATATTTCCTTAATCCCTGAACACAACTCTCAACAAAGTAACTATATCTTCCTTGTACTTTCCTTCTTGCATTCTACTTGTAAGTGTCAAGGCATATAACTGCTTTCTCCCGGTTTCGTGGTCGAATATCTTGTACATTCTAAAGTAGCATTTGACTATCAACAAACCAGTCGATTGTAATTATTTGAGCTTCCTAATCAACTTTCCTAAGGAGATACTAGTGAAGTAGTGATTATAATATATGAACTGCATTTAGATGTAAATCATGTAATGCTCCTAGAAAATGCCAATAGCTAATAAAGTACTATATCCACTTTGTACCTCATTCTCCCCAAGCGCTCTGAAATCAAACATGGGCACACAACCACCGAGGAATCGTATCATCAGAACTCAAATACACATTCCAAATCCTCAATCCAAACAGTAATCTCCAATACACCAAAAATTCAAATTGTTCTTACAAAAGGCAAAACTAAAAAGTTCAGAAATTAACCATCATAATGCATAATTGCATAAATCCAATGACACAAAATCACATGAAAATCATGCAGGATACCTAATCAAAGAAAAACCCCAATAAAACCCTAAATCCATTTTCTGCAGAATTACAATTCAGGAATAATTGAAAATAAAAATACACAAAATGACCCAGAAAATTCTGCAGAATTACGATGTTCTTTAAAGTTTGAACCCCAAATGTATAAACAAACTATAACCAAATATGTAATCATTAATCAATTAAAAAAATTACGGAAAGATGAAGAGAAAAGAGAGACTAACTGGGTTCATCAGCTTCTTCAGTTCGAGCAACAGCAATTGGTGGTAAATCAATATCTGAAACAAAATTCAACCCAGAAAAATTGAGCAAAGATTAGAAAGATAGAAGAAGAAACAAATCAGTAAAGACAGTTGAAAGAGGAGCAGGGGTAGTTACCTTCATCAGGAAGAGTATCTCTCATCCAATCTTCATCAACAATATCAATGAGAATTCCTAAGCTCAATAATTCCGCCATTTTTGAGTTTGTTTTCTGCTTTCTTTTCTTTGCTCTACTTGATGGGAAGGGAATTACGGAGTATTGTTATGTTTAACAACGGGAAATATTTTGGAGTACTTCAGGTCGGTTGCAGGTCGGGTTAAGTTGATTCAGGTTCGAATCTTTTTTTTTTTTTTTTTTGCCTGTTTTAGTTTGGATATTGTTATGATCTGTCATCGTGATTTTAATAAATTTAAATTTATTTTATAAGAATTATATTATCTGACTTTCAAAATAAAACAAAAAATTAAAATTTTTAAAATTATTGTGATTTTAATAAATTTGACTATTTTTATTCATTCTATCATAAGATTTTAAAATTATAAAACCAAAAAACAGAAAACTATAACAATGCGAAACGAGCTACAACTCTTTTCATTATTACGTCCTGAAATGTGAGGACTATGACTAGGTACTTTATTTTTTCATGGAATGCTTACTTTGCTAAAATCAAAGACGAAGTATAAAGCAATGACTCTTTACCATTCAGAATAATATGTTTGGCTTTGAATGACATTGTTGTACCATAATGCAAGAAGCAAACGAGTCATGTCTAAGTCAATGTGAGGTTATGATATGAGCCTTCGACGCAAAATCAAGTACAACACACTTTCAATTTTAACTAGTTTGTGGACTTGGGCGATGCGCCGGATTTTTACAATAATATTTGTTGTAATTTATGATTAAATTTCTTGTAATTAAATTTGTTGTTCATATTGTCATTTGCTACATATTTATGTTTTGTATTCAAAAATTATATAAAAAATCACATAGCTCAGTGCTAAGACACTTAGTTGTAGTATTAGAGGTTGTGAGTTCAAATCTTGTGGTGAACATTTCTATTTTATTATTATTATAAGTAAATGACATACAATGAAGACAAATGAAAGGGATAGCCACGTGGCGTTATGAGTAGTTGCATGAGTGACATGGCGTAGTGAGCGAAACTAACGTGACACGTGGACGTTGTTAGAAACGCCTTTTAATATATTAGTATAGATTAGGTGCCGTATATAATGAAAAGTGATTTTGCAATAGTCTTTGTAACTAATGCTTTGGAAATTGTGTTTTATAACAAAGCAACAAAATAGATACAATGAAGGCTTAAATTAGTTTACTTATTTACGAGTACTTATCAAATCTAGGTGGTAAGTGATTATAAAAATAAGTAATTTGATTGATTAATTCAATCATCCATTCTTATATGAAAATAGAAAGAGGGTAATAACACGCACAAGTTAACCCTTTTTTTTAACAATATAATCATCTAAATTGTTTAAGATGTTGAAGTGTTTTTTTTTTCCCTTCAATTTACACTATATTAACAACACATATAAATATTAGATTCCTCACACTAACTATAACTTCAATAAGAGTGCCTGTCAAAGAAAAAGAAAAACTTCAATTAGAGTGATTGCTAGATGTAGGGGTGGCAATTCGGGTCAGCGGGTCGGGTTTGGGTCAGATTTTGGGGGGTTGTGCCTATCAAAGAAAAAAGAAAAACTTCAATTAGAGTGATTGCTAGATGTAAGGGTGGCAATTCGGGTTAGGGTCGGGTTTGGGTTAGATTTCGGGTTGTGCTTACAAACTACGAAGTATTATAAAATACAAAAAGTTTAAAACTTAATATTATAAAGATATATGAAATTTTGGTCAAATCGGATCGAATTCGGATTGTTCGGGTTCGGGTTTCTCTCATAAGCTTCGAGTCGGGTTATCGGGTCTGGTCAGAAATTGCCAGCCCTAGCTAAAAGTTAAATTCACATTCATATCATAATTAATAGTAAGATTATTAACACTTCTCATTGTAACATGTTCATTACAAGTTTACAACACTACACTCTCACAAAATCACAAGTGTAAAATCAATTTCAAATGTAAAACTTTATGAGTAATCATCTCATAAACTTTACGGTTAACCAGTTTTATTTTAAACCAGTCGTCAAATTTTCCTCTTAAAAATTACAATTGATCAAAATATTTTCTATCCAATATTTTCCTTTCTATTACATTCCCTCTCAAAAAAATCCATAATAATTATAACTAGATGAAAGCCCGTGCGATGCACGGTTTTTTCATATATAAATCTCAAGAAAATATATTTTTGTATAGATTCTATGTTTTTTTTTTAAATTATTTGATTTATTTTACTATCTAATAGTTTCAGACAAAAAAAAAACACATAATATTTTAATTAAAGTGTTATTACAAAAGTTTTTTTTTTTTTAAATGTAATTTATGATTCGACTTTTTTTTATTGTTGTTTTGTATTTTATTGTGGTTGTTAATGATATGACAACTGAATTTGAAAATATGAATAAATTGTAAATATGATATCTTTCAAAAAAAATTTGTAAATGTGATATTTTATCTGTTACATATTAGGATAAAATCTTTAATATGAAACGATTTTTTTTATTTTTAAATAATTTAAATCCTAAATCATTATTCGTTGTTTTTTAAAAGATAAAAATATTAAAAAATAATAAAATCATGTACTATAGATAGAATCACCAACTTCGTTCACACCCATATCTTTTCCATCCAATTAAAATGGATATATAAAACATGTTAGCAAAAATAAAATTTACATAAAATTAATCTTTATAGTCTTATAAAAGAAATCAATATATATATTTACCGGAAGTGAAAAATTGTTGTGAAATTGATCTAAAAATTTTAATTGTACAAAATCAAATCTAGATCTATGCATTGGAATTTTATCATCATCCTCAATTGGCCGAACAATAATATTTTAAAAAATTAAATCATTATTTCGATGTCACTAACAATGCGTGCGGTATTGCTTCTTATTTGTAGCGATTGAAAAGTATCTAATGGCGTAAACTTTTCTTTCAATTTATTTTGGACAAAAAGCTACAAAGTTGGCTTTAATTGAGGCATGAAGGCAATCATCTTGTAATTAAAAATAAAAATTAAGTTAATTTGATGGCTTGATTATGCTACCTAAATCACAAAAAAACTGTTTTTATCATAAAATTAATTAATAAAAACTAAAAAGGTTTATAAGAAATTTAAAAAATGTAAACGATTTATAAAGATATAATATCTCTTCATACTTTGATTTTCCAATCATTTTTGATTGAATTTAATTCTCTGATTTAATTAGATCTACATGTAAAAACAAAATTCAATAAACAAAACATAAACATATAATCATTAAGTTTTCCAAATAAACACAATGTAAGCAATAATCACAAATATATACATTTAACAAACGAAATTTAAAAATTAAACTAAGAATTACGCAACCAGATGACCTAAAACTAGGGGTGTTCAAATCCGGGTACCCGGGTTTTCGGGTACCCGAAAACCCGGGTACCCGGAGTTTCGGGTACTTGTTAATTTGTCCCATGTCCCGACCCGAATATCTCGGGTACCCGGGTTCCGGGTACCCGAATTATTCGGGTCTGGGTATAGGGTACCCGGATCTTTTTTTTTTTTTTTTTTTAAAGGTTTATTTATCTTTCTGAAAATTAATGTTTATTTCTCTTATACGTATACCAGTATAAAATATCTCGTATAATTATACTAGTATTTCTTGTAAAAAAAAACAATATGCTGTATAAAATAAATTAAAAAAAAACAAATAACAAAACAACTTTCTTATCAGTATAATATAATAAGAACAAGTTATACAACCCCAACAAAAACCCAATTTAAAGAGTACTATCACGTTATTACTATCAAATCCATGAATGACTATACTAATCCAGAATTCCAAACACAATTAAAAATAATTTAGTACTAATTAACTTGTAAAACACTAAAACCCACAATAAAATGGGTATACATATTCATCCCTAATTAATTAACAAACATACTTCATTATTAATATTGGAAACTTGTAATCTTCTTGTAGATCTGAGCATGAATGATGAAAGTGGAGCCGCCACCATATTGAAGCAAGCACATACACCACCGCACCTCCCCTTCGGTGTTGTAGTTGCGGTTGTTGTTACTTCGATTTGCAGAACGTTGTTGCGGTTGTTGTTGCTTCGATTCGCATAACAAAAATAGGGGCGGTGAGAGGCGGAGAAAGATAGGGGAGGAGAGAGAGAGGCGGAGAAAGATAAGGGAGGAGAGAGAGGGGGAGATGAAAGTGGCGTGAAAACTGAAAAGAGAGATCAGGAACCCTAAGTTAATAAACTAGTAAAATATAAATGGGCTGGGCTCATTTTGAAGGAGGGTTTTTTTTTTTTAAAAAAAAAAAAATTAAGTTATTATCGGGTAACGGGTACCCGATAATTAAAAAATTTGCCCCATGTCCCGACCCGGATAAGAGACAATCTTCTCGGGTCGGGTACCCGTCCCGGAAAAATAGATTTTTTCCCCGAATTTCCCATCGGGTACTTACCGGGTCATCGGGAAATCGGGTCGGGACAATCGGGTCGGGTTTTTTTGAACACCCCTACCTAAAACGGACACAAAATTCGCTTGATTTGGTTTTGTATTGATATGAGATTTTATGTGTGTCGTAGAATGCGTCAATTTATAGTGGTAGGCATCACAAATTTTAATTTAATTACAATTTAAAAATAATTTTTATTTCTTATCATAAACACTATAAAGATTATCTTAGATATATAAATCCTATATCTAAAGATGATTTTTTTAAAAGATAAATTTTAGTTTTTTAAATAAATTAAATCCTCATGAATCATTATTCGTTGTTTTTACCTACGTGGCAAATTTCTTAAATATCATTCGTCGCTTTTATTTAGGTGGCAAGTGAATTTTTTAATTCTAAAATAAAATAGAATTCTAATTTTTAATTGGTCAAAAATATACCTTTGCTTATATGGCGCGCCGAATGCTCTCCAAAAATGCCTACTTTATTTATATATATTAGATTTCCTCTCAAAAAAAATATTCTTAATTTTTTTTTACCCTAAACCAATTAATGAGATAATTTAATACGTGGGACCCAAACTAAAAATCCAATTTCTTAAAAAAAAAAAATCCATTACCTCCAAAATTTTGAGGAAAATAAATAAATTTATGGAAGGTCCTAAAATTTATGAACAAGTTAAGCTCCCGACCGTACAGGTGGCCTAGATTGAGAAATCCAAGCCATCCACCTGGCAATCGCCCCATTATGTCTCTCTCTTTCTCTCTCCTCATTACCACCATTTCCTGTATTTCTGCTCGAAAACCTGCTTAACCCCGTGATTTCCGACACACTTCTCTCATTAATTACACTTCTGCCATTACTACTATTAATTATCCCCTGCATCCTCACCCCATCATACTTACCATACACCCGCTTTGATCGACGGCCCTCATTCATCAACATTTCTGACCGTAGATACAACAGATCGTACGGCTGTACATCACTCCATCTCTCGTAATGGGCCCCACTTGGATTTATTATTATTTTATGTTCTACTCGTCTCTCTTTATCAACGGTTAATAACATCCCGTCTTTTCTCCGATCAACGGCTGTGATTGTCCCGTCTAATGACCTCCTTGACGACGTCGTTTTCGCCCCACCTCTTTCAATTCTCCCTTTTTCCCCAGCTGACGAGTGACGGCCCGAAACCCGATGGGTCGACTCGGGTAAACGTAAGCCCAACTCGTCCGGCTCAACCGGGTTGACCCGGTCTATTAACAGCACATCTTCAGGGTCAACCCGAAACCGGCAAAGAGGACACGTGGAATGAGCGTCAAGCCACGTGTCAACACACTCCACGTGAAAAGCATGCTTACATTTGGGTAATAACCGAAGAATCTCCTCCGGTTCAAACCGGTTTAAACAAACCGCGCATTCTAACCCGTCTTTTTCTCCTTGCAATGAACCGAACCGGAAAACCGGGAGACTCTCGATGATTACCGGGTCAATACCGGAATTCTTCCTTCCGGTCACCGGAAAACCGCGGTTGTTGTAATAAAATCCGGGTTCCGACGACGAGTCGACTCGCTGTTTGCAGTGTTTGGCGTACATGAGAAGGAGGAAGGTGATGGAGAATAGCGTCGTTAGTACGCCTACGATGACGGCGATGCTGGGTTTAAACGTGGAGATTTTCGCCGGAGATGGTGGTGGAGGTGGGTTTTCCGGCGACGATGAGATTAGACGGGAGTTTACGAGAGAGAAAAAGGGTGGTGTTAATAGCAGTATTAATGTAAGAAGAGGGGTTTTCATGGTGGTTATGGAGGTGTGAACGCCATTAAAGGTGTTAGATTGAGATATAATATATCGGAAAATATACGTGTGATATATCGGAAATAGAGGAGAGAGAAAGAGAGTGTGACTTGAGAGTGGGTTTTAGGGGGTGAAGTGAGGTGAAGGGATTGTTGATATATAAAAGGGGAAAGTCGTTAATGGAAAAGAGGAGTAGCAGAAGAAGAGAAGGTTGTTAGAGTGGCATTCATTGTCTGGGGAATGTTCTAAATTTAAATTTATATACACTTTTTTTTTTTTGTATGATTTTTTTTTTTATTTTTATTTTTTTTAAATGGGTATAAAAGGAGGGAAAATTTAATAATAGAGGTGAAATTAATTGATAAAGAAGGGGTTTGGTTTTGTTTGCATGGGATGTCATGTGTGGAGTTTTTTTTTTAAAGTAGTGTATGGGTGATATGTCTTTTTGTGAATCTTGTTATAAAGTTTGCCAACTCTATTCATTACGTTAGAGTTGGCGAATTTGAAGCACTACGTGTGTGATGAGAGAATTAGGATCGGTTAGAGTCTGTTCGGTTTGTTTTGGAGTGTAATAGAGTGAGATGTTTTTGATCTTAAATCAACGTTTAATATTCAAGTTGAGATGAGTATGAGATTAGAGGTGAGTTGTATAAGTGTGGTTGATTTAATTTAACTAGGTTCAATATTAACGATTTAACGTGGTTGATATGGAAGTATAATCGTAAATCTAGTTTTCTTGAACCGAACAGAATCCAAGCAACCCATATGTAATGTCTACCTATTAACAATTAGGCTAATATTAATAGAAATAAAATAGGATTAATGAAGGCAAGGGGATCTTCATCTTTGGTGAAACAAAAAATGGTGGAAAAGGAAATGAGAGTACAATCAAGTGACAAGGAAAAGACAAGGGAGATGAAAACAACTAGTTTTGGATACAAGTGAATACAAGGCCAGCAAGACATGTTTTGGTTGTTTTATTGAGTAATGCAAGTAATTAAAAAATTAAGGGAAAAAATTGGACAAATTTTGGAGTTAAGGTAAAAACAAACATAAAGTGCAAGAGAAAGAATGGTTAGGGAAAAGGAAATTACGGAACACAAGGACTACAAAATAGAGACAAAGAAAGGAAATCTAATGGGTAGTTGGAATTAACTAAGGTAAAAATTTATTTACCAATTTACAAACCCTTAAGTGATGTTAAGTTATGTCATATATTGAACGTAAAGTATTCGTTTCCAGAAGTTCGACTCATTTACAAATACAGAGTACTTTTGTTTTTAGAGAGTTTGAAAAAAGTAAGTGAGGGTAAAAAAAAAAAAATGTTACATTAGCTAGAGAGATAAAATAAAGGAAAATATTATACATAATCATAATCTTAATGGGTTATGTATAATTAAAAGTTAAAAGAGAATTAACAAGACTTATTTTGCGCATGATTTAGTCATATTTTGCTAAATTCATATTTACCTTCGTTTTTTTAGTTGACATGTATTCCTTTTTAAGAAATTTATTTTCCCTCCACTCCTTAATATGTGTCTAAATTAAACGTGTCAACTAAATAAAAATGGGTAAGTATCATAAAAGGATAGATATTCAATGCTTATTAATGCTATATAATCATTACCCTTAAGAAAAAAAAATGCAAAATTGATTAAGAAAATGAGTGGAAGCATTAAGCAATATGTAAATATTGTGAAGACTCTACAATTTTATGAAACACTGAAAATATACCGTATATGTGAAGAAAAAAATACTAGTATAATGAAAAATGAGTCGAACTTTTATACTTAGAGGCCGAGAATAAACACTGAAAATATACTGTATAAGTGAAAAAAAAATACTAGTATAATGAAAAATGAGTCGAACTTTTATATTTAGAGGTCGAGAATAAATGAATAAAAACTGTGCAAGTGTGCAACATGATCTCCGTGAATTGGATCAAGATGTACGTACTACGACGTTGCACTTAAGCCGCCAGTTTGTGACATAGAAACGTCATTATCAAAATAGTGATAGTCTGTAAGAAATTAAACATGCATTTGTCTGTTGGTGATGATCTTTACTTACCATTGTATGAGTAACAAGGATGTGGTTGTCATTTTGTTATGTGTTTGATAAATATTGATTCAACGACATCAAAAGCTATTCATTGGGCCTTTTCTTCATCTTGTTCTTGTGTTTCCTGATCAATGATGATTTCTTGGACTAATGGTGTACGTTCTTTTGTTTATCTCCTACACGGGTTATTAATCAATCGATTCAGTATAGTAAGTAGAGTTGATATGATAAGTTTAGTGGAACTCGAGCAATGTTCGGTATGGCAAGTAGGGTTGATAATCAATTTAGTGGAACTCGAGGTAAGGTTAACATTGATTAGCATTAGCTAGGGTTTACTTGAGTCTAACTCAAGCTTCTCGAGTTTATTGTAGTATTAGACAAGACACGTACATCCTCAAATAAATATTATAAAATCTCAAGGTTACATAATAAGAATTAAAAAGGTTTCGGTATAAGAAAATAAATTTGGATTGAAGAAAATTGGATTAATGTGGCTTGCAAGGTTGATAAAAACACGAAGGGTTCCTCTTCTCTTTGTCTAATCTTTGATAAAATAGGAAATTTAGCCCATGATTTTTGATGCGGTTGTTATTTCTCAACTTAAGAAGGTAGGTAACACGATAGCCCTTCTCGTGGCAAGATGAGATTCTCTTGGTAATTCAAATTTTGTTTGATCGGTCTTGCTTAAATGTAGTCTTTTGAATTTTAATCTATTATAATTTTCACTTATACACAATTGAAGATATTAATGATCAAATATGTACATTTAAAATCATGCAAAAGCCAAGTTGAACTTTAAGGAACGAGTGAAACATTCAAAAAAAAAAAAATTTCCTTTGTTGCCACCTACTTGTGAAAAGTTTAAAATCTAGAACATAAGTATAATATCACGTATAAGCTTTTCGATCAAATATAATTTTTTCAAGTATAAATAAGTGTATCTTTTTTTTTGTATATTTGTATTTGAGTTGGTATTTGTAATTGCATTTTGTAGTTCCTAAAGCTGATATTTTTAAATTATACGGATGATTTTAATAAGATCTCATATGAGTATATGACTATCGTAATAATCAATCACAAAATCACAAAAATGCAGCCAACTTAAAGTTTGCAACCATATCCCTTTTCCTTTTTGCAACAATTGAAACGATAGATAATTGAAGAATGCTTAGTACCCCACTCTTAACCTTTCCCGGTTGCAAAACAGCCCATTTTCAGCAAATAAAATTAAGAAATTGCAAAATTTTCAATCTTTATTCCACCAAATTCAAATTCAATCCCAAACCCAGGTTAGTTATAATCTTTTTATGCAATCAATTGTTTTAGTTTATCTTTCTTTCCCTTTTTTTTGTCAATGATTATAGTTTTATACACCATGAATATATAATTGCATTAATCCAACACATTTCCGATTACCCACTATTTATTGTTTGATGATTATAATAGAACCATCAATATTATCATAAAGTAATTATTTTCAGAAGTATTATTAGTCTATTTTTAAGAAATTTTAGTGTAAATGGTGGGTCATAAAATTCAGGATTTAAGGGATTTTGTCCTCTAAGTTGATTTGTGACAACAGCTATTGGAATTTTAAGTTTTAATTACTAAAAAGAAGAGGCTGATATTGAGATTAATTCTGCCCTAAAAGTTGTATGAAGAAAGTGTGCAATCAGCTGTTTAATGGGCACTAAAGAACCTCCATTATAGGGTATGGGATTGATTACTATATTGTATCGATTTCGTCGAAAGGACAGCTTAGGGTATGGAATGAGCATCTTGTACATGTAGGTTTTTGAGGTATAGGTGGTAGAAATGATAATTGGTCTTTTGAACCTAACTTAGAAGTTAGTGTGATAAACTTCATTGACCATTTGTGAAATCTGGAATGTGATTTGGTTTGATTGATCAAGGTTAGAGCTTTTCGCTAATCCGTGGGGGTTTCAAAGTTTAACAAGTTGAGACCTTATAATTTGCCTAATGTAAGTCTGAAGCGAGTTGATTTATTGAAAATGTTGAAATGGGATTGGATTTTTGTTGTTTGCATTGGTTGCTGTTGAAAAATCAAAGTTTAACAAGTTATTAGAACTTAAAAAGATTTGTCATATGTAATACTGAACTCAATTGTGCTTTATTGAAATGTAAAAACAGGGCTGGATTAATGATGTTGTATTAGTTGTTGATTGAGAACATGGTATGATATTGATTTGAAAGTATAATTGTTATTATTTTCAGGGTGTTTTTGAAGTGGACATTCTCTTGCATCCATGGCAATATGCCGAGATTGGCTTCCTGGATTATCACCATATACTTGCTTTCCCTTAGCCCGGAAGTTAATGCCCAAGATCATTCACCATATCTGGTTAGGTATGCTTGTGAAGATGTTAAAACTTATTACTCTAGCATCGACCATCTGAAAGGTAAAGCCTTAAGCAGAAAACTGAACTCCATCATAGCAGGGCATCACTCATTGTCGTATAAAGAGGTGGTTATGTGTCTGTGCTGTTTGTTTTTATATGAATATCTGCGGAACTGAAGATTATCAGCCTTAAATTAGGTATGGGATGCTCTTAAGATTCTTGATGCTGCTGATATTGATAAGCCAGAAGCGTCATCTGGGATGTAAGTTCCTTATCAGTATTTTTCTGAATGTTTATATAGTTGAAATGTACAATTTTTTAATGAAGTTATTGCTGACTTTTCCTATACAGAGTTGAAATCTACTCGTCCAGAGCTGTGCCAAAGCGTTTAGCTGGAAAACCTGAAGGGTGGAACAGTAAGTGATTCCCCTGGCTCTTTTGGTGCCGCTTTTGCTTCTTTGCAACCCATCGTGCTTGATACAATGTCAAATGTTAAATACATCATCTGTCTCAGCTCTGTGCACTTGAAGTATAATCATTGAATTTGTAACATTTTCTACCACAGATTTTAGATGCACAAAGTATTGTATATCCATTGCTTTACACTGGCCTAACCACATGACACCGACATTTTATTTTCCCACCGTGGTTTAATGCAATTTCCCATGTTATTTGATTGTTTTGACATTTATTCTGTCTGGTGCTTCTTTAGGAGAACATCTCTGGCCTCGTTCTTATGGCCTAATGCGTAGTCCATCTTTAACTGATTTGCATAACATTCGTCCAGCAGATGCAAATGGTACTAAGTTATAGTCTCATTCTTTTATACTAGTGAGGCAATACTTGTTTAATTGATTTTTAAGTTTTTCTTTTTTTTTCCTTTTCTTTTCAGTGAATTCATCAAGGGGGAATAAATATTTTGGAGAATGCCAAGTTGGGTTAACTCACTGTATGAAGCCTGCAAATAAGGAAGCTGCTTCTGACACAGAAACAGATATGAAGATATGGGCACCCCCACAACGGGTACGTTTCTGTACGTTCTATAGGAATTTTGGATCTGCTGCTCCTGTTTTAGTCACAGTAAACAGTGTGCTATTATTTCAAACAATGGGGAGATAAAACAAAGATCAATAAAAATAGTTCAATATTGTAGACTTTCTGAAACTATCTTCACTCTTGAATTTTTGATGGTAACATTTTGTAGTAGTTTATTATACCTGAGAACTTCTTTAATGCTATTAATTCCATAAGGTTATATCATTAAATCACACAGGGTAATTGTTACTGTTGTAAATATAAAGAAATACAGGTAAGTTGATGTATAAACGTTTTACTTCAATGCCTCCAGGTTAGAGGAGATGTTGCACGAGCAGTGATGTACATGGCTATTCGCTATGGGTTTCAGCAACCTGGTGAAGGTTCTGTTCTTCGCCTGTCAGACTCTCCAAGCACAGGTAGGTCGAAAGTTGAGTTAAAAAGTTACTGTAACCTGATAGAATGCTGAAACAATGGAATTGTCCGAGGAGGCAGTGAAACTTTCTCCAACGGCTTCTGTCAACAGACACATACAGCTCTTGGAAAACTCTTTTCGCTATCTTATTGACATGCTATTACCATTGCTATTTGTCGGTCTATGGTTTTGGTCTCCTTGTGTAACATCCTTCAACATGAAACATATTTTGTTCTGCACTCAATATCTGTTGTGGGTATTTCTGGAGGATTTGGCTTTCAATATTTTCTTACTATACATTTGTTCTTTTTCTTCAGAATTGTCCGTGAAATAATTCAACTTGTAGATATAACAGCTGGGAGTTTTTCTAAGTAGATGTCCGAAATGTGAACTTGAAACTATATTAACTCTGCATTCTATGATATGATCATATGAGTTACCGAAGCTTTTGACTAGTTTGTGTTGTCCACTTTTTGCAGTGAAGAAGAGGATGGGACTTCTTTCTGTTTTATTAAAATGGAATGAGTTAGACCCTCCATCCCAAGAGGAAAAGTTGAGAAATGAAAGAGTATGCAGGCTTTACCAACACAATAGAAACCCATTTGTAGATCATCCAGAGTATGCCAATTTGATATGGAAACATGTCGTTTCAAGTCACCAAAAGTCTTCTAGCACCTTGAAGCTGTTGCCAACCATCCAGAAATAAGGAGTCTGGAAAGCAAGAGGTATGTAACACTGATATCATTGCATTGCTTGTACAAATAATCAATAATCGCCAATTCTGAAATCTCGGCTTACATTTTGCGCTCCGTTTGTACGAGAGGAACATGGAAACAAACTATATACTTATATTATTTTTTCCATTCTCCTCTAATCCTTGATGTCCTCTATTGAGTAATTTAACAGTGTAATACACTGCTCATATACTCCATATCAGATTATCAGGTATCGATTGATTTTGCATAATTCACTTCTGACAATTCTGTTCTCACAGTCACAGTAGGAATAGGAAGCCATATTGGCCCATATGCCTCTTGCTGCAAGATCATAGAATAGTCCAACATACATGACAATTAATGGATACGTTCTACATGTGATATTTACTATAATCTTCTTAGAAGCTTTATGATGTATCAATGATTTTTATCTCTATCTTCTTGGTAGGTTCTATTCTTAATGTTGGGGTCAGTTTCTTATGTACTCACATGTAAGAAAATTAATAACTACGAAGCCCCTAGTAGCTATATTATTCATTGTAGTTTCCTAAACTTTGCCTCAGCTTGGCTTGGCTTCTGATTGCAAGCAACGCCAATAATTCGAATAGAGTTGTAAACATTGTTACATTGTAGGTTGTGTTATTATAATTTAATTTAAATAGTATAGTATTACATGTATGAGACATAATACTTCTTCCAGCATCCAAAAGCGAAGTGTGGCCAAACTTAATTCTTTACTAATTAGGATTGCCTATATGCAGTGAACAATTTACTTATCCTTTGAAGTTCTGATTACGTTTACGAACATTATCAAGATGGACATCCAGAGTTCGTGTGTAGAGCTATGCCTAGGATTATGGCAGCGATTGACACTTTGTATGAAAATCTCGTTGTGCAAAGCTGATTAAAGGTGTTAATCTATCATCTGTCAACAGCGCTCATGTCAGAATTTCAGAAGATGTTGAGCAGCTGAGAGCTAAAACTCCCATCCTGTGCTTGTGCAGCAGCTTATATACGGAGTATTTCGTATCCAATTTCAGTACGGTTGCAGATTTGTAAGGAATCCATCTTAGAAATTTGTTTAGCATTGTCCATATTATATACCCAAAAAAGTGCCATCATTCAACCAAGTTATGCATGTATTTGATCATCATGTATTCGAGGGTCATCATAAGCTTAATTTATTTAGTGGTTTAAAACGTTACTTATAATGAAAGCTGAAAATGCTTCACTTCAAATTCAGAATGATGCAAACTACTACGTATTTGTATAGTTGTATTACTAATGAAGTTTTAATGATGAGACCCATATGAGTTTAATGAAACCATAAGAAATCTCTCATCATTTCCTGCAATTTATAATGGTCCAAGTTGAAAACATGAACTTTTGAAGATTCATTTCACCAGTGCAACTCTAACCAAAACCTCAATCTCCTCCCTCGGTGGGTACGTGGATGTCAATGATGGCGGTGCTGAAGGTGCCGGTGACTACACCTCACTACTCCACTAGTTTATGGTGGCAGGAACATCGGCTAGGAAGGTGAGGGTCATATGAGGTACACAAAAGAAGCATTTAGCACCCAAATATAAATTGGGTTCTAGTTGAAGCAGCCCAATCAAGCTGATGAAGTAGGAAGGCCATATATAGGCCTTGTTTGGCAAATGGCTGTTGGCGGTTGGCTGTTGGCTGGTTCACTTGGCTTGTTTGACCAGCTGGAATGTTTGGCTGTTTATAATGGCTTTTGAAATTGGCTGTTTAAGCTGGCTGTTTATAAAAGTGTTTGGTAAATTAATTGTTGGTTGTTAGCTGTTTATTAGATAATTTGTGGGCCAACAAGCCAAAAGCCAACAAAAAAGCTACTCAAAGCAGCTTTTTCATTTTGGCTTAAAAGCCAGCTTTTTCGCTGACTAAAAAGCCAATTACCAAACACATTTTTTGGCTGTTTGACCACCTAAAAAAGCCAAAAGCCAAAAGCCAACCAAAAAGCCATTAAAAAGCCAATTACCAAACATGGCCATAGTCATCAAGGATTTAAGGTCACTTGTGAAATATTATAGGCAAAAGCATAAGTGTATAACATAACTCGACACGATGAGCACAAACGTACTACATACCACATAGAATTTTCGGCGGGCTACCTAGGCGAGCTTAAGCAACTCTTTGACACTCGAGTCCATCACAATTCACAACCCAATGTTATCATAACCCAACCCTTTGAACACTGCTTGCAACATCTAGCTACCTAGCTAGCATTCCCTTTGGAGCCTGAACAAACTTTTCTTTTCAACTATGATAATCCTATAGTGACTATGGATTGTAAGTAGACGATGCGGATGCGGATACCTCTTTCCCCATACACACAACCAACTAAAAATTCTATGCCTACTACATATATACTACCAATACTGGGTACATTTAGCGTGTACATTTTCAACATTGACACCTACCCAAGTGCGTATAAATCTAAATCCACACTCGTTCCACCACCAAGATCCTTACTACCCGGGCTTAATTATCTAGCTAGTACCCACATACACCCACTTGGAACTATTTCTTTCAATATATATATATATATATATATATATATATATATATATATATATATATATATATATATATATATATGGACCATATAGTTGCAAAATCAAGGTGGAGATTTTGCGAGCGAGAAAGATTAGGCGGATATGATTTAAAATCCACCACCTACCCATTATCCATGGCGGGTATGGATGTTCCATACCCGCCCACTACCCATACACGTTATATCCATACCTTGGGATAGGTGCAGTGTGAAATTTGCGAAACTGTACCTGCTTATCATCCCTAGTACTATAACTTAACAAATTATGCATACTACAAATTACTCCTCAACCTACCATGGACTTTCTTATGTAATGAATAACGCTACTCGACCCAATTCCAGACAAATTTTTTCCCCACCCTATTATGGCCTAAGGCCCTGTTTTTTAGAGATGCTCTGCTGAAATCTGCTCTGCTCTGTTTCGCAGTGCGTGGAAGCCTAGCCTTATTCTGCTCTGCCCAGAAGCTCAAAAGAACAGGTTCTAATTTTACCATAAATATGCAGGTTTTATTTTGGTACCCAGCCCGACCCATAGGCCCGAACAATCACACGGCCGTGCGCCCGAGGCCGTGTGTGATAGTGTTAGGGTTTCCACCCTAAAAAGAATCCTCACTCCAACTCTCCATCTTTCCCTCCTCTCTTCACAAACTCAATCCCCCAATTTCTTCCTCCTCCTCTTTCTCTCTCCTCCTTTCTCCGTCATCAATGGCGGCCGAAGAACCTTCAACCATCACAGAAACCTCCATATCTACCTCCCTAATCAAGGGTTTAGCTTCCTGCGACACTTCTGTTCGATCCAAATCCTTAAAAACCATTCTCAATTGGCTTTCTTCGCAAACCCTAGTTTCCGACGATGAATTCAAGAAGCTCTGGAAAGCTCTATTCTACTGTATGTGGCATTCCGACATGATTGAAAATCAAACGCAGCTTATCAATCGTCTTTCTACTCTTCTCCCTCAACTCCCTTACCCGCTTTCTCTCTCTTACTTCTCTCACTTCCTGCTTACTATGCGGAAGGAGTGGCCCGGCATTGATCATCTCAGGTTAGACAAATTCTACCTTTTGATTCGTTTTTTTGTTAGGAATTTGTTTGTTTTGTTGAAGGAATTGAACTGGGATTTGTCTATTTTGGGGGAATTTGTTGGGGTTTTGGAGAAGAAGGCGTTCTTCTTTGTTGATGATGAAGGGAAAGGGGATAATGGGTTGGGAAATGGGGTTACTTATCATATTGTTTCTGTGTTTTGTGATGAAATTAAACCATTTTTGCCATTGAATTTTGAGGTTTTGAACTTGTTGTTTCGACCCTTTGTTGGGGTTTTGAGTAAGAGTGATAATAAGGTGTTGGTTGGTAAAGTTAAGAGTAATGTTTTTGGTAATTTGATTAAGAATGCGAAGGGTTTGTTGGCGGCGAAGAAGTCGGGTGATGCCGAGGTTGATGAGAAGGGTGAGATGGTGTTATTTGGAACAATTGGTTTAGCAATGGGATATGGGACGAGGTTTTACGAGTTAGGTTCGTCTCCTGATTGTCTTCAGGGGAATAGGAAGGTGATATTTGGTTTACAAGTGGAGTTTTCGAAGTTGGAGAAGGAGAAGGCGGCTTTGTGTATCGATGTTTCGCTTCCTGAGTTTGATGGTGAGGTGCCCCTTCTGGTTTCTAGTAATGGTGATGTAAATGGGGTTGTAGAGGTTGAATTGCTTAAGAAAGAAGCTTCTAAAGAGAAGAAGTCAAAGAAGAAAAAGAAGAAGAATGAGGTTGCTAAACCTGGTGGAGTAAGTGGGATTGACTCTAACGGCGATACTGATATGGTTAACATAAGTGTGGAAGCTGAAGATGTAGGGAATGTAGTAGAGGAGAAGAAGTCAAAGAAGAAAAAGAAGAAGAATCATGGTGGAGCTAGTGGGAATGATTCTAACGGCGATACTGATATGGTTACCATAAGTGAGAGTTCGAATGCAATAGCTGAAGATGGAGGGAATGCACTAGAACTAGAATTAAATGAGGATATGATGTCGAATCTCCAAAAGCAGTTTGAGAAGATTGCTGCTGAGTCTGGATTGGATGGTGATGGTTTGAGTGCACTTGATTCTCCGAAACCTGTTCAAGTCAGTGGCAAGCCTGGTAAGAAGCGTAAGAGATCAAAGTCAGTGGCTAATGCCGATACAAGTGGCCATGATGATATTGAAAAAGGAGCTATGCTGAACACAGAGGAGAAGAGTGGAAAGAGAGTTAGATTTGCTATGAAGAATAATATCGTTTGGAAACCTCATAATCCTTTACCACCCCAAAATGTGAGGATACCTCCATCTTCCACACCTAGAGGCAGTGCCCTTAAGAAGGGTGTGTCCCCGGGACCCATTAGAGATTCGTCTCTAGATGCTAAGAAGAAGAAGAGGAAACCTAGTCCGCTGAAGAAATCTAGGAAGGTGAAGAGCATATCCCCCTCAGTCAAACGTGTCAAGAAGAAGAAGGTCAAGTCATTGTCTGCCTAGTTGCTGCTCCATCTTACGTTTGGGTGCAGAAGTTAGAAGCCCCCCGTGTTATATGGTGTGAAATCGATGAGGTGACTGTATTATGCTTTGTGGATTTCTGTCTTGTTATGAGCCAGATAGTAGAATGATGAATGAGGCACAGAGAGTATGCTTATATATTTGGATTATCTATAATACCATGAATCTATGATTGCCGTTTGATCATATGGAAAGTTAGACTATTGAATTAATTCTTTGCCTATATGCGACATATTTCGTGATGTGAAATACTCTGCTTTGATGATTTGATCAGACAGATACTAAGTTTCAGGTGAATTAACCACAAGTTTTGTATTCAAATTTTTTTCCCCAGATTCTGCTTCAATTTTGCAACTTTGTAACTTTTTTTTTTTTGTTTTTGTTTTTCTAGGACATTGCAATTTGCAACAATTTTACTTTGTTTTCTAACCAACCCAAAGAAGTTTGGTTAGCTTAGAAATAGAAGCTGTTATATTTAGGAAGTAAATTCTCTCTAAAATGCTGTTCTTTGCAAAACGAATTTCTCTTTGCTCGGTAAAAAAAACTCAGATGAAGCTATTTCACCCTTGACTGTTTCTGATTATGGATCCTTAATTCAATCGATGGGTAAGCGACCTGCTTTTCTTAGCAGATTATATTATGAGGGGCTTGAATCCTATATTTGTTATCTGGACAGTGGATGTGTAATTGTGTAGTACTCTATATTCTTCATATATCCGCTCTGTGCCTTTTGTAACGAAGTATGCAAGCAATGCAGCAACTTCCCTGATTCGTGTTTTGTAGTTATGTTTATTAAGTGAGTTTGTTAGTACATTTGTTGGCTTATGAAATCATGAATTGTCCTGATACATATCCATTTCACGTTCCCCGTCTTCCTACTGCTTGATGCCGAAATAATTGTGCATTGCTTAGCAGGGCAGGGGAAGAATGGTAGCTAGCCATCTTCGATTCCTAGCAAGAGCTTTTGCTTGTGCTATCTGAAATCGGGCATGTTTTCCTGACCTTGAATGTTAAAGCGGCTAACTACCCTTATAACTCAGTAAATATATGAAGTGTTTTTTTTTTTTCCACAAACGCACGTTTTAATTTCTGTACTTGCAAATGGCAATGTCGTGCATAATGGTGATGACTAGTAAGTGGGCAGCAAGACTAACAACATAATCACGAAATAATTAAATAAGGATGGATGAATCATCTTGTTTAGTGCTTTGGTCATCGTTGTATTTTTCTGATGACCAATTTCTATAAATCAAAGTCTAATGCTTTCTACATTCAATTAACATATATAATAACTAGATCACATCCTTTTTTTTTAATTAAAAATGTTGTTTCCGTGGACTTCATTTACATACGCTATTTTAAATTCTACGATGACTTTGGTTTTTTTTTTTTACTCTCTTGTGGAGTACTTGAGTCTACTACATGGAACTCGGTTAAATCTTTTTAATAATACCTTAATTTCTCTGTTTTATCTAATGGATATTACTCTGTATATGAGTGATAATTTTGACATTTTATAAATTGATTTTAATACTATCATTGTAAGAGCACAATTTTTTTTTAATGATCTACTGATTCTACTCGTAATGAGAAGTGTCAAAATTAATTTTTACGGTCTAAACATCCTATTCTCTTTGATCTTTGTAAAGCATAGCTCTACTCATTTGTTTATTAGAGGCTTTTCTAAACCCTTTTTAAGGAGAGGACAAATACTTACTAAAATAATGGAAAATCCTAACTTTAATTCAACCCATACAAAATAGTACTCATAAACCCATGTGCATATAACTTAGTAAAAACTCAATTCACTTAATTATTTTACCACTTTCCTTAAAAAAATTGTAAATCTTAGCCTATGTAATTAGTGAGATTAATTAGTACAACAAGGTGTTATTAGGGGGGCCTAATCCAAAGGCTAAAAGGGTGTTCAAAAGGCCAAAAAAATGAAAGAGTTATACCCCACAACTAAGTCACTTTTTTTGGGCTTTTGTTGTTTTTAAATTTAAGAATTGAAGAGTCACTTTCATGGGCTTTGATTCTAATTGGCCGGTCACCGCCCACCTCTCATCCTCTCTCCTCACAAAGCGGAAGTCAGCAACATTTACCAGCCTTAAAGTTTATTCTTCTTGCATCTTTTTTGCCCTTAATATTCTTCTACTACCAATATCATTACTCCATTTTTTAGTTTTTCATAAGTTCATTAATTAATTAGCTTCAATAATAGGATTAAGTGAACTCAATAAAGAAATCAGTTTTTTTTTTTTTTTTTTTTTTTTTTTTTTTTTTTTTTTTTTTTGGACTCGTAGACTAGTCAAACGGGTCAAGTGGACTGGATCGATTAGTTTATACTTGAGCAAATTTTAAAGTTTTCGAGTTTGGTTTGACCTGTAAAATTAAGAAGTCATTTTAAGTTGGTGTGTATATTTTCATTATGTAATTATGAGAGTGATTTATAACGTCTAATAGCACATAACATGTACGTGTCAAATACTTACACGATAAGGATATTGACTTATTATGGACAAGGCTATAAGGGTGTGTTTAATTTGGTTCTAAAAGGAGTTTGGAATGGAACTAGGTTTAAGAGAAGGTTTCTTTTCGACGTCCAATTCTTGAGAATTCGTGATTTTAGTTTTACAATTTGGTTTGGTCCAAAACTTGGAAAAATCCAGTTTACATTGGTAACCCATGGTCCTTTAGATTATAAATTATTTAACGAAGGTTTATACGAAGTATATGATAGAAGATTATGTAATTGTAATTTCTATAGTGAAAAACTAAAAAAAATAGAATTAGTTATATTTTGTTCTCATGTATTGGGATTAGGATATTGGAAAGGCTACTAACATTTTTGTGGAAATGAAAAATTACATTTTTGTTTATGTACAACTAACCTGGTTGGAAATTGGGCCACTACTAAGCATTCCAATCCGATCATTGATTCACTAACCAGGATTCGGTCTAGTTAGATTTTAGACCAGCACAAAACCCTACATAACTACATGTAAGATTATATGCCCAAAACAATTTGAACTAATACTTTTGACTCAACATTATTCGAGGATCAGTTCTGGGTGGACTGGAACCTAACCACCCAAAACTGATCCTCGAATCCGGATTAGCCCAAAGGGTGAATCGGGTAGAACACCAAAAAAAAATGCTCTATAACTACTATTCAGCACGCATCTATACCGGTAAGTGGCGTGGCATAACAATGTGCTATCAAAATTAGGTGTGAGTGTGTGATGTTTATATCGTGGCTTAAAACTTTAGACTTAAGGCCCTTTGAACTACATGAATTTAAGAAATAAGTCGTAGCAGCCTGCCTCATAGGTGAAGGTGATACTAATTCTTTATTAATAATAATATAAGTGATTTATTATATATATTTAGGAATGTAACAATTTCATGTCATTAATTGAAATCTAATGATTTGTATTGGGTCTAGTTTAATCTAATATCACCCTAGGATTCAGCTTGACGATATCAAACTAACAAAATCGAGTTTATGGTCACAAAAACAAAATGTCCAAAAAGTATTTTTTCTTACTCCTAGTACGATGTCATATTTTGTTTTTATTTGTTTTATTTATTAATTTTTTTAATTCTTGTCTTCTCTTAAAAAATTATTATGATTTTTATCTTGTCTTGACGTTGAACAGAACAAAAAACAAAAAAAATTAAAATAAAATAAAATAAAATAAACAACAATTTCCGACCTGTAAATGATTTGCTGTAAAAGAATCTCAAATTGGCAAATTACCCATTTATTAATTTTACATTATTTGATGTTTTTCTACGTCACTTTCCTTAATTAATTTTGTTCATCTTTAACCTCTCTTTCTCTCTCTAAATCTGGGCACATTTCATTGATTGTAATTTCCAAAAGTATGTTTGATTTTCTGATTAATTTATGATTAATCAAGATTAAATTACCCCCAAAATTATTGACATAATTAATTAATTATAATTTTTGTTTTTGCAACAGATCATCTCTGTATTGTGGGGGCCGTTAGTGATAAGCACGCCTGGCACTCTCATAATTCCCTCCAAACGCCTTTCTCTCTCTTCCTCTCTTTCTCTTTCTCTTTCTCTTTCCTTACTTTCTCTCTCTTCCCAAAACCATTCAAGGGTATTCATTTCACAATTTCATCATCAAAGGTTGAATCTTTTTGAACTTTTGCAGTTTTTTTAGCTTTGGATTTCTACTCCCTTCTTGTAATAAGGTAAATTTATTGACTTATTTCTTTTAATTTGTTTAGCTGCAAGCTCTATTTATTTATTTTGTTTAATTTTGAGAATTTTTGGATGTAATTTGATAGATTTGTTCTATTTGTTTTTAATTTTGAGAAATTGGGTGTGTTAATATTAATATTGTTCAATTGTTAATTGTTTTTAATCTATTGACTCCTTTTTTCTGGGGTGGGGTGAGGTGGGTTCTTGTTGAATTTGGGTTTTTTGATCTGTTTGAGTAATGTTGATCTAGAGAAATGGGTTAGATTGATATGGGTGTTTTTTGGGTGAATGTAATTTAGCTCATTTTGTATTTGATGGGTGTTTTGGGTGTGGATTTCAATGGTGTTGGTTGGGTTTTGTTGAATTTTAATAAGGTGGAAGAGGGGTGGATTTCAGTGTCTTGAAAGAAATGTTGTCTGTTTAGATTGGATGGTTGTCGAGTTTTCGGCATTTTCGAGATCGAACAAAAGTGTATGTTCCCATTTCCATTCCTTGTGTCTGATTGAAAGCCAAGCTGCGTGACGGCACCGGCTAATGACATTTGCTTTGAGATTTGGATGACATGAATTGTCTATTTTGTTGCCATTCCCAAAGGGTTTTGTTTTTGGATGAGTATCTACCAAATGCCGTCATTTCCTTTTTATTGCAAGTTCCAAGACCATTGGATTGGGTATTTTCTGCCTCAGCCTTTTACTGTAATGCTGTTAACTGTCAACTTTGGCCTAATGCTTCAAAATTGTACTTGAAATTGTTGAAGGAATAGAGTGCATGGCATATTGAGTCGATCTTTTAGCCCTGCGGGATGAAGGGGTTTGGGGGGGGGGGTGTTGGGGGTGAGGTTGCTAGTTACACCATATCCTGAAGCTTCAGAGGATTAGTTTAAGCTTTTACCAAACTCTATTCAGTACATTTGCGTCAGAGGTCAGTAATAGATTGGGGATGATATCAAAGGTTCTGCGCTATCTGCTGGAGATATTTCTGTGGAAATAATAAAGCATTTTAAATAAGGAGTCTGTGAGAAGACAAGGTCAATAGCAATGAGGTGTCTGCATAATAGTTGCACTTATTTTGGGTTTCTCTCCAGCCTTTATGATTTGTTGATACTTTGTTGAAGTCATGAGAAGCACTGCATTGAGTTATAGGCACCTGCGCTGTGCATATGGCTGGAGCACAAACATCCAAGCTTGTTGTTGAATGTATATTGCAAGGTAGGGTATCAATTAGCATGGACAAACATTGTATGGAGTTGAATTTGTTAGAAAAGCAGAGGTCTGCTTGTTCAGAAATCATACAGGCAGCCCAAGGTGGATATTTTAATCTATTATCAGCATACAAAGGTGGTTAACTGACCTATCTCTCCCCTTCCAATAGGCTCGTTGATTTGATGTCATTTAGAATGGCTAAACTGTAGATCTGTCCAATGTTTCTGGTGAAGGAAATAGTTTTGGTATTGGGTTTTGCAGCTGGAAGATAGTGCCTGTTTAATAGGTTATCAATACATTTAAATGTATTGCCCCTTGATGGGTAATAGTATCTTTGGATAGTTTGTCTATCTGTGTTTTAATGAGGGGGTTCTAAGTAAAACCAATTGGAATAGCGGTAGAGGCTAGTTGCCTGAAGAAACCTCCAACTTCATTTTTCTAACCAATGCTGTATCACTTAGATTCTGGATAAAATGTATTATTAACCAAAATTTAGTTCTCAAACTGTCTAGGGAGTATGCCTGCCTTGCTAATAAAGTAATAAGCAAGAACTTTATATGCTAGTAGAGTAGTGGATGCCTGAAGGTGCATGCAGAGAGGATATACGGATTACTGATCACAGTTTCTTTTATTATTGTGGTTTTGAATTGCCAAGTTGATCCATATTGTGCTATGCTGTGACACACACACACACACACACACAAACACACAACACATACTGGGATCCAAGAAGAAGATTTTTAACACACACTGACACACATATTGGGATCCAAGGAGAATATTTTTAAAATGAGGATGAGGACTGATGTGCTATTTTTTTCAATTGAATATGCATATTTTTACAACTGAATGTGCATAATTTTATTTTCGAGCTGATAGTATTTTTCAATTTTCTGAAAAAATGAATGATAAATCATATTTTAGTGGATAAAAGTTGCACATTTGGTTTAAAATATATGCACGTTCAATCAAACATATATGCATATAAAATCCTTCTCATTTTAAGGATTTACTCATTTAGCATATATTAGTAACTTCACCTGCTTTGATTCAACAGAATGAAGTTAGCACCAAGGCCATCAAACTGCCATAGGGCCAAATGCCATTATATATTGGTTGACTTCAATCTCATGATTGAAATTAGTTTCTCACTTCTTGAAGAGAGCATTCTAATGGTAGTTTGGAACACAACTGTCACCTAATTATTATAATGCAAGCTATGAGAGCATGCACAAATTCAGTAGTTGATTAGCATTGCATATAAAGATATCTTCTCTATATAATTAACATGTATATTGGATACAAGAGGTATATCCTCAGAAGTTGGCGATAAAAGATTAAAGGCTTCCCATTAATTTGATTATAGTGAACTGTCCTATAGTTAAGGAGATTCATTTACAGGTCTTACAAGTACCTCAGCTATTGAAGCATATCTTTGTTGTTTATACTTTTTCTTTGATTTTTTTTCTAAGCAGCTAGAAATGTTGATGCTTCTTTTGATAATCAGCATTACGATTTACAATATTGATTATTTGTTTTAATTGTCAAAAATTCTATCATTTGTTTTGTGCTTTTATTTCTATTGGCATTTCTGTCTTTTTCCTCTTCCTTCTTAGGGAGAAATATGACAAGAAATGCAAAGCAGTTTAAAATTTTTCTGATGCATTCTTTGTATTTTTTCCAGGTTTTTTTTTTCTGCTACTTGATTCAAAAGTTCTGCTGTTGATCTATTCGAAAATTTCTTAATTCCTACAGTATGTCTGTTTCCCTGAGAGATCTTGATCCAGCATTCCAGGGAGCCGGTCAAAAGGCGTATCCTTTATTTTATTAATATATTTGAGTATCTGCTTCAGTTTTTTTTTTTCTTCTTCTTTTTTTTTTGCTTTAATATGTTACTCATATATTCAACTACTTCGTATATGACTTATTTTACCATTTTGGGCATGCTCTTTTCATCTTATTCTTGCTGCCTTGAACTTATTTTTGCTCAACTGAACTTATTGTTTTTCGAACTGGTTGTATAGATGGGGATGACTATTCCATTCAATATACACAAATATTTATTTACAATGAGAATATTTAGGCTGTAATTTACAGAATAATCGACAAACACAAATCCCTAAACTTGTGGGCATAATATATTCACCAAATTATTGACGATATTGACCTTGAATAGCTCAATCCTTATAACTTCGCGGCCTCCCACGCCGTCTACTCGATGACGATGATAATGACGAAAGTGTTATGTAAATGGTGGGTCATGGGAATACGGGATGATGGTGGTAGTTTTGATTGTTATGTGGATAGAGAAAGTGGGTAGTAGGTGGTGGGCATGGTTTTGGCTAGTAATTGATGATTGATGGATCGTAAAATGGTGGTGGTGAATGTGGTTTTGGTTGGCATCTATGAAGGGCAGCAGATGAGGAGAGAGTAGTTGAGTGGTGGTGATGAACGTGACTATGGTGGGTGAATCGTGGGAAAATATAGGAGAGAATTTGAGTGATGAACCATGGCTTAAGGAGGAGAAAGAGGTTGGGTGGTGGGTATAGACGTATAGTGGATTTTTGGGTGGTAGGTAGGATGGAGAGAGGAAAGATGGGAGGGAGAAGAAGAGTAATAACAAAAAATAAAAATTAAACTATTACTTGTTTTACAGGTTGCAAGTCATTTTGGATGTTTGGAGAGGGGTATGCCTAAAGTTGGGATTATTTTGATAAATTGTAGTAGGGATTAATATGATGAGATGAGATGCAATAGTGGGATTATTCATGTAAATTTTTCCTATTATTTAATAGTTGTAGTATTATCTTACATACCCTGTTGCAAAAACATATGCAGAAATAAAAAACTATTATACTCATAAATCATGATCAAGATGTACCTAACATAAAAAATCATGCTAATGCCATGTGACCTGCAATAATCATGTGAATAATGTGATTATGGTTAGTCTGAAGAAAGTATTGGGACTCTTTGTATTCCTTGAAGTCAAGAATGAAAGAGTGCTTCATAAAACAAATGTTATGTAAATATTAAGAACCATAATGATGGAAGAATGGTTTATACACCCTACATTATTGAACACGTTATGTTTTGTTGCTAGAGATCAAACTCTGACTACATATTCCTCTTAAAGTGTAATGATGAAAGTTATAAAAGATAGTATTATGAAATTATTTTAAATACAGAGTATAATTTTAGCAGCATACTATTAATGAATTTATCAACGTTGTTTTAGAGCAATTTATCATCAAAGTTAAGATGGAAAGCAAATCTATGTATGGACGGAGGGAGTAGTGATTATAATTTATACCAAACAGGTTATTTACTGGATGGGATTATTATAGGAGAGGGAAATTATGTTCAAAATTAAGCAAACAACTTGATTAGCGAATCTTCACAATCCTTTTTGATCAGCCGAAGAGGTTTTTGTGAAATTCTTCCAAATATGCTCTAATAGTCGCCATATATAGTCTCAAGTGAAATTTGTAGGAGCAGCCTTTTTTGGTACAGTCCTGCTGCCATCCTAATCTTGGTTTTCAGGACCATGTATATATGTTTTTTGGCACAAACTAATTTAAACATAATGACATCGAATATTTTGGCCTTGTCATTTTGTTTAGCAATCAGTGATATTATAAGGTCTATATGGTCTACGAACTAGAATCTGTAACTATGATGTGGGTAAAAAGACAAGATGCTTATGTCATATAAAAGTTATGAAGTACATTTTTACTCCCTCCGTCCCAAAAAGAACGACCCATTTGGGTTGATTACGCGGGTATTAAAGAAGTTAAGTAAAAAGAAGTAAAAGTATATTGGAAAGATAAATTTACATGGGGTTTGTAAAAAAATAGAGAGAGAAAGTAATAAAATAACATGGAAAATCAAATTTTTATATGGGGAAGCTAATTTTGCACAAATATTGTAGCAAATTGGTGGGTGTTTTAATGCAAATGGGTCATTCTTTTTGGGACAAAATTTTGGCCAAATGGGTCGTTCTTTTTGGGACGGAGGGAGTATGATGCACAACACTTTTATTTCCTTGACAACTTGTAGAGGATTGGAAATATGGCGCATTGAGAATTTTCGACCTGTACGTGTCCCGAGCTCATCCTATGGAAAGTTTTATACAGGAGATTCTTACATTGTTTTGAAGGTAAATATTGTTTGGAGCTTTGCCTTGTGCTTAATTTTCCCTTCTCCGTCCTGGTACTTTCAAAGTTCTAATCCTGTTACTTTGTTTTGAGTGGCTTGGGTTTGCACTTCTGACACTTTGTTTTGGCTACATCTCTTTTCCTGGAAAATTTTGTAGTTTACAGACCCTAATATTGTTTATTTTTTGCTTTATTAGACAACAGCATTAAAGAGTGGTGCATTGCGTCAAGATATACATTATTGGCTTGGTAAAGATACTTCTCAAGTAAGTCTCTATCCAATTTGTTCGCTTTGCATTGTAAAGCATTATTTTAGTTATCCCACTTTATGGAACAACTGTGATAAAAATAGTAGATATTTTTGACCTTGTTGATTGACTAAAATTTCTAACTATATAAAGATATCTACAGAGACTTTTGTGGGATGAGTTATATTTATTTAAAGTTATAAACATTGATTTTCATCGAATAGGATGAAGCTGGTGCTGCGGCTGTAAAAACTGTGGAGTTAGATGCCGCTTTGGGAGGTCGCGCTGTTCAATATAGAGAAGTGCAGGGCCATGAAACTGAGAAGTTTCTTTCATATTTTAAACCATGTATTATTCCCCTGGAAGGGGGAGTTGCATCTGGTTTCAAGCATCATGAAGCTGAAGAATATAAGTCACGCCTTTATGTCTGCCGAGGGAAACATGTAGTTCATGTAAATGAGGCAAGTTAATGACCTTCACTGATAATATGATGATGGATTCATGGGCCACTGGTTTTATATGTGCCTTTGACCTGTGGCATCGTTTTGTCTAATGGCATGATATTGTGCTTGCAGGTTCCTTGCGCTCGATCCTCTTTAAATCACGATGATATATTCATTTTGGACACTGAATCTAAAATTTTTCAATTTAATGGCTCCAACTCCTCCATTCAAGAGAGAGCTAAAGCATTGGAAGTTGTTCAGTATATTAAAGACAACAATCATCATGGAAAATGTGATATAGCTGCAATTGGTAAGTGTATCTTCTATAATAGATGAACTCTACAAGCTTATATCTATAAAAAGACAACATTAGGTGACTAATATGTTACAATATCTTTGTCTAAAACATCTCTCTATTATACTTTCACTGCAAATCAAAGAGTGTGGTCTAGTTTTGCAAAGATGGGTGGCAATAATAATCTATATAGTGGAAGATTGGTTTGAAATTCAGTCCCTCTCTTTACAAAGTTATTGCAAGCTTGTATGAAATTAGGGTTTTCTTAAGTAAACCTAGGAAGTTTATATTGCCTCTTATTCTTTACCTAGGTCCAGTTTAAGGAGTTAATGTAGGGGATGGGATATTGGAGTATCCATTCTCATTTTTGTAGTCTTTATTTATTTATTTATTTTTTTTTTTTTTTTTGTGATTCGTCATTCCGTCCAATCTTTTCTGATGGTTAATGGTGGTATTCCTTCCCTAGAATTTCTTTGTAGGAGGTATCCTCAATGTGACAATATGAAAATTTATAATCTATTGGTCCTAGGCCTTCTTTATTGTTAATTTGTTGTTCTTTATTGGATTTTATGGACCCAAGAGAGAGAGAAGATTCTTCTGCTTTTTCTGCTGATTCCTACAAAGTACTCCTAAACTCCTAAGTCTTGCCTTTTTCCTTGTCTCTGCCTAAAGGCTACTTATAGGCCCTGCTATAGTTGAAGACGTGGGTTAATGGCTCAAAGAGCCACTGATGCCTCTGTGTGATGTATCTTGTTGGTGAAGTAATCTCAAGTGTGTGTGTGTGTGTGTGTTTAGTATTGCAAGCTTGCTACTTAGTGCCGTTAGTGGCATCAGCTTTTAGAAGGGATATGTCCTGCAGTCCTGCTATATTTGGAGTAGTAGCAGAGTAGCAGTTTCAGCCTTTCAGGTTCTTCTTGTGAGTTTAAATAGGCATAGATGGTGAAAAGTCCTCTGCCTTTCAGCTTCGGGTAGAGATGAATGATAATGTCTGCTGAAATCAAGTTTCTTAATAAGCTTTTGTCTGGCATAGAGACAATAGAGTAGAAACTCCTTTTTCCTTTTTCTTTGAAGTTACGCTTCCTAGGTTTTTCCGGGAATGTCAGTTACTATTGTAAGACATAACTGGAGTTCTATTTTAAATTTCTCCTTTATTGGACGACGAGATAGAATCAGAAATGAGGTTATTCGCAAGAAAGTAGGCGTGGCAGGCATTGCAGATAAGCTAAGGGAAAATCGTCTGCGTTGGTTTCGGCATGTAAGACAGAGACCCAAGGGAGAAACGGTTCGAAGAGTGGAAGAGTGGGACCATGGAGGGGTTAAATGAGGGAGAGGATGACCGAAAATGATTGGAAGGAGTTAGGAAAGATATGAAGTATATGGATTTGCATGAGGATGAAGCATTGGATCGTAAGGGGTGGAGGAGGAAGATTTATGTCGATGACAACACGGAATAATCAAATTTGGTTCATGTAGCTGACCCCACTTATGGGATTAAGGCTTTGATTAATTGATTGATTGGACGATGAGACTCTCCTTGTATTAGAAAAATTGAGTCATCTAAAAATTAAGGTTGTAACTAGTGGTTGCTTTTGAATTTATGTGCTTCAATGCTTTTACAGAGGATGGGAAACTGATGGCTGATGCTGAATCCGGTGAATTTTGGGGGTTTTTTGGTGGTTTTGCTCCACTACCAAGGAAAACAGCTAGTGAAGGTCCTAAGAGTGCTGATCCTAGTCCTGCTAAGCTTTTCCGGTAAGGTTTATTCATTATTGTCACTTTTGGTTCTTATGTAAATGTCTTGGCTTTAAAACAACCTATTGATTCTGCTCTTGTGTTTTGTTTTTGCCTTTTAAGCGTTGAGAAGGGACAGGCAGAACCAGAAGAAGCTGATTCATTAACAAGGGATATGTTAAATACAAATAAATGCTATATTCTGGACTGTGGTACTGAGGTTTTTGTATGGATAGGAAGAAGTACCTCCCTTGATGAGAGAAAAAGTGCAAGTGCGGCAGCAGAAGTAAATTCTGATCCTTATGTTATCTATTTCTATGTTGATATGGGATACCTTCTTATTTCTCTTGTTGTTTGAAAAGGAATTGCTTCGGAGCCTTGACCGACCAAAGTCTCATATAATCCGTGTAATCGAGGGATTTGAGACAGTGGCATTCAAAACAAATTTTGATTCATGGCCTCCCACTGCTGAGGTTGCTGTATCTGAAGATGGAAGAGGCAAGGTTGCTGGTAAGTGATTGGGATTTTCTGATTTAGTTTTTGAAAAGTATTGAAAGTCAGGCTCTTGGGCCACAAGTTAGCCCTTACTTCACTTCATTTTTGGATAATGATTTTATTCAGAATTTCACCTTTCATATGCCTTTGCATTTGAAACTTTCAACTCTTTTTTGTCTATCCAGCTCTCCTCAAACGCCAGGGTGTCAATGTAAAGGGCCTTGTAAAAGCTGAACCTGCAAAGGATGTGCCTCAAGTTTACATTGACTGCACAGGAAATTTGCAGGTATAGTACGCATGGAAGCCATTATCTTTATTTGTCAGTCAGATTTATGTTACCCGGACAAGGTCCTAACTTTGGGTGCCACAAGCTTGAATTTCTGACCTTGACACGTCATTACTCAATTACTTGTATTTATTGACATAGGGACTTGTTAGTTTTTATGTACACAAATGTGGGTATGAAGCACTCATGAAATAAATCCCTGGTTCCAAAAGACTTTTGCATGTAAATTTGTTTGCAAGCAAACATTTAGTTCAGGCTGGCTTGTTTGCTTGTTTTTATTCTTCTTATCTTGGGAACATGTTAAAAAAAGAGTATTTGTTGTATCTAAACGCTTCAATTACTTTTTAATATTATTTTATTTTTTTATATAAGCAATAAAAACATATATGTTGTTGAAAGACTAAGAGAGTGTCACCCTTACCCCAAAGGAGGGGTGATTAGAAGAAGCTCTCAAGCTATTGTGAAATTATTTATCTTTAAAATCAAAATATGTCAAGTAGTGTTTAGATGCTATATCTTGACTTCAGCTATACAAAAGCTTCCTTAAAATGGGTGCTTGAATTCTTTTAAAGCATATTACCAAATTTCCAGCAGAACCGTCTTTTATTATTCGGCAGGCCAACTTTCATCCTTCTTTTCCAAACTACAAGAACATTTCTTACAGAATAAAGATGGACCCAGCTTAACCCAAACTAGGCTAAAGGTGAGTGCCAAAGAGAAGAACCCAAGGAGTCAAGGACAGATAAGCAACTGTTGATTTTCTATTTAAATACGAACATGAAGTGTGATATTTTTCCAACTTTTGAATTTTAGCTGTTATGGTATCAGTGTGCAACTTTATCACATGCATTGACGCTTTTCTCCAGCATTGCACCCAGTACACAATTGCTACCACTTTACTTTTCCTGCACTCACAGATGCTGCTTCTGCTGTAAATCCCATGAGTGGCGTATCAATCTTGTTATAGCTTCTAATGTTTTTGTTTACAATGGTTGTACAGGTTTGGCGTGTAAATGGTAGTAAGAAGAGTCTCCTCTCTGCTTCTGATCAGTCAAAGTTCTACAGTGGAGACAGCTACATCTTTCAGTATTCTTACCCTGGAGAAGATAAGGAGGAACAACTTATTGGAACGTGGATTGGGAAGCAAAGCATCGAGGTTAGTATTTAAAGTTTCTGTTTCTTAGCACAGTTGGCAGTCAAAGACTTGCTTGGATCAGAAGTATATTTTGGAAAATGAAATGAAGTAGCAATTGTTCAACCGCCAATGCATTTAAGACTTAGAATCAAAGATTGATGTGAAACTCTGGCTGATTATTGAGTAGCATTGCTGTTATGAATTTGAGGATAGGTGTAAGCTCTATTCTCACCTTATTTTAACTTATGTCAGGCAATCTAAGTGCATACAAATTCAGCTTTGGGGAGTTTGGGCCAATGAAACCACTACAATAAGTTCTAATAGGTCATAGGTGCATACGAGTACAGATAAGTTTAGGCTGGTAACTGAGATTAGTCAGGTGTAGAGAACACGACTTTGGTGTTTGATATATGTGGAACACAGGCAACAATAAACATTAGTTGAGAAAACAAAGAAAAGAACCAGGAACCCACAGATTTATATGGTTCAGACTATTTGACCTGGTCCAAAGTTGGGAGGTTGATAGCTTTTAATGACGCCTTTATATAAGACATATAAACCCTTAACATCCCTTTAATTCCCAGAACCATATAGAATATCTAACACAGTAAGCTGTAGCCATCTCGGACATAAATATCATAATCGGGTCTAAATAGAAAACTGCTCAATAACCCCTGTAAGTTGTAACAGCAGTTATGCCCATGGTTCGATCAGTTTGAGGCAATAATGCCCATAATCATCAATTTATCATGAAATAGTCACATGCACGGATTAATCATCAAAAAATAAAGTGTGGCAAGGTGGAAATGATTTTTATCTGAACAAATATGAAATACTGCTCTTAATCCTGGTGCCATTTCATGTCCTTTTCGTGTATGAATGTATTATTTGTATTACGTTTCTATTTTTATATCCATACAAATACACATACAGATAGTTCCAAATAATTTGTGGTCATGTGAATATGTGATGGCCTCCTTGCTTTGCACTAATCGTGCGACGTGCATGTTGTTTATGCACACAGGAGGAACAAATATCAGCCACAACCCTGGCTAGCAAGATGGTGGAAACCATGAAGTTTGTGCCAACTCAGGTACCATATCATTACTGTTACACAACCATTTCCCCATATCTCTGATGAGGCTTGTTTATATAACCTGGAACTGATATTCAATACTCTTTTTTTTAAGGCTCGATTTTACGAAGGAAGTGAGCCGATCCAGTTCTTTGCCATCTTTCAAAGTTTTATTGTTTTCAAGGTGTGTAGTTACTCAAAATTTTCAATCTTACCAGTAAATTATTCATTAGTATTTCAACTTTGATTGTGCATGAAATTTTATGAAAATTCAGGGTGGACTAAGTGAAGGATACAAAAAGTACATTGCTGAGAAGGAGGTTCCTGATGACACATACACAGAAGATGGAGTTGCTTTGTTTCGAGTTCAGGGTTCTGGACCTGAGAATATGCAAGCTATTCAAGTAGATCCGGTGTGTATGTTTACTGTATTTTTTACACTTGCATAATTATGATGTATTTATAAAAATAGTTAGGTTATAGCCTTTCTCCAGCAAAATGTCTTTGTGAGAGTCTTTAAAGTGTAATTTGACATCAGGTCTCATGAAGGCAAATGCAAGTATGCAATTCCCTTAGCAACTATGATGTCCTTAGGAAACTTAATTGGGAAATCTGGCTCTATTCCTCACATAATCATTGTATGTAATTTAAATCTAAATTGGCACGGTGTTTGGTGTTAGCCCAACCTTTGATATAAAATCAATTTCTAGGATGACCTTAACCAATGGATGTTTCTGTCTAAAGATGGCGGCTTGGAATAGTAATCAAAGGCATTAAGATGTACCTTTTTGTCCCTCCCCTACCCTATTCCCTAAAAACACCTATATTTTGGAAAATGAGGTTAGCGATGCATCTCGTATGCTAAAAAATGCTAAGTATGGGATTAAGACAAGTCACAAAGCCTAAGTGTTGGGATGTTGGATGGTACAAGGGGCCGTGTGGCATGTGCACAAGACATGTGCACCCAAGGACAAGGCATAATGGGTTCCGGGCACTATTTACGCACCCAAGGCTCTTAAGACATGATGATTAAGGATGAATTATATGTTTACGGGCACTATTTATGACTCCCAAAGCCCTTTGGGAACCTTTGGAAGTACTTAGATGCATAATCTCGCCGGGTGAAAAAATGATATACGGATGGAAAATATGAAGGCTATTATACACGAAATCGGAGCGATTTAGGAGGTGTCGGGACCGGTGTTGGAATTTCACGGAACATTACAGGATGCATCCCGGGGTCAGATAACATTGTTTCGACCCATATATGACCATTATTCGGCTACGTACAGGCCATAGCCAATACAAGAGGCGTGTACGAAAACGAGTAAATTGACCGTTTTAAGGCATATTGGATGATTCCACCCACCCAATTGGACTCCCGGAGGGTATTTGGGACCATTGTAAACATCTCGGCAATTTTTATTTTCGGGCGAAAAAAAGTCAAAACAATTCCAAAATTGAAGGCTATTATCCACGCTTTTTGAAGAATTTTTGAGGTTACGGGGCCCCGTGGCGAAAAGTCTTGAGACCTTAGGGGATTCATCTTAGGGTCATATAATGACGTTTGGAACCATAAATGAACATTATATGTTATCATAAATGTTCGTGGTAGGCTTGAGTTCATGAAATCGGTGCAAGTTTGGAATGGGTAAATTAACCGTTTTAAGGCATATTGGATGGTTCCACCCACCCAATTGGACTCCCGGAGGGTATTTGGAACCATGGTAAACATCTCGACAATTTTTATTTTTGGGCGAAAAAAAAGTAAAAAATTTCCAAAATTGAAGGCTATTATCCACGTTTTTTGAGGAATTTTTGAGGTTACGGGGCCCGGTGGCGAAAAGTCTTGAGACCCTAGGGGATACATCTTAGGATGATATAATGCCGTTTGGAACCATATATGACCATTATATGTTGTCATAAATGTCCGTGTTAGGCTTGAGTTCACGAAATCGGTGCAAATTTGGAATGGGTAAATTGACTGTTTAAAGGCATATTGGATGGTTGCACCCACCCAAATAGACTTCCGGGGTGTATTCGGGTCCATGGTAAGCATCTCGACAATTTTTGTTTCCGGGTCAAAATAAGTGGAAAATTGTCCAAAATTGAAGGCTATAATACACGAATTCGGAACAATTTTTGACATTTTTTCAAAAAATAAACTGAATTGGTTGGATGTACATAAAGAGGTTTGAAACCCTAAGACACCGATATAGATGTACATAAAATACCAAGAATGAGTTTTGACTCTATTTTGAAATTTATGAAATATAGTGATGTCATATAAGTGTAATAATGTGATGTGATGTCACATAAGTGTATTGAAATGATGTGACTTGACTATAATGCAGTCATATAAATGTATTGAAATGATGTGACTTGACTATAATGATGTCATCAAAGTATATAAGAAGTGATGTAACTTGACTATAATGATGTCATTTTATGTAAATAAATTTTTAATGATGTGAAGTCATAATATGACATGAGTTGACAATAAATTATTATTGATGCATCAAGAAGGAGGATTAAAAGTTCTTCCTTTCTAGTTAGATCTTTTGCAATTCTTTTGAGGAGTATTTCTTCTGAATCAAAGGCTCTTTAAAAGAGCCTATTAGTTTTGTTTGGGCAAGGGGGAAGGATGTGAGGAGATGCTTGGGTTGTGTCACGCTCTTAACGATTATAATCTGTTTTTTATCACGCGATTACATTTTTCATCATCATCTGCTTATTTCATACTGTATTACTTGCATTAACTAATCATGGTTAATTGCGTCAGGTACCATCATCTTTAAATTCTTCATACTGTTACATATTGCATAGTGGCTCCACTGTATTTTCATGGTCCGGAAATCTCACGTCAGCAGAGGATCAGGAACTTGTTGAGAGGCAGTTGGATATCATCAAGGTTAGGAAATCTTTCTCTTCCACTCTATCCCTTTAAGACAAGGAGATATTACTTGTTTCTTTTATTTGTGGTGACCCCTTGTTAAGTTGTTATTTAGTTTGTATTGCTCATTAAATTTTTAGGAGTTCATTTGCTTTAAACTATCATTATTATTATTATTATTATTTGAAGTTTATCTTTTATGTTTGTAAGTTCTGGCACCATCTGGATTCTGGGGTGCTCACCACTTATTCTTTATACTTGCTGGGTTGTGGGAAGTGAATTGCTTGGATTTATCTCTTCTAGCTTAGTATTGATAGAACCAATAATTTATTCTAGTCTACATGTTTTTCTGCAGCCAAACTTGCAGTGCAAAACACAAAAAGAAGGAGCAGAATCTGAACTGTTTTGGCAGTTGCTAGGAGAGAAATCTGAATACCCAAGCCAGAAGATTGCTAGAGAACCTGAAAATGATCCTCATTTATTTTCTGTCCACTTTTCTAAAGGTCTTGAGCATTATTATTAGTATTATATATTCTATCTTATATGAGACTTTTTTTCAATTTATATATCTGCTGACATTTTCCTGTTTTCTTTTCTCTTTTATTGCTGGTTGATGAATTGCTGTTGGTGCCCAGGAGTTTTGAAGGTGTGTAAATTATGCAACTTTCTCTTATGTTTAAGCATTATAATCTTCGATACACCTCACACCCTCTTCTGTTATAGTTCATTTTTTCCTGATTAGACTAGTGGTGTGCAATTTTGGACAAGAGCATTTTTATGTATCATACTGCAGTAATCTTCTGCACCTTCAGCCCTTTATAAGGACAGTGTGATGACCTTTTTTAATTCGTGAGCTTTTTCTGTCTCATTTGAAGCAATATTACTAGTAGTCAACTATAGAAACACTGGTAGGCTGTAGTTCTAAAACCCAAAATTTGAGAGAACTTGATGTGGTGGTACAAACACTTCTTTGCCCTGCAAAAGTCATCAACTAGTCTGACTACAATACCATGTGAATATGTGATTTTTGACTGTTGTTGATTGTCTTGGACTCATAGTGGAGTAACTAATACCTAATAACTTTTCGTTAGGGGATTTCAGTTTCTTTATGAGGGCAGACTCACTTCTCTCATAGTTAATTCCATGCAATATCTGCGATTGCAATTGAGAAATGGACTTTGTTGAGTTACCAGTGAATATTTGGTAGTATTGATCACTTTACGATACATAATCTGTGAAATTCTTCATAATTTATTATTTGGTTTTAGTTTTTTTATTTTTTATTTTTTATTTTTTATTTTATTTTTATTATTAATTTTTTTTAATAAAATATCAGCTAATATAATGTTAATCACAGGTGGCAGAAATATATAACTTCTCTCAGGATGATCTAATGACTGAAGATATATTTATATTGGATTGTCACTCGGATATATTTGTGTGGGTTGGACAACAAGTAGATTCCAAGACCAAAATGCAAGCTTTGACTATTGGGGAGGTAACTTTTTTATTTTATAGGGAGCTATATTTTGCTTCAGACTTCATTGCAGATTGTCTTGAAATATTGCAATGCTATTTTATATTAATTTTTAAGACAGAAGTATATCATTTGATCAGAGTATTGAGAATTTGCAATGCAGCAGAAGAGGACAAAAAATCTCTGAAAGCTAGTAATGAAAAGTTGTCTGCCAGTTGATCAGTCATACTATAATCATTTAAAAAACATTCTAAAAAAAAGGACATTCTCCAAGGAGCTATAAAGAGTACAAAATATCACAATCAGGAGACTGATGATTTAACATTTGTTATTTTAATTTTACTTACTACCTTCATGGTATCTACTCTAGGGTTTCGTTGTTTTTACTTGGTAACTGATTACTTTACCTGATTCTTTTTATTCATTGGGAATTTGGGATTTATCTGAGCTTACTGCAACTTTTCAGTTGTTATTATAGATGTGAATTTCACTTTACTTGCCTTCCTTTGAACTTATTGGAATTTATCTACCTATCTTCTAAAGATCTAAAAACTTATTTGTTTGAGGTGAAATAAAATCTTACTCAAATGCTGAATCATGATTGAGTTATCTAATATTCTTCCAGGCCCACTTTCTCACACCATCCATTTCTAGACTTTCATGAAAAGAGAACAGTCGATTATTTGAACCTTTACTGCCAGAATGGGCTGAGGGCCAAATGTTAGTGGAGCTTTGGAATGAATACTGTATTAGTGATAGTTTCTTATTCTAACTAGTGATATCAAGCCACTCATTAATTCGTTTATTCAACTTCACTGAAGGATCATCTTCTGGAGGTTGATGATTTAACAGAAAACCTTCCACAGATTGTGCTGTACGCCTGCAATTTTAAAGCAAAGAATTTAGCTGTGCCTCTTATAAATTGGTTTCTAGTTAGTAGAGCCAACACCACTCTTGTACTCGTCATGATTTCTATGAATCTAATCTTTTAACATTTTTATTTTATCAGGATGTGTTCCCTTGTGATAATTCTGAACTGTGATCTTGTTTGTGACAGAAATTTGTGGAACGTGATTTTCTTCTAGAGAAGCTCTCCCCTAAAGTGCCTATATACGTGGTCATGGAAGGGGGTGAACCCCCTTTCTTCACTCACTTTTTTACATGGGACGCAGAAAGATCAACTGTTAGTATTCCAGTATTTTTGCATGATTTCATGATTGAAAGCATCATTTAAAACTCCGCATTTACATCTTACTGTTTATTTATTGGACAGATTCATGGTAACTCATTCCAGAGAAAATTATCATCACTAAAGAATGGAGGGACCCCCTCAGTGAATGTAAGTACACTTCAGTAACCACTGCAGTTGCATATCCATCCTCGTTATATTTCATTTAACTTGTATCACAATTGTTACTGTTGCATGCTTGATATAATTGAAAAGGCTGACAATTTAATCTTGTGATCCTGTTTTATGTATTGTCTGATTGATTATTCGATGTGTATTCAGAAACCAAAGAGGAGAACACCTGTATCATATGGGGGAAGGTCCAGTGTGCCAGATAAATCACAGGGCCGTTCAAGGAGTATGTCTTTCAGCCCAGACCGTGTGCGGGTGAGAGGCAGGTCTCCTGCATTTAATGCACTTGCTGCTACTTTTGAGAGCCAAAATACCAGGAATCTTTCAACACCACCTCCGGTTGTTAGAAAGCTTTATCCAAAATCAGTCACCCCAGATTCTGCCAATTCAGCTCCAAAAGCTGCTGCTATTGCAGCACTTACTTCAACTTTTGAGCAAACTCCACGAGAACCTGTTATTATACCCCGCTCTCGTAAAGGTAGCATCCTTGAAGTTTTTGTGTTGATATATAGTAGAATTTTATTCCTCTGTATCAAACTTATAAGAATCCTTTGTTCTATGCTAAAGTGAATTCAGAATCTCCTAAAGAAACACCAAAGCCGGAATCAAATTCCAAGGAGAATTCCATGGGCAGCATACAAGAGGATTCCAAGGAGGATGAGGCTGAAGATGAGGAGGGACTCACCATTTACCCATATGAACGTGTGAAGACAATATCAACTGATCCTGTTTCTGATATTGATGTCACTAAGCGGGAGGTCTGTCTCTTCTGTTTCCTTATTGCTTGTTTGAGCAACCATCCCCTCCTTTACCAAGGAAAAATAAAAAGCACACAGAGAAAGTTTATTTGAACATCTATTGTCGTTGTTGTACCAAGCTCGGCTTCTTATTTGAAACTTGCTATGTTTGTGCAGACTTACCTCTCTGCAGCGGAGTTCAAGGAAAAATTCGGGATGGCAAAAGAAGCCTTCTATAAGCTACCTAAGTGGAAGCAGAATAAGCTAAAAATGGCCTTGCACTTGTTTTGAGCATCGTCAGCAGGTCTCAGTTTTCTCTGGAATAGCGTATTGAAGGATCTTGCCTTGTGAATCTGTATGAACTATGAACTCCCTTTTCAGTTTGTCAGATCTTCTGATTCATCTGTCACTGCCTAACAGTAATTCTGACTATCCTATGTTTTTCTGCAGTGATACTTCATTCATCTTGGTGTGAAGGGACAGCATCAGTGTTTTTAGGCTGCTTCTGCTCCCAATAACTTGCCTTTTTTTTTTTTTTTTTTTTTTTTAATAGATGGGTTCTTAGAAATTTATTCAATGAACATTTTTTTTTTTAATCCGATCCCTGCACCGGAGCAGGTGGTTTGGTACCTAGTTTTGGTTCAATTTAGCAATGCATATTCTTTAGGTCACAGCATGGTTGTGAGCTTGCATTTTTGTTTTGATTCCATTTGAGTCTTTGTTGAAGATTGATTGAGGAATTATAGGATTTTTAAAGTCAGTGCCATTTAGGTTGTACTGATTACTGAAAAGCCAAGGGGTTAAAGGTTTGTACAGAAGAGTGTAAAAATCTAGTCCAGAGTTAAATCATTTTTTTTTTCATAATAATAAGGTGTGTATTTTTCTTACTGTATAATATTTTACTTATAATTATTGTTCTTAGGTTGAATAATTGATGCATGTATGTGGAGATGAGTTTATTGACACCATTTGAGGTGAGCCTGTTACAAAATACTTTTTAGTTCGAATGAGCTCCAAGAGCATTACAAATTACTCCGTATAATTTACAATCAAGCCTTCACAGTTTGCTACTAGATACTAGATGTCATTAACATGCGTGATATTAGAGTGGAGATGAATTTGCTTAATTGTAAATGCGAATATTATCTTATTTTAACAAAGCTACAAAGCCAAAATTAATTAAGTAACCAAACTGTTCAAAAATCCACCTAAAAAACAATGGACACGTGTAAGCAAGTGATTGGTAAAAAAATAAAATTAAAAAAGAAAAGAAAAAAACAAGCCACCACTTCCTCCCTTCTCCATCTCCGGCAGCCCCATACTCCCCACCCACAAAAACCAATTCGATTCCCATCCTTACTAGAGCTGATCAAAACTAGCCCGGGCTGCTGACCCGGCCCGATTTAGGGTGGGTTTTGGGCAGCATTTTTCGGCCCGGAATCGAGTCGGGCCCGGCCCAGCTCGATTTTTTTATTTATTATTTTTTTTTATGGACTTGGGAACGCATTTTATGCCATTTTAGTTCTTTTTTTTTGCCCGGGCCGAAAACCCCGCACGGCCCGGTTATTTCGGGCGGGTTTGGGCATGAAGATGTTGGCCCGAAGCTAGGCCCAACTCGAGAAATGGGCAGATTTGCATGCCTCGGTGCAGCCCGCCCATTGATTAGGTCTAATCCCTACCCATGAAAACCACCCTTCTTTCCTTCCACCATGAAGCCCTAAAACAGCTCTTTTTGGAGGGTATTGTCGTATTGGAGCTGGAGAAGGGAAGGGGATGGGGTTTCAGGGTTAGGGAATACGAAGAGGAGATGGTGGGGTTTTAGGTGGTATTCAAAAATCAAAATTAATCTGCCGTACAAAAAAACTCTGTAGGAATTGCTTACCTCTATATACTAACAAAGGTATGATCGTACGAATAAGATGATTATACTACTACTTTTTTCAGTTATTAGTTTTAAGTTTTTATTGCAACCATTTTTACTTATTCTAATAGAGAAACTGATTCATCCGTTGTTGTAAAATAAATTCAAACAATTTAGGAAAGTATTTGATGTGCACAAAGATCAGAGTAATTATTTGTTTATTTGTCTAAATCTTTATAACAATCCTTTTGAAGTACTTAATATGAACTCCGTTTCAACCCTATTACACGTCCAATTTGGTATTTACAATGTTGGTAACTTTTATTTGTGTCACACGGCCTACATCAATCAACTATTAGTGTACCGCATCACATCGAAGCAGAAGTGTCAAAAATTAATTCGACCTGACTCAATCTGACACGACCCAATAATAACCCGATTCAAATTTCAATTACCAAGGATACAATGATTCAACATAAAACAAACCTAAACTAGACCCTATCAAATCCGACCCAAGTATCTGAATTGACACCTATATATATCGGGAATTTGTAATCCTATCCAAAATTCCAAACAGTAATTTTTAAAAGTATTGTTTGAAATTTCAATTATTTATTCATTCACCCCGACCCCAACTCCTTCGTCTCTACCTTTGCTTGTAAAAAGAAACTCCATTGCAATTGAACTTCTGAACCTCTTTCAAATTCTCTTCCTTAATTTCCCCCAATTTCAATCTTAATTCTTCATCAATCTTAATTCTTCAATCTCATATTTTAATCATCGTCTCATCAATTTTGGAATTTAATCACTTACCTCAATTGCTCCTCAAAATTCTTCCGGAATTTGAATTTCCAATAAGGTTTGACGAACTTAGTTGTAATTTGTTGATTTAGGGTTTGTAAAGATTATATATTTCATAATTGATGTTTGATTATGATAAATTTTGAAGGGTTATATGACGAATCGTAAATCCTGTTGCTGCGGAATTTGTGAAAGCTCAAATCTTGCTTCAATTTGTACTGTTTGTGTGAATTACAGGTAAAATTGAAGTCCAAATTTCTGTAATTTTGAGTTTTAAGCTTGAAAATTCTAGTCTCTAATATAATAATTTTGGTTGAATTGAATTGAATTGAGTTCAGATTGAATGAGTATTACACTTTGCTGAAATCGTTACGAAGTCGCCGTGATCAGCTGTACTCGAGGCTAACAGATAAGCTAGTTGCCAAGGTTGATTTCTTATCACATTGCAAAAATGCTGATAATTTTGATTAAAAATCTTTCTGTATCAATCTTTTCAATAATCGCAACTTTCTTGGGGTTGAAACTTGGATTCATAGTTCTTAAAAATAGGAGAGAGATAGAGACAGCCATTGGCCAATTAGAGTAAATATTTTGCATCTTCGTAAATAGGAAACCATTGCAATTATTAAAGAACGAAGGAAGCTTATACCGAGGATGTAGGATATTTGATCATATTCTCTCAAGTGCAGCATAATCAACTAAATGAAACAAAAAACCGGTTTGCATTAGGTAATGCCATGACATAATGGCGCGTAAATCACAGTTATGCAACTCCATATTGTTAGTCTGATCTCTGATGCTGCACCTTCAGTCTGGTTTGGACATCATTTGTACTGTTGTGCTTTCTAGATATAGCTGCAGTACTGTTTTGAATGATCGAGAGTCGTGTTTTGTGATTCATGCTTTTTTTAGCATCATATTACTGGTATTGTGGAACCGTGTACGTTTGAGTGCTGAGAAGAAAATAGTGAAAGAGAAACTTATATGTTTTGGTTGTTGTCCGATAGGGAAAGTCTGATGAGCAGATTAATTGGAAGATAGCTCAGAATGAGAAGATTGCTGGGCTGAAAGAGAAGCTACGTAAATCGAGAGAACAACTTCTGCATGGTTTGGAGATTTGCTCTTGTTCCATACTTCTTATTGTTTTGTTGGCTAACCATGGCATGAAAAAGTAACAGTGGTTTATAAATGGCAGGGAAGTCTAAATTGGAGAAGGTGTCTAGTGATCTTAAAGTGACATATGGGTTGCTTGATTTTTCTAAAAATATGGTACTCACTCTGCCCTCAACCCCCCCCCCCCCCCCCCCAAAAAAAAAAAAAAAAAAAAAAACTCTCCTTCTCTTCCTTTCAAATTGTTCCTGTATGTCATGGTTTAAGGTTTAATATGTGTGTTTCAAAACCTTTCAGATGTATTTTTATTTAAACATTCTTATTTTTTTGTGAGTTTAGTTAGAAAAACACCGTGTTGAACAGCTGGAGAAGTCTTATCCTAATTGGATATGTACTCAGAGTTTGGGGCATGTAAGTGTTTTGTTATCTGTGCCCTTAACTGGGATTCTTTTGTATTTTGCGGTAGATATTATAGGTCAGCTAATAGGTTTTTTGATATGGCTCTCTCTTATGAACTGCAGATGGCAATAACTTCAGAGCGTTTACATAGACAATCAGTTATTATAAAACAAATCTGCAAATTGTTCCCACAACGTCTGGTAGGTTCCATAAACCCAATTATTTTCTTCAGTTTTGGCATTTTTAATATTTTCAAGTTGGATACTTTTAACTGAGTCCAGGGACATAATTGTTAAAGCTCTTTGCATTTCTTTCACATTTTCAGTCTTGCTTATTATTGAACATATATGCCTATATGTTGCTAGAATTTTTAGTTTCCTAATTTCTTTTTTCCCCGTATTTGTAATGTCCGAGCTATTCTGTTTCTACTGAAAACTGAAATTTTGGTTTGCTTCTTATGAATGTTGCTTTAAACAGTTTAGTGCACTATAATCTGTGCTCTGAACTCCCTTCTGATTTTCTCAGGTAAAGGTGGAAAATGAGAAGAAGGATGGCTTTAATGGCCAATATGATGTAATTTGCAATGCTCGATTGCCACGGGGTTTGAATCCTCATTCTGTTCCATCGGAGGAGCTAGCAGCATCTATGGGGTATACACATTTTTTTTTTTTGTGGGGGTGGGAGGGCTAATGTTTACTCTTATGTTTCTTTGCTGGTTAGAAATGCCATCATCATTAATCACTATGTCTTGTGCCGTTGCACGTATCACTTTATGATTTTACTAGCTAAAACTGGAAAAATGACCATGAATATAAGATAACTTTTTCTGAATTTCGTTTTTTCATTGGATGTGATTAGGTGAAGTTTTGAAAGCAGCTTAATTGATAACATTATCTGTAAATGGTTGAGAAATAATAATTTTATGTCTCCTGTAGCAAGATATTATCATATTAAGTGAACATGTGAGCAATAACAGTAAAGTGGTAAGTGTAATGTTTCAATGAGAGCACAAATGAGGGCTTTTTTTTTTATTTATTTATTTTTTTGAAAGTATGGTGTTCCTGCTTTGTCAAACGGAGTTGCTGTTTTATGCAGTGAAATTTTTTCAGTTCTTATTTATGAATACTAATCAATAAACAAAACAGGTATATGGTGCAACTGCTGAATCTTGTTAATCATGTCCTGTGTCTGCCTGCACTTCACAACTCTGGTTTTGCTGTAAGTTCTCATGCATATGCTCGATAGTGTTGGGAATCTATTATCTGTATTTCACATATAAGTTTGATTCTTCTGTTGTTATCAATTTTGCTGCTAATTTCAACATGCCTAATTCTCTCTTCAGGGTTCTTGCTCTCGAATATGGCAACGGGATTCTTACTGGGATGCTCGTCCATCCTCTCGAAGGTATTAATTTAATATCTAGCTGTGAATCTATTATTAGTTTATAACTCCCTCTATTCCTTCTTGTTTACCCGATTTTCCTTTATTGGGATGACCCAAAGTATGTGAACCATTCTTTATGTGACCACCAAGTTTTTTCTTTCTATTTTTTTCTTTTATGTTGAAGCTGACACCCACTCTCCAACATTTTATCTCTACTTTACCACTCATGCAAAAGCATTCCAAACCCCAAATGACAAAAAGGGATAGTTGGTGTTATTCTTTAGCTGGTATGCTTGAGGATTTACATCTTGATTGTTGTTGCCTTTATTTCTCTAAATCATCTCAACTGTGATATTTTTTTGTCTGTTATCTGCAGCAATGAGTATCCTCTTTTCATTCCCAGACAGAATTGTTGCACTACTGGTGGAGAAAACTCGTGGTCTGAGAGATCAAGCCATTTTGAAGTGGCATCAGTAGAATCTGAGAGGAAACCCAAATTGGATCCTTCTGGAAGTATAAGTTTCAATTATTCTTGTGCGTCACCTCATTCAATGGAGACCCACAATGATTTGCAGAAAGGGATTGCTCTTCTTAAGAAAAGTGTGGCTTGTGTGACAGCATACTGTTATAACTCTCTGTGCCTGGATGTTCCTACTGATGCTTCTACTTTTGAAGCATTTGCAAACTTGCTTGCAACTCTTTCTTCGTCCAAGGAAGTCCGTTCTGTTTTCTCCCTCAAAATGGCATGTTCAAGGTTATCTAGCAATACTTACATCCTAACCCTTAAACTTATTGCATAAGTGTTTTTAATGTATGCTGCAATAGACTATAATATGCATCATTTCTAGAAATAGCCAATTTTGATGCATTTTCAGTGTGTGAAGGGAGCAATGAGATTATTGACCTATTTACCTCAACCATTAATATTACAGATATACAATGTGTGCTGTGATACTGCAGTACACTTGTTGGAAATTATAGTGTTTATATTTTTTTTGGTTGTCCTAGTCCTGTCATGTCTTTTTTTTTTTTATTGGTCTTTTCTGCATGCATAGGGCTGCATGACATCCTCCTCTCCCTGTATCCCTGTTCAGAAAAAGTTGTGAGGATTTCTTTTTTAAGTTCTACTGCACCCCCACCCTACAAAATGAAAAAGAAAAAAACTTTTGAATTATATAAGATATTTCTGATCTAGATTGAAGAGCGTCGGGTTCACACAAGTGGGAGAACACAGTTGCCATACATGAAGGCTTATTAAGTAATCAAATCTTTCCTGGGTTTGTTTTACCAATTTTGAATTTCTAATTCCTATTAGTTTCTTTGCTTTTCCTTATTGTCTTTTCAGTTTTATCATATGCAAATAAAATTAAGTATAACAAACTTAATTATTTCTTACCATCCTCTCCCATTCTCTCTTTTTCTAGATCCTGTAAGCAAGTTCAGCAGTTGAACAAATCTGTGTGGAATGTGAATTCAATGATGTCAAGCACAATGCTGGAAAGTGCTCATGCACAACCTGCAATGGTATATCTTTCAGCTACAACTCTGCTGTATTTCTTTTTGGACTACTAAGCATGGCAAAGCCCCCTCCCTCCCCAACCACCCCTCCCCCAAAAAAGTATGTGTGAGATGATATGTATCTTGGTCTTGGTTTTGTATTATATTGGCGTATTCCCATTTGAACATTTTGAATTACAATTGAGTGTAAGTGCTACATGCAAAGAATGCATCCGGATGCTGTATAGGGAAAGGCTGCCTTAAAATTTCATGTTGCACAGAGAAGATATGGGCCTGCCAACCAATCCCCTCTCTCTCTCCCCTCTCTCCAGATTCATTAGCCTGAATGTGTCTTTGAAATCAGCAGTGTTTTGCACTATCGCATATGTTTGATTTGTCGTTTATTTTATTTACGTCAAATATGGGCTTCTTTTTTCTGTTGATTTTATTTTTCCTCCTGAATGATTGTTGTTTTTCTGCTTAATTATATGGTAGTATATCTATGTTTGTAGACTTTATGTATTGTTTTACTCAATTTACTTTTCTCATGCAGAGAAATATGTGGGATAAAAACCTTCCAAATTCTGCGCCTAGTTTTCTATATGCCAATGAAAGTACTGATTTTAGTAAGAATGAGAGCCTTGATGGATGGGACCTAGTGGAGTATCCAAAATTTCCTCCGCCGCCATCTGAAACTGAAGATATTGAGCACTGGACTCGAGCCATGTTCACTGATGCCACAAAAAAGTAATTGAAGCCAAATCATGTAAGTTTTCTTTAACAAAAACTCAGATTGATCAATGCCTATCATTCTAAATACTCTGTACTCTTCAAATCCCTGAAGAGCTTTAGTAACTATGACAAATTATCTTTAGCTTTCGTTTTATTGAGATAAAAATCTGGTGTATTAATGTTTTCTTTGTGATCTTCATTTATCTGGACACTATTATACTACGAAACTGCCAAGTAGTTTCCCAGAGACAATTTTATTGGATTTAGATGAAGTGAATAGTGGCTAGGGTAGCTCAACTTAATTTTAATCTCTTGCCTATTTTTTTTCCCTAGAGTTAGATCTTGTATGCAGTATGCACGGTATATATTTTTAAACAACTTGTACTCTTTAGCCTTGAACTTGTGATATTCATGTCAAGTACTAATTTGCAACTTTTTTTCGTCATGAGAGGCATATATGAACACTTTTTTTCGGGGTTGCTTTAGGCTGTGACCCAGACACCCAGTCAGGTGATATAATAAATTATTCTGCACATTGTTAACTTTTGGGATAAAAATCTGTTGATTTAGGGCTGATCAGAATGATGCTTGATTAACGGGGTAGCAAAATTATGCTGTTCTTGAATAAGATTGAGGTTTCTTGGCTGTTTAAGTGCCATATTTTCCTGTTTGTCGACCTACATTCCAAGCAGCAGATATGTTGGTATTGCTGACTTGCTGTTTCATAGTAGGTTAATGCTTTGGAATGTCTGTCTTTTTAAGTAAGTGCGCTCTGGGTGTGGAATACTAATACACTATTGAGGATATCTCTTTTGCTGTAATTTGTTTTCCCTGAATGAATTCTAAACGAAATATTATCCTTTGTTTCTACTGCAGGTACATAATGGCATAAAGGTTAGGTTTGAGTTATGGCAATTGAAGAAATTTGAGCTCGAACTGTTGAACTGTAAATACGTAATCTCTAGCTTATCTGACCCATGTAAATGCAGAAGTGTTTTAGTTGATATAGTAACTATAGGGATGAGGTAGACCATGATATTAGACTAACAGTGTAATTAATTTATCACATTTATTTTGAGTTTATGACTGATTAATATGGGAAAAAGAAAATATGTATGGTTTTTGGTTGTATATATAGAAGTGCAAGTTACACAAATACTCTGATAATCACAATCTATTTTAGTCGACACATTTATGTAATTGTATCCAAAGTGCCAGCATTCAAATCTTTCTAAGAAATTCAGGGTAGATCACCCACAACAAAATCCAAGGCAAATCAATTCGCCTGCTCATGTCTTAGCTTAGCTCGCTTTAATTAACACCATGGCTAGATTGAGACTCCTTGATCTATGTTACAATCATAAAATTGGTTTCACAGAACAGCTACATAGTGTCAAATATAATTATCTAATACTATGCACTTATGCAGCTTAAGTAAAAACACTTACATTATTTTTGGAATATAGAATCAAACACAAAATACATATATTTACATAAGATATACAGAATGATTTTCCTTTCTTTTAATCTATAACCAAACTTGTTGCTGAAATTGCTTTAGAACAGAAGTTACTATGACATGCAGAGAAACAAATAGACATCCAAAATGTTGATAGTGGAACCAGAATCTCCTTGCTAAACATGGCGACTCATCTCCACCCTCTTTGGCAAGGCTAGTTGGTGATGATGCATTTCAAGCAATCTGATGAAAAATTTGCAGAACACAAACAAGTTCTTAACATGCATACATCGGCAATCAGTTGTCATGTCCTTAGAGTTTAGACCGAAGTGACATCTCAATCTCCTCAAGTGACCGGCCTTTAGTTTCTATTATGAAGGAATAACAAAACATTGCGGATAGCAAGGACACTCCACCAAAACTCGTGTAGATCGGAGTGACACCAAAGATCCTTTGTAATTCAAGAAAAAATAGACCCACCAAGAAGTTGCAAACCTGAGAAACACCAAATGCGCAGATACAATTATTTTGGCACAATAAACTGATTTTACTTCTCGTCGGTGCCACACTGCCATTATATGGGGATTTCCCTAGACCATGCCCTATCATGTTTAGCATAGTTGCCACACCATTCATTTATATATTCCGTTTCCTAGATAAAAATAAATTCAGACATACCCAGTGGACAGAGAAACTGAAACTCATAATTTTTCCTCGCATCCTACTGCTGCTGAGCTCTGGAATAATAATGGCAGTCACTGGACCAGCTCCAATCGCAAAGGAATACATGTACCTAAAATAGAGAAGAGCAAATTCTGTAAATTTTCTTATGATTTATGAAGGTATGTAAAATGAAATTTTAGGAGGTGGGGGACATTGGATTACCAACAATATATGATAAAAACTAACAAATCACGCTAAAATTGCTCAATGGGGAAACTGACAAACAGCTAGAAGCTCCATATAGAATAAGTAACATACAACAAGCTTCATTGATTCCAGGTCCCAAGGTTAATAAATTAGCACCAAAGCTCGCCACCTATCCAAGAGACAGTCTCATTCAGAAAATAATTGGGGTCTCTCAATCACTAGCTGATACACCTTTCTCTCATACTTGAGGATTTAAAAGACTGAAGAAGATGTGTATGACATTCAAATGAATGCTCGTGATAAGTATAGCACTTTTAAGATAGAAGTTTATGAGACTCAAAGTCCATACTGAATTAAAAGGTATTCAACATCTCAGAGTCCCTAGCCAAATTATATACCCACTAAGCCTACAAGCTTGCAAACAAAAAGCAACTGCTCTTTTGCTTCCTCTAGTAACAAAGTCTAGTTTAGGGTTGAGGACACATAACATAAAGATGCAGAAAAGGAGTCATAATATCAGTTAAACACTAAGGTGCACTGATAAAAAAAAAATGCTCAAATGCATCCCATAAACCCTACAATTTGTTTGGTGTCAGGTCAGATATTTAGGAATGGTAATAAATATACAAGCATTTTTTACATGGGATGCCATACATGAATTTCTAGTGCATCTCAATCAAGTAACATCAACCACACCAATGAGTCAGTCTAACCCAGATGCCCAATTCAAGCTGGGCCATGTACTATCATACGGCAGGACCAGCCTAGCCCAGCGTTCAAAGCAAACATTTCAGATTACAGTACAATTTTCGGGGCACACAGTTGCCCCATCCCAGTTCACTTATCTATTTTCAAGATTATATACAACAAAAATGGGATAAACTTGGTCTTTCCAGAAACCAGTGACTGAATAGACTTAAGTATTCGCATGGGATACAATACAATATACATACACATTACCCTCCCTTTAATTATTACCTTGTACCATACAGGTCGTGAAAGGTTCAAGGCCTTCAAGCACATTTAAAAGGATTATAGGCTTGGAACAGCTCAGCAGACACCATCAATCCTCAGCAAAAGAAAGTAAATTTGAGTTAACAAAAAGCATACCCTAATGTACCCAGGATTGATAAGTTGTGACTGACATCTTCATCTGGGACGCTGATGGCATATGCTGCAAGAAACATCGACACAGCCTGCAAAATTTAGTAAGGTTACATGATCTAGAAACTCATAAAGGTATGACAAGCTGATAAAATAATTACATTATCCTTTCCACATTCCAATTACCCCCCCCCCCCCCACCCTCTCTCTCCCCCAAATGTAGTAAAAAGTTTCGTAGAGAGAAGTTTTGTGCTTCCTCCATATTTCTCTACAAAATCCTCCTTGATCCTGCAAAGTCTGACATAGCAGTGTAATTCACTCTCTGCCTGTAGGCACCCATTACCATTTAAAAAACTCACCATTCCCAAATAACTTCCAACAAGAAGTCTTCTCCTTCCTTGCTTATCAATCAAGTACAATGCAGAAAGAGCCCCTAAAGTTCACATAAAGAGTGCCTCTCAGTGATGAAGTTATAGAAATCAATTGATATAGGTAAATTGATTGATAAATATCCTATAATTAAAAACTCTACTGTGCATAGAATACAAGGATAACCAAACCCTTGTCAGCCTAAAATTTGACCTTGGTAAGTGACAAGGAATTAGAGATGAGCAAGTTGAGAAAATTAAATACTTTATACTATATAACTGGAAATACATTGAAGTAAAGAAGCGTATATAATGTGTTACCGCACCTGCAAAGTTGGTGAGCCCGACATACAGGCTTGCTAAAGCAGCACTTGTAATCCCAACATCTTGAAATGTCAAAGATGAAAAATAAAGGACACCATTTATCCCTGCAAATTGTTGCAGCAGAAACAGAGAACCTCCTACAAGTGCCACTGCAGCAATTAAAAATAGTGCATCAGACTTTTGCAAATAATTATCATCATGTCCTCGTCCAAACCAAGAGAAAAGAAGTTGAGAGCATAGAGTGCGGGAACAATTATTAACTTCCCATTCATATATAATGCTAATAACTAAATTCTACTGAGTAGATACATCAATAATTTTTTGTAAAGGCTACTTTGATTTTTGATTGCATGTTAAAGCAAGGACCTCCTACCCCACCCTGAGCCCCAGAGTTAATCAATGAAGTAATAAACACAAAAATCTAAAGCTGGTATAGCGTATGGTTTCATCCCCACAACTCCCTCTCATGAGAATACTTAGGTTCAAAGATCCCGGTGCTTTATTACCCATTGTTGAAGGGCTCATAGGAGTGTAGGACTCAAACTCATAGATCATTTGTTCTTATTGTGTTGAACGATATGAAAGAGCCAGCAAAGCAAAAGAAGCTTAAGCTAATGGTTACATCTCTTCTTATGATTATAAGTGTTAATAGGTAAAAGTTTTATTACAGGCCTTGGTATAGTGATATTGTATGATATGCCACTTTGTAAGAGATTGAAAGTAGCTAAGCTACTTCACACAAATATTAAAAATACAAGAGCATCTAACTTTAGCAGAAGCCCAAACATGCAGATTAATACTAATCCAACCTTTATAGTTTGGCTCCTTGAAGAGTTCCAACCAGTTCGAGTTGGTATCTCCCTCAGTTCCATTAAATACCAACTGAAACTCTTCTATAGCACTATCAACTTCTGAAGGGCCCAAAAGGTTACAAAGAATAGATTTAGCATCGTCAAGCCTCCCTGTCTGCATACACGTTGCAGTCACAGGATCAAAATATACAAGACACCCAAGCAAAAACACTATGTGTAAAAGACATACTTTACATAGCCATCGAGGGCTGTCCACTGCAAACTGCATACCAATCATAAGAAGAAACCCAGGGATGCTCGCAATGTATAGCAATGTCCTCCACCTAGAAACAAATTGTAGGGTTAATGGAATAAAGATTCAGACATCAGAGGGCTGGCACGTAACTCAAGTATGTGAAACCATTTTCAAATTAGCATAAGATAGAATATGTTTTACCTCATGCCAGGTTGATTTATAGTAAAATTTATCAAGAAAAAGCTATAGGCAATTAAGTTGCAAGTTTGCAACAGCTCATCCTACCTCATTGCCAGTGCAGCATAACTATCAAGCTACTTAAACTAAAGACCACTACTTTTTCTTTCTAAGGCAAAAAGGCTAAGAAATATTGAAATTTACTACTAACACCCATTATGTCTACTACTAGTAGTCTACTACTGCTATCTTAGTAAATACTTCGTATATTATAGTTCCAAGTCCTCCAAACAATATTCCCACTGTTAGGTGGTAGTTGTGGGGGGGAGTGGGGTGGTGTCAAGAGACGCTCTTGATAAAAGAAAAAAAAAATTAAAAACTTTTAAAAAAAATTCAAAAAATTATGTCATTATTTTTAGGACCTAAAATAAATTTATCTCTGTGATTTACGTCAAAATTTAATACCTTAACATTAGTGGACAGAGTAGATTAGTAGAATAATTATGCTCCCACCATTTTTCACTATAAGTCATCTAAGTAGTAATATATTTAAAAGTATTAGTGAAACAATGAATTATTTGATGTGGTATTCCAACTACAGTGGAATAAGAAGACAGGTATCTTCATCAAGTCACAATATTTTTCAATTGAAGGGTTCCTACCTCCTATGTGTAATAAATTTTTAAAAAAACAGAGCAAATATTGTATTCGTGTAATGTTACACAATACTGGAACTAAGATGATAATGGTACAATTTAAAAAAAAGGAACAAAATCATATATTTGAGCCTTAATCCCCATGATGGAGTTGATCACATGAACCAAGATTTTTTTTTTTTTTTTTGGTGTCTTCAACCAAGATTCTCTCCCTCCATGCCCCCTCTATCAAGTGCAAGGAGAGCATTTTTATAATTAACATAATAAAGTCATATTATCATGCATGATGCCCTCATAGGAGTCGTAGCTAAAGCAAGACTCTAAACCTGGTGGGATTCTAAAAAGAAATTGTTCATTTTTTTATTTTTATTTTTATTTTTTTTTGGTGAAATAAGAACTTCCCATCAAAAATTGATTATAGCCTTACAGTTTTCAAAAATGAGCTGAATGTGTTGGATGAAATTGATCACATGATCCAAGAGTCATCCAACAAATTTAGTTCATTTGAAAAAATGTCAAAAATTGATCCGAAATCGTGTATTATATCCTTTAATTTTGAACAATTTTCCACTTATTTTCACCCGAAAATAAAAATTGCCGAGATGCTTACCATGGACCCTAATACACCTTGGGACTCTATTCGGGTAGGTGCAACCATCAAACATGCCTTCAAACGGCATATAATGGTCAATTTACCCATTCGAAACTTGCACCGATTTCGTGAACTCAAGCCTCCACGGACATTTATAACAACATATAATGGTCATATATAGTTCCAAACGGCATTATATGACCCTAAGATGTATCCCCTAGGGTCTCAAGACTTTTCGTCAACGGGCCCCGTAACCTCTAAAGTTCCTCAAAAAGCGTGGATAATAGCCTTTAATTTTGGAATTTTTTGACCTTTTTTCGCCCGAAAATAAAAATTGCCGAAATGTTTACCAGGGTCCCTAATACCCTCCGGGAGTCTAATTGAGTAGGTAGAACCATCTAATTTGCCTTAAAACGGTCAATTTACCCATTCGAAACTTCGACCGATTTCTTGAACTCAAGCCTACAACGGACATTTTTTACAACATATAATGGTCATATATGTTTCCAAACGTCATTATATGACCCTAAAGTGTATCTCTTAGGGTTTCAAGACTTTTCGCCACCGGGCCCCGAAACATCAAAAAATCCTCCAAAATTATGGATAAATAGCCTTCAATTTTGGAATTTTTAAATCTTTTTTCGCCGGAAATAAAAATTGTCGAGATGTTTACTATGGTCCCTAATACCCTCCGGGGGTCCTATTGGGTGGCTGGAACCATCCAATTTGCCTTAAAACGGTAAATTTACCCATTTGAGACTTGGACCGATTTCGTGAACTCAAGCTTACAACGGACATTATTTACAACATATAATGGTCATATATGGTTCCAAACGTCATTATATGACCCTAAGATGTATCCCCTAGGGTCTCAAGATTTTTCGCCACCAGGTCACGTAACATCAAAAAATCCTAAAAAATCATGGATTATAGCCTTCAATTTTGGAATTTTTTGACCTTTTTTCGCCCGAAAATAAAAACTGCCGAGATGTTTACCATGGTCCCTAATACCCTCCGGGAGTTTAATTGGGTGGGTGGAACCATCTAATTTGCCTTAAAACGGTCAATTTACCCATTCGAAACTTCGACCGATTTCGTTAACTCAAGCCTACAACGGACATTTTTTACAACATATAATGGTCATGTATGTTTCCAAACATCATTATATAACCCTAAAGTGCATCTCTTAGGGTTTCAATACTTTTCGCCACCGGGCCCCGTAATATCAAAAAATCCTCCAAAATCATGGATAATAGCCTTCAATTTTGGAATTTTTAAATCTTTTTTCGCCGAAAATAAGAATTGCCGAGATGGTTACTATGGTCCCTAATACCCTCCGGGAGTCCTATTGGGTGGCTGGAACCATCCAATTTGCCTTAAAACGATAAATTTACCCATTCGAGACTTGTACCGATTTCGTGAACTCAAGCCTACAACGGACATTTTTTACAATATATAATGGTCATATATGGTTCCAAACGTCATTATATGACCCTAAAATGTATCCCCTAGGGTCTCAAGATTTTTCGCCACCGGGTCACGTAACATCAAAAAATCCTCAAAAATCATGGATCATAGCCTTCAATTTTGGAATTTTTTGACCTTTTTTCGCTCGGAAATAAAAATTGCCGAGATGTTTACCATGGTCCCTAATACCCTCCGGGAGTCTAAATGGGTGGGTGGAACCATCTAATTTTCCTTAAAACGGTCAATTTACCCATTCGAAACTTCAACCGATTTTGTGAACTCAAGCCTACAACGGACATTTTTTACAACATAAAATGATCATATATGTTTCCAAACGTCATAATATGACCCTAAAGTGTATCTCTTAGGGTTTTAAGACTTTTCGCCACCGGGCCCCGTAACATCAAAAAATCCTCAAAAATCATGGATTATAGCCTTCAATTTTGGAATTTTTAAATCTTTTTTCGCCGAAATAAGAATTGCCGAGATGTTTACCATGGTCCCTAATACCCTCCGGGAGTCCAATTGGGTGGGTGGAACTATCCAATTTGCCTTAAAACGGTCAATTTACCCACTTGGATTGATTTCGTGAACTCAAGCCTACAACAGACATTTTTTACAACATATAATGGTCATATATGGTTCCAAACGTTATTATATGACCCTAAAATGTATCCCCTAGGGTCTCAAGACTATTCGCCACCGGGCCCCGTAACATCAAAAAATCCTCAAAAATCATGGATTATTGCCTTCAATTTTGGAAATTTTTGATCTTTTTTCGCCAGAAATAAAAATTGCCGAGATGTTTTCCATGGTCCCTAATACCCTCCGGGGGTCCAATAAGGTAGATGGAACCATCCAATTTGCCTTAAAACAGTCAATTTATCCATTTGAAACTTTGACCGATTTCGTGAACTCAAGCCTACAACGGACATTTTTTACAACATATAATAGTCATATATGGTTCCAAACGTCATTAAATGACCCTAAGATGTATCCCCTAGGGTCTCAAGACTTAGCGCCACCGGCCCCGTAACATCAAAAAATCCTCAAAAATCATGGATTATAGCCTTCAATTTTGGAATTTTTTAACCTTTTTTCGCCCGGAAATAAAAATTGCCGAGATGTTTACCATGGTCCCTAATACCCTCCGGGGGTCCAATTGGGTGGATGGAACCATCCAATTTGTCTTAAAACGGCCAATTTACTCGTTTTCATACACGCCTCTTATATTGGCTATATGCTTTCACGAAGCTTGTACGTAGCCGGACAATGGTCATATATGGGTCGAAACAATATTATATGACCCCGGGATGCATCCTGTAATGTTCCGTGAAATTTCGACACCGGGTCCCAACACCTCCTAAATCGCTTCGATTTCGTGTATTATAGCCTTCATATTTTGCTTCCGCATATCATCATTTCAACAGGCGAGATTATGCATCTAAGTACTTCCAATGGTTCCCAAAGGACTTTGGGAGTCTTTAATAGTGCCCGGAACCATCTAATTCATCCTTAATCATCATGTCTTAAGGCCCTTCCTTGTGAATCGTAAATAGTGCCAGGAACCGGTATGCCTTGTCCTTGGGTGCACATGTCTTGTGCACATGCCACATGGCCCCTTGTACGATCCAATATCCCAACACTTAGGCTTTGTGACTTGTCCTAATCCCGTACTTAGCATTTTTTAGCTTACGAGATGCATCGCTAACCTCGTTTTCCAAAATATAGGTGTTTTTAGGGGATAGGGTGGGGGGAGGGACGAATCGAAACGACATAGGGCTGAATCTCAGTGGATCATGGCAGCAAGGCCACTCTGCCACTTACAATACCCCGTCGTGTATTTAAGTCGTCTGCAAAAGATTTAACCCGCCGCTCGGTAGAAATTGTACTTCAATGCGGCTCTCACGGTGCATCCACCGTGCGAGCTTAGCCTACAACACGTAGACAATGGATACTGATTTATGAAATTGCTGCAACTGTAAGGGTGAGTATTATCTCAGTAATCTATCAAACCAAAACGCATTTCTTCAGTTTATAATGGATACTGATTTTTTTATTACAAGAACTTACCAATGTGGATCATTTTCTGCTGGAATCGCAATTAACAAAGAGGCTATGATCCCAAGACAAGTGCCTATCTGGCACAATGATCCCAAAGATCCCCTATATTTTGTCGGTGCAACCTACACAATAACAATAGTAAATTGATAAAGCACCAGTAAAGATAATTGTGGAGAACCCACTCTCTTGTCACACTTTAAGTATGGATTCTATGCTATAATTCTGTACATTTTATTTTATTATTGTAGCATTTGAATACTTAATTATCTACCTTATTCCACCCACATTGCCTGTAAAAGTGGTAATGCAACCACAACCGCATCCAAGAAGTAAAACCATGATAGATACTACTTGCATCCTTTTTTTTAACAACACACTTCATTAGTTCATTCTCACATAACTTACTTCAAAATATACAAGGCTAATCAACTATAAAGCACACTGTAAAGAAGAGGGGAAAAAAACAATTGGAAACATTATAAAAACGGGAATAATTCAACCAGAAAAAGAAAAAGGCCGTTATGATGAATGTAACATTTAAAAAAAAAAAAAAAAAAAAAAAAAGGATTGTTTTAATTCTGCAGTACCTCTGATATGTAAATTGGTACAAGAACTGTGTTCACCCCAATACCCAGGCCCACAAGAAATCTTCCCAAAAGTACTTGATTAACAGAGTGTGCTTGTGCACTGTCAAGATATGAAACAGACAGCACAATAAGTAAACAAGAAATCAAAACTGCTTCAAAAATTATTATAATCTACGCAGCTTATATACAAATCTAACAATTGAAACAAATAAATTTATACACAAATGAGATATCTTCTAAGATTGTCAAATATTCAAAGTTTGAAATTTTAAATAAAAAAAATTAGTAATTGCTGGGAAGGCATCAAATCAAGGGAGAGTGCAACAAAATGATATTAAAATATATGAGGAACACCAAAGGAGGGTTCAACCATGAACAAAAGAAAGTTAAAGCCAACAATATCATGCCTTCAAGGCTATTGTTTAGTATTCTACACACAAAAGTTCTTCTGTTGAGATAATTTTCACCAACTTGCAAAATAATTTTTTCTTCATAGCATCTTCCATTGAATCTTCTCTTTACTACTGCCCATGCAAGTAAAAAAATATTCTAGAAGGTACCTTTGTCTGCCAATTATCATTGGAGAAAATCAAAACTGATTCTATTTCTCTTCAAGAATTCAACGTTACAAACATTGATAGTAAAATGGAACCTCTCTTGTCAACCAGCCAAATCAAATCGCCATAACTTCTTATAAAAATGAGTACTTAATATTAATTTATTTAGCTAATACGAAGTCTTGAAAAAGAAACACATTTATGGTTCTGGAATCTGGATACCAGTCCATGCTATCACCTAATAAATAATAGCCTCTGTAAGTCAATAAGTGAGACAATTCCAGAATTATCTGAAATATAAACCTTTAAATGTTGACTTGGAAACCATAAGTCCAAACCTCATGCCAGAACAAAACCTTGATCCAATCCCTACCTTAGAAGGAACAAAAAGTTTAATAATGAGCAAAACACCTAAGATGGGTTTCCAAATGCCTACTTGAGAGGAATAACTAATGAGCAATACCTTCTCGCTCCAAACACCCCCTAACCTTCTCCTACAGCGCCTCTTATTTGTTTGCAAGCCTTCACAGCGACTCTGCCTTGGCTTGACTTCTTCATTCATGATAGACTTCCAAGACACATAATCTTGCTAAAGTGATATTCATATTCCCACTAACACAATTAAAGCACTATCACTATCAGGTTCCTAGTTGTCCATAAGAAGTCACATGTAATCTTCAAATCCCAACCTCATCCACTGAGATTAATACTCTTCTTGACAGTTAAACTTGAAGCCCAGCATATATGTAAGTTCAAACTAACAAATCCACAAAACCTCAAAACACTTTCCTCCAGAAACTATACCTGGCAAAGAAGAAATTGTGGGTTATTGCTTAAAAAACTTGAAAGCGAAGAACACAGAGTGATTTTAAAACAAGTACAGCTTCCAAAGAGAAGAATGAATAATTAATGGACGCAGTACAATGAAGAAAGGTAAACATTAAGAATTCAGTTGTCCTCTCGAGATAAGAAGGGAGAAGGTACAACATAATGATGATGTTAATCAATATAACCATTTAAAAATAATTCAACGCAAAGAATGCAACAGTGATAAGGAAGACATGGAAACTATGACAACAGTATCTTGAAGTCCCACCAAATGAAATAAAGAAAAAGGTATGAGACATTATTAGCATAAGATTCTAAAAGGCAGAATGAATCATGAATCAAGCAAATATTAGAGAAAAGAATTTTATCTTTTGCCAAAAGATGCAAGTAAGAAATTCCCAAATTAAGAATACGGCATAGAAAAGAAAATAGAAATGATCCAAGTCATCCACTTCATCCCTAAACTAAACCTTATGTCGAATTTGTGATTGCCCCTTCTTCAAACCCATAGATAACAAACCAGCCAACCACAAGACCATAAACCTTTTACCAAATCCCAACACTCATCATTATAATCACAATCAAATCATCTCAATGACCAATGAAGGGAGCAGCCCTCATTTATTCAAAAGTAAACCTTATAGGATCAAAAGAGCTATAAAGAGGAAGAACTACTTTTGCAATTGAAATAGTAATAATGACAAACAAAAGGAACCAAAGAGAGTAATAAATTTACCAGCTGCAGGAAAAAAAAAAAAAAGAAAAGAAAAACTAAAAAGAAAGAAAGAAAAAAAAACAAACAAAAAACCCCATTCAATTAGACATGTACTCGTAAGTCGTAAGCCATGCTTTGGTGACTTAAGGAACATAGTTGAATGATAGTCATATTGCAATAACAGTCATACTGCTACCACCATAACAAAGATTTGATGATAAATTTATATTAAAAAAAAAAAAATAATAACAAAACAAGTTTGTTCAGCAATTACCTCAAAATAGCACCAATAATCAATGGGATAGAGTCAATTTGAAGTGTGCGCCGACAGCCAAATTTGTCAACCAAAGAGCCTGAAATAAGACTCCCAATGAAGGCACCAACAATAAATATGCTCACTACAAGGCCCTCTAGTATAGAGTTCCCCTCAAAACCAAGTTCTCGTGCCACTGAAGCAATAGGGCCATTCATGACTCTGCAAAAAAAAAAAAAAAAAAAAAAAAAAGCATATACTGCTATCACTTCCTACTAAAGGCTCGTCATAAACTCATAACAAACAAAATCATGCCACACAAAAGATGAAGCATATATAACTCACGAAAAAAGCATCAGGATTTGGAAAATCAGCCATTCAAGAAAAAGGCATCTGATGAAAGAAATAAATTAAAATTCTTTTTCCTGTTTCTTCAAAACCTTAAATTATGATAAAGGAGACCATGTCCTTAGTAAAAACATTTTTTACTTGCCTTCTTAACTTAATAGTAAGCATATCTTACGGATTTTGTATAGGAGCAAAATATCAAAATATATATACTAAAACAAAACTTAGTCACTTGACATAAAAAAACAAAATACTTCCTCATCAAGAACTTACCCAATATGATATCCAAAGAGAAAATTAGCCATGGATGCTGCCAAAACATGGGGCAGTGCAGGCAACCATCCCAAATCAATCTCTTTTGCACGATCATCGTTCCCTTTCGATAACTCCTCCGATTTACGGTCTACATACATCTCAAACCAAATTTCACAATATCCATCAAAACATAAGCAATGAAATAATTCAACTGCTTTCATTTCTGGCACCAATTATGAGTTTAAGGGTTTATCTTTATTTCTACATAAATATTATAGATTTCATTTCAGACAATTTAACAGCCTAAATAAAAACAAATTACATAATTAGAATTAACACTGTTCATCAAGTCATCAACCAAATTAAAAACTAATCATTTTTCACAGATGGGTCTGAATTCAACCTTTTAATCATTCATCAAACAAAGTATTGAAAAACACAAGCATCTCTATAAGTTATACTCCATCTGTCTCACTTTAGTAACCCACATCTCTATTTTAGGATTTGATCATTAGTATCATAATAATATATTTGTCCTCAACAATTTCATGAATCACAACAAAAACTATGTACTAGTATATCAACCCAATACTTTAATTTTTATTCCGGACCAAATGTGGACTATTAAAGTGAGACGGACAAAGCGAATTATAACATAAAAAACCCATCAGATGAATTACAAATGGGTTAACCAAAACAACTCAAACCTGATATTTGGGTTGAATTAGAAGTACCCTTCTCCTGAAACTGCTGCTTTTCAGAAGCACAAACAGAAAACTCTTTCTGGGGTTTAAAGTGACGAAAACGCATAGAATTATGGAGAGAAAAATACATGAGTTTGGCGGAAATGGAGGTGGGTTTCGATGGTAAACAGCTAAAGGGAGGATGAAACGCTGCTACTGTAGCTATTGCCTCCATTCTAGCAACTCCTGCTACTGTAGTGCTATTTTTTTTCCAATTGTTTGATTGATTGTGTTACGAGTACTTGCTTAGCTCTATCATTAGAGAAAACAATTAAAAGGTGTTCATAGGGATGTGTGATCTTCCCGTATTGGGAAGCGGGAACGAGGTACGCATGTCGCATAGGCATTATTTCAACAATTTGTCACGAAGTGTGAGTAAATAATGTCTAATGTTATATATAGTCCTAAAACACAGGGAAAATTGTATAAAATTAGGAATTCATGACAAAAACACGCGTAAATCAGTGTAATTAGTAATTTGAAACAAAGATACAGAGTAGTATTTTTTTTAAAAAAACCAAACCGCCATTAAGGACTAGATCCGCCAAAGCTTGAAGACTTTGAGGGAAAGGACCCCAAACAAACAAATTCGTTACAACCTCTTGAATCCCACCTAGCAACGAGATGTGCAAAAGTATTACCAGCTCTTTTAGCATGTGAAATAGAAAACGAATTAAAAGCACTAGACAAAGACATAATATCTTCAATTAGCAAGCTAAATGTATCAAAGGCCAACTACTGAGTAGTAATTAATCAAGAAATAATAAGATTTGATCACAGAGTTATAGAGTAAACATACTAAACAATTTTTGGTGTTTGAACAATAAATGATTTTAAAAGTTTATTGGTGTTTTAATAAACTAATTTGTAAGTTGCACAAACAGACATTTTTTTTTTTTTAATTATGTGTTAGTCAAAATACTTTACGCAACTAACTTGTCAAATTAGTTATTAATCAACAACTAATTATCAAACATGACATAAATCCTAACACATTAAAAAAAATTAAAAAAAAAATAAAAATACTCCAATGATGCTCCTTTTATATTGCCCGGCCTATGGCTTATCATCAAGAATAAATCAATGTCTTTTTACATTATATAACTCTTCATTTCTCCATAAAAAATTTACAATGTATTAATTTCATACGATGCTTTCAAATTGTGAATTGTGTAGACCATGACATCACTATATTTCATGAATTTCAAAATATAGTCAAAACTCATTCTTGGTACTTTATGGATATCTTTATCGGTGTCTAATGGTTTCAAACCTCCTTATATGACCCCAGGAGTCATCCAATACATTAAGTTCATTTTTTGAAAAAATGTCATAAACTAACCTGAATTCGTGTATTATAGCCTTCAATTTTGGCCAATTTTCCACTTATTTTGACCCGGAAATAAAAATTGCCGAGATACTTACCATGGATCCTAATACACCCCGGGAGTCTATTTGGGTGGGTGCAACCATCCAAAATGCCTTTACGGTCAATTTACCCGTTCGCAACTTGCACCGATTTCATGAACTCAAGCCTACCACGAACATTTATGACAACATATAATGGTCATATATGGTTCCAAACGACATTATATGACCTACAGATGTATCCCCTAGGATTTCAACACTTTTCGCCACCGGGCCCCTTAACCTCCAAAATTCCTCAAAAAACATGGATAATAGCCTTCAATTTTGGAACTTTTTTGACCTTTTTTCGCCGAGAAATAAAAATTACCGAGATGTTTACCATGGTCCCTGATACCCTCCGGAAGCCCATTTGGGTGGATAAAACCATCCAATATACCTTTAAACAGTCAATTTACCCGATTACAACTTACACTGATTTCATAAAATCAAGCTACACCACGGACATTTATGACAACATATAATGGTCATATATGGTTCCAAACGCCATTATGTGACCCCCAGATGTATCTCCTAGCATCTCAAGTTTTTTCGATATCGGGTCCCGAAACCTCTAAAATTTCTCAAAAAACGTGGATAATAACCTTCAATTTTGACAATTTTTTACTCTTTTTTTGGGCTGGAAATAACAATTGCCAAGATGATTATCATGGCCTCTAATACCCTTCGAGAGTCCATTTGGGTGGGTGGAATAATCCAATTTGTTTTTAAGCATCCAATTTAACCCAGTTAAATTGTCATAAAATCTAGCTACACCACGGACATTTATGACAACAAATAATGTCATATATGGTTCCAAACAGCATTATATGACCTAAAGATGTATCTCCTAGGATCTCAACACTTTTTTCCACCGGGCCCCGTAACCTCCAAAATTCCTCAAAAAGCGTGGATAATAGCCTTCAATTTTGGAACTTTTTGACCTTTTTTCGCCCGTAAATAAATATTGCCTAGATGTTTACCATGGTCTATAATATCTTTCGGGGGCATATTTGGGTGGATAAAACCATCCAATATGCCTTTAAATAGTCAATTTACCCGATTACAACTTGCACTGATTTCATAAAATCAAGCTACACCACGGACATTTATGATAACATATAATGGTCATATATGGTTTCAAACGCATTATATGACCCCGAGATGTATCCCCTAACATCTCAAGACTTTCCGATATCGTGTCTTGAAACCTCCAAAATTTCTTAAAAAGAGTGGATAATAGCCTTCAATTTTAGCAATTTTTGACTTTTTTTTGGCCGGAAATAACAATTGCCGAGATGATTACCATGGACCCTAATATCCTCCGGGAGCCCATTCGGGTGGATAAAATCATCCAATATGCCTTTAAACAGTCAATTTACTCAATTACAACTTGCACTGATTTCATAAAATCAAGCTACACCACGGACATTTATGACAACACATAATGGTCATATATGGTTCCAAACGGCATTATATGACCTTGAGATGTATCCCCTATGATCTCAACACTTTTCGCCACCGGGCCCCGTAACCTCCAAAATTCCTCAAAAAGCGTGGATAATAGCCTTCAATATTGGAATTTTTTTACCTTTTTTCACCCAAAAATAAATATTGCCGAGATGTTTACCATTGTCCCTAATATCCTTCGGGAGCCCATTTAGGTGGATAAAACCATCCAATACGCCTTTAAACAATCAATTTGCCTAATTACAACTTGCACTGATTTCATAAAATCAAGCTACACCACGGACATTTATGACAATATATAATGGTCATATTTGGTTCCAAACATCATTATATGACCCCGAGATGTAAATCTCCTAGTATCTCAAAACTTTCTTATACCGCGTCCCGAAACCTCTATAATTCCTCAAAAAGCGTGGATAATAGGCTGGTTAGGAATTGAAACGTATATTGCATGTGCAATGTAAGTGTGTATAACATGATCCACAAGTATGACATCACATTCCCCAGTCACATATAAGATCTTTTTTATGAAACTTTTCATGCACCCAGTTTTTTATATACGGTAAACATACGGGGTGGGCCCCACCCTAACATAGGAATGGCGGACTGGGTGAGGAATAGAACCCCTAACCACTGGGGGGAGATAGATAGACTAACCATTCGCCCATCTCCTCATTTTCTTACTTTTCATGCACTCATGGGAGCAACATGCGTTAGCAATTTGGGATTAATGTACATCTAAATTGTTTATTATACAAAACATATGAAATTTGCCCTAATTAATCAAGAACCTAAATTTTCATGACCTAAACAAGAGTATATAAATATTATGGTCCATTGCAAGGTATGAGATTTGAGTCCCACGTCGGTCATATAGGGGCTGATGTGGGGTTTATATAGGACAATAACATTGATAAATATTGTAGACTTGTAGTGGGCAGTACATTGGATAATTACATTCGAAATATAATGTTGAATAGTGAAAGAATTTAAAGAGTTTTATGAGTTTTTTTTTTCTTTCAAAATTAGATGTTTTTTTTTATTCTACATTTGAAGATATTTATGGTACATGGATATAGCATAAATTGATGTTAGCTAGGATAAATCCCTACCTTATAAAAAGTGGGAAAATAATCTTATGAATAGTGTTAGGACATTTTTAACCCTGAAAATAAGTGGGAAAATAATCTTATGAATAGTGTTAGGACATTTTTAACCCTGAAAATATTTAATTACCTTTATACCCCCATTAATGTTTTATGAATAGTTTATGAATAATCAATGTATTTATTTTATTGTTAATTTGTTATTATTGATCAATTTCACAACATGGGTTTCAGCGTTAATTTAATTGCTCACTTGTCAGTATAATAAACTTAGTATTGCTTTAATTATTCTAACCTTCATAAGTGTGATTATGAGAGGTTTTGATTTTACATTCTTTCCTATATGAAGCACAAGGAACTATGGAAGCAAGCATTTGTCCAATATAGTGCAAAAGCAATTGTGCTGAAACTGAAATTTGATATATGAGGAATCAGGCTCAAGTGTGGGTTGGTGAATCGGTTATATTTCGGACAGTAAGAGAAAACAGATGTCCATGATTTTGATATAAGTTTACAAGGGTATTGGTTCATTTAAAAAAGTTCATGAAAGTGAAATCCGAAAGATCATATGAGTAGTTATAACAAAAAAAAAATAAGATAAAATAAAAATACTAGAAGCTAAGACAAAGGTTGGTCAAATACAATAACCAAAAAGTTATTCAAGAGATTGCGGTATTAATGCCATTGAGATAGTTTAGTTAGTTTGGTGACTCTTAAGGTCCAAGCAATAATTGCCCAAGTTTTTAATCATTTGAACTGAAGACTAGCTAGGTAGAAATTTGAATTGGGAATGAACTTGATTGACAATTTCTCACAGTCAATCACTCAACATCGATCTATTGTTTTTAATTCTTGGACCTTATTTCTCCGCTTAACTTAGGGTATGTTCTCGTTGACTGAACTGAGCTGAACTGAATTGAACAGAAGTTTTGATTGTTCAAGATTTCAATCTTTATCTAGGGCTCTCGGAGCCTTCTAATCTTGCTACCGACTTAGGACACACTATGTTCGTTGATTCTAAAAGCATTAAGATATGTGAACTGAACTGAACTGAACTGAACTGAACTTATTAGAGCTCAACTGAACTTAATTGAAATGAATATTTTATGAGAGAAGGAAATTAGGAGCTGAACTGAATTGAACTTATTAGAGCTGAGCTGAACTAAACTGAACTGAAAATAATCGTATGAGAACAGGCCCTTAGTTTTTGAGGTTACTTGGTCCATTTTGTCCACTGCATTTTTTTACCGATTCAAGAAAATAACTTCATTATTTTTGTAACTTTAACAAAATAAATTACTAACTTATAATATCAATTTACTCTGTAAAATAAATTATTTACAAGGCAATCATTGTTAAATGACATTTACTGTAATTATTACGATCATAACTTTAACCGATTAAAACTTAAAGTGAGGTGTATTGGTAACTTATATAATACAAGAAAAATATAGACATGTGATGTCCTGCTAATTGAACCATTATAATCTGTACTTTAAATATAGCAAACATTTGCATGTCTAGAACTCGATACTTTTAAGAACTCATTCAATAATTCCAAAGTAATTTGCTAAAGGTTAGAGCATTGCTAAGATACATGACATTTAACATATTAATTGCCTGCATATGTACAAATAGTTATAATAAAATATATGCAAACAAGCATAAGGTATTAAGACTAATTGCAGTGACTCAACTTGAAACACTACCTATACCGCGCGCATCGCGCGCGTAGGATCCCCTAGTAAAATGAAGTGTGGTTTCCATTCAATAAAATTAACTAGGATACACGTGACCCATAAACTTTTTTGAAAACACATTTTATTAACTATTATAGATTTGAGACAAGTTTTTAAAGACAACCTCAAATGAAATATGATCCGGATAATAAGAGAAGAGACAAAGGATGTAGTACTAATGTACAATAAGAAGTTTATTCATTTTGCTGAAAATGAACTATTCATTTTTTTGGCAATTGGGCTAAAAACACTCTCGTAAAGCTTTGATAGGACGCAAGAGATAACATAAAATGATAAAATGAATTAACATAAATAATTTGACAACATACACTTTGTGTTAACAAAAAAATCAACTCAAAATCTCAAAAGCTCGCTTTTACATTCGTTACATAAAATTCTACTCGTAATACAATATTACGAGTATCATTAAATTAGAGTAACCAACCCGAACCCGAACTAAAATTTCTGGCAATGTACACGCCTTTTCGATGGATTAATCTGATCATCATTTTTTAATTTTTTTTTTTTTTTTTTTGGGAAGATCTGGTTGTTGTTAAAACGTAGTACTATATAAAGCGGACAAAATGGCGAAAATAGAATCCTGTACGAAAAAACTTTACAGATTTTAATACTAACTGACGAACAAGAGAGAGAAAATCAAATAGAAAGAAGAGAGAGAAAATCAAAGAGTGAAGGTGCAGTGAAGCTTTTGTATGTGAAGATAATCATGGCGTCTTCTTCAAGCGACCCGAAGAATCCTTCTCTTCTTCCTGTCGAGTTCACCAAAGGCGCCAATGGCCTTGACAAGGTCATTCTTCGCGAAGCTACTGGCGTCTCTGCTGAGGTACTTTCTCTCTCCTTCGCTCGATTTTTTCGGTGCATTTGATTTCTGGATTTCTGTCGATTCTTCGATGTTTTTCGCGATTTTGTTTTGATCTGTTTTGTTCTTGAGGTTTCTTGATTTTGCGCTGGATTTTTTAGCGGCATTTCGTTGTTAATCGGATCTATTTTGCGTATGTTTGATCGAACATTTGCGTGTTGTTTTGCGATTGAATCGAAAATAATCGGAATTATGTTTGTTGATTTTTTTGTTGCTGTTTGTTGAAATTGTTGTTTATTTGCCAGATTCTTGAATTCTCTGCAAAATGACGATATTGTTACATAGTTGATTTTCGAAAATGCTTCAATCTATCGCAAACTGTATAATCGTTTAACCTGTTTGTAAAATTGTAGAGTATAATCGTTCAAGTTAGTTGTATAATTGTTCAATCGTTCAATTCAGTTTTGAAATTGTGTAATCGGTTCAAGTTAGTTGTACAATTGTTCAATCGGTCAATTCAGTTGTGAAATTGTGTAATCGGTTCTTATATATTCTTCTTTTTTCTGTATGAAGGTTTACCTGTATGGAGCTCATGTAACTTCTTGGAAGAATGAGAACAAGGAGGAGTTACTTTTCGTAAGCAGCAAGGTGAGTTAATTTTTGTTTATTACCTGAGGATTTGATACATTTGAAAATATGTGTAATCTGATGTATTGTTGTTGATAATATGTTTATATAAGAATGTGTGCTGTTTTTGTTATGCGTATGGTATTGAATCTTGTATGCATTTGTGATATTAGTCATGGAAGCACTTTTGCAAGCAATGTAGATGGTTTGTGGCTGCTGCAGCCGAAAATCACAGGCTGCAGTAAGCTGAAAAACCTATAATAATGTGGTTATGCTGCGTCCAAGATTTACCATCAACTTTTACTTGCTGCCTTATCACAGTCTCACACTCTGTCACAGCTACACCTGTTTTGTGATTTAGAAATGGTTGCTAGGTAGATATTTCCTGCCAGTGACTTAGTGTCAAATCTTTTTAATTTGTGTATTGATCGTGTTCTTAGTTTTGTGCTTGTCTGAATCTATAGGGTGTTGTGATGTAGATTCTTGGAATTGGAAAATAGCTTGTAAGGCTAATATTGATAGAATATTAAAGCGAAAACAATCTTGAAGAAGATATGTTAGAACCTCAAGGATTTATAGAAGATGGTGTATCGCATTACTTTTCTCCATTAGAGAGAAAAGTCTGTTTTTTGTTAGACTTGGATGTTGGCTTTGGGTTGGGAGGAATCTTGTTTGTCTTTTATGCTCAAAGGGGGAGGTTTGGGGGGGGGGGGGGGGGGGAGGGAAGGGATGAGTGGAATCCTGGATGGCTATTCTGACACATACTGGCAGGTTCACCCTTGTAATAAGGAGGTGCATCGTGCATATGACCCCACTTGGAGGGACAAATATGTGAGGATCTTTTATCATGAGAAACTTAGTAAAAGAAGGCGGGTTGCTCAGAACCGTCACTCTGAAACTGCCTTATCTTTTAACTGGCCTGCATTAATATCAATTACTTGACTATCTTTTTACTTACCAACAGATACTAGTCACACCCTTAACTTTGACCAATTTATTCCCCTCATATTTTGTTGCTTGTACTACCTCCATTATTTGCAACGAATAGACACTTTCTACTCACACTTTTTGTCAAATCGTTGCAAGTAATATGAAATGGAGGTAGTATTTCCAAATTTTATTACTAGATTGATGTCCTAATTCATAGGAGTTGTCTTGTGCATATTGTCCCTGTACATGCTGGGTTAGTTAGAGCCTATGCACATGACATCTTGAAATTCAAGTTTCTTGTTGGCTATTATTCAATTTGATTGTTCTGAATCTGAGATTTCTATTTCCATCTGCTTGTACTGATATTTGTTGTGCTGTCCAGGCTATCTTTAAGCCCCCAAAAGCAATTCGTGGAGGCATACCAATATGTTTCCCTCAGGTATATGCTCCCTGCCTCTACCCTTTTCTCTCCCTTTCATTATTTTTTATCTTTATTTCTCTCATGTGAAATATGTACCATATGGTGCAGTTCAGCAATCATGGAATGCTTGAAGCTCATGGATTTGCCAGAAATAGATTTTGGATAGTTGATCCTGAATCACAACCTTCTCCTGCAAACACAGCTAACAAGTCTTACGTTGATTTGCTGCTGAAACCTTCTGAAGATGATCTGAAGATTTGGTCTCACATGTAAGTTTCCCCTTTGATGAAATGATGGGGTGTATGAATGTTTGAATATTGACGTAGATGCTGATATTTTCCAAGTATTAAATTAGAGAGTATTTCCTTCCTTTTGTTTGTTAGTCACGTTGCTGTACCCATTGAATTGAAACAACTCATGTCTTTTGTAGTTTTGAATTTCGTCTGAGAGTAACCTTGGCCCCTGGAGGAGATCTGATGCTGACATCAAGAGTTAGAAACACTGATACAAAGCCATTCACCTTTTCATTTGCTTATCACACCTATTTCTCTGTTTCTGATATCAGGTATTATGATTATTTTGCAATTTTGTTTTTTCAATTCCAATTTTGTCATAATAGTCAGTATAATACCACACATGTTATGTTTTCTTGTACTTTTTTTATTTATTTATTTGAATTGTCCTTCTCTTTCATGCTGATACAGAAACATGATTTGATAAGCTGGTGTAGAAAAAGTTGTCAAACTCATTTTGAGTCCTGCCTTCGTTGACTAGGCGTGCATGTACATTCTTCTGATTCTTTCAGAGAACTGTCTACATGTTGCAGGATGACTGGGCTAAAGAGTTCTTAGTTTCTAAAAATAGGAATCAGTTTTTTTTTTTATGTCCTTTACTCATTCCTTAAGTTATGAATGGTTGGTTTATGTAATTTTCAGTTCTTTGCATGATGAGACATCATTGAAGGTTTATACTGGTTAAAAATTTGGATGAAACAATTTTAAAATAATTGTTGGTCCTGGCTTCACAAGGAGCTTACTTCAAGCTTATAAAATAAGAAAACGTTTTAGTTGCATGTTCTGGTCTTGAATGTCACAACCTACTGACTTGCAAAGTTTAGGGGCTCAAAAACTGTGTGTACCTATGCTTATTGAGTAGGCTGTTGGTTAGGAAGTCTACTGACCTACGGCTTGAGAACAAAAGATGCAGATTGCAAATTTGTGAGAGTGTGAGGCTCAATTTTGTACACTTTTATGTTGAAATTTCTTAGTGTTTCTAGGTGAAGGTAAAAGTGCTTATAGGTTACTACCAATTAGTTTAAGAGATGGGTGCTGTATATCTTGTTGGTTGTGAATTGATGATTCATATCTATGTTTTGAACAAATTTTTCTTGAAGAAGGGCTGATATAAGCGTCACTATGAAGCATGCATCTAAACTTAGCTGTTGACCTATTATAGATATTAAGATATTACAATATATTGCAGCTAGTTTTTTACCTTACAAATTTGCTTGTTATCTACTCAGTGAAGTCCGGGTAGAAGGATTGGAGACTTTAGATTACCTTGACAACACGAAGGGCAGGGAGCGCTTTACTGAACAGGGGGATGCCATCACATTTGAAGGAGAAGTGAGTGTTGCCTTTTCTTTCTTTCTCTCCTCCTCCTGGTGCAACATGAAATTTATCAAACTTTGTTGTGTATAAATAGGTTGACAAGGTATATCTAAGCACGCCCACTAAGATTGCAATCCTGGATCATGAAAGGAAAAGGACATTCGTGATACGTAAAGATGGACTACCAGATGCTGGTAAGAATATCCCTAGTCAAATTTCATGAAATCTATGTATTCGAAGAATAATTACGGGTAAATGTTGCATTGTTTTAGTGAATATTCATAGCTGACTAGATGTATGGCCGTGTTGAGAAAGCTGTCATTATCTTAAGGATATATTTCTGTGAGAATTTTAATTCTGTCAAGTTTTAGGAAATAATTATGCTGGTAGGCACAATAAGATTCTTAGATTTATATTATTTTTTTTGTATTTTTTCAAAGTGATATAAATTACGGATGATTGGATGTTCTAGAGAGATGTTTACATGATTATGGGGCCTAGAGGTATAACTTTCTCTGAAATTGGTGAAGCATTTTTCTTTGTTATATAAGATATTCTATACAGTGGTATCTTTTTTTAAAAATTCACGTTCCTTTTTTTTTTTTTTTTTTTTTTTTTTTTTTTTTTTTTTTTTCCACCTTGTGTAAGGCTGGACAATTGTGCCTTTTTGTGAAGTTGTGACTGTTGAGATATTTTCTAAAAGACGAGAGTTGTATCAACTTCTCTTGCCAAAGTTGATTTTGTTTTTTTTTAGAAGTAACCTTTTCATGCGTCAAATTTGATGAGATTCTTGATCTACTGACTGACTGTCTTACATAGTTCAGCTGAGAAATTTTATTCTCTTTTGCAGTGGTATGGAATCCTTGGGACAAGAAGGCTAAGGCATTGGCTGATTTTGGAGATGATGAGTACAAGCATATGCTGTGTGTGGAACCTGCTGCAATTGAGAAGCCAATAACGCTTAAGCCGGGTGAGGAGTGGAGAGGCAGGCAGGAATTATCTGCTGTTCCATCTAGCTATTGTAGCGGGCAGCTTGATCCTCGGAGAGTTCTACAAGGAAGCTGAAGTTTATTGTCGTCAACATCCTGTACAGGTTATTTCTTGAATCTAGCTCCCTTTATTCTTGAAGTGGTTAACCATAGGCATGTTAGGACTTAGGACTTTGGCTATAAACAATACTGTGATTTTGCAGTTTGTGTAACACAAAGATTGGTTAGAGTTAAGATTAATTGTATTCTAATCTTTCTAGTGGAACCTAGATTGTGGTGCTTATGTTTGTCTACCTTTCTGTTTGCGTAATATTTTTTCAATTCATTGCATGATATTAGCTCATTAAGAAATTTTGTCCACCAGACTTGTATTTGTAAGTTGTATCATTCGAGAGTCTTATTTGTGCTGTTATATTTTAATTTGTTGCATTACACGTTAGGCATATAATTTCTTCTATAAACATCATGGCACTTACGTGTGATATTTGGTTACACATTATATAACCTTTGTTGTATTGTATTATTATAGTCTTCAAGTTTCTGTCGATGTTGTGGTTGATCATGATCATGTAAGATTATTTTAATGGTCATGTATCTTATCAGCCTTTTGCAAATGTATTTAAAATTTCAAATACTGTGACATTATTGAACTATAGCTGTTCCGGTTAGTCTCTTATCAGATGTGAAGAATGATTAAACCTAGGCTGTATGCTTTTCTTATGTCTGGATCAAGCTTTTCTATTGTTTTGTCCCTGTAGTCTGTGGCTAACGGCAGGATTTTCTTTCCTTCTGAGTTTTCTGATCCGATTTTTATCATTTATTCCTTCCTGTGTGACAGATGGGTCTTTGTGGAGCTCTTTGCATATTGAAGTGGAATAGTGAGGTGGAATTCATGCAAGTTTTCTATTACTTCATCAGGTTTTTGCTTTCCTGTTTTTTCTACAATGGGTATATGGCGGATTATTGAGTCAAGAACTTGGTCAAATAATGTTTCGTTATAATTGGATGGCTATTTTTGGTGGCATGTCAAAGCGGAACACTTGCGCTGACTATTAGAGTCAATACACCACTAATTGTGGTTACAGAACTTGCATATTGTATTATCTTTGTAGTAGATAAACAAAGCTCTTGCTTTCCTTTTTGACGTAAATTTTGAAAGCATGAATTTTGAGACATATAGATCTTTTAGCAAATATTACCTGCAAGGGCCTATAATTTTTTCATTTGAGTTGCACAGGGCATGGTTTATGATGTTCAGGAATGGATTATATCGGGGATATAATCCCTGAGTGCAGGAAACAGGGTAAGAAGTTGAAACAGTGTCGTCTGTTTCTTGAAATTGCACCATTCAGTTTTTTCAAGAATGGATTTTACTCTTAATGATATTACAGTGATCAAATTTGTCTGGGAAAGACTGGCTGATCTTGCTTCAGTTAAAGGCTTTAGTTTCTAAAATTATGATGATACTTTCCAACGTATTTTGATACTCTGTATTTTATTTTCCTGCATAGTTTGATGGTGTTGTCTTCAATCCGTTTTGTTTTCCTGTAGTGATTTTCAGTTATCGTACCTTAATAGCTGTGCAGCTTTTTTTTTTTTTTGAAACCAAAATAGCTGTGCAGCTTCTGCATACTTGTTTTCGTTTACTCTATTTTCCAAAAAAATAAAAAGTTGCTTCTTTTTGTTCAGTGATCTGCCTGAAACAAAAATGATGTTATTTCATAATAAGTTGGCAGTCTTGCTTATTAAATGGTACTGCTAAGGATCTTTAGTCAAATTTCGATTTCTTCTTTAATACTTGGTTGTTCAGTGATCCGTATTTTGATTTCTCCTTTAAACTATTTTACAACTAGAATGTGTTAATTTTTGAGAAATTTAAACTTTGGGACCTAACTAGAATCTACATATGAACTTGACAAAATAGGATTTAGAATAGTGACTTAAGGTATTCATATAATTAAGGGTTGGCTGTTTGGTTTAGATAATCTATTAGCGTCCTTTGCATACTGTATAAGCCTATGCAGCTCCTTAACCTGCAAGAGTAATTTCCGAAGCATCTCAATCAATCCTTTTGCTTACGATAATATAAAAGGTTACATAGAATTGTATCAGTAGACTACTAGACTGTAGGTAAAAATGGAACACCGAAAACATGCTTGATATGTGCATATGTATAAGTACACGGACACAAATTTATGATCCTTTGTTCGAAATTAATAGTAACATATTACTCTTATAGTTTAGGATGTCTGGAAGATAGCACTGCAGTTAACACCCTCTTTATATTTGTTTCACAAGTTGAATAATGACAGAGTGACATTGATTTTGTGTTATTAGCACCTTACAAGAAAAAAATTAAAGAAAAATAAGTCTGCTAATTATGTTAGTATAAAATTCAACAGTTTAGATTATAAGCTAATAATTCTAGCTTGATGTGAACCCAAAAAAAAAATCTGGATTGACAACCGGTGGATAGGAATATATTATCCAATAATTCAACGTATTAATCTGGAATATGATTCAGCGCAAGATAGATTATCAGATTAATTAAGATAGAAAATCAAAATATAATGTGGGATCAATGATTCTCCCTAACTTATGTGGTATATGTCGACACCATGATTTCATGTGAGCAAAATATTTTGGACAGCAAATTATAGTTCATCCATTTGGAAGTTAATACAATTTTGATTTTTTTTTTTTTAACACAATCATTATATTTCCTGTGATTTTATTACATTAACTCTTAATTGTTGTTTTAGTTAAGTGGATTTTTATTGTGGCGAACTTGCAAAGGGATGATGTTATGATATTCTGTATCTCATTTAACATAATTTTGTACTCCGTATTACTTTCATAATTGGTCTCACTAATGATCAGACCATGGTGATTATTCGATAAAGGATGAAGCTTACTTAGGTGTCAATTTGGGTCATTAAGCCAGATTTGATCGGGTGTATATGGGTCAGATCTAATTTAGATTTAATTCAAACTAACTCGTTGTGCTCGTACAAATCGAAATCTTATTCTAACACTAGCTTACTTTTATCTAGGGTAACATATTTTTTTGGGTGATTTCCATCAATTAGTGTTCTGGGAATTTGTCTCCCTCCACTAAAAACTAAAGATGTGGCAATTATCAACTTTGATTTAATTGATTTGATAGATCAGTCCTATCTTATACAAGTATGTTGTTTTTGCCTTACCATAAAAAGTAATAATAATCCTATTTCATGAATAATATAAACACCCAGTAATAGTAACTAAAACTCAAATCTTTATCACTTCAATTGATGTCTAGCAACCTTACCCATATTTAACACAATATGAATCATACAAAGTACAATTATTGAATTGTACTCGAATAAGATAATCGCATTCAATTTTGATTTGAATGAAAACCTAATATGACCCATGAAGAAGTACGGAGTACCTTTATTAAATTTAAATGGTTACAACTCGTTCATCACCTAAGTATGACTCAAGGTGGACTTGATTTTAATGTAACGAGTGTCATGCTTTCAAAATATATCACATTTCACATTTATACTTACTCCCTCCGTCCCTAAATTACATTCATCCTTTCTATTTTTGGTATTCCAAAATTACATTCCTCCTTTCTATTTTTGGTAAGTTTTTTTTAGTAAATCAACTCTCTTTTTCTGTTTTATATTTAATGCTTTCTCACTCATGCTTACCTAATCTCACTCATAATCCTTGTGCCAAATTACAATGAATATGATTGGTTAAAAATTTTCAATTAGGAGCATGTCATTGGTCTTTTTTTTTTGCAAAGGATTGATGACATGTCATGAGTAATAATTAATCTATTTTTGTACTTCCCATTGCATTATCTAATTATTGTTATTTGTCTTATTCTTTCCTTCTTAAATCCCGTGTAAATTTTCAAACAGGAATGTAATTTAGGGACGGAGGGAGTAGTATTTCAATGTATGCTTTTGTCTGCCTCTGAACAAAATCAACCAAGGCCTACAAACCCAACAAATTTTGTGAACCTTATTTGTTTTATCTTTGCTCTCAATTTTATGTTGTCATAAATTTTCCCATCCCCTCTATTTGTCTCAACCTCAGGATTATTTAGCAAAATTAAAAAGTAAGTAAATAAAATAAGTAAAAAGGTATTTTTTAGCAGATATGAATCTTGAAATTACCTGATCCATAGAAAGAAGTAAAGAGGAGAATGAAAATGACAGCAACTAACTGAAGCTGACATTTTTTTATGAAAAAAACATCTGTATATTTAGCAATACATGCATAAATTCAGCTTAATATTTAATGTACCTCCCCTCAATAAGGAAAAATCCTATATGTACATTTTGTCACTAATCTGGGGAGGAAAATCATCTTCATCACGTTCCGTAAATCACCTTACAAGCGGTATTAGCAAATACTCTGCATAAAATAGCTGCAAGGAGAAACGACCTTTTAGATGATTATCGATGCAATAACTAAATTTCCGTCATGCAAGATGATAATTGAAGACCACATGAGTTTATGACGAAGGAACAAGACTAGCAACAAAATACCCAATGAACATTATAATGTAGTGTACTGACATCAAGGGGTAGTATGGCATCAGTATAATATTACTCGTACAATAGAGTAAATAACTCTGTTTTATAATTTTTAGTTCCAGTCTATTACCAAGTGTCAAAGGAACTGAACTGAATTTCCTATATGAGCAACATCAGCAGTACTAGACCATATCAGAGCAAAAACATAAAGATATTCCACCTTTGGAGCGGCGACTGGCATCAACAAAACAATAATAAGGGTGAGATGAAAAAGGGTGCGGCCTTACCTTCCAGATAAACATGTAGAAAGAAGTGATTGCAACTTTGCTACTAAGATCAGTAGATTTGGCACTTCTCCACAGCATTGCAGCCAATATACCATGACCAACAACCTACAAGAAAAAATATAAAGGAACGAAGTCAAGCCATTTTTTAGCCCTAATCCCCATTTTCCAACATTGGTAAAAATTCATAAGCTTGGCCAAGGCGCACTTCTTAGATTTTTGTAAAAAATTTTATCTTCGAAATTCAATTATCCAACGAAGAAGTGTTGGAAACTCAAAACCATGGTGAAGATAGAGTAATCATAGTATCATACTAACCTTTCCAAAGATCATGTAAACTTATACACTTTTTATTTCAGGGTATATCTCATTAATTTCAATCCCATCTGACCCTAAAGATGGGAAATCTAGTAGCCAAAGAGCTCATTCTTATGATAATAAACTATTTAGGGTGACTTTTGATAGTAAAACAGCGAACAACAAGAAAATATTTTCTACAAACATTAAGTATTAATTGCCCTTGCCAGTATTCTATTATGTGAGTTTCACTCATCTACGGTGAATACACTAGTTGTCAGTCCATAATGGTTAAGCAGTGACAGAAACCAATGTTCACACAGATATTCTCGGTCCTAAATGTGATGGGCTCACTGTGAATAGGTACCCCTAGTGTTCAGCAGCAATCACGGTTAAATGAGACATCCAGACATCCTAAAGAAAGAAATTGTCCATGCCTGTTTTGCTTCTCAACATCTCATAACATCAATAAAATCTGTCATAACTATGGACCGTAATCTTCTAAAAGTCATCTAAACTCCATAAATAATTGATATGCTTTTATTCAAAGTCGATATATGAAGCACATTGTACATACTGTGATAAGTTTGCTCCAGAGAAAGGAGGATGATGCCCCAACTAAAATGGCAACAGCATAAGCAATTTGAAGTAGAGAGATACAAATCCAAAATACCTGCCAGATTTGCAATAATAGAATTAAGTTGTGAAGTCAGTAAATCACATATATTCTTTTTTTTTTATTATTATTTCCCTGAGTTTATTACTTAATCAAAACTAACCCGCTTTTGTCCCAGTCGTACTGTAAACGATCGGATACCAAATATCCTATCACCTTCCATATCAGGTATGTCCTGCATGAAAGAGTGGTTCAAAACGAGTTACAGGACTTGAGCAAATAACATTAAGAATTATGTTTATGGGACAGAAATGAATTACAATTCACAAGAGTAACTTATTACTTTGATTATTAATACATCATTTCTACTTGAGTCTAAAGGCAGATTCAGAGTAAGTTAATTTGTTGGCAACTTAATTGTCTTTTTAAGCACGTCAAAAACAAGAAAACCTGAACCAAAACAGTTCAGTTATGTATGAGCAGTTCATACTGTGCAGTCGTGCAGAAATAATTTTTTGACAGTCTTAGAATTCTGCATTAGTGAACCATTGCAAGGCCTGGTTCAAAAGCACGCCAATTGACAATCTACTTCCAATAGGAAATCATAATATAGTCTCTTCAGTTCCCTATAAAATAGCAACCCTTCAAAAAAGGAGTCATATAAACAATATAGTTGGTGTTCCTGAAATTTCTATAGACAAGATACATATGAACAAAATACGATAACGGTTTCAACTATGGTGCTTAACACGGCAGTCACCAATCAAGCGAATCACTATTTCAATGGAAATGAGTTTTACCTTAAACAATGCTATAACCACCGAAAAGAAACTCATAAATGCAGTTGCAAAAATCAATGGCCTGGAAAAGATAGCTGGTCGTCCAAAGACATGCGTCTGCAATAGTTGCGCACAAATTGAACACCTTTAGAGATAGTATAAGATGAACAAAACTTAATGAAGTTTATGCATAAAATTTGAAGACAATATAGCAATGTATGTTCACAATTTGTGAATGAGAAACGGGATATAATCAAACAAATTTCTGGATAACTATATAAAGTCAATAGTTTTGGTAGTATATGCTAAGTTATAACCGAATGGATATGCAAATACCAACAACATTCATGACGAGGGTCAGAACACCACCTGCATGTGCAGGAAAAAAGCAATTTGAACAATTATGGCCCGAACTGCGAGGATACACATTGCTGCAACAACAGCAGATCTCTTCCATCTCAACATAGGCAGCTGAAAGTCCAAGAGCAAACAATAAACAAAAATTACCATCTCATACAAAAGTTCAAAATTTTTAAGCAATAAGACATCATACTTGTCAAACTACAGCAAAGAAAGCAAACTTAAAATTACAAAAAAGGGTTTGAGAGATTGTATTGAATTGTTTCTAGGAACTTTTTCATTTATTGGAATAAACACCAGCTTGATTTCTAAAAGCTAGTGAAAATAGCATCCAGATGCTGAAGAGCACAAAGAGGTTATAATCTTGTACTAAATGAATATGAACAGAAAATACAACTTAAATTCGGAAATATGATCACCTGTCTCTGTGATCATGGTGTTGCTCAGTCAGGGCAGAGTTTAAACCTAAGTAACATACTGCTAAGTAATATGTTCACCAGTCATAGGGAGATTTGGTTGGACACTAAACTCACTACTGTCTCCGTTCAAGAATATTTCAACTTTATGACCATAGTTTGATTAGAAACCACCAAAAAACAAGGAAAACCAAGCATCACATACAAGTTTCTGACAAACCACTAGAGCATTAAACCTTACATTTATGGAATATGCTGTACCAAGCACAAAGCTGACAGAAAGAGCCCAGAATAAGGGCCATGAACCAACAACTGACCACAGCCAAAAACTCTGCATGACAGACAAACAAATAAATGAGAATAACATTTAGTAATTCAAGAAATCTAGGACAGAATAAACATACATGGAGATAACAATTTGGGATGAAAAACGTGCAATGAACGGACATGAATGATAAATGTCTACAAAAGGATGGAAATAGCAACCAACGATTTGGGAATAGGAAGTACAAATCATGAAAAGATGTCTGCAATGCACAACCCGAAAGCTGAAAGCGTTTCATAAGCTAACAAAAATTATGTAGTCATTCTCAGCAGCACATTTAGTAATCCTTACCAATATGGCAAATGACGTAACAATGAAGATGCCAGTTCCAGTAGAATATTCCCCAGATGCGAGAGGAAGATATGGTTTGTTGACCTACAGCCACATCAGAATGTACACACATCAGATTTCATGATTCATGTAGCATGAACAACAAAAACTATCCAATATGGATTAAGCCAACAGCAGGTTCTATAGAGGGACTACTTTACTCCGCCTTACACCTAACCAGTGTATACTAGTGACAAGGTTATCAACCCAAGTTAAAATGAGTATCAAACTAATACACAGTATTCTCTAGCAATGTTACATACAATCCTTAGTTATTTAGAAATTCCCCCCCCCCCCCCCCCCTCTCTCTTAATAAATTGATTTTGTGGCAAAAACATGCTTTTTTTGAGATTGGGTCTACACTTAAGCAGCTTCAAGTTAGATGCCTCATCTCATGGTTCTGTTTGGAGCTATATCACTAATTTCATTGTAGAGAAAGTAATATAAACAGCATATGCCAATATGTATTTGAATAATATGATGTGAATTGTGAATAAATGAAAAACAAGATATTTCAAGTCCTTACCTTGTCTATCTCTATGTCAGATATCTGATTCAAACCTACAATGTATATATTCATGAAAAGAGCAGCAATAATGGCCTGAAAAAGAGTCATAGATAATTGATCAGGAGAAGCATTTATTGATAGAGAAACAGAAAAACTATTCAAATATACCTAGGTAAAGAGGACAGTGAACACATATATCCAGCATTACCTCTAACATTCCAGTGAAAAACATAGGAGAAAAATCTGAAAGCTTCTGCACGGCTAGTAGAGAAACTGAAACTATGCTCAATGCCTGTCATCAAAAAGTAAATCATCCAAGTTATATAATCATAAATTTCAAGAGCATAGGCATACAAAGTAGAATGAGAAGGAATGGAGAGATGTGACACATTAATAAGACAAAACTTAACTGTTCCTATAACTGTGTGAGGCCTTGAAAACCTATAAAAGGCATCCAAAAAATTGATAACTGAATTCCAAATATTATTGGGTTCATAAGCGTTTGGTTCAGATTCAAGCGACTGTCCGCGACATGCAACTACCAAGTGTTTTCTACTATATGTTGGGGACAGCATAAGCTTCCTTTGACCAGTTATCGTGTGATTCTCCACTAACTGTCGCTGGTACTTCACATTGCAAATTCCCTCTATCAGACTCCATTCTTTAAACTTCGAGCCTTGGATTGCTAGATCAGAAACATCAGCCACACCCATAACATTAGTCTAGCAATACATCAACAGCAAAGGCCAGACAATTAAAAGGGTCCTTAGATACATTCATGGCAAGTAAGATTTTTTTTCTTCTCTGCATTCACATGTTTCTGTTTCTAATATCATACAACCATATGGAATTGAATTCATGGTCAACAACAATAAAGCATTTGTCCCAAAATGATTTGGGATCAGCTGATTCATCATAAGGAACCGTGTGAAAAAGAAAATTCCTGCTTAGAGCAGAAAATAACAGTGAAATTAATAACTCAAACATCAAATCAGAAAGCATTTCTCCCTAATAGTGATATACATTGATCAACACAACATCAATTGTCACTATCAAATGCATTAATTGTGTACTTCAACCTTCAATAACATGTAATTTGAAATGAAGAGAGTACCAAATTACCAAAAATCAATAACAGTGGGGAATCCGCTTTGTGTACGAATAATTGAAACTACAATGATTATTGCAAAGGTTTGCAACACACCACACAATCCACAAAGACAATCATCTTATGATTGGATTTTACAACAAGCCATAATATTGTACATGCATCTTCTACCTGATTAATTCTAAGAACTATACTAAATTTATAGACCCACATTCCAAAAAAAAAAGACAAACTTTAATCAAAACAGGTCAACAACCACCATTCAAAAAAAAAAATACTGGGTTTGCACAAGAAATTAACAGTGAAAGTGGGGTTAGACAAAACATTACTAAAATTGGGTTAATTTTTTCCAAAATCCCAACAAAACCCACCTCTTGGAGCTCTATTTTAAGCAAAACCCAGAAATTAAAAATCAAGAATCATTCAAAAAATGCAACTTTCTACTCAATAAATTAAATAATAAAGCAAAACCTTACAATTTCTGAGTGAAGGTAGATGAACAGCAGTTGATAATTTGTGGGGATTTGGCCTTGTAAATGACCCAACTATTAATGAATCCATTGTACTCTTCTCTCTATTTCTCTCTTTTCACTTAAAAAACAAAATTAAATCAAAAAATTAAAAAAAACGAGGAAAATGGAGGAAAAATGCTTGTGAATCAGGTAGGAGAAAGACGCTTCCAGTTGTAGCAACTACTCTATGAGATTATGACAGTATTCAGTGAGGAGGATGACACACACAGACAAAACTAATTCTTTTAAAAAATTTGAGGGAAAAAACGGAAAATATAATATATATATATATTTTTTTTTTTTTTTTTAACAGAGTACAACTCAACGAGCTTTTTAAACGTTTGTCCAAAAAAAAAAAAAAAAACTACTACGTACTTTTAAACGATTTTTATGTGCGTAGTTAGAGATGGACATTGGTTGGATTGGCACGAAAGCTAGTTAGACACGATATGAATATGGTCATATGGTCTGACTCGGTATGCGAAAGACATGTCGGTGTGTCATGGGTTGTGCATGGACATTATTTTCAAAACTTGGCATGAATTCAACGTGACACGATGAGTTGGTCGCCTGACACACTTATTTTATCAGCTACTTGACTTGCTCATAATATCTTTCTCATATTCAAAACTGAAATTTTTTATTTGGCAATAGTCATAATGCTCTACCTACTAGGCTAATTTTGCTCATTATTAGTTGGATATTCCTTCTGTTTGCCCCCTTTGTAATTGTCATGGTCATTCTGGAATTCTAGATATCATTTTCTCTCTTGTTCTTATACTTCTCAATTTTGGAATGCTAATGACATGTTCGTTGGCTTGGTCATGTCCCTTTAACTATTGGTGTTTATTTGCTTTTTAAAGTTTTAAAGAGTAACTTCTCTATGTCTTTTAAAAAGGTTTTCACTTTATTGCGGAATATCTAGAAAACTAGAAATTTGGTAATTTTAATTGAAGTTTTTTTTTCTCTCATGGCCATTTTTAATTTTCTTGTCCTCAATAAATTTATCATAGATGACATTTTTGTTCTTGTCTTAACTCTTTGGATACTCTTGCTCCCATTTTTTCTTCTCGTCCTACCCTGAGGAGTATTCTCGTGTCTTGGTCGTCCCGTCTCCCTAGTGTTATCAAAATAATTTTTGATGGTTTAGAGGTTAGTTGTAGACAATGTTCTAAGAGATCATTTGGAAATTAGAATTTGTAGTCGCTCTTTTAATATTGGTATGAATACTCTACTTATTGCATAAGCTACAGTCTCTCATAATGGTCTCCTTATGGCGGCGCAGGCCTATAATATTTTAAAGGTATTCGTTGAAGGGGATAATTTACTTATTATTAATATTTTGCAAGGAAAGGCTCAATGCCCGTGAAAAATTCAGCTATTGATGGAAGACGTGAAGGAGTTACTTCGAAATTTCACCTATGTTGATTCATGCCACATTTATAGAGAGGGTAACACAGCAGCAAAACCATGTTGCTTCTTTGAGTTATTTTATGCAAGTTCACCAAGATATCAATTCGTTCATAGATATAAAAATTATTTATTTTGATAAGTTAGGGTATAGTTTTAAGAGAAAACTATCCTAACTTCTTGTTTACTTTTCCTTTAAAACAAAAAGAATAACATTTTAAATGGCCACAGTATACTAGACACGTGTAGTTATTGCTATTTGATATTGTTATCCCCCTTTATACTCAAATTTCAATAGCATATTTGGGGCATGTTCTCATTGACTGAACTCAGCTGAACTGAACTGAATATTTTATAAGAGAAGGAAATTAGGAACTGAGCTGAGCTGAACTGAACTGAACTGAACTGAATTTCAACGTATGAGAACAGGCCCTTGAAGGGAGTATTTGCTTATTGAGGGAGTTTTACATAAGTAAATGCATGATTAATCAAGTAAGTGTACGAGACATGTGAGTACATTACTGTAGGTTTGTACTCTGTAGTATACAAGGTCGATCGTACTATAGGTGTTCTTCAACAAAGTGTCCATTCAAAAGCTTCATTGAATCAAATTTTAACATCTACGTACAAGACTACAAATCAGTTACTCCGTACTAAAGGTCCTCTAACATTCAATATGCCACAATTTCCTTTGTTTTTTTTTTAAAAAAAAAAAAAAAAAAACTTTCTTGTACACTAACTTTCTCGTACATAACTACATACTCCTTTTGTTTTTTATTAGATGCATCAATTTTTAAATATAGAAATTTCAATTCACTTTCTATTTTGATTAGTAAATTCTTTATTTTTCTCCTATTACACGAGTCCTCTTTATTTTTTATTTTTATCTCTCTCTACTCCCAAAAAATTATCAAGAGTCCGCAATTATAAAAGTAATGCAACTAGAAAAACAAAAGAATTATTAATTAGTTGGTGGTTGATGCTACTCCTAAACTATCTTAAATTTACTGTTGTTGCCAATCATGAAAAAACACGTGGTTAAAGCTTATTGGGGGATCGGATAACCGAGTAAGTGGGCTTAGAACATGGAATAACCTAAATTAAAGATGTAACCCAAGTCTACCAAATGCGCCAAGAACTAAATTGTACATGTACCACTAAAGTCTAAAGGCACTAACAATAATGAATGAATGGCTCCGAAGTTGCAAACTCAATGCAACAAACAACATAAATATTTTTTTTTTTTTTTTTGAAACGACAAACAACATAAATATTGATATACTTATATTATGGACATGGTACAAGTTGCCCAAGTAAAACCACACATTACACAACCGTTTTTTGTGTGTGAAGCGTTATACCACAATCAAGAAATCGTACGAAGGCAATAAAGCCAATAATATAGGCTACATAACTCAGATTCAAAGTACTGCTTTGGTATATGTGCATTATTCCTTCATTATTGGTGTTTGTCTATGTATGATGATATTTTTTCAGATAAAAAATGAAATAATAGCTATCAAAATACCATGGATAGGAATTGCTGGGGTGTTCATCCCAAGTCCCACATGGAAAGATTAAGGAAGTGAGAAGCTCCTTATAAGTGAATGCACACTCCAAATAATATGAGGCCTTTTAGGAAGGTGCCCAAAAATAAAATCGTGCGGGTTAGGCTCAAAGCGGACAATATCATACTAAAGTGAAGTGGAGTGTGTATGCGATCCGTCAAGGTGGACCAACAAGGATGATATATATATAATCCGATCCTCTTATCACTTTAGTATTGCCAACTGGGTAACTATGTTTGGTAATAAAGAAGATGTAAAATATAAATTGTTAAGAAAGTTACGTAATTATTTAAATCTTGTGAATTTCTCATGATTTAATTATATTCTTTTAAAAAAAAAAAAATCTTAGTATTGGATGTATTCTTATTCCATAATCGTTTCTTACATTTTGAATTGCATGGATTGGAGATAAATTTGTCTGTGTCATATTCAAATGTTCCTTACCGTAAGAAATATGAAAAAATATATATATAACTATAAAAAAATACATATATCTATGTGGTTTATTGACAATGCGTTGGCTATGTTTAGAAATTAACACGGTGAAGTTTTATATTGATCATGATTTATGAGAAATATTATTACAATATTATTTTTTTGACGTTTGGAGAGCCACAAGGAAGAGGTGAGAATCGATCCCAGAATATCCTAAAAATCAAAAGGGAAGCTCTAATCAGTTGAGCTATTATTTACTTTCATATTGATTACAATATTGAACATAAGGAATGTTAAACAAGTAAGGGGCCAATGGAAACGGGATAGGCTAAAAAAAATGTCCAAATAAAAATTGTAGCCCAAACATACATTATGAGTTTGGGGCCCTAAATCAAGGCATGCCACACTTGGACCCCAAATAGTGTGCTTGGTCATTCCTAAGGGCATATAGTTTCAACATTACAGTACAACACTTTCTAAATCCAATTCAACTTGAATTTTAGGCGTGTAATACAATCGGAAAAATTGATTATTGTAAGATTAATGTGTGATAACCAAGACACCACCAAACCTTGTTCATTGAACTAAAGAGGTTTAAGTAGAAATATATGTGACGTTGAGAGTTTTAATCTCTTTTGTTAATTTAACTGGAATAGTGAGGGAGATATGATAAGGAGAATTTGTGTGCCCATTTATACTTTAGCTAAAACTAATTGATTGGACATTGATACATTATGATAGTTATTATCTTATCTCGATCATCATATATAACTTGCAAATTTGTGTCAATTGTCAAAGTTTTTTTTGCATGATAGATGTATGCCATGCAATTATATCAAACATATATAAAAGACAAACCAAGGTACTTCTCATATTGATGGTACGTACTAATTTGTTTCTTTGCGATGTTATTAAAGCTGAAACATATTCCCAAACAAGTAAGATTAGACACAACCTTTAAATTTGCTAGACTTCTAATGTTAATTAATGACAATCTAATTAACCTTGCATGCTAACCAAAATAATTAGTTCCATCATGATTTTGCTTCCAATATCTATCCTCAAAAAAATTAATTTCATGGCTCAATTAAAGATTCTCTTATATTATTGAAAGCATTTAGAAAACAAAATAATTGAGCTAGTTGATCGAAGAACATTGCACGAAACAATGTTATGTGTATGCAAGTGCAAAAACGATGATAGTAACTCCCATGTAAAGCGGTTGAGCTTTTCCTTAAACTTGCATGTGCTCCAATGTGAGTTTCTTTACACCAACAATTATTATTATTATTATTATTATTATTATTATTATTATTATTATTGTTTAAAAAAAAATAACAAGTAATATTATTATTATTATTATTATTAGCATGTTTTTATATTGTATGGTTATAATCCTTAGCACATGCCTTTGACACATCTTCCTATTCAACAATTTCCACTCACATCATTGGTTGGCATTTCGAGTACTAATAATTAATGTTTTAGTCAAAGAAGATATGTACTTGTCATTTGTTGTTTGAATCCATTATTATATTATCTAAGATAAGATTCATATATAGAACTCCTTGCTTGATTACTTGCATGAAGTTATTACATTAATGAGTCGAGTTGAGTCGGGTTGAACCTGGTCTTGCTTGATATGTCTTGAAATATAACAGTGAGTGAATATATGAGTGGGAAAAAGCCTATCCACACCTTATATTAAGATCATGTGGGCCATACAAAAAGTTTGGGAATGCTCCCTGTGGGATGGATAATAGTACAATAGGAATAAGAATAACTTGTTGTTTTGAGTATGTATCATGCTAGCTAGCGGGTCTCTTTAATTAGATATATATTGTCCGATATATTGTTTGAAAGATAATTTAAGTGGATCAACGTCTGATTCTCACAAACACGCCGTATCTTATATTGGTAACTTGGTAGTGTCGTAGTGGTCTAGTGGGTAACTTATAGAAGTGGGTCATGCAAGTCATGTTGTGGCGACGGGCCTATGGCAGTAGGGCGTGAGCTTAATATTTATGTACGGTAAAATTCATCATTATATTTGTTGGAGGACCAACTCAACCAAAAGCTTAAGCTTATGGTTGAGGCCCAGGAATATGTTTTATACTCTATCACTCACATGAAAGACCCTTTAGGCTTGAGATGTGGATGCAGCACAGGCTCTCCCATATCCGCTGCGAATTAATTCCACTTTGAAGGAGGGGTGAATGAGATTCGAACCCGTGACCTCTATGTCACGTTGACTCCGATACCATGTTAGAGGACCAACTCAACCAAATTACAATTTACAAGTTCTACTTACATCTTACAAAAAGTTTAAATAGAAAAAAGTAGAATCATCATAGAATTATAATCTTCTTATAAAAGTATAGTCTTTAAGAAGTTTGTATTGAAAAAAAAAACAGAGTTATATTCGATTTTAGATTGATGCATAGAGACTTCTCTAAAAAGTTGTTACTCGTAGACAAAAGAATATAATCTCTCAATATCCCTAGTCATAAGGGAGAAGTAAAAAAGGTGAACAAAACAAACTCTTGATTAATTCTTTTGTCTTTAACTAATATCTTACAGGGAGAACGGAAGGAGTAATTAACAATATCTATGCATCGCATGGTTTCGAAAATTAGTTAACGTAAATACTATACATAGATGTTGATATCTAAACCCTGGAAACAATAAACTTGTTTTACTCCAGGTAACATTATAAAATCATGCCCCAAATATTATATAAATCGTACCACTTTCTGTTTCAAAGCGGTTAGAAGACTCTACTCGTACTACATACCAACATACGGTGTTAGTTATAGCATTTTTCATACAATTACGCACCCCATTTATTTATTTAATTTCATGTCAACATGCATGTATACATGTTAAACGGGCCTGAACCACACCCGACACAATTGTCCACTTTATACGATCAAATAGGTTCCATCTTAAAATCATATGACAATGTGATCTCAAATAATGAAAATTTTATCAATTTTGTTATTATTATTATTTTGATTTTTAAAGACATCAACTTTAATTTTGGTGTTTTTTTAGAAGAAATAATATTCAAATAAATAGTCATAACTCTGACGAAAAATTATAAGGAGTACAAAGTACAAACAGATAGTATAGGAAATTATTATGATGAGGAGGATTTTGGACTTTCTATATCACATGGGCAGTCCAGAAAATCCAGGAGTTAAATTAGCTCTTTCAATTTTTGCTATTAGAAAATATCTCATACATGTACAGTGGTACTTTGTAATAAGCTAGAGCACTAATCAGGTTTAATTATGCCTCATTAATTAGGTTCATTGTTCAATCAGATCAGCTACTTTATATATCATATGATAACAGCATGTCTAATAAATTAGAGTTTGTTTGTTTCATTTTATTTAAGAAAAGTAAGTTCAAATTATATAAGTTCAGACATAAAGGAAAATAAGTTACGTATTATGTAAAATAATTTTAAACAAATTTAGATAAACCAAACAGAAAATAACTCACTATTCAATAACTATTGTGCTCATGTTCATTTATCTCTTAAAAATCAATTATGATAATAAGTTTTTTTTTTTTTTTTTTTTTTTTTTTTTTTTTTTTTTTTTAATCAGTATTTATGTTAATAAGTTCAGATAGAATAAGTTTACTATTGTAAAGTATAAGTTATGACAAGTGTTACTCAAATCCAATTAAATAACATAATAAGGGGTGTTCTATACACCTAATTTTTAATGATCAGAACTTATTTGATCCTATGTGAACTTATCTGAACTTAGGGCATGTTCACTACAGCTTAATTTCAGTTCAGTTTAGCTCCAATTAATTCAGTTCAGTTCAGCTCCAATTAGTTTAGTTCTGTTCAGTTCAGTTTAGTTCAGCCCCTAATTTCCTTTTCTCACAAAATATTCATTTCAGCTATATTCAGTTCAGTTCAGCTCCAATCAGTTCAGTTCAGCTCAGTTTATTAAATGTGAACAGACCCCTAATAAACCTTATTAAAATTTATTTTATTTGTTATTTGAACTTGAAAAACAGAACAAACTCTAAATAATACTCCGTACAATATAATTAATCTAATAAAATAAAATAAAATACGAGTAAGTGAAAATCAAATGAATAAAGCGTAGTAATTTCAGCCGTCTAACTTCAATATATTCTCCAAGCCATACATCCTTTTCAAAATGATGAGAATTTTACCTGTTAATTTGGATGCTAGTTGCATATGGTTCAGTGCATGCCACCATGTGACATTGCATTAGCTAAGGAGCATACAATTATTTATTTTATTTTTTTTTTAGTGGGAATCTTGTGTTGTGCGCATTTACGGTGTACGGAATTATATAGATGCTTCAATTATACGGATGATATGATCATATGCCTTAATTAAATCATGATTATTAGCGTTAATCATAAGTTCTTGACATTATTCAAAGATGGTAAGATATTTGACACTTTTTTGTACGTTAAGACAAAATTAATTTAATGGGAATTAAACTATCAAATTCACATGAAACTAGCTACGTACTTGGTACTTCCATGTTATATGTACCACTAGTGTATGACAAATTGCCATCTTATATTTAAATTATCACCGCTTAATATGTCAATATATAATAATAAACTTCACAATATGATATAAATGAATTATATCATGTTTTGCTTTATTGTACATGATAAATACTTTATTCATTTCTATTTATCTATAACATTTAACTTTACACGATTTATTTATCTATTAACTTTAATAAGACTTTAAATATAATATATAACATTTAAATTTACACTATTTATTTAACTTTAATCAGATTTTAAATGTAATTTTTTTTAAGAAAATTCTATTTTTTTTTTATACTAGTATGTATCTTAAATAATTTAAGATTTAATAATCAATAGACGTAAAAATTAACCTATTACAACTAATAAAATAAGGTGAAATATTATTTAAGAAACTTCCAACCAAATTAAAGCCAATCTCTCGTGGATCATGACACGAGAAACTTTTTCATGTCATCCTAGATATCAAATCTTACCTTATATTTTTCACCTAACACTTTATTTTATATTTTTTTGCCTCTCTTGATGATGTCAAAGCTAAGATTAAAATATTTTTAGCTTAGGGTACGTACACAAATCTAACTAACTTTATAATTTTGATTCTTCACTATGAATCACTTAAACATATACCTATATATGTACATTGTACATTATCTTTCCTAGGGAAAAAAGTAGGTCCATCCTTTATATTATTGCTCTTCTTGATGAATTGTTGAGACTTTTGATTATTATAAATGTCATCTATGATTATTGCTCCTTCTCCTCTTCTTAGTTTTTACCTTCCATTTATCAAATCTTTCCTTGCATTAGATAAGTTCAAGACTAATCAATCATATAACATTTAAATTGATTTTAGTACTTATAAGTTTAGATAATCACTTCATGTAAGACTTTATTCACATCACCTTGTATTCCTGATTAATTCGAATTTATATTATGCAAGGAGTACATTTAAATAAGATTGTATTGAATGTATATTACAATTTAATAGCCTTTATATATCAACATTCTCTTATAACTTATCTGAATTTATTTTTCTAAAAAATATCTTATCAGAAATTACTAACCCTAAGGTGAATGAGATAGAGACATTTAGGGTATCTTTCTTGATGATTTCCCTCCAAATTAAGAACTCGGTTTAATTGTTTTTTAAGAAGTAAGAAAGGTACGTAGATTAGGGATGTCTTCTCACAAGTCTGTGCCCTAATCTAAATTAAGAACTCAATTAGAGTAGTATTTACTAACTCAACCCAAAAACGATAATGATTAACCGCCCGATTCGGTGTCCAATATAGGTACCCCATAGATGCTCAATGGTGGCTGCGATTGGTAATGGTGATAAAGTGATACCTGAATTATGATGAATGATGGCCATGAACGGTGGTTTCCGCGGTGGAGAGAGAAATTGTAATGTAAAGTCAGCTACTTGCTAATAGAGTAAAGAGATAGTTAACTAACCGAAAGCTGTACATTGCGTAGACCTCCCTATTTCAGTCAACCTTTTGTGTAAATTTTTTAATATTAATCGATGAAAAATGGATTTCATACTACAATGCAACGTGGAGTTTAACAAGGTAGTGGTGGTTTTGGGTGAAATTACTCCTCTTGGGAATCAATAGTGAAGAATTAAACCTTGAAGTTAATAACATGTACTTGTACTTGTACTAATTAAGTCCTTTATTGGAAAAAGAAGAATGAATGTGAAAACAAAGACTAGGAATAATGTTAACTTTGTTTAAGAAATAGATAGCGAAAAACGGGTTAAATGTGTTCAGGTCACAATTACACCAAAATTTTCTTCACAAGTGTGAAAATTATGTCTATGAAAATTGAACTTTATGTAAATATGGACTGACTTTGGCACTTGAAAGTCAGAAAAAAAAAAGTGAAAATAGCATACCTTTGTGAAATAATGCAAGGAGTTTTATGTAACAACATATCTTGAGCTGAGGAAATTAAGCAGCATGCACCAGTCTTTCTGTAGTTTCTACTGCTGGTTTGGTGGAATTTTGGAATATATATTTTTTTGGGACAATATGGAGATCATAATTTATAATGCTTGTAGTATGTTTAAAGGTTTCTTTTTCAACGTTTTAATTAAAGTAATTTAATCATGTCGTAAGGATTAGAGGGGCATACACATATATACGTACGTGTACCTCTGAATTTGGTACTCTTGGTGTCAAATTACTGTTGTATAAGGTGAGAGCGTCATTAGGTTCAAGTTAGATTGTTGAGTCATATTTACTTTTTTTTTTTTGAGTCATATTTACTTTTGGTTACACTTGTATTAATTTTTGGGTCGAGTCAAAATCGATTCTTTTTATAGAGAACTTTGGATATGGACATTAAGTACCTTAATTTAGGGTATGTCTTAAGAGGACATTAAGAATCTATGAAGGATGATTGCATTTAAGATATGTGTTAAGAACAACAAGAAAAATAATCGCCTAACACACAAGTTTGGTTGGTAATTTCATCTATTAGCAACAATTGTTTTTAGGATGAAACATAATTGTTTTGTATAGTTATACTTTACTCTAACGTCTAGGGCGTGTTCTCTTCAGCTTAATTTCAATTCAGTTTCTAATTTCCTTCTCTCATAAACAATTCATTTCAGCTCTATTCAATTCAGTTCAGTTCAGTTCAGCTCAGTTTAGTGCTTGTTGTAAACCTACTAATAAAGATATTTCGAGATTAAATAGACGTACTACCAAGCTAAAATCTATTAGTCTAAATATTGGTAGGACCATAGGAATATACTGTATATGAGTATGGTTTGTGAGATCCTTTAAATTCTCGCTCTATTCCAAGATGTTTTATACTAGTATACCACTATACCTTACTAGTTACTACATTTTTTTCTTCTTTCCTACACAATACTACCATAATATACTCCTTAGATACAAGTAGGTAATAATGCCGTTGCTATTTGTCAATTTGTTATCCTAATTCAAAATATGTTAATACTTGTTCGTTCTATATTCTAATGCAATAACTTATTGTAAATCAAAATGCAAAAACGCTTTATTTTTGTAAATTCTTCCAACTATAAATGAATAACAATGTTCACAAAAGCACGAATCTAATATATATATATATATAAAGGGGAGTTTTTTCCCGAGATTTTAGAGCGCCACGTAGGATTTTTATTTTTTAAAAATTATTAGAGCGCCACATAGGATTAATATTTTTAAAAAACTACAATAGGAATATGCCACCTAAGATAAGTTAACGTGCCACGTAGGATTATAAATTATAGCTATATCCAATAAATAATTCAAGTGCCACATAAGCATAATTGACCAATGAGATTTTAATAGTTACATTAATTAAATACGAAATATTATCTTTTGAGATTAGGAATTTTATCTAATATTTTAAGACAAATACGGAGAAAATGATATATTCGTACAACTAATAAAATAACAAATGTAATCACATAAATATGAAAAATATTTTTTAAAAAAAAAATAGATCGACCCGTGCATCGCACGGGCTTCATCTAGTATTTGCATATTAATGAACAATCCTTAAAATTACTCTGTAGTATTTTTTTTTGCGAGAACTTTTTACTTATTTGTTCTAAATACCAATAGAATAACTTAAATATGAATATTTACATTTAGGAAAAATTGCTCCCATTAATCTGAACTTTGCCTCGTCCGCCGAAAATAATCCCAACTTTCGTTTATTATCTATTGCACCCAACTTTAGGGGGTATTAATTTTCGTTGCACCCAACAGGTCATCTAACCTGATGTAGCAGGTTACCTAGCCACGTGTCAGCGTATGATTGGCTTAAATTTTTTTTTTAAAAAAAAACAAAAAAAATAAAAACCCCACAAACCCACCCATACCCAGCGGCTGCCACCACACCCCCACCCCCGAAAAAACCCTACCCTGGTGCCGGAAACCACCGCCCACCCCCGAAAACCCCTCCCCCTCCCTCGAAACCCACCCCTTCCCTTCCCCACCCACGAAAACCCCAGAAAATTACCCACCCCGAAAATTAATTTCCACCGCCCACCCCCGAAAACCCATCCCCCACCCTCGAAAAACCCTGACTGAACCCCTAGCGATGGCTAGGGAGGTCCGATTAGGGTTTTCGAGGGTGGGGGATGGGTTTTAGGTGGTTTTGAGGGAGAGTGGTTGCGGGAGAGGGTGGGGAGGGTGGTTGCGGGAGAGGGAGGGTTTCGGGGAGGGTGGTTGCGGGAGAGGGAGGGGACGATACGCGGGAAAGGGGGTCGGCGCCGGTGATGGCGGTGCTGGTGATGGCGGTGCTGGTGATGGCGGTGATGGTGGTGTTGGTGGCTGGTGGAGAAGCTAAGGGTGGTTGTTGGGGTTTTTTTTTAATTATGTTTTTAATCTTTTTTTTTCCTATTTTTTTCAACCAATTACATGTTGACACGTGTGCAAAAAAAAAATAAATCAGAAATGTTTACCTGATTTACCGGTAGCAGGTCATTTGGGTGCAATAGAAATTAATACCCCCCAAAGTTGGGTGCAATAGATAATAAACGAAAGTTGGGATTATTTTCGGCGGACGAGGCAAAGTTCAGATTAATGGGAGCAATTTTTCCTTACATTTATGTATTATATAAATATTTACTGAAAATATGTACTCCGCATTTATTTGATTTAATTGTCATCTATTTGATAAACTAGATGATACCCGTGCGATGCACGGTTTGTTTGAATTTTTTTTTAAGATAATTTTTTTTTGTATTAATGTGCTAAAATTTGTTATATATTTGGATAAATTTTCTAATATCAAAAGATAATATATAATATTTAATTAGTTTAAACTTAAAAATCTCATTCGCCAATTTTGCTTACATGGCATTTGAATTATGTCATGGATTGGGTCGAGCCCACACAGCAGCCCATAAGGGTGTACGAGAGGAGGCACAAAATCAAGAAACCTGTTCAGCAGCAACAGCAAGGCAACCCAGAACAGGACAAAAAGAATTAATTCTCCACTATGGAATGTGGTGAAAAGGACAGCAGTGAAGGCCTCCCTTGTGGCAGAACAGGACAAGCAAATTACTAGGGTTGGGTGGCTTGGATTAGGAACTTGGTATATATAGTGATAGCTTTGTAATGGAGAGGGCAGGTGGAGAGAAGTATTGTAGTAGTAGAATAGCGGTAGCAGTAGAGCACTCACCTTGTAGCCGTTATTATTCAATCAAATATCAAGTTCCAAGCTTTCCTCTAACAAGACTCTGTCTTTATTATTGTTTCATTGCTTTTACATAATCTGTGAGTAGCTAGTATATTGCAAGTGGTATCAGAGCAGTCGGTCATGGTGACTCCGACGCTAACCCAGAGAGCTGACGCGGTGGATGAGAAAATTGCCGAGGTAGAATCGAGGTTGCAGGCAATCGAGCAGAAATTTGATTCCCAGGAGACCCATCTTAAAACGATTGCGGAGAAGTTCAGCAACCAAGAGGCCACCATTGAGAGAGCGGTGCAGGCAGCCGTGGCGGGGGTGTTGGAGACTGAACGGAAGAGAACTGAGGAGGTTTTAAACCGTACCACTGCGCTACTGGAAGAGAGGGTGGACCGTTTTAGGATTGACCACGATAGGCTAGCGGCGATTGAGAGGGAAAACAATCAGAAGTTTCGGGAGGAGATGAAGAAGACCGCCGCTGGAGGGCAAGGAATACGAACTCCCCCACAACCACAACCCATCAGACAACCCGTGATACAACCCATTAACCTGGAGGACGGAGGAAGCGACAACCGCGGCCTTGGCGAGAACGAGGTGCGTTCCCCGTTGAGAACAGGGTGGCGAGGAGGTGGCCAGGGGGAAGAAGAGCAGTTTGAGTTCCGTCACTGGCAGGGCGGCGGTGGCGGCGATGGTGGCGGAGACAACCGGAGTAACTGGAAACACCGGCGACTCGACATGCCGATTTTTGAAGGGACAGACCCCGACAACTGGCTGATGAAGGCGGAGATGTATTTTGAGTTTTACCAACTGCAGGAGAGAGAGAAGCTTGAAGCGGCGGTAGTAGCTATGGATGGCGCCGCTTTGAAGTGGTACCAGTGGGAGAGGAAAAGGCGGCCAATCTCAGGGTGGTTGGACCTCAAACAACGAGTGTTGGGGGAGTTCCGGCCGTCGCACTCCGGATCCCTGTACGAACAGTGGCTGGCGGTGCAACAAGTGGGGTCGGTGGTGGAGTATAGGAGGAGGTACATCGAGTTGGCGGCACCATTAGAGGGAATTCCTGAGAACATTATGTTGGCTCAGTTTATAAATGGGTTGAAGGATGACGTCAAATCGGAGCTCCGTATGTTGAACCCATTTAATCTGGAAGGAGCCATGGAGCTCGCGGGCCGGATCGAAGAGAAGAATCGGGTTCAGCAATTTAAAAAGGCTCCAACTTTGGGGTTTAAGTATGGGCCGGCCCAAAGCACTTCTAGTGCTCTTAACCCACCAAAACACGGGTCTTCAGGTCTGGTCCAGACCTACGGGGTGCCCAACCACTCAAACTCCACTCCAAAATCGTGGGTTAAACCCCCAGAATCGCAAGGCTCTGTAAACATGGCCGCTTCGACCGGAAATTCACAAAGCCGAGGGACTGGTCTCACGTGCCGCTTGACAGAGGCGGAAATTCAAGAAAGGAGAGCCAAAAATTTGTGCTTTAGGTGTGATGAGAAATGGGGAGTGGGTCATCGTTGCAAGAGGAAAGAAATGAGTGTGCTATTGGTGGCGGGGGAGGAAGAAACGGCGGTGGAAGAGGAGGAAGAAGTGGCGGCGGAGGTCGAGGAATTAGGAGCATCCCTGTGCTCGGTGATTGGAATTTCCAATCCAAAAACCATGAAATTGAGGGGGAGCATCGGAGGTAGGGAAACGGTGGTGATGGTGGATCCCGGGGCAACCCATAACTTTATATCCCTCCAGTTGGTGGCTGACGCGGCAATTCCGATCACAAAAGGAGGAGTGTTTTGTGTGACTCTTGGTAACGGAGAAACGGTGAGGGGGCAGGGCGTGTGTCAAGGAGTGGAGGTAAAATTAAATGGTGAAGTGGTGGTGGAGGAGGACTTCCTGCCATTAGCATTGGGAAATGCCGACCTCATTCTCGGTATACAATGGCTGGAAAAGCTAGGCTCTGTCACTACTAACTGGAGAACACACATCATGAAATTTTGGAGCAAAGGGCAGTTGATCACGCTTAAGGGGGACCCCACCCTTGAGAAGACCCGAGTTTCATTGAAGGCGATGATGAAAACATTGTGTAAGGAGAAACAGGGAATTTGGGTGGAATTGAGCAGGATTGAGAAGAAGGAGAGTGTAGAAGAGGAGACAGGGGAGTTTTCCCAACAGCCACCAACCTTCCTGACTGAGTTACTGCAGCAATTTGAGCATGTTTTTAACATGCCAAGTGGACTTCCACCTCACCGGAATCATGAGCATGCCATTGTCTTGAAAGGGGGAAGCGACCCGGTTAGTGTCCGACCGTATCGATACCCTCAAATACAAAAAGATGAGATCGAAAAATTGATTCAAGAAATGCTCCAAGCGGGCATTATACGACCCTCCACAAGCCCTTTCTCGAGCCCGGTAATTCTAGTGAAGAAGAAGGACGGTTCTTGGAGGTTTTGTGTTGATTACCGAGCATTAAACAAAGAAACGGTGCCGGATAAGTTCACAATTCCGGTGATCGATGAGTTACTTGATGAGTTACATGGAGCCAAGTGGTTTTCAAAGCTTGACTTAAAGTCGGGATACCATCAAATTCGAGTGAGAGAGGATGACATTCATAAAACCGCGTTTAGAACGCATGAGGGACACTATGAATTTTTAGTGATGCCGTTCGGACTTACCAATGCTCCGGCGACATTCCAATCACTAATGAATGAAGTATTCAAGCCTTTTTTGAGGAAGTTTGTACTTGTGTTTTTTGATGACATTTTGGTGTATAGTAGAGGGGAGGATGAGCATAGAGAGCATGTGAAATTAGTGTTGGAGTTGTTGTCCCAACATAGTTTGTATGCTAATTTGAAGAAGTGTGAATTTGGGAAGAAGGAAGTGGCCTATTTGGGTCATGTGATTTCGGAGAAGGGAGTAGCAATGGACATGGACAAGGTGAAGGCCATTGTGGAGTGGGAGGAGCCTAAGAATTTGAAGGAGTTAAGAGGGTTCCTAGGCCTCACCGGTTACTACCGGAAATTTGTGGCTAATTATGCCCAAATTGCCGGGCCCTTAACCACACAACTCAAGAAGGATAGCTTCGGTTGGAACCAAGAAGCTTCTCACTCGTTTGCAGCCTTGAAATCTGCCTTGGTCACAGCACCCGTGCTTGCTATGCCTAATTTTCAGCTTGAGTTTGTCATCGAGACCGATGCTTTGGGGTATGGAGTGGGTGCCGTTATGATGCAACTTGGGAGGCCAATAGCTTATTTTAGCAAGTTGCTTGGGGTGAGGAATCGAGCAAAATCTATTTATGAGAAGTAGTTAATGGCTATTAGTTTGGCGGTCATGAAATGGAGACACTACCTCTTAGGGAGGAGGTTTATTATTCGCACCGATCAACAAAGTTTGCGGTTCCTAACTCAACAACGAGAGGTGGGAGGTGAATATCAAAGATGGATGCGGAAATTGATGGGCATGGACTTTGACATTCAATATAAACTCGGGGCTTCAAACCGTGTGGCCGATGCTTTATCAAGGAAAGGTGGAGTGCAAGGAGAGCTGGCTGCCTTAATCTCCATTCAAGGGGTGGATTGGGCCGAGTTGGAGGATGAGATAGCAAATGATCCGTGGCTTAAGGAGTTGAGGGACAAGCTGACAGCAAACCCAAGTGAGGGCAGGGGATTTTCTGTTTGTGGCAGCAGGGTTCTTTACAAGGGGCGCATGGTCATACCAAAGAACTCGAGGTTCATTTCAAGGCTTTTGAAGGAGTATCATGATTCTCCTATAGGAGGGCACAACGGAGAGGTGAAGACTTATCTTCGAGTGGCTACGGATTGGTTTGGCCGAATATGAGGAAGGGGGTAGGGGAATATGTGCGATCATGTGAAGTATGTCAAAGAAGCAAGGCATCACCACAAGCTCCTGCTGGTTTGTTACAGCCACTACCCGTGCCGGAGGTAGTGTGGGACGACATTTCCATGGACTTCATTGAGGGCTTGCCGCTCTCTAAAGGGGTTAATGTGATCTTAGTAGTGGTGGATAGGCTATCTAAGTACAGCCACTTCGTGGGACTCAAGCACCCTTTTAATGCTCTTAAAGTAGCCGGTGTGTTTGTGAAAGAGATAGTGCGTTTACATGGGTTTCCATCTTCCATTGTCTCTGATCGAGACAAGGTGTTCATGAGTCTATTTTGGAAAGAGCTTTTTCGTCTACAAGGCACCCATCTCAATCGGAGCACCGCATATCACCCCCAATCGGATGGTCAAACGGAGGTGGTAAACAAGTGTTTAGAGGCTTACCTTCGTTGCTTCGTGGCTCAACAACCGAAGAATTGGGCACAATGGTTACCTTGGGCCGAATACTCATACAACACTTCTCCTCATATATCCACGAAAATGACTCCATTTAAAGTGGTTTATGGTCGTGACCCTCCCAAAATCTGGAAGGTGAAGAATGATGCTACCATGGTAAAGAGCTTAGAAGAAGGATTGAAGGAGAGAGACTTTATTTTGGATGAGCTCAAGGTGAATCTTAACAGAGCACAGCAGCTGATGAAGGAACATTCTGACAGCAAGCGAAGAGAATTGGAGTTTCAGGTAGGGAATTGGGTCTTCTTGAAATTGCAGCCCTATAGACAACAATCCTTGGCAACCCGTCCCTTTGAGAAACTTGTTGCACGCTATTATGGGCCATTTTAGGTCATACAACGAGTGGGGAAGGTTGCTTATAAACTGAAACTTCCTGAGAACAGCAAGATACACTCAGTTTTTCACGTGTCTCAATTGAAGGAGGCTGTGGGGGGGGCTCCAGTGAATCCAACAATTCCAGCCCAGCTCACAACTGATTTGGAGTTGGTGGTCGAACCAGGGAAGGTATTAGCAGTGAGGCATAAAGGAGAGAGGGGAAATCAGAAAACTGAGGTGCTCATTGCGTGGCAGGGACTGCCTGAGTTCGAGGCCACCTGGGAAGACTATGATACTATCAACCTTCGTTTTCCCTCCTTCCACCTTGAGGACAAGGTGAATGTCCCGGGGGGGAGTATTGTCATGGATTGGGTCGAGCCCACACAGCAGCCCATAAGGGTGTACGAGAGGAGGCACAAAATCAAGAAACCTGTTCAGCAGCAACAGCAAGGCAACCCAGAACAGGACAAAAAGAATTAATTCTCCACTATGGAATGTGGTGAAAAGGACAGCAGTGAAGGCCTCCCTTGTGGCAGAACAGGACAAGCAAATTACTAGGGTTGGGTGGCTTGGATTAGGAACTTGGTATATATAGTGATAGCTTTGTAATGGAGAGGGCAGGTGGAGAGAAGTATTGTAGTAGTAGAATAGCAGTAGCAGTAGAGCACTCACCTTGTAGCCGTTATTATTCAATCAAAAATCAAGTTCCAAGCTTTCCTCTAACAAGACTCTGTCTTTATTATTGTTTCATTGCTTTTACATAATCTGTGAGTAGCTAGTATATTGCAAATTATTTAATTATAAAATAAATTAATAATCTCTTATTTGATTGGCTACAATAAAAATTTATAATCCTACGTGGCGCTCTAAGAAAATTAAATCCTACGTGGCTCTCTAAAAACTCGGGTACATGGCATTTGAATTATTTAATTATAAAATAAATAATAATCTCTTATTTGATTGGCTAAAATAAAAATTTATAATCCCACGTGGCTCTCTAAAAACTCGGAAAAAAACTCCCCTTTATATATATATATATATATATATATATATATATATATATATATATATATATATATATATTAGATTAGATTAGATTAGATTAGATTAGATTTGAATCTCTTTGGAGATAGTATGATCAATTTATAAATAAATCTTTTTACCAAAAAAATATACGATTATAATAATATAAATATTTACTTTATAAAAATTCCTAAGCTAAAAGTATAACAATGTGATAAACCAGCTAATAGTGACCCTCAATACCTATATGGCTAAATAAAACTAAAGTGCGTAATACTTTTTCATGGGATTTGTCCACGTACAAATAATAATGTTATTATTGGACCAAATAATTATATGGCTGTAAGTTGTTATTTGTGAAGAAATCTTCTTCTTTTTCCATCTTCTCCTTCACCTCCCTTGCATATCAACCGCTAATTTAACATGTTCACGTTGTTTTTTCCCTCTTTGCCTTTGATACTTTAATTTAGTACTTTGAACATATATTCTTTCTTGGTTTGCATTGGAATCGGATATAGAAAGTAAAACTTGATCGGTCTGTCTATTGTGAAAGCTCATCTACGTAAATCATAACAATTTAACAAGTGTTAACTAAACAATTAAGAGTACGAACTGTTCGCCTGATTTTTTTTTTTATCAATATTAAACTTAAGTATTGTCATTGGTAGAAAAACTTGACCTATTTAAGCTTATTTGTCTAAATTTTAATTGATTTGAACACTATTTTATAAAATGATTGAAAATAAAGTACGATAGTTGTTGAAAGATGGCATGGTTCACTACATATAACTACCCAAGTTAGCCATATATTCCTATTTTGAAGCTTTCAAACAAAATAGTCAGCTTTATAAGACAATATGAAATTATTAAATTACAGTATATATTTTGCTAGTCAACTCACTCAAATTGAACCATGAAAATACTATATTAATGACATTATTATATATTTAATTAATCTGGTAAAAACCTAAAAGCATATCTTTAATTTTATAGTACGAGTAATAGATAATGTATATAAAAAATTCATAATAGTGACTTTTATTAAATTCAACGGATAGAAGAAATTGCGGTTAAAGCAGCAACTAGATAAGTTGGTACATGCTTTCAAAAAAAAAAAAGATAAGTTGGTTCATAGAAGAGGCAAATAAAGCTGGAAAACTAAAAGAGAAAAAGAAAAATAGAAGGTCAGAAAAAGGCATATTTAACCAAAAAAAAGCATATAAATAATTACTCCGTTTTTTATTAGATGCATCAATATGTATAAATAAAAATTTTACTTCGTAAGTTAGATACATTAATCTCCGTTATACTGTATTTAATAATTCTCTTTACATCTCTCCCGTCACATTAACCAGTTTACCCTTTTAGGGGGCATTTGGTTCGCGGAATATAGGTATGACTGTATGAGGTATGGTAATAGATTGACTAAAACTCATATAATTTTTTTATATTAAAATTTAATTAGTTTTTTTTTTTTTTGACAAATTTTTTTTTTTAAAAAAAAGGGGTAAAATAATGAAACGTTAAAATAGCTTTTAAAAAGAGGGAACGGCCACGGAGAGAGACGCAAGTGGTGCTCGTGAATTGCCAGTCTATAAATTGTTATGCTCCAGCATGGCCACGCACTTTCTCTCTCTCTTATTACTATTTTTATTCTAATTATTATTACTATTATTATGGACCCCAAATCATATAAATTAACTGTATATTATAAAATAAATATACAATTATACTCTTGAGTCTTATGCTACAGCCTACTAGCTTATGATGATTACGTATAAACTAATTATAAATTAATAATGTTAATCTTTGTTGTTGTTGCTAATGTTCATTGTTATAGATGAGGGAGCCAAACCCTTATGTGAAAAGAAAATTATGTTCACGTTGTATGGTATTTGCTAAACTCAAATCATTTATAATTTTTTGATCTTTTATAAATTACTTAATTTTACTAATTAAAACTAAATAAGAGTAATACAACTCTATTAACTTTTTTTTTTAAAACTTAATTTTATTGAATCGAATTTATTTTTGTTGAAATGAACTTATTCTTATTACAGAATATTGTTATTCTAATAATATGTTGTGAACGAGAACTAAATACAGTCATTAACAAATTACAAAATGTTGATTGTGACACTAAATAAAGTGTACTTTCATTTCGAGGTTTTGATGGTGACTCTTGAAGAGTTGATGGCTTTGTTTCGTTCTTACCTCACTTCCACTCTAATCTACTTTGTATATGCTTATGGTTTGTATATTTGCTAATCTAAATAAGCGCATCACTTTAATGATTTATACATGTGTCAATGCTGCTATTCTTTAATTTTGTACGGAGTATTAGTTTGAATTATAAAATTTTGTTATTATGAAAATATACACTATGACTATTCCAACAAAAATTTACCTAATAATATTCGAAATTTCATATATTAGTAAAAAATTAAGTTAATAGGTGAATAATTATTTACCTTTTTAAAAAATTTCTTATTGATTGTAAATTAACAATTAAGTGAGTGAAAATGAAAATGAATGTATGTAATATATTTATATTTCAGCGTGTTTTCAGTGTAACCGGTCAGTCAAGGGTTATTTATTCAGGAGCTATTCGGTCACGGGTTACTTGTTCAGGAGTTACTCGGTCGGTTAGGTTACTCGATTGGTCGATCGGTTAGGGATTACCCTTGAATAAGTAACTTCGACCACACGGTGGCCAGCCACATATGAAACTTTATATTTTTGTTAATCTAATCTAAAGAATCCCTTTTTATAAGTGGCTACACGGTATGGCCAGCCACGCAAAAAACACAAATTCTTATATATAGCTGGTCGTACCGTGTAGCTAGCCATCATAGGTGTTACATCGTTAGTGTAATAGGGGTTACTTAGTTAGCATTAAAGGGGTTACTCGGTCAGTGTTATAAGGTTACTCGATCAGTGTTATGGGGTTATTCGATCAGTATTATAAGAGTTATATGCTTCAATTCCCTTTTAAATAAGTTGCTACAAAGTGTGTCAGCCACACACAAAATAGACTAGGCCCTGTTCCCTTCACCTTAAAAAAATAATATTAAGTAAAAATAAGTTCAGTTCAGTAAAAATAATTCCAGTTCAGTAAAAATAATTTCAGTTTAGTAAAATGCAGTTTTCTTATAGAAGAATTATAATAGAAAATCAGTAAAAATAATTTCAGTTCAGCAAAAATAATTTCAGTTCAGTAAAATTAATTTAAGTTCAATAAAAATAATTTAAGTTCAGCAAAATAATTTTGCTTCAATAAAAATAATTTCAGTTCGGCAAAAATAAGGTGAAGAGAACGGGCCTTATTTTGAAAATATTAATAGGTTAGCACCCGTGCAATGCACGGGTTTCACAGTAATTTATCTTTGGATTTTTGTTTTCACATTTTTTTTTGAGCGCAAAATGTTTATAAGCTCACTTTAATTGACCTCAATTATGCTAATAACGCTTATTATTTTATTAATAAATGTCAATTTTTTGTTGTCAAAATTTTTTTAAAGAAATGCTAATAACTCCTATAAAGACTCCAACAACCTAATATCAACCTAAATTACCAAAATAATAGGTACCTATTTAAAATTAATTACCTAAAAAATAGTTATTACCTATTTAAAATTAAATAGCATTTTGTTAAAAAAAAAAAAGCAAAAATCAATTGAGCGGGAAATCTTTTCATGAGATAGCGCCACATATACAACTTTGAAAAAAGATGACATCAGCGATTGCTACTTTAGTATTAGTTATAGATTCCATACAATTTTTTATTTTTACAAAAATACTTCGTATTATAGGATAAAAATAAACAAAAAAAATCTCAATCCTGCTGTGGTGAGTACTGGTGACGACTCAATGTGAATATTATTGGGGGACCCACAAATTCTAGAAAGTCAATGATCCCCTTAAAAAATATCAATAAGACTTTATAATTAGCTAATCTAATTAAATAATTAATAATTGATGGATGATTAAGGGGCAGTCCAAATTTTACTAAAACGACCAAGCAGCCGGCGGTAGGTCCAATGTAAATTAACCATTCCATCAATCCTAAGCCGTCAAATGTGAATTTTTGACTCTTTTTTTTATTATTATATAAGTCAAATTCAGTTGCATCATTATTTTCATTTACATTTACATCCACATTTTCATTGTTTTCTAATTCATTCTTTCTTTCTTTCTTTTTAGTTCTTGTTATTAAGGTAACAATTTAATTGTTGTCGTAAAGGGCTTGCTACAAAGTACAATTTGACTAAAATTCCATCCACAAATTGTTAGGATGATTATGCGGATAAATATGTTATATAATATATGTATTAGTGGATGCCCATTATATCCCTAGGATTATTCAGGAATATTCTAGATACTATTATTCCCCAAAACCCTAGTTATATCTCATGTATAAATATATGTATACTCCCACATATTATTGAATAAGAATATCGATCTATTCTCTCTCCTACTTTCTTCTCTTTCTCTTATTTTTATAACACGTTATCAGCACCATCGCTAAGGAAAATCAATCATAATTGGTTGAGTAAAGGGAGACAGAAAACCAATACTATGCCGATTAACTCGACGAAAATATGAGGGAAATCAGTCATCCAAAAATATGAGGGAAATCAATCATCATTGAGGTTAGTCTTTTGTATTTATTGGATTAATTAGTATGAAATTTATCATGAATTCATCACTATTTTTGTGTTACGATTGAACAATATTTCGATTTTATAAACATGTACTCTTTCGATTAATGCAAAGTATATATATATATATTTATATATCGGTATATGACACTGATTATATTTGTTGTATGGAGTTTGATAGATGCTTCAATTGAAGGTGCTGCAAAATGCCAACTGCCCAATACTAAGAATTACGGAGTATTACTTTATTCTCTATGATTCCATGATTATTATGTTTATTTGTATGCTATTGATTTAGGATTATCATTGCTACCTTATTATAATGAATTATGGCTTATTATATAAGCATTATTGGATGATGGTGGATTTATTGAATTGGTGGAAGTTTTTTTTACGTCTCGTATTATTTTATTTTTTCTCTGATAAACTTTGGTAAATAATAAATAAATTGTGTCATGATCATTGTCAATCTTTCGTACAACTACTACACACATAGCAAGTATCTCTGGTAAGCCTATTAGTAGATAGTTACATGAACTCATTTTGGAGGTTGCTTTGTTAAATTATGATAGGATGTTAAAGTTGTGCTTTTCTTCTACTCGTAGTAATGAGACACGACGCAGCTTGAAACATTCATATGATGATTGATATTATTATTTGTGTACTATTATTTCAACTTGATGTTAGTGGTATCTGTTGCCTAGTTGAGTATATATGGACTATTGATGTAGAGTATCCATCATTATGCCCTTTTATAGATTCAATGATATTCTAAGGAGCATTAGTTTTGAAGATTTAAAATAAGTACGGAGTATAATTTTTGGTTTTCAATCTTATATATAATTATATATATATATATATATTTTTCCATTCAATCTTACTAGTAATAAAGAGTTAAAGTATTATACTAGTACAGACCAAGTTGTCTGATCTATAATGAGAGGATTGCAAGTGAAACTTGTATTTCACTAGAAGCATGACGTTAGATTAGGACTAATTTATTTTGTTCAATTGTAAGTATGTGTTTAAAATCATATTATATGTGTTATTTTTGTTTGATCAATAATTACAAGTCAAAACTATATTTAGTGAAGTAAAACAACGGTAAACTATTATCCTCATAATTATTTACATATGATAATTCTTGTACAGTCAACTATAGTAAGCATTCTTATCTCCTAGCATACTTATCACTTTAAGTTGTTTTATTTGTAATATCTTTAGCTTGGTTACGTTGTTCTCTCTGTAAAGTCTAGTAAAGCATATATGCCAATCTTCTATTCCACTAGAACTAAACATTGAATTTGTCAGAAGTATGTATATATTATTTTTGTTACAGATTTTACTTTGGGTCTATCTTGATTGAATCAAGTGATTGTACCATGCTCATACAGTTCTTGGTTGAAGATTGTTTCATAGGAAAATAGTCAAGTTATGTAGTGAAGTATCAAATAGTACTATAATATAATAATATTGAAAAGAGTTATGATTAGAAATAATGAATTTTTTCATTTATATGGATTTAAAATTCCCCAAACTTTATAAAGAAATATATATATACTTGTATGTAGTCTGATCGTATTTTGAATTTAAATGTGTATATGAGGGTAATCTTTTATTTTATGTGAAAATAATTGATTTTGGGATTATGAGCAATAGTGGTAATAATGACAATGTTTACTATATGATATCATATTCCTTAATAAATGTAGATGGATAATAGATAGATTTGTGATTTATTTCAATTGCATATGAAAAATATGCGAATGTATTTTGAATGATTGATGTGTCATTTATATATTAAATAATTATACCATATGGACCTGAAGTTCCTTAAATATTTATGAAGGGCCAGAAAGCCCCAGGAATAATATGAAAACTTATAAATGACCAATAAATTTCTAATTGTTTCTAATGTATGTTGCTTGGATAATCCACCGTTTACATAATTAATGTGTTCCTATATACACAATGTCATGTGAAAATATAAAGAATTTATATAGTTTATATATTATTGTCTTTTGTTTGGATATCCAAGATACCAAATTCTAGCTGAATATTGATAAATAACTAGATATATTCATTCCCAGAAGTGAATGAGATTTTGCATACTTAATAGAGATTAGCATGCTTGCATGATGTTCTTTTGATTGTATATAATTCTTCATGGAAAAGTTCATAAGATAGAATTGCAAACATGAATAGATATTATCTTTATGAGCAAGAGATTGAACATGCATGACATTGTGAGCAACTCACTTGATAAATATGTTTATGCCCATACTTATGAGATATTCCAATTTAAAATGAATGCAAGAGGAACATTTGACTTGATACATGACATTGCCAAAAATAAATTCTGGCTTAAAAGACGCAATATAATTAATTAAAGGTTGTTGGACGATTAATATTATGCCCCCATATGCAAGGATTAGGGGGAGATATTATTCATTCCGTTAATTTAGGTAATCCTTGCACAAAAACACTAAAATGCTTTGATGGTCAGTTTGATACATACATTAACTTACATATCAACATTTATTTGATAGAGGTGGCCACACGATAATTAAATCTTTAGTATGATACCATCCTGGAGATATATATGAACAATTGTACTGTCATTGACTATATACTAGTTGTAAAGGCTCCCATTAAAATTTATGTCCCAGAAAGGACAATATCAGTTGTTAATCAACCAAGGAGACGCCTGAAGCGTGGTAGATTAATGGATACCTATAGATAATATGAATTTTCGAAAAAAAAAAGAAAGGAGCAACTGTTGACAATGACAAATTTGATGATGAAGTGATAAACTTTATTAGATCACTAGAAGCATCATGTTTAGTAAAATTAAATTTTACCATATTTATACAAAAGACTCCAGAAGAGTAGGAAATGTCCAACAAGATTAGCATGTATCAAGATTATACTTAATGCTCTAGCAGAGCGTAATTAAGTTATTATTATCGATCATGTATTAGTTGGTTGTCTTGCCAAGTGAATAAAGATATGCATATTATTGTTCTTATATCACATTATATTCATGGCCATGCATAAAATACATTTAATAAGGTGATCACAGAATTGGAAAACTGACCATATATAGTTTAAATAAAAAGTGATTGAATGTGAAAATTAAATAGGCCATCTGGGTTCAATAAATACTCGTTATGAGAACCTGAAGTTTCATTTGATATGAAAGAAATTATGTGCTGACGCTCTCTCAATGTTAGATATATGAAATGAATTGAATGACAAGACATAACATTGAGATTGAGATACATTTAAATTGTGAATTTAATAGTTTATTTTGACGAAAAAAAATTTCAAGAGATTTTATATATATAAATATATATATATAAGTTTCTAACAACTTTGTATGGGCATATGTAATGGGTGGCCAGAAGTTCACCAGGATAGTTTATGTTTTGTACAGTTTCAGGTGAGTAGAAGCTCACCGTATTAGGTGACTGAAAGCTCACTAAGGCTACTTGTATATTAAATTTTTGAGTAACTAATATCTCATTATTAAAGTCTTTTGATGATCAGAAGATCACTGTCTAGTGAATTATATACAAGTGACTTATACTTATATAACAATCTCTTGATTATTGGGGCTATTATCAGTCAGCACAAGAATAAAGATAAGAAATGACGAATAACTGCACAATATACTCTCCCCCAATGGATAATATTCTCCAGAAGAGATAAATTTTATTATATATAATCTTCCCAATGAAATGAATTATTTTGCAAATTTATGTACTAAGTTGGTCAAGAATTTTAATGCCCCTATATATGATTTATTTTACCAACTTAGGGGGAGAAGGGTTAGCATAAGTTGGCAAAATCAAAAACTTGATGATCCCTGTAATGTAAGTTTGAAAAGTTATATGCCAACTATTGTCTACATATTATCAAGATATGTTGCACATTTATGATTTGATTTGTATTTAGTTATGACTCATGTTGCATAACGTTGAAGATACATTTTGGTCATATTAATTATGTGTATACATTGAGATAAAATCTTGCCAATTATACTTGAATCACTACACCTGAAGTGTAGGTTGTATGATCGGTTCCAAAATAAAGATAAGTCTAATATATATGATATATGGCAAGATAGTGCAGTTAACACTAATAGTGTAATAGTATATAAATACTCTAGTGTATGAAATACCCTAAAAGTGGTATAGATATCTGAATTATTACAATAGATGGCCTATGATGTAAGAAAGTTATGATGGTACCAATAAGAAATGTATTCAGATATCATTGCAAAATAGCACGTAAATTAAATTGTATCTTGAGGAATTATATGATACCGGTATATGATGGAACCGATACATAATATGCATATGCAAAATGAATGGACTTGTGAATAAGGGATCAGAAATATATGTCCATTTTGATGTCGACATGAAACTAAGATAATAAATCAAAAGTTTATCATGGACTAGTAGTCCAATTTGAAAATGGATTTCTGAAATCCACACTGTACAGTGTTTACATTTTGAGTCCTTTATGTTTGAGTTTTATATTTATGCATTACTCATTGTATGTATAGGATGTAGTTTGATGCATTACTCATCACATATGTATTTTGTTCATGATTTTATCATAAATTCTACATCTTATATTGCATGCCTTAGTTATATACAACAATTGTGTTATATGTGAATGTTTGTGGTATGACGAGTTTATAATTATGATGAAGGCTTACAAGAAGAAATTTATATATATTTCGATGGGCTTATAATTAATTGTGATGAAATTTTATACGATGACGATTCAATAGCATGTTATGAATCATGCATAAAAGTTCCCGAAGAACTTACATACAACGTATTCAAATATCTAGCCCTTCAAATTCTATATTTTGAAAAATGACAATGTTGATATTGTTATCAAACTCATGGAGAGTATTGGTGATTAAGTTATTGAGTTTTCAACCTGAAATTTAACCAAGTGAGAGTTAATCGATTTTTGTATTCATTGGAAAACTCTCATCTAAAATGAAAATGTCTAAAGAAGAATAGTAATGAGATATATTACAGTAAGAATAATCTTCTTATGGTCCAGAAGAACCATGAGTAAAGTATATAATAATTACTTATGTTATATTATTACTAATTCATATAAGCTTAGATAATGATATCAAGATATCACAAGTTGCCATAAAATATTATCAATATTTGATTATCAATAGCTACTTTACGACCTCCAGAAGTAGGCAAAATTTTGTGGTAAGACAACTTGAAACAAAATTGTGATATAAGATAGTGGTAAACACAACATAGGTATTGTTCTCACAAGTATGCATGGATAAATGAAGATGCCTAACAGTGAAGATTTGAAGATTCAAGTTTGATCAGGGAGGATCGGCTATCAAAGAATGTTATTCAGCTACAAATGTGAAGTCACTAAGGCATTGGATAGATTACATTGGAAGATCTCAAGTTATGCATTCATCAGGGGGAGAAAAATACGCGCTGCACTCTTTTTCCCTTAACCATGGTTTTGTCCCACATTGGGTTTTCCTGGTAAGGTTTTTAACGAGGCAGCATGTTAAGGCGTATTACGAAAGTGTTGTACTCTTTTTCCTTCACTAGGTTTTTATCCCATCGGGTTTTCCCTAGTAAGGTTTTAACGAGGCACACTATTCGATAATGGTCATCCAAGGGGGAGTGTTATATAATATATGTATTAGTGGATGCCCATTATATCCCTAGGATTATTCAGGAATATTCTAGATACTATTATTCCCCAAAACCCTAGTTATATCTCATGTATAAATATATGTATACTCCCACATATTATTGAATAAGAATATCGATCTATTCTCTCTCCTACTTTCTTCTCTTTCTCTTATTTTTATAACAAAATATTCATTATTCTAAGAGATAGATTTTTATTTATTTTTTTATTTTTATTTTTATTTTTATTTTTATTATTTTTTTTTGTGTGTTTTGTGCATATATGCTTTAGGTGTCCCTTCAAACTTGGGTGTTTAGAGTTGTTGATGTGACAAAGTGGGGTAATGGATTAGTTAATGTCATTTCTATGAATCTATGAAAATTCTACTTAGCTTGTAAGTTGTAAGACTTGTAACTAATTAGGTATTAGGGTCTGTTCACATTTACTGAATTGAGGTGAACTGAATTGAGGTGAACTGAACTGATTGGAGATGAACTGAACTGAGCTGAAATGAATATTTTATGAGAGAGGAAAATTAGGAGCTGAATTGAACTGAACTAAACTGAACTGATTGGAGCTGAACCGAATTGAACTGAACTGATTAGAGCTGAACTGAAATTAAGTAAATGTGAACAGGCCCTTATTTTGATTAGCATCCATTTTCATTGTACAAAGTATGTGATGCTATTTATAATTTAAACTATGGCTTTTTTCCTCAAAAAAAAAAAAAGAAAAAAAAGAAAAAAAAAACTATGGCTTTAACCACTTAATATAAATATTTTCAGTTTGTGTTAAAAAAAAAAGTAACTATTAGGTATTATAAAATAATATTTGGATGCTTTCCGTATAAGATATCATGGCAATAATTATTTTGAGAGTTCTAAGAGTTACAATACCTTTGTGCTTCATATATTAGGGTTCGTTCACTTCAACTTAATTTCAGTTCAGTTCAGCTCCAATTAGTTCAGTTCAGTTCAATTCAGCTCCTAATTTTCTTCTGTCATAAATTATTCATTTCAGCTCTATTCAATTCAGTTCAGTTCAGTAAAGGTGGACATACCCTTAGTATTACTATGAAGATAATTAATACCATTGGAGTAATATAATTATTGTCTCATTGGTACTATTGCATTTCATGTTATAGTAATTTCTATTTTATTTTTATTATTTTTGTTAAAAAGATACATGAATACAATTAGGTTTGTCTTCTCTCAAGATGAAGACCTAAGCTAATGTATCTAAGTTAAGACAATAGCAAGATTTAGTGTTGTGCTATGAAACTCTTTTTGCACCATGACCATATAATCACTTTGTGAGAAAATCAAAGGATATTATTAACAATTTAACATGATGAAAAAAGTCTACAAGTCAACCTACAAGTTGGAGAGTTTGGCTGCTTATATAAGATATTTTTTATTACTAAATTCTAAGCTTTAAGCATTACAATTCATTCATTTTAACAGAGGGTAAGGTTAATTTTGTATATTTACTCATGCATAACTTTGATAATAGTGAAATACTAAAGGTAGTACATGCATAACTATAGTGTAATCGTATTTTTATTATATTAATATTCTTAGTCTCTCGGAATAGTATTTTATCAACTCTGAAAGTTCAATTGTTGTTTATATGAAATGAATCATGATTCATAATTATATTGGTTGTGTAAAAGGTCTAATAGTGTAAAATTGATGACAATTGTAGCAATTATTCCATTTGTTATAGAGTTATTTCTTTCAATTTATGGAAAATCAAAAACTCCAAAAATTTACATCAATTAGATTTCTTGTTTCTTGAATAAAGCAATATATACATCTTTTTGTTATCCTAAGTTTGATCAATTGTTGATTGATTTGAAAATGACTTCAAAAGCTAAATCTCAATCCATGGAAGATGCGAAGAACATACATCCCCAATAAATAGGAGAACCTAAACTTACTTAGCATAACACAAAGTTTGTTGAACACTAAAGTGGAGAAAATAGTACTTACAAGGACGTTACCCATTATATTGCTCATTGGCTAGTATTATTGTGTTTTCTAAGTCAAAATTCTACAAAGAGAATATTAAATAATTGTTACTGTTTTCTAACCTGTCACTATTGCCCCCATTTTCTTGTCTCTTGACCCTTTTTTATGTAGAAAGTTTTGTAGTAGTGGCAAGAATCATCAAGCTAAGGTTTTCCAATTTAAGGGACAAAGGCACAAGGCAATTCAACTTCCTATAGTATGCATTTCTAAACTATAGCATATTCACTTTCAATAAGTTACAAAGTATTATTCTTATTCTAGAATGACTATATATATACTATCTCGACATGAATCAAATTTGATCTAAACGACTTATTTATTAATTACCTTGTATCTTTGGAAAGGGTTATTATAGATATAGTCGAATAAACAGTGAAGAATTAACCTTAATAATATACTACATCAACTAGGTTTTCTAAAGGTAAATTAAGAAAGATTTTTAATTTCCTGACTTTAGAATAAAGATGCTCTTTTGGATTATACCTAAACTTCCACGAGCAAGCTAAGGTTATTAACCAACAGGGTGAACAGCTAATGATCTGCTCTAATCAAAAGTAATAAATGAGCTTATTTTTTTTAAAGACGGGGATTACACATAGGGGCCGGGACAAGCAACTCTTACCCATTCCAAAGAATGCCCTTTCAAGCTATAATTTTTTCATTACTCTATAATCAATAATTACCATTATTTTAATCATATAATATGATATAGTAATAAACTAGTGTAATGCGTAATGTTGTGATGTTACTTTCACATTACAATAAGATGAGGGGGAGAATCATGTAAGGCAAACATAAAGTGAGGTGATGAGGAATTGAAGGAAGAAGGGCTATTATTGGCTCATCGTTGACAAGTGTATGAATGAATGATCACTTGCCCCTAAGATGGGTGGGGCCCACAACATTTGAGAATTTGGAAAGACAAAAACGGTGTCGATTTTATGACGCATCCTAGTCATTTTCAGTTGTCCTAATCTCTCCGTCTTATAGCTTCAAACAATTGATACTATTCTATTTACAAGTCATTTAATTTTACTTCACTAATTATTTTTTTATGAATATGTTAATATATACGTATATTTATTGATATATACGAGTATATATATATTACAAGTATACTTTTAATTTCTTGATAAAAAAAATTTGTCAACTATACTAGAAAACTTCCTTCAATTCAAACATAATATTTAAAATAAGTAGTTTGCTAGCTAGACTTAAAGTCTTGTTTTATTTTTTCTCATTATTTTATACACACTTTTTATATTATAATTTTTGAAATGTGAAATTACATACATATTGAGAATTTGAGATTAATCTATTAGAGCTACATACGAGTAGAATTGTAGAATTCATTTGCATTGAAATCAATAAAGCTTATCCTTAATTAGTTTTAAACATAATATTAATAATGAAGGAATTTTAATAATATTATAAAAAAAAATTGTGAACTTAAATATTTAGTTGAATTAATTGATATCCACGCGAGTAATTTTTTTTCTTACATATTTACAAAATAGTATTGGAATTCATTTACATTGAAATCTATGAAGATTATAAATAGTTTTATCAGAAAGAAGTAGAGAGATTATTCTATTTAACGTGCATAATTAGACCTATGATTCATTCATCTTATATTCACATATTTTAAATTAAATATTTAAGGGTAATGCTATATGCATCTCTAAAGCGAAACCCTAAGGTAGGGCTGTATATAAGCATTTATCACACTTTCTTTTTCAGTATTAAGTTGGGAATTTATCGACAATTTACGAGTAAATCGGTGTAATAAATATGAATTTAATGTCTATACTTACTGTTTTCAACTTCTTATATACAGCCCTAAGAGTTGCATATAGCTTTTTTCAATGTAAAGGGTAATATGTTTTTTGTGCAAATATGTTTTAAAAACAAACTTAGGGCCTGTTCACATTTACTTAATTTCAGTTCAGTTCAGTTCAATTCAGCTCCAATCAGTTCAGTTCAGTTCAGCTCTTAATTTCCCTCTCTCATAAAATATTCATTTCAGCTTATTTCATTTCCGTTCAGTTCAGTTCCAATCAGTTCAGTTCAGTTCAGCTCCAATCAGTTCAGTTCAGTAAATGTGAACAGGCCCTTAATCAAACACCAAATTCAAAAAAAGTCCTCAAAAAAAAAATTAGTTATTCAAAAATAAAAATAAGGGATACTTAAATAATTCAATTAGTTTTTAGAATACATTCTAAGATGTTTGAATTTCTATTTTAAGAAATTTAGGTCAAGATAACCTTTTTTGTCACTAGGTCAACATAAGTTAGGACTCTATTTTAATAGAGTAAACCTTTTTGTTTGGGAAAAGAAACTTATTTTGTACTCCCTCATCCTTAAATTTATTGTCATAGTTTCTATTTTAATTAGTTTGGTCATTATTTAAGTTTGTCACGTACAATCAATTTGTCATATAACATAGTGTTTATTTCTCCTTGAACGATATTCAAGATATACTTTTGATCATCAATAATTCAATATATCTAATTACATACTAGAAAAAATATATAAAAAAAAGTTGGCCTGACAGAGTATAAACCTACTCACTACCACAAATATAATGACTTTAACTAAATGTTTTTTACATATTAATGAATAATTTTTTTTGTTAAAGCCTTAAATTTGGACCTTAGATAAACCTACATTATTACAGTCTATTATAAGATAAAAGGAGCAATATTTTTTTGTTGTAGGGCTCAAAACTTTACATTCGGTCTCACCACGCACTTTTGTCTCTCATTAACTCCTTTAATTTCAAACAGAATTAAAATGGTGACTTCACCACAACAACGCAAACTAAAAGGAACAAATGGAGTAAATTTAAAAAGTATTCATATGTCGAGTCAAAGTGTCTTATGTGTCAGGTTTGAAATTGTCTGATAACTTACTTGTTATAGGTTGTCAACAAAGAAATTATTATATTACAATTTATCAAACTTATTTGGTCTAAAATTATACCAAGTATATGTTACTTTTATTTGAGTTTATCTTTAACTAGTTTGTTGAACATGTTTAAACTTACTTTAATAGCTTCAATCCAAAAAATGTTGCTCAATAAGTTAATTGTGAATGACTACTATGGCATATATAAGCTTAGAGTATGAGACATACAAAGTAAAAGTAATCAACCATGGCCCGACCCGCTAATCCGTCTCGATCCGTCCCGAAAAATGTGTAGGGCATGCCTACAAGCACAATTTTAGTTAAAAAAACCCCAAATTCAAACCCGGCCTTTAGGGTGCTCAATTTTTTAAACCAACCCTAACGAATACCCTATTTAAGAATAAATTCCAATGATTCTACGATTGGTATCAAGTTAAAAAAATAAAAATAAAGTGGGATCTAAAATCGACATCTGTTATAAACGAGTCTAAATTTTGGATTTGAAACCGAATAGCTCATTTTGACCTGACAAGGCCGTTATTTTTTTGACATTAATGTTAAGGCTTGACCCGACCCAAATTTTTTATCACCTTGGTCGTAGCAATACCAATTTTTATTATGATTTTTAACTAACGGATCTTTATTGATTTTGGGTACTAGTATATTGTACGAGTACATTTTAATTTTATTTTATACTATGATATGTATTTAAAGGTATTGATACCTAAATTCATAATTTAGAAATTTGGTAACAAAAAAAATTGTAACAATTTTATGGAATAAAGGGAGCAAGCTAAGGGAGTATTATTATAATAGTTCAATGGGCTTGCTAATTCCCATTTCTATTCTATCGCCGTCCAGAAGAACTAATTTATTCTTATATCAATGGATGATTTTCGAATCTAATGCATGCTGCTTTTGTAATTTTTAACTACAAAAACTTCTAATCACATATACCAATGAGGCAATGATACCAAAGATCCCATTGAAAAAATATCTTATCGCTGAAATGCCGTACATTTGGTTTAATTTTTTCTTTTTTTTTTACGTGAATGACCGGATAATTTTGTTAAATGACTGAAAACCTCGAACTATTTTTACGGCTGAAAAATATAATCTCTCTGTTTTATAATAATTGTAATAATTTAACTTTTTCACTATTTATATATTACTTTAACTTTATTTTTTTTATCAATTTGTAAAAAAAAACATACTCATATTGCTATGTAAAACGAAGTATGTTTTTGGATTAGTCTTTAGATATATTTTTCTTTAGATCAAACTTTTATATTTGTACTTATTAATAATATATAATTACAAATGTTTACGGTCAAAATTGTGCATCGACAATATTAATGGTTAAAGTTGGTGCATAACATGTGTGACAGTCAAAGGGTCTGTTCTCATTTACTGAACTGAGCTGAAATGAATAGAACTTGTCAAGAATGTGAATCCTTAATTTGCATTATGTGTAACCTCGGTATTTATACAACCTAAAGTAAGGGCCTTTACATAGCCCGACTAAATACAATATATATACGGGCCTGGCTTAACACCCCCCCCCCTCAAGTTGGAGCATGCAAATCACAAATGCCCAACTTGCCAAGTAAATACAAAAATTGTTGCTTGCTTAATGCCTTAGTGAAGATGTCCGCTAGTTGATCCGTTGTCTTCACATATGACGGTCTAATAATCCCCTCCTGAATAGCATCCCGAACATAATGACAATCAACCTCAATATGCTTAGTACGTTCATGAAAGACCGGATTCTGCGCAATATACAACGCTGACTGACTATCACAAAATAAACTCATCGCTTGCGGATGCGAAACACCTAAACTGTCAAGAAGACCCTTCAACCATTTCAACTCATCAGTGGCCTTAGGATACTCGGATTCTGCGGAAGATTTACCAACGGTATCCTGCTTCTTAGTCTTCCAAGAAATAGGAGAATTTCCAAGAAACACCAAATAGCCTGTAATCGATCGTCTCGTAAGAGGACAACTAGCCCAATCCGCGTCACACCATCCTGTCAAATGTAAGTCACAATCCGATCTCAAAAGAATTCCCTGACCCGGACAACCCTTCAAGTAGCGCACCGTACGAAGAGCTACCTCCCAGTGATCTTGACGAGGGTAATGCATAAATTGGGACAAAATATGAACTTCATATGCCAAATCTGGTCTAGTGAAAGACAAATAGATCAAACGACCCACAAGACGCCGATACATTTCGGGATCTGCAATAGGAGGTGCCTCCGATTTTGCCAATGTGTGGTTTTGCTCAATTGGAGTACCTGCCGGGCGTACCCCTAATAAACCACACTCTGCAATAATATCAAGAGTATATTTCCGTTGGCACAAAAATATGCCTTCCGGACTACTAGCAACCTCAACACCAAGGAAATATTTCAACACACCCAAATCTTTCATACGAAAGCAATCACTCAAATACGCCTTAAAATCAAAAATCACAGAAGCAGAGTTGCCAGAATTCAATAAATCATCGACATACACCAGAACACTAAGATGGACATTTCCTTCATTCAGAGTAAACAGAGAATAATCAGAATATGACTGTTTGAAGCCATACCTTTTGAGAGATCCTGCAAGTTTGGCAAACCAACATCAGGGTGCCTGACGTAGACCATAAAGCGATTTCTGAAGACGAAAAACCATTCCTGGTTTGCTACCATGAAACCCAGGAGGTGGCTTCATATATACCTCCTCATCAAGATCATCATGAAGAAAGGCGTTATGAACATCCATTTGATGCAATTCCCAATTTTTCGCAGCTGCAACCGCTAAGAAAGTCCGAACGGTGACCATTTTAGCCACAGGAGCGAACGTCTCATTATAATCAATGCCGTCAACCTGATGATTGCCAAATATGACCAGACGAGCCTTTAATCGTTCAACTGTACCATCAGAATTGTACTTGATTTTATAGACCCATCTGCATCCAAGAGCCTTCTTCCCGGGAGGTACTTGAGACATTACCCAAGTGTGATTGTCTTCCAAAGCTGCAATTTCTTTCTGCATTGCTTCTCTCCATCCTGCATCTGTCATAGCCTCTTTGAAATTACGGGCTCAGTTCCTGCAATTACAGCTGCAAGAAATATACAGTGTCGCAGGGAAAAATTTCACAATTCACATAATGTGCTATTGGATAGAGAGTACCTGAGGAGCATGGAGAAGGTGAAGTAGGAGGACTCGTCGCTTGTACAGTATGTGCCACATAATCTTTATGCCAACCCGGTGAACTGGTTGGAGCTGAACTAAAATGAACTGTGAATGAATATTTTATGAGAGAAGGAAATTAGGAGCTGAATTGAACTGATTGGAGTTGAATGGAATTGAACTGAAATTAAGGTGAAGTGAACAGACCCAAATTATTTCGATTATTATGAAACAGAAAGATCAACAAATTAAAACAACGATAATTATACCTCTAAAATAAAAACAAATTTTATATCATTATAAATTAAGAATTTTTTCTTTCTAACAAAAATTTACCAATCAAAGACGGCGTGGCTATGGAAGATGACAACTCCAAGAGAAGTTCATTTCATGCATCATCAAACCAACCAATATGTCACCGGTTGCATGAGAGAGATATGAATATATGATACTCATTTCCTTAATTATATAAAGTATTTCATATTAGTGTTATTAATACTTATACAATATACTATACGTAGTCATAATGGTTGCATGTATCAATTATAAATAGCAAAATAATACTCCAATACTTATTGTTTTTGGTCAATGATTTATAAAGCGATGAAATTAATTGGAGATGAAAAAGAAATGTTAATACGGAGCAATTGCTTTTGTTAAAGAACATTAATAATTACTTTGTATTTAAAGTTAATGATAATACTGTTTAATGTTCCTCAAAATTTTTTTAATGTGTGATTTTATCTTTCATTCACAAACATATACTCCGTATCTATTTCAAAAAATTTCACAAATGTATATCATTTTCTAAACAATACATTATTTTAACATAAAACCCTAAAAATTGTATATATCAAAACCAGTTAATTAAAAACATCGACTCTATCTCAAAGTTCTCAATTCAAATGGCTAGACTATTAAACTACAGAGTAATCGCTTACCTTTTTTGTTTTCTTTTTTTTTTTTTTTTCTTTTTTTTTGGTATAGCTGTTGTTTGATTAACCATCTGTGGATTCGTCAAATTGCAACCCTCTATGCTCCTTAATCAGAAGTACATATATTTGGTTAAGTATCCACACTGATACCCAAAATTAAATGGTTAAAATCTTTTTTTTTTTGTTTTTGTTTTTGTTTTGGGAATGGTTAAAATCTTTTCTACAACACAATGTCTATAAACAATAAAACCCGTATTATTATTTAAAAAAAAAAAAAACCGTATTACATTTGGTCCCACCAATTTCCTCCAAACGGTTCAATGCGCACACACACAAACGGTTCAGTGCGCGCACACACACAAACGGTTCAGTGCGCGCACACACAAAGGGGGCCGAGGGTGGACGAAGTTGTACCTATGAAACGACCATCAGAATGTGACGATCAATTATAAACAACTAGTATTTTAGCCCGTTCGATGCACGGGCTGGTTATTTTTGTTGAAATGTGTTGCATATATATTTGTGTTATATGTGTCGATGTTGTTTTGGATTTTAGTTAGGTATATATATACATAGATATTGCGTGGTATGAAATGACTTATTGATTTAAGTTATATTTTAAGTTTAGGAGATGAAAATTTTATTTTATTGTCTATGTAATTAGTTTAACTTTAGTTTATCATGGTAGAAATGAAACTCTTCATTTTCTTATTACTTAAATTTGCAAGTCTTGGAATGCATAAAGACTTAAAACATTATTTATTTTACTCTATTGAAAGATTAAGGGAGGTGGCATGTGGCATATGAGTGATTGGTGACATGTGGCTTAGTATGAATTTGTGGTTAGAGTTTTTAAATACTAGGTATAGACTAGGTATAGACTAGGTATAGATATTAATAAAAGCAGTTAAATCTTAAACAGAAAGGCCAGTGGGAGTTTTTACGGTATAAAAAGGATACCAACATACACACAAAAATAGTCTTCACCTCACTCTCTTCTTTTCTCTCTCTTCAATCACAATTGAATTCACAACTTAACAAAATTTCTTTTTCAGCCCAAACAAAAAAATAAAAAATAAATTAAAAAATAAAAGGGCCAACTTCATTGAATGGCTAACCCACTTTAATATTTTTTTTCCTCTATATAATCACTCTTTTTCCCCTCTTTTTTTCTCAGAGTTTCTCTCTCTGTTTTTTTCTCTCTCTTCTTTCTCTCTCTACTTTCTCTCTCCTCAGTAGCAGCAGCAGCCATGGCGAAGGCCTTTAATCTCGAAGACATTAAAAATGAGGCTGTTGATCTGGTAATTCTTCCCTCATTCCAATTCCAATTCAATTTTATTCAATCCTTTGTTATTCATTCATGGTTTAATTAATTTGATATTCATGATTAGATGTTTTAGGGGATACTGTATCCCAACCCATCCCGATAAATTACAATACATCGGGACGGGAATAATATTAATAAGACAAAAGAGCACAATGAAATTGTTCAAACCCAGTTCGAAATCCTCGGAACTGGATTTCGAACTGGGTTTGATTTATATGTTCACTTTAGAGATCTATTTTTAAACCCCATTTTTTTTTTTTTAATTTTTGATTATTTTCTATTGGGTATTGAATATTTTATTCGAATCAATTGTACCATAATTCCAATTGGTCACTATCAAAGTATAAAAATTGAAACGCAAAAAAAAAAAAAATTGTATTTTTGGAAAAATAAAGTCAAATTAGGGGAAGCATTTTTCGCAGAAATAAGTCAAAAATCAACTGATTGACGGTATTTTTTGAGGAATTTGTTTGAAAAGATAATTAAATTAATTATTTTTTTAATTTTCTGACCTATTTTTTCTGCAAAAAGATGTACTCAGTCCATCAAAAGATTCTTCCTATGTTACCCGCTGCCGTTGGTCCCATATCTTTTTTCTTAATTTTTTTTTTCTTTTAATCATCAATTTTGTTAAAATAATTAAGATGATTATTTATTTTTTAATTGTCATTTTGTGTTTTTATTTTTATTTTTTTAGTCGGCAAAAAATGACCGTTGAAATAATTGTATTTTTTTTTACCTCCCTCAGATCTCTACTTCCACTAGTTGTGATTGAAATTCAGTTCACACAAATAATTTCATGATTTTTTTTTGGCCAAGATCTTGACTTTATGATATTTTTGTTAGTAGAATATAATTTAGAAAAATATATTGATTGATTTTGATTTGAGATCTTGTTTAAATAGGTAGATTTGATTTTCCCATTAATTTGCCTTAATATTTTGACAGTCTACTTAAGATTTGTTACTTTTTGACCATTTATGCATGTATGAGAAGTTAAGGTGTGGAAAATTGAAATTCTAGCCTTACTTTTAGCATTTCTGTTACTAGTGTCACACATACTATATCGGTCATGTCTATGTAGTTATGTACTAGTTGTCTTAGGTAACTCACTCGTAAATTAATTAAGAATATGACATGACTTTACAATAACACAATATGAATCATCTGTCATGGTGATTTACTATTAACTAAATTAATTAAGAATATGACATGACTTTACAATAACACAATATGAATCATCTGTCATGGTGATTTACTATTAACGGAATATAACATGAATTAATGAAAACACATTACCAAACATTGAAAATATGGGTATGTATAATTTGACTATTATATAAGTTGGGAAATAGTAGAAAAGTTATATTCTTATTCTCTTGTATTATTGGGTTTAGATGACTCATAAAAAACAATTATTTTTTGTTTCTATGGGATATATTTAATATAATTAGATAATTGGTAAAATAAAGTTTATGTGATGGAAAAAAACATGGGAAAAAAGTGTCATGCCACTCGATTTTATGATACCTTTTGGCTATTTGTGTGTGAACTTTTCCATGTAACCAACGGGGGCTAAAAAAAGTGTTGTACCCATATTTCTCTTCATTATATCTAAGATCTACTTCCACTAACCTCTTAAATATATTTCACATTTTCACGTGAATTACTTTTTACTTTTTTATATTTTAACCATACTCTTACGGGTCTAAAAATACCATTCATAATAAGTCATACGACACTTACAAAAATCAACAAGTTATGTGAAAAACGATGAATCTTTCAGTAGTTCATGTGACACGAAGATAAATCATCCATGGTTACAATTGTGCCGTGACTAGGGTTTGTTAAAAAATGAACTAATATCACCTTTGAGTATAAAAGTCCTTGTTTGTTTGGTTGAAATGGAAGTTTTAATTAATTGATCCACTTTAGTAGGGGAAAGCACGGAGATTAAACGGGCATATATTGGGGGAGTCAAAAAAAGGGTGTTATTCTTTAAATAAATACTGACATTTTGTTAAAGTTTCCTTTGTCACGGGGTTACCAAACAACTAGTTATAGTTTAGGTTTACTTTTTAATCAAACTTATCTAAAATTAATGTCTTGGATTTAGCAACTTCATCCTCCGTATTAATTACCGTACATAGATTCTTGCAATTTGACCAGTGGATGTTTAGTTTAATTATATTATGCTCGTACTTTTTCTGTTTTTTTTAGTTATATCACATTTGAAGTGTTAATATCTTTCACGATTGAGGTATTATACTTGGTACTATTGTTTTTTAAAAATAATTCGATACCCACAAGCTAAAAATTGCTTTTTACAAAGCAAGTCGAATATTTTATTTATTAATCATTAATTTGGCTAAAATTTAATTCAATTATACTATTATAATATGCACTACTTATTATACCCCAACAATTATTTGTTTAGAATTAATTAAATTATATGCCTAGTTGGGTATCAAATAATTCAATAACAACTCATATTCCTAACAAGTTGGGGTGTGACGTTTAATTTAGGTACTCATATCCCTTTTACTACGTATGTTAATTTATTGCTTTTTTACTTTTTCAAACAAATGGGTATTTAATTAAAATATCTATTAGCAAAAAATAGGCTTATGAAAGAAAACAATTTTGGTGATGTTAGGTCCATTTATTAATGATTTTCTTAAAAAAAAAAAATGTTATATTTTTAGTGGAAAAATCTTGGTGAATAAATAAATATCTTGGTCTATTGGAGAGGTAGAGAGCCAATTTTCGGTAAAATTTGGCTCTTTCCAAGCTTTTGATCATGTTCTCTCGTTTGGTAAATTAGATTGAAAGGTTGTCTATTGGTTGAGGTAACATCCTTTTATTGTCACCATAAATTGTTAGTCTTAATTTTGTCCCAATCATTCTAACACAATACTGTAGTATATATGACTATTAATTTCTAATGTAAATAAATACCGTCAACCACATGTTATCACCGGCTAGGGTCGCGACACTTTATGACATGTTTGGATTTGTGTGCTCTATATCTAATAGATTTAATCGAGTTTCACTCTTTCAGTTTTTTATCTAATAGATTTAATCGAGTTTCACTCTTTCAGTTTTTTCGAAACGGGTTTCATTTCGACAAACTTAATTTAAATGAATTTATATACTTAAATAAATGGAAGCTTCTTTGTTGTAGTTATTGTTTGATTGATTTATATTTATGCAACTAACAAAGTAAAGTACAAAAGACTAAAATAAGTTTGCCTGAAATAGATGCAAAGTACCTTCCGTAGTACTCCAAAAACAAACCTTAATAAAAAAGGAGAAAGAGTAAAAAGAATTTACTCGTTTTACGCCACTGAATCAGCTGTACTGACATAACTCTAACTGAATAACTGAGGTTAATTTTGGGGTCCACTTTACTTAATTTCTACCTTGGGAATATGAATTAATGGTCAAGTTTTTTGTTTAATTTTATTATTTATTGATTATTGGGAAAATAAATGTCAAAATTTAAGGAGTGTGTGAAGCACGCGTTTGTGAAGCGCGTGAAACTAGACAGCCTAAAATTTCTCTCTTAAAAAAAATAAAAAATAAAAACTCAACTTTTTGTCTGTCATTCACGTTACTCCAGACTGTTTTGTTGGTTCTCCGTACCAACGGCTTTTTTGGGTCTTCGTTTCCTAACCGAGTTGACTCAGTTTATATTTTTTTTAAAAATAATGATTTACATGGAGTAATGTCTACTGTATCTGTATGCAGATGTTTTCTGATTCTATTTCTTTTTAAACATATTTTATTCACCTTATAAAAAAAAAAAACTTAATTTATCACCATAATTTTAATGTATTTGAAAGTATAATCATGAATATATTTGTCATTATTTAAAAATGAATAGCTTAATTCTTCAGCTAAAATAAAGAACAAGTTAATTTAAAAGTGGATTTTTTGATATACAAAATACTTGATTGAAATTAGAAATCAACAATTTTGATAAGTCTATATTAAGAATTTGATCAAGTTTGAAGTTTTATCCCTCAAAAAAACATTATGCCTTGTACATTGATCATGAAAGGATAAATGTTTTCTTGTACAAGGACCTGATAAAGTAACAGATTTGTAGTTAAATACATTGTGGTATGTTATTTTCATTTAGTAGAATTGATTAACCCTTCTTGTCATTCAATTTGTAGTGTTTGTTCATACTTAAGTCACTTATTAATGGGAGCATGAAAAAAAACTTAACTAAAGGCGCCTTTTTTGGCCACCTTGTCATCGACACTTGAAGCTTAATTTTTACATTTTTGTTACAGGAAAACATTCCTATTGAGGAAGTGTTTGAGCAGCTGAAATGTTCAAGGGAAGGTTTGACCACCCAAGAAGGAGCCGACAGGATCGAAATCTTTGGACAAAACAAATTAGAAGAAAAGAAGGTTATATACTGTGACTTTAGCTGCTAATGATTACTCAATGTACTTGCTGCTGAGTATGCATTTTTAACATTATTATCTTGTGATGCAGGAAAGCAAATTCCTCAAGTTTCTTGGGTTTATGTGGAACCCCTTGTCATGGGTTATGGAGGCTGCTGCTATCATGGCCATAGCACTTGCAAACGGAGATGGGAAGCCACCAGATTGGCAAGATTTCGTTGGTATTATTTGTTTGTTGGTCATTAACTCTACTATCTCTTTCATTGAAGAGAACAACGCCGGAAATGCTGCTGCTGCCCTCATGGCTAATCTCGCTCCAAAGTGTAAGGTATGATTTGAGAGGATGAATTCAATACAGTTTTTGTCTGATTGAGAAGTCGAAGACATGGACCTTTCTGCTTTAGTAGGAAAGGCCATGTACTTTTTACATAACCTTAATGATGCACCATATCTTACCTTATTTGTTTCTCTTTGGTGTGTGTAGCTTCTTAGAGATGGTCGATGGTCTGAGTCAGACGCTGCATTGTTGGTACCAGGAGACATCATCAGCATTAAATTGGGTGACATTGTCCCTGCTGATGCACGTCTTCTTGAAGGTGATCCTTTAAAGATTGACCAGTCTGCACTAACAGGAGAATCACTCCCAGTGACCAAGAATCCCGGAGATGAAGTTTTCTCTGGTTCAACCTGTAAACAAGGTGAGATTGAGGCTGTTGTGATTGCCACTGGTGTCCACACTTTCTTTGGAAAGGCAGCCCATCTTGTTGACAGCACCAACCAAGTTGGTCATTTCCAGAAGGTTCTTACCTCCATTGGAAATTTCTGTATTATCTCCATTGCTGTCGGTATGGCAATTGAGATCATCGTGATGTACCCTATTCAACACCGTAGATACAGGAGTGGAATCAACAATCTTTTGGTTCTTTTGATCGGAGGTATCCCAATTGCCATGCCTACAGTGTTGTCAGTGACTATGGCTATTGGGTCCCACAGGCTGTCTCAACAAGGAGCTATTACAAAGAGAATGACTGCCATTGAGGAAATGGCTGGTATGGATGTGCTCTGCAGTGACAAGACTGGTACCTTGACTCTCAACAAGTTGAGTGTTGACAAGAACTTGATTGAGGTATTTGCCAAGGGCGTTGACAAGGAGCATGTTCTCCTTCTTGCCGCAAGGGCCTCACGTGTTGAGAACCAAGATGCTATTGATACTTGTATGGTTGGAATGCTTGCTGACCCCAAAGAGGTATTGTTATTACTGTCTTGGGGATTTGCATATTTAGGAAAGCAGGTTTATATTGTGTGTAAATGGTTCAATGTTTTCAGTTGGCTAATATATTATTGTATAATGGTATATAGGCTAGAGCTGGAATTAGGGAGGTTCACTTTCTTCCATTCAACCCTGTGGACAAAAGGACTGCTTTGACTTACATCGATGGCAACGGAAACTGGCATAGAGTCAGTAAGGGTGCACCTGAGCAGGTAATTTATATTTACCTTCTTTGAAATTTGCAGTGTGCCATTTGGAATTTTATTTTAGCTTACAAAACTGACATTTGTTTTTCTTCTCTTTTCATCACACAGATTATTGACTTGTGCAATTGCAAGGAGGATGTTAGAAAGAAAGTCCATGCTGTTATTGAGAAGTTTGCTGAACGTGGTCTTCGTTCATTGGGTGTCGCAAGACAGGTTTGAAGATGAATTATAAACATGTACATGGTTTCTGGTTATTTAACATTAGGCACGCTTATAACTTTAATTTAAATTTGCAGGAAGTGCCCGAAAAGAACAAGGATGCTCCAGGAGCACCATGGCAATTTGTTGGTTTGTTGCCACTTTTTGATCCTCCAAGGCACGACAGTGCTGAAACTATCCGCAAGGCCCTCAACCTTGGTGTGAATGTTAAGATGATCACTGGTAAGGAACACATCTCTTAACAATTCTTGAATTGTGTCATCTCTTTCAGCACACTATCTGTAATCATTAGGAGGTTGCTGATCTTCTTTTGGTCCAACATTACAGGTGACCAACTTGCCATTGGTAAGGAAACTGGTAGAAGACTTGGAATGGGAACAAACATGTACCCATCTTCAGCTTTGCTTGGCAATGACAAAGATTCATCCATTGCCAGCCTTCCTATCGATGAGTTGATTGAGAAAGCTGATGGATTTGCCGGAGTTTTCCCAGGTGAGACATATCTTCATCTAAAATGTTGTTAAAGGGGATCGCAGTGACCTCATCTTCTAAAACTTAGCATTGTTACTTCATCTGTTGTGCAGAGCACAAATATGAAATTGTTAAGAAGTTACAAGAGAAGAAGCACATTGTTGGTATGACCGGAGATGGAGTCAATGATGCCCCTGCTTTGAAGAAGGCAGATATCGGTATTGCTGTTGATGATGCTACTGATGCCGCAAGAAGTGCTTCTGACATTGTTCTCACTGAGCCTGGTCTCAGTGTTATCATCAGTGCTGTGTTGACCAGTAGGGCTATCTTCCAGAGGATGAAGAACTACACTGTGGGTTTTGTTTACTGATTTCTTTTTATTCTTCTTTCTCATCATTTTACCGAAATTTTTGTCTTACCTTCCCTTTCTATTATTTTTCTCATTGATGCAGATCTATGCAGTATCCATCACCATCCGTATTGTGGTATGTAAAAGTCTTTCAATTTTTCTGAATTTCGTGATTCATCATTTATCCATTGTCTGATTAACCGTCTAATTAATTTTTTTTAATTATGTAGCTTGGCTTTATGCTTATTGCTTTGATCTGGAAATTCGACTTCTCACCCTTCATGGTTCTGATTATTGCCATCTTGAATGATGGTAAGAATTGCTTAAGTTGATCTTTTATATTTAAGCTTCTCTATATAAGTTATACCAAAGATCACTTGAGCTAAAAATCATCTTTTTCTTCTTTAAGGAACAATCATGACTATTTCAAAGGATCGAGTCAAGCCATCTCCAGTTCCTGACAGCTGGAAGCTCAAGGAAATCTTCGCCACTGGAATTGTTCTCGGAGGTTACCTAGCTTTGATGACTGTCATTTTCTTCTGGTTGATGTCAGACACAGACTTCTTTTCCGTATGTAACCTTATAATTTTCATCCTTGGAATAAGCTCATCTTTTTATCAAATTAAAACTACTTGTATTACTCATAATATCCCACTGACTGTATCTTCATCATGTAGGAAAAATTCGGAGTAAGATCCTTGAGAGGTAACCGCGAGGAAATGATGGCTGCTCTATATCTCCAAGTGAGTATAGTAAGTCAGGCCCTCATTTTCGTGACCAGGTCTCGCAGCTGGTCCTTTGTTGAGCGTCCTGGTATGCTGTTGATGGTAGCTTTCGCCATTGCTCAGCTGGTAAGAATTGTGTTGTGAATCATCCTTTTCCTCTGTAAAACAAAGAACATTGTAAAGAAAAGTTGTCTAAATGTTATGATTTATGATTTTTTTTTTTCCTCGGTCAGGTGGCTACTCTTATTGCTGTATATCCTACATGGAACTTTGCCGAGATCAAGGGATGTGGATGGGGATGGGCTGGTGTAGTCTGGCTATTCAACATAGTTTTCTACTTCCCACTCGACGTACTCAAGTTTGCCATCCGTTACATCTTGAGTGGAAAGGCATGGCTCAACTTGTTCGAGAGCAAGGTGTGTGATCTCTCATTAACTCCCGTCTATTCTGAGTTAACAATCTTTGCCACAATTACTTTTTGTTAATACCTAAAACTTATGGAACACAATAATGAAAGGAACAACAATTTTTTTGGTAATGCTAATGTAGTCGAATTGAATATTAGTAACTAAATTGTGATGATTTTGTTGCACACAGACTGCATTCACCAGCAAGAAGGATTATGGAAAAGAAGAGAGGGAAGCTCAATGGGCCCTTGCTCAGAGAACTCTACACGGGCTTCAAGCACCCGAATCTTCTGCTCCTCTCTTCCAAGACAAGAACAGCTACAGGGAACTCTCTGAGATCGCCGAGCAAGCCAAAAGACGCGCTGAAGTTGCAAGGTATGTTGTCAACAAACACCAGTACACTACTTAATGACCTTTTATGCGTACTTTGGAATTTGTATAAATGACCTTTTTCTTCTTCTTCTATGAATTCAGGCTTCGTGAATTGCACACACTCAAAGGACACGTTGAGTCCGTGGTGAAGCTAAAGGGTCTTGACATTGACACCATCCAACAGAATTACACCGTTTGATGAACCCGAGCAAGCGGGAGTACAAGAGTTAAAGACCCCCTCCATAAGGAGGTGTGTAGTTAAAGACGAAGATGTTTGCTAATTCAGTGATAATGAAGGGCAGGAAGTAGAGCGAAAAGGCCCCAAGTAGTGCAGAAAAAATTAAGGAGAACATATAATTTTTATGACATAAAAGTGTCTCCTAAAAACAGCCGAAAATTTTCCCCTGCACTTTGCATTAAGGTGCTGAGAGAAAGCTCTTCCCATTTGTTAACAAGAGTGTTGTGGATAGGATTGTGTTTGTGTTTTTCATTTTACTCCTTTTGTGGCAGGAAGCTACCGTTGTTGTTACATAAAATTTCAAACCACCTTCCTTATTTTGACCGCCTTTTTGTTGTGTTTTTTATACTTATCTCCTTGTAATAATGCATTAGATTCAACCATATTTTGGTGGCTTGAAATCTCTTACTTTGAGTATAAATTATACAACATTTTTGTTTCTCCTATTGTTATATGAAAACTGATTGTGATGCTACTTTGGAGGATTTAAGTAATGGAACAAGTTTCATTTACATTTACACAGAGGGTAACACAGTTAATAAGAACACGACTAATGACAGATCGAAACTTGTTGCTAATTTGTAGTTGATCTTTCCATCATCGCCCTAGAAATTATGTGAGTTTTGAGTTAGATTTGAGCATTACCATTAACCATAATTCCATAATCATCTTGTTTATTCTAAAGGGAAATAAACAAGTCTAGTTGTGCATATATTCAATTGAAATGCTAAGTACATGAAGACTAAAAATGGCACCAGCATGAAAACAATAAAAAGCTTCTTCTTTTGTTGGCATGACACAAACCAATGAGCAATACCCCTCATAGCATAAGGAACAGTTTGTCATTTACTTGATACGTGTATATTTGGTATCGTGCAAAGCCAAAATCTAGTTCAATACTACCTCCGATTTTTTTAGTTGCAACTTTGGGGTATTATTTGAGAGAGATAAAATATTCCAAAGTTGTAACTAAAGAAAATCGGAGGTACGTAGTATATCAAATTACGTGCTTTATGTATAATTTTGGACTACATGGCATATTCTCACTACCAATATAGCTGAATTTTAACAACTCACTAGTTGATTTTAGAATTATAACCAACAGTAAACGGAAGCAGGACCCTGATCAGACCTATTTGCAGAACAGACAAATGTAGCTTCTATCACAACCTTAATAAATGGAGGCCAATCAACAATTAGGTAAAGTGCATATGCATAGAGAACAACATACACTACTATCATTAAAACAGTACACCATCTTTTAAGATTTACTCACTAAAGTGCAAGAATTATGATTTAAGAATAAGCATAGGTAACACCACTCTAGTAAGCTCAATTGGGCATAATAACAATGATATAGAGTGCATGTTAGCTAGTTTTCCTGTAGTTATCAAATAGATAAATTAAGGAAGGAGAAAATGGAACAAGAGAAAGAACATTGGCATTACCAAATTTATGTACCTTGATTGCTTTCACCATCATTGCGATATTGTGGACGTTGTAACCATCATAATTTTACGGTTTTAGTCACATTTCACATGTACTACTACGTAAATCATAATAAAGTAGCAACTAAGATGTTAACTATTCAACCTTACTCGCTTGTTTGTTGTAAGGTTTTCTTCCCCATCTATCCTTTAATTTGTTCTTGTTTTAGAAGCAAAGCTCAACAAATGGTATACATATATGCAAAGAAAAATTGGAGTTATTCCTTCCTATGTATGAGACATAATATGCTTGTGAAATATTCCAATGAAGATCACATCATTGAAGGAATAATTTTAAAGCAATGCTCCTCCAATACTTTCACCCTTTAATCAAATGATTTATCTTGTAATATGCTTGGTATATTTAAGATTCCATGTGACTAGTCTAGTACACTTAGATTGGTCATTTTTTGTACGGTTAATTGTAAATTTGTACTTGTATGTGTTTGCATAGGTTTTTAATTATAATCTTTCCTTTGAAATTTTCCAAGAATTCACATTGAGGTTTTGTACATCACATATTTCAATTATTGTGCATATAGAAGTGTTATCTTCATTTGGTTTTTTGTTTGGTATATTATTCATCTGATTTTATTGTCTTAATAAAATAAATGTTATATTCATTTTTTTGCTAACTTAATACTTTAACAAAGGGTTTCAAAAACCTCAACACACTAGTGACCCAACTATTGCACAAGAGCAATGATTGACACCAACTTGATATTTTTGCAAAGACAACTCATAATTAACAACTCTATGGAACTATATGGTCAATGTATCTTATAAAATGGCTAATCGAGAATATGTCGCAATTTATAGAATATTCATTTGAATTTTCTGCCATAATTTATAATGTTGAAAATGGTTCCTTGGTAATTAAATGGCGGTTGCTCATGAAGTCATTATGAAGCAATAAGTTTAAGATGCTACGGAGTATTTCTAAATTCAAAATTTATGTATAATTGACATTAGAATTTAATTTTCGGAAAGAGATGTCAATTAAGATCACGATGTAGGGTTTAATTTAGATATTGTTGGGTTGAAGACATACAAAATTATTGTGCGCACTTTAATTTTAAATCGAATTACTTTTGAATTAGATTAGTTCTAGTCAGATCATATCGAGTTTTGACACCTCTAATTACAGGTGCTAGCTAACTCAATTTGTAGTATTAAAATGCATATTTAACTCACCCCCAATAAATTGGAGGACCAAATCTAAGAGATTGATTAAACAATAACTTGAGAACATAGTTCCTACAAGTTACAAGGACGTTACCCATTATTAAATGAATTTGATCATTTTCTATTAAGCCTACTTTCCAAGTCAATATTCTACAAAAACAAAGAAATTTAAGACAATTGTACTTGTCCTATTAGGCTTCTACACACCACCCTTTTTCTAGCACTCGGACGAATGCTTTTTTTCTTTTTTTTTGGTTGAAAACCTTGTAGTAGAACCAAGAGTCATTGAAATGAAAAAAGAGAGAAAAAATTATTCCAATTTACTAATATAGGAAGGCAACTAGGCAAGCTGTGCATGTCTTATACAAATACATAGTCTCATTTCCTCCAAAGTGTTTAATCAAGCTAAGTTATGGCACAAAAATATTTTTTATTAGTTATTTCGCAAGACAAACATCTTATGAGGATTGTTATTCGCTACACAATATTTTGATAGTAAAGGTCATACAAATTGAACGTCTTATGGTTTTTCTTTGCAAAAATAGCATTGGTTATTCTAAGGGCCTGTTCATATTTACTGAACTGAGCTGAACTGAACTGAACTGAACTGATTGGAGCTGAACTGAACTGAACTGAACTGATTGGAACTGAACTGAACTGAACTGAACTGAATTGAGCTGAAATGAATATTTTATGTGAGAGGAAAATTAAGAGCTGAACTGAACTGAACTGAACTGATTGGAACTGAACTGAACTGAACTGAACTGATTGGAGCTGAACTGAACTGAACTGAACTGAAATTAAGTAAATATGAACAGGCCCTAACATCGACTAATTTGTCGAATATAACCAATATCAACATGTAATTTGTGACCTAACAAAGATAACAATTGGCAATTGTTCATTTAGTCAAAGGTTTATTTATTTATATGTTTATTAATTCAATTTTATTATGGAGCAGTAAAATCAATTCATTCACAAGAGTCATATGACATGTACACAAATTTTATTAAGAAATAAGATGCACAAAAACTTAGAAAGTCTTCTCTCAAGTTTTTTTTTTTTTTTTTTTTTTTTTTTTTTTTTTTTTTTTTGGACAAAAGCAACTAAAAGAAACTAACAACAATAAATTAACTAGATTACTCCTACACCATCCCGCTATATTATGCGCTTTGGTAAGTTGTTCCCTGCTTACTTTCCAAATAGTGCACATATCCAAGAACGCCCCTTCCATAATTAACTCCCCAATAGTTCACAGAAGTCTCACCTCTCTTTGGTTAGGACGTTGCAAAAGGAGGATAAGAGCTATAGAATCTGTGAAGATGGTAATACGTTGATAGCCTTTTAAGCGTGCCCATTTTATTTCGTATATAACAAATGCGTAATAAATTAATTTAATTTATATGTATGTAACAAATGTGTGACAAATCATATAGTAATGCGTAACAAATAATATATATTTTATTTATATATAATACTTTAATTAAATTTAATGTAATAATTAAATTATTTACATTTATATTTAATTAATTTCATTAATATAATACATTTAATTAATTTCGTTTAAAATTATTAATTAAATTATTTAATTTATTTATATGTGTAAGGAATTAAATTAAGTTTATATTTAATAATTAATTTACAAAAAATTATATTTATATAACAAATGCGTAACAAATTAAATCAAATATTGTCTTTCAACTAAGCTACAAGCCTATAACAGTAAGGGCATGTTCTCTTACGTTGAAGTTTAGTTCCTAATTTCCTTCTCTTATAAAATATTCAGTTCAGTTCAGTTCAGCTGAGTTCAGTTAATGAGAACATGCCATAAATATTGAACAACTTTTATGCCTTCTTTTGTAGCATTGTGATTTACAACTTTTAACAAAGAGGTCTATCAATATAGTATAACACAACAATAAATTTCATATAATTCATCTAATAATAGTCGATAAACTAATTTATTTTTTTCGATTTGCATAAATCTTAACATGATCATATAATTATAAATATTGATATATGTTGAAGTAGTAAGCCTAATGTTACTCTCACGTTACATTAAGTTGAGGGGAATATTAATGTATATAATATATAATTATGCAATAATAATAATAATGTAATAAGGGAACATAATGCTGTCCTCAACTGTATGAGAAAGGTCCTGGCTTCTCGCTGACAACAAGAGTGTCAATGTGTCATCGCTTGGTCAAAGATTTGGGTGGGCCCAACCCGTTTTAGATGACTCATCTCTAGTCACTTTTCGGGTTTACAATTTGCCAAATTTGTCTGGCATCTACCTTTAAACCATTTTCATTTCTTTTTCTTTCACAAATTTAATTAGCTGCCAAAATTTTATTTTTATGAATTAAATTATAATAATATGTACTAATATTATATAATTAAATTATGATTACATTTACTGTTAAATATGGAGTAGCAACTAGGTCAATCAACTTCAACAAATGAGGACACTTTTCAATAAAATATGTACAAGTAATTGCAATAGTTGTAACTACATAAAAACGATATTTTTAAATACTTTATTTCATGAATTTTTATATGGTTGAATTGCAAACCTTTAAGCTTATTTACGTCATATTTTTCATGAATTTGCTAGTTGAATATATATGTGATTCTATTAGAATCGTTTTAGTCTACAAATTAAATAACTTCGTAATTTTAAATAATAAGTAACCAATGTTGATATTAATAATCACAAAGTTGAAGTGAATGAGTTGAAGACTACAAAAGGCGATTTCAATTAGTAACTCCTCATATAAATCGGATGTCTATCCTAGCTTGCCTATGCATTGATGCCTATACTTATTCACTAAGACACTAACTAACTTAAGTAGTCGACATCTATTATCCTTCTATCTCTTATTTGAGGGCTTTGAGGGATCCCCATCCAAGGACTTTTGAGACATCGCATAATAATATCTTTTCACTCAATTCTATCTTATAATAATAGATTCCTAGCTAGTATCACAATAATATCAATCTCATATGATATTATTATCATAATATAATATCAGCATACTTTTATATCAATATACTTTCAACAAAATCTAGTAAATCATACCCACTTGTCATCCCTATGAATAACGAGAGAACAAACGGCTAGAGTTCTAGTTATGTCTCTTGCATGCATGTCCTTTGTAGAAAATAAACCTTTCATTCTTAAGATTAACTTCCTAAACAAAGGCAATTTTGTTGTCATATTCTCCAATGCAACTCTCAAATGTCCAATCTCACAACAAAATTAATCAGCGCACGATCAATTCTAACTTTATTAAAAAAATGTTTGTCTCAATAATAATGACCCCTATGAAATGTTGTCACAACTTTTTCATTAATTTATTTTAATATTTGGATTGACTTAGACTACTATGAGTTGTTAATTCTTGTTTTTTTTTTTTCATATATATACGAGAATGCAATATTCTTTCGGTATTATGATTAAAATCATAAGAAAAAAATTTCACTTTGGTTTTTCTCTCTTTGTTATTTTCTGATATTTTCTCTTTTTATTTTTCTTTTCCTTTAAATTTTTCTTTTTTTTTTCTTTTTGAACTATGGCTAATGCCAGTGATTTTGAAGGCCTCAAGAATGAGGAAGTTGATCTGGTAATGCTTCTTCCCACAATCCCTTTTTTTTTTTTTTTGTTATTACTTGATTTAATTAATAGTGTTTCTATATAGATGACATTATAATTGTATAAGAAATAATTGAAAAAATTCTTATTTTCAGCTCATGCATTGCACAAAAGTAGATTAATTTTGCATGGTGTATTACTTATTATTCCGTAGTATGTTTTCAATAAATTATTAATTTGTGAAATTCTCGGTGTTAATAAAATATATCGTCCATATATAGGAGATATTTGGTTAACCTTCTTTTAGGTTTTACAATAAAACGGTCTGAAATCTTTGAAATAGTTCTAAAATTACTGAATAAAGAACCTAAACTTTGATTTTATTAATACAAATTCCATTCTAATCTATTATGGTGAAAATGCTGTGAGAAATTAGATTTCAAACTATCTACCACTACAAGACTCCCTCTTTTCCTTATCCATAGCATTCTATATTATTTTGAGTATTAAAATTTTAACTTTTACCACTTTAAATATTACCGCATATAATTAGGGATGTCATTGGGGCAGGTCAAGTGGGAGACTGGGGCGGAGTGGATTTTAAGTTATACCTGTCCCATCCCCGCCCTACTTTGTACCTATCTTATAACATTATGTTATACCCGCCCCATCCCCGCCCTGCCCCACTGGTTGATTGAGATGGTGAGAAACTTATCTTATAACATTAAAATCACAAGTTTAAACCCCCGCCATTCACCTTGACCACCTATGTTTAACATTAGGAGAATTTCGTTACCTTTTTCTGTACTCTCAAGCGTTGAGTTCGTTGACCTTGACCCAAAGCTACCCTAATTATGCACGTGACAATGTGGCGTAGAAGTGGGTAAAAATAAAGCCAACATTAAGCTCTTTTACCAAATCTCTACCCTCAGTTCCTCACTCGTCTTTCTTCCCCAAAATTACAATCACCCCATCAATGGAAAACAAATTGGAAGCTGAAATTAAATTACTTTTGATGAAATCAAGGATATACATCAACATCTTCAGGTCTTTGTCAAACCCAATTCCTATTCTAATTTTATTTTAGTAGTATACTGTTGTATTGTTTTATAAATGAAATGTATTGTTAAATTTTGAAATTTGTGAAATTCTTGTAATTTCTGTAATACAGTTTCATCTGTCTTACCCAAGTTTTGATTTTTATTTCTGTTATTATTGGAAGAATTTTGTTTTTAGTTCAATTATTACCATGATGTGCTAAACAAAATACGAGTAATAATTATGGGGAATTCCGGGTATTTAAAGGAGAAATCGGGTGATTTAGAGACTCTTTTGAGATTGAAATAAAGGAAATTATAGGGAAGTCATTGAAAAATTGTCATAATGATTGAATAACATTGTACTCCTTTCATTTTGTTATGTTTGTCACGTTAAATTAGAACACGGTCTTGTGAGAAGAGTAGGAGATGTGCCTCGTCCCCACATCCCCTTTACAAATAAATGTTTGTGACCTTTAGAATATTTTATTATATATGAAAAAAGAATTTTAATTTGCCTCAAATTATTTACCGATATATTATAAAATAAACATACTGGAATTTTGATGTGTAGTTTTGATATACTTAATTTTCATTTTATGCGGTTATTGTATATATAATATATTGATCCGTAAAAAAGTCAAATGAGACAAACATAAGATGTATATAATGTATTTTCGTATTTTTCATCTAGGCAAAAACATTTTGATGTCTTTTGCTTAAGTAGAGTTCTTCAAATGGGCAAAAACATACTTGAATAAAATGAGAAGAACTTGACATGTATATTGCTTAACTAAATGTGCAGATTTTTTTTTTCTGAGCTCAAATATGATGTGAATATATAATGAGTAAATTGTGTAATTTTATGTACAAATTAGGAAATATATTCAACTCAAAATACAAAATATGAACATAATGAAATTCTTTTACAAAATTAATATCATTGTTAATATGTACTTGTACTATTTTTTCTCTTAGAAATGCTATGCAAACAACTTGTGGGTGTATAACGTATTTAAGTTATCAGCCAAACATATGGTTTAGCATAAGATTGATGATTAAATGCATTGCAACTGTCTTTTATTCACGATCAATTTGAGTTACAAACTATTTGTATGGTTAAGAAGACACACCTTCAGAGGATTCCAAGAGTTGTATGCAGAGGTTCAATGCCTTGATATAAGAATATCTATTATATGTTTTGCCACTCTTTAGCATAATTTTTGGGTTCCATTTTATGTAAATGTATGATTGTCACCTCTATGATCAGTGTAACTTAAAGTTGTATGTTTTTTCACAGGAAAAAATTCCAATTGCAGAAGTTTTTCAGCAGTTGAAATGTACCAGGGACGGGTTAACAACCCAAGAAGGAACAAACAGGCTCCAAATATTTGGACCCAACAAGCTGGAAGAGAAGAAGGTACATGATCAGAAAACTTGCTGTTTGATACAAGCTTGGTTATTTATTTATTTATTATTATTATTATTATTATTATTTTTTTTTTTTTTTTTTTTTTTTTTTTTTTACTGATATCAGTTTATTTATAATGAATACAACAGGAAAGTCAATTCCTCAAGTTTCTTGGGTTTATGTGGAACCCCTTGTCTTGGGTTATGGAAGCTGCTGCTATCATGGCCATAGCACTTGCTAATGGGGGTGGGAAGCCACCAGATTGGCCTGATTTTGTTGGTATCATCTGTTTGTTGTTCATCAATTCTACTATCTCGTATATTGAAGAGAACAATGCTGGAAATGCCGCTGCTGCACTTATGGCTAATCTTGCTCCAAAGTGTAAGGTAAGATTTGCAATGATTATCAACTCGTCTGATTGAGTTTTTATCTCATATTAATCAAACTTAATTGTTAAAATTGAATAAGGAAAGGCCATGTACTGCGGCCACATCTTTAGTTATTGCTTAGCTTGATAATGCAAGTATGCATGTCCAACTCAACCAAAAGCTTAAGCTTATGGTTGTAGCCCATGATTGGTTTATATACTCTTATCAATGTTTCTAATTTTCTCTTTCCTTTTTTTGTTTTCTCTTTGGATGGGAGTGTAGCTGCTTAGGGATAATAAATGGAGTGAGTCAGACGCTGCAATGTTGGTGCCAGGAGACATAATCAGCATCAAATTGGGTGACATTATCCCTGCTGATGCACGTCTTCTTGAAGGTGACGCCTTGAAGGTTGATCAGTCTGCTCTTACAGGAGAAACATTTCCCGTTACCAAGAATCCTGGGGATGAAGTTTTCTCTGGATCAACATGTAAGCAAGGTGAGCTTATGGCTGTTGTTATTGCCACTGGTGTCCACACCTTCTTTGGGAAGGCAGCCCACCTTGTCGACAGCACCAACAATGTTGGTCATTTCCAGAAGGTTCTTACCTCCATTGGTAACTTCTGCATTATCTCCATTGCGGTGGGTATGGTGATTGAGATCATCGTGATGTATCCAATCCAGCGTCGTAAGTACAGGGATGGAATCCATAATCTGTTGGTTCTCTTGATTGGTGGTATCCCAATTGCCATGCCTACAGTGTTGTCTGTAACTATGGCTATTGGGTCCCACAGGCTGTCTCAACAAGGAGCTATTACAAAGAGAATGACTGCCATTGAGGAAATGGCTGGTATGGATGTACTCTGCAGTGACAAGACTGGTACCTTGACTCTCAACAAGTTGAGTGTTGACAAGAACTTAATTGAGGTATTTGGCAAGAACATGGATAAGGAGCATGTTCTCCTCCTTGCTGCAAGGGCCTCACGTGTTGAGAACCAAGATGCTATTGATACTTGCATGGTTGGAATGCTTGCTGACCCCAAAGAGGTAATGCTGTTATGGTCTTGGTAATCTGTGTATCTAGGAATACAGGTCTGTATTGTGCAAACTGTTTAATTTTTCAGTTGGTTGATTTTTTGAATCTTGAATGTTGATATGTAGGCTAGAGCTGGAATTACAGAGGTACACTTTCTTCCATTCAATCCTGTGGAGAAAAGAACTGCTTTGACTTACATAGATGCTAGTGGAAACTGGCATAGAGCTAGTAAAGGTGCACCTGAGCAGGTAAATTTATGTTCATTTAGATTTGAGTTTATGCTTTTTGATCCGTTTCTTTTTGGGCTACAAATATGTGATTCTTTATTTTTCATTATGCAGATTCTTGACTTGTGCAATTGCAATGATGCCATCAGAAAGAGGGTTCATGATGCGATTGAGAAGTTTGCTGAACGTGGTCTTCGTTCATTGGGTGTAGCAAGACAGGTTTGATGATAAAGATACTGTAAGTAGCTTCTGCTTATTTAATTAGGCGGCCTTATAACCTTAATCTAATTTTCCAGGAAGTGCCAGAGAAGAACAAGGAATCTCCAGGTGCACCATGGGAATTTGTTGGTTTGTTGCCACTTTTTGATCCTCCAAGGCATGACAGTGCTGAAACCATTCGCAAGGCTCTCAACCTTGGTGTCAATGTCAAGATGATTACAGGTAAGATAATCATCAAATAAAGATTCTTGAATTGTGGTCATCACTTATAGATTACCTGGTTTAGGTTACTATAATTATTTTGTTCCAACATTACAGGTGATCAACTTGCCATTGGTAAGGAAACTGGTAGAAGGCTTGGTATGGGAACAAATATGTACCCATCTTCTGCTTTACTTGGAAAAGACAAAGATACTGCCGGCCTTCCTATAGATGAGTTGATTGAGAAAGCTGACGGTTTTGCTGGAGTATTCCCAGGTAAGAATTTTCTTTTCGTCAAATACTGAAAATAGGGATTATAGTAAAGTCATCTTCTATAAGTAAGCCTTGCTTCTACGTTTGTTGTGCAGAGCATAAGTACGAAATCGTCAAGATATTGCAAGAGAAGAAGCACATTGTCGGTATGACTGGAGATGGTGTCAATGATGCCCCTGCATTGAAGAAGGCAGATATCGGTATTGCAGTTGATGACGCAACTGATGCTGCTAGAAGTGCTTCTGACATTGTTCTCACTGAGCCTGGTCTTAGTGTTATCATCAGCGCTGTGCTAACCAGTAGGGCTATTTTCCAGAGGATGAAGAACTACACTGTGGGTTTTGTTTGCCTTTAATTTTTCTCCGTTTCTTTCTTTGTCCCTCTTTTTCTTGTAAAGCTTTATAGTCTTACCCTCTGTTTCTTTTTTGTTTCCCCCACTTGAATGCAGATCTATGCAGTCTCCATCACAATCCGTATTGTGGTATGTAAATATTCCACAATGTCATGCAATTTCGGATTAAATTATGTACTGAGTAACCAAGTTCTCTTGTCTTTAACTCTGTAGGTTGGCTTTTTGCTTATCGCTTTGATCTGGAAATTCGACTTCTCACCCTTCATGGTTTTGATTATTGCCATCCTAAATGATGGTAAGAATCTTAATTATCTATCTTGGTTTAAGTTCTTTAATCATATGCATGTTTTTTTTGCAAGAGCACCTTATTATTGTATGAACCATCTTTCTTTAAGGAACAATCATGACTATCTCAAAGGATCGAGTCAAGCCATCTCCAATGCCTGATAGCTGGAAGCTCAATGAAATCTTTGCCACTGGAATTGTTCTTGGAGGTTACCAAGCCTTGATGACTGTTATTTTCTTCTGGGTTATGAAGGACACAGACTTCTTTTCTGTATGTAACTGTTTATACTTCCATGTTTCATTCTTGAAATATATCTTCAACTTACATTTTACAATATCAAGAAGGGAGTAAATCCTCATAATATCCACTGGCTGTGCCATTTATCATGTAGGAAAAATTTGGTGTAAGATCCTTGAGAGACAGTCGTGAGGAAATGATGGCTGCCTTATATCTCCAAGTGAGTATAGTAAGTCAAGCCCTTATTTTCGTGACCCGGTCTCGCAGCTGGTCCTTTGTTGAGCGTCCTGGTATGATGTTGATGATAGCTTTCGCGATTGCTCAGCTGGTAAGAATTGTTTTGATTAGTCCTCCTTACCCTACACGTATGTTAATGAAGTCTAAAATGTTATGGTTTGTGGATTACATTTTTTTGGGTCAGGTGGCAACTGTTATTGCTGTATACTTTTCCTGGAGTTTTGCTGAGATTAAAGGATGTGGATGGGGATGGGCTGGTGTAGTTTGGGTCTACAACATAGTTACTTATTTCCCACTCGACGTACTCAAGTTTTTCATTCGCTACATCTTGAGTGGAAAGGCATGGCTCAACTTATTTAACAGCAAGGTGCGTGATCTCTTATCAAGTACTCATGTCTACTTCGAAATAATTAATGCCTACATAGCCATAAGTACATTTCCTTAGATATATAGTTTCGCATAAATTGAGTAATCGGTAATTGTGAATATTAGATAACAGCATGATGTAATCATAAATGGTGAAGGAAGCAACACGTTTTTTATGATGCTGCTAAAATTGCTAATGTAGTGACTGTAGTCTCATTGAGTCTATGTGACTAAGTTTAATGGATGATGGTGCACACAGACTGCATTTTCCTCCAAGAAGGATTTTGGAAAAGAAGAGAGGGAAGCTCACTGGGCTGAAACACAGCGGACACTACATGGGCTTCAACCACCGGAGGCTTCTTCCACCCTCTTCAGTGACGGCGCCAGCTACAGGGAACTCTCCGAGATTGCTGAGCAAGCCAAAAGGCGTGCTGAAGTTGCAAGGTGGGAATGAATACTGCATAATTTACTTTGTTTCCTTGTTTTAGTACTTGAATTTTTTATTTTTTTTACAAATAATAAGTTTCCTTTATGTGAATGTAGGCTTCGTGAGTTGCACACGCTTAAAGGACACGTTGAGTCAGTGGCGAAGCTTAAGGGCCTAGACGTCCCCCAGGATTCTAACTACACCGTCTGAAAAACTTAAGTGAGCGAGAGAGCAAGCTAAGAGATTAAGGCCTCCGGAAGGGGGTGTGTAGTTGATGACGAAGTCGTTTGCTAATTGATTGATGCTTTAAGAGCAGGGACTAAGTTAAAAGCCCCCAAGTAGTGCAGAAGTTTGTGCATGAAAGTTTATGGAGAACAATCAATTTTATGGTGTAAAAGTGTCTCCTAAAACAGACCAATTTTTTTTTTTTTGTTATTATTATTATTTATTATTGTTATAACATACAACATATCTTATTTGATGTTACTCTTGAAGTTCAACTAATTTAATAAATTTATTTGATTTTATTCTGAATTTCAACTAGTTAAATATGAAGTATATTCACTTAATCACCTTACATTATCAATAATAGGGGTGAGCGTAGCAGGATACCCTGTAAAAATATCGGTACCCGGAATCGGAACCTGTTGCAACAGGTTCCTAAAAATAGGAACCGGAACCGGAACCTGTTGCAACAGGTTCCTAAGAATTGGGAACCGGAACCGGAACCTGCAGGTTCCGGTTCCTAAACAGGGTACCCTGTTTTTCAAAGTAAGCTTAATAGTTACTTGATAATTGTGACAATTCTATATTTTTAAAAATGGATGTTCACAATTAAAGCTTACAACTTTAGTAAACTGCTTCAAATATAACAAACCAACACTAATTGTCTAGAATATTCAATACCATATAGGTTTCGGTTTCATGTATCCTATAGGGAACATGTACTAACAGGGTACCCTACAGGTTCTAGGTCCAAAATTTTATTACCCGGAACCGGAACCTGTTGCAACAGGTTCCTAATTTTATTACCCGGAACCGGAACCTGTTCAACAGGTTCCGGGTTTGGAACCTGCGGTTCCGAACAGGTTCCGGTTCCAGATCAGGGTACCTTGAATTTTTGCTCACCCCTAATCAATAATGTGTGCGATGTTAATATTGATGCATTACCGTAAATATGCCTAGTTGCCTACCTTAGAGATTAAATTAGGGCCCGTTCACATTTACTGAACTGAGCTGAACTGAACTGAAATGATTGGAACTGAACTGAACTAAGCTGAAATGAATATTTTATGAGAGAGGGAAATTAAGAGTTGAACTGAACTAAACTAAACTGATTGGAGCTAACTGAATTGATTGGAGCTGAACTGAACTGAAATTAAGTAAATGTGAACAGACCCTTAGATGTAGTTCGTCTTGTGTGCTGATGGCCACACCATGTGACAAGTTGTAAAATAACAAACTCCTATAACATTGTTCGAGTAACCCCTTTAACACTGATGAAACCTTGTAATATTGACCGAATAACTCCTACTTGTATAACACTAGCGAGATCGAAATAATATTGTTTTATTATGTTGAAGGTTTGTAATTAACTAAAAAAAATCCAATGGACTAGAGCAAAACATGTGTTTAATTTGAAAATCTTCACATACTTATTTAATTTTTCAAATAATGCTAAATAGATAAAATTACTGAAAAAAATTATCATCCATTATCCATCTGCCACGTGTGAATATTGCTTATCATGGAAAGTTGAGTAATCCAAATTAAAAATGAACACCAAAAAAATTAAGTCACATAAAATCTCCAGTTATTCAACTGAAAACAAGAGAAAACTCAACTTGTTAATTGTCACTAATATATTTTTTCTTAGTAGAAATTTGAAGAAGAAGGTGAAAAATTGATAATGGGATCTTTGCAAAAGAGTTTCTTCTCAAACCCACTACTAATTCAAACCCAGAATCATAAACCCAGAACCCCAATTTCATTTTTCATTGTTTCCTGCAAATACCCACCAAATGATCACCACAATCTAACTGATTCTTCAAGGTAAAAAATTTTTAACCTTTTTTTTTTCCTTATTTTGAGCTAACTAATGTTGATGATATAGTTCTTGAATAGTTCAGTAGTTGAATTTTTTGAATAAATGGGATACCAAAATGATGTTTCTGTGCAAATATGGCTACTTTTCTTGCTTTCTGTTTATGGGTTTAATTTTCTGATAATTGCTTGAATATTAGTTCATTTTTTGTAAAATCAAAGTTTTTTTTTCAGGGTAAACAATGGCTATTTTTCTTGCTTTCTGATTTGGATTTTTTTTCCTGATATATTGTTGAGTAGCAATTAGTTTTAGTGTAATTTTGGGAAATTAAAAAAAAAAAAAAAAAAAGCTTATTTCTTGGTTCTAATTTTGGGTTATTTCCCATAAAATTCAAGGATAATTCTATATTTCTACTTTGATGGATAATTTTGTTAATTTTGGGTGGTCAGGAAAATAGAGAAACAGTTGGCAAAGCTAGCAATAGTAACATTGGCAGCAGGAGTATTGAGTGTGGGATCAGTTGGTGATGCTTTTGCTGCCAAGTCTGGTGGTCGTGTTGGTGGTCAGGCTTTCCGCTCTTCTGCTCCTCGTGCTTCTTCTCCTAGAGTTAATTCTAGGTATAATCTTATTACCCTTATTAATTTCTAGCTTTAATTTTTTATTTTATTTTATTTTTATTGTTTGTTTTTCAAGCTTCGAATTGCATGGATTAAACTTAAATGTCTCCATCTTATGTAAACTTGAGGCATTTTGCATTATGGGTATAATGGAAATGAGGGTCAGTTTGCGACTCTAGGGATAAGGTTGCGTACATTTGACACTACCAGTGATGGTGATTGTAGTGTTGTGATATCGATTATGTTTTAGTTATTATTGGGGTTAGGATGAATGATTTCTGAATTTACATTGAGGGTTTGTCAAGTTATGTGATGGGGAAATGTGGATGCATGAGACACTTTGATGTTCTTGATGGTTTGTTCAAAAAGTGTAGTATACTTAGGCACCATAGCTCTTCATACAAATATGTCTTGCTAATTTATATAGTGTTGATGTCTTGATCAACTTTGGTGTTGTGGTATGTAATTTGTTTGTAAGGAGGTATACGTTTATTTCTATTCTAACCACTTAAATGACTAAACTGAGTACAATCAATACCTGTTATGAATTATGAGAGCATCCACTGACCTAATATGCTACAAAACTTTGATGCGCATTTAAGTTAATTCTATTCGAAAGCAGCTCTCCCATTATCCTGGAAAGTCCTCATGGCATTCTTTAACATTAAAATAGGAGTTTAGCTCAATGGAGTCATCATCTCATAAACTTCAAGCTGGAGCCATTAATGTGTTGGAGTTGGAAGTAAAATATTACGAGTATCTCTTACTAAATGATATTGTTCTTATTTCTGATGCAGTAATGCTGAATGGTTATTATGTATACATGACTTTTTTGCTGTAGGGTCATGAGTTCTGAAGTTTGATGTAGGCAAACATTTAGTGAATGCAAGACCCTTGATTAAATAGATGCCTTTTTGTCTTAAGAAGCAAGTGCTCTCCATGCATATGCAATCTAAAGATTATAACGCCATTTTTAGGCTAAGTGGAACGAAATTGACAGTATCTGCTCCTTGTATGATTACACCTGTACTGATTGAAATTTTAATAGAATCCTCTGCAAATTTCTTCTTTAGTGGCATAACCTTGTGTTTCAAGCTGTAAGTAATGTATCATGCAGAAATCAGAACATGTGTACTGATAGTTGGACATTTAGTAGATTCTGATTGGACTTCCTAGATAACTCACAAGAGAAAGGGTATGATATGGAGGTTAATTTGGTCAGACATATCACATCCTAAATCATGAGGAAATGAAACATGACTATTTGAGTATTATTTGTGGATGAAAGGAATTAGCTTTTGTATCTTTATAATCTAGATCCAAATAGGAAAATTAATGTTGGAAGAAGTGTAGTATATCAATAAAGAATGATCAGCTATACAATTTTTTGGTTGGAGTGTGTGTGTGTGTGTGACTGTATTTTATGTATAATTTATGTTCTTTTTCTGCAGGACCAACATCTATGTGAATCCACCTGTAGCTCCACCACTTGTTGGTGGCTATGGATTTGGCCCTGGTATCCCATTCTATGGAGGATGGGGTTGGTCGCCGTTTTCATTTTTTGCCCCAGGCCCCAGTGTAGCAGTTGGCATTGGTGGTGGATTCGACCTGCTTGTCTTGTTCATGGTTTTTGGAGCGGTTTCAGCTTTTGTTAGGAGGTTACTTAGACCAAGGGAAGAAGAGGATGATTATTAGAGCAGAAGATAGCCAACTAAAGGACTCCATGAAGTTGATGATGTATAATTGTATATGACTGATGTTTTGCTACTCAGAATACATATGTAGGTGTAATTATTCCTGAAATCCGAGTATTATCCAGATATTATAAAATACACGTATTGTTTTGATTCCACTGTTGTTCTCCCTTCCATTGCTTTGAGATGAACTTCTAGAAGAGAATTACAGGTATACAATTTTTTGCAGTTTGGAAAATCTTGTTGCTATGTGCTCCAGGATCAGAAGTATCCGCCTTGTTGGGTATTGGGTAGAATGACTTCCATTGCAGGCGTACTATACTCCCGAAATGGGCTCATGGTATTGAAAAATCACTTGACAGTTGTTTGTGTGATTACAATGGATCCGTAACTTCGGGAAAAGGATTGGCTCTAAGGGCTGGGCCACGGGGGTCCCAATCCCGAACCCGTCGGCTAGGACGAGGTCGGCTAGGACGAGGCCCGGTGGCGAAAAGTATTGAGACCCTAGGGGATACATCTTAGGGTCATAGTTGTCAAAAATGTCAGTGCTAGGCTTTAGTTCACGAAATCGGTGCAAGTTTCGAACGGGTAAATTGACCGTTTTAAGACATATTGGATGGTTCCACCCACCCAATTGGACTCCGGGAGGGTATTAGGGACCATGGTAAACATCTCGGCAATTTTTATTTCCGGGCGAAAAATTAAAAAAAATTCCAAAATTAAAGGCTATTATCCACGCTTTTTGAGGAATTTTTGATGTTACGAGGCCCGGCGGCGAAAAGTCTTGAGACCGTAGGGGATACATATTAGGGTCATACAATGACATTTGGAACCATATATGACCATTATATGTTGTCAAAAATGTCCGTAGTAGGCTTTAGTTCACGAAATCGGTGCAAGTTTCGAACGGGTAAATTGACCGTTTTAAGGCATATTGGATGGTTCCACCCACCCAATTGGACTCCCGGAGGGTATTAGGGACCATGGTAAACATCTCGAAAATTTTTATTTCCGGGCGAAAAAAGGTCAAAAATTTCCAAAATTGAAGGCTATTATCCACGCTTTTTAAAATTTTTTTTATGTTACGGGGACCGGTGGCGAAAAGTGTTGAGACCATAGGGGGTACATCTTAGGGTCATACAATGACGTTTGGAATTATATATGACCATGTAATGTTGTCAAAAATGTCTGTGGTAGGCTTCTATTCACGAAATCGGTGCAAGTTTCGAACGAGTAAATTGATCAATGAAAGGCATATTGGATGGTTCCACCCACCCAATTGGACTCCCGGAGGATATAAGGGACCATGATAAACATCTCGGCAATTTTTATTTCTGTGCGAAAAAAAGTCAAAAATTCCAAAATTGAAGGCTATTATCCATATTTTTGGAGGTATTTTTTATGTCACGGGTCCTGGTGGCGAAAAGTCTTGAGACCCTAGGAGGTACATCTTAGGGTCATACAATGACATTTGGAACCGTATGTGACCATTATATGTTGTCAAAAATGTCCGTGGTAGGCTTCACTTCACGAAATCGGTGCAAGTTTCGAACAGGTAAATTGACCGTTTTAAGGCATATTGGATGGTTCCACTCACCCAATTGTCCTCCCGGAGGGTTTTAGCGACCATCGTAAACATCTCGGCAATTTTTATTTCTGTGCAAAAAAAGGTCAAAAAATTCCAAAATTGAAGGCTATTATTCACGCTTTTTGAAGAATTTTTTATGTTACAGGGCCCGGTGGTGAAAAGTCTTGAGACCCTAGGGGGTACATTTTAGGGTCATACAATGACGTTTGGAACCATATATGACCATTATATGTTGTCAAAAATGTCCGTGGTAGGATTCAGTTCACGAAATCGGTACAAGTTTTGAACGAGTAAATTGACCGTTTAAAGGCATATTGGATGGTTCCACCAACCCAATTGGACTCCCAGAGGGTATTAGGGACCATGGTAAACATCTCGGCAATTTTTATTTTCGGGCGAAAAAAGGTCAAAAAATTCCAAAATTGAAGACTTTTATCCACGCTTTTTGAGGAATTTTTGATGTTACGGGTCCTGGTGGCGGAAAGTCTTGAAACTATAGGGGATATATATTAGGGTCATATAATGACGTTTGGAACCATATATGACCATTATATGTTGTCAAAAATGCCCGTGGCAGGCTTCAGTTCACGAAATCGGTGCAAGTTTCGAATAGTTTAATTGACCGTTTTAAGGCATATTGGATGGTTCCACCCACCCAATTGGACTCCCGGAGGGTATTAGGAACCATGTTGAAAATCTCGGCAATTTTTATTTCCGGGCGAAAAAAGGTCAAAAAATTCCAAAATTGAAGGCTATTATCCACGCTTTTTGAGGAATTTTTGATGTTACGGGGCCCGGTGGCGAAAAGTCTTGAGACCCTAGGGGATATATCTTGGGGTCATACAATGACGTTTGGAACCATATATGACCATTAAATGTTGTCAAAAAGGTTTGTGACAGGCTTCAGTTCACGAAATTGGTGTAAGTTTCGACGGGTAAATTGACCGTTTTAAGGAATATTGGATAGTTCCACCCACCCAATTGGACTCCTGGAGGGTATTAGGGACCATGGTAAACATCTTGGCAATTTTTATTTTCAAGCGGAAAAAAGGTTAAAAAATATTCCATAATTGAAGGCTATTATCCACGCTTTTGAGGACTTTGTGATGTTACGAGTCAAGGTGGCGAAAAGTCTTGAGACCCTAGGTGGTACATCTTTAGGGTTATATAATGTCGTTTGGAACCATATATGACCATTATATGTTGTCATAAATGTCTGTGGTAGGGTTAAGTTTACGAAATCGGTGCAATTTTGGAACAGGTAAATTGACTGTTTAAAGGCATTTTGGATGGTTACACCCACCCAAATAGACTCTCGGGGTGTATTAGGGTCCATGGTAAACATCTCGGCAATTTTATTTCCGGGTCAAAATAAGTGGAAAATTGTCCAAAATTGAAAGCTATAATACACGATTTCTGATCAATTTTTAACATTTTTTTCAAAAAATAAACCGAATGTGTTGGACTCCTAGGGTCATATAAGGAGGTTTGAAACCATAAGACACCGATATAGATGTCCATAAAGTATCAAGAATGAGTTTTGACCCTATTTTGAAATTCATGAAAATAGTGATGTCATATAAGTGTAATAATGTGATGTGATGTGACTTGACTTGACTATAGTGATGTCATATAAGCGTATTGAAATGATATGACTTGACTATAATGATGTCATGTATTCAAATAGAATAGATTTTGAGTACTCAGTGTATTGATGCATAATGCTTAGTAGCTACACCAATTAGTTCTTATTAAATTGGACCAAAAGTTGTTTTCCTTAATCCAAAAGGCAAAAATTGAAAAATGGGTTTAGATAATTTCATCCTTTTCAAAAATAAAATCATCTATACTCTCTATATAATAAAGTAATCACCGAAGGGGATACTTGGCATAATTTTATGAAATTTTTTCCCTCCAAAGTGTTTATTTTTTTTTAAAAAAAATTTCTATTAAAAAAATTAAAATTCTTTTAAATAATTAAAGGAAAGACATTTGTAAATTTACATTTTAAAAAAGTTGTTACATAAGTTATTTAAGTTAATTAACTCTATTTCAATTGACTATTATTATTATTAATAAATTATACTTTAAAAATCCGTGCATTGCACGGGGCCAAAACTAGTTTCATTCATAAATTTATGTCTAGGTCAGAAAAGATCCGAGCACTTACCCTGAATCAATTTTCGAATCATAATCACTCTAATACCGAGATGAAAGAAACAAATTCAAATGAAGGCCTTGAAGCCAATATATTGCAGATAACAAGCTCAAAAACTTTGTTTCAATATAAATACAAGTAACCACTAAGAATTTTGTGGAACTATACACTAAAATTTAACCCTTTCAAGGGAAATGTATCCACAGCCGCGTACAATTTGTAGTGTCTGATAATCTACAAGTAATGTGGGAGCAATGATCATTTTAAAAACGCGAACATTCTGAGGCAATCTTCTGAAATGAATTCTAACAGAGGGATACAAATAAACTTGGAAGTTCAGCTTCTCTCTGTCACCAACAAAATTCTGTTTTGTGGTTGAGAATTTTTATTCAATCAGCTGGACAGCAGCTATGGAAGGGATTTTCTCTCTTAGTTTCTGTGTAATGGCAACGCGTACTGTCATTACCCCAGCTGCAGGTCCATTGAGCCGCACTCTGACAACATAATCCTCAATTTTGTCGATTTCAAGCACCCCACCTCCGGTCCCTGCTAAGTATGGCCTAATCTCAGCTAGAAGCTGAAGAAACAGAAGTTGTATACATCATTAGCAGAGCTTTACAGCTACAAAATATGTGCCTGCTCAAGTTTTCTACAGGAATAACCCCTTCAGAAAAAACTACGATTTTCTGTGAGATGAAACATCAAGCACATATACAAGATTGCCTTTGTGCACAAGTATACATAAATCCCTAATAATTTTCTCTCTTATTGCATGCTTATAACCTTTAAACCTCCTTAAAAAAGGTTCACATAGATCATTATAGGCCCGAAAATGCAAGGAATATGGTATGAAAACAAAGCTAGTTCATGCCAATAATTAAAGCAAATTGACACAAGCTAGTTTCCTGGAAGATAAACTGCATTAGTCAGGTCTCAGGTGCTCACCTTTTCGACATTTTCCTCATTAAGTTCCAGGCCAGTCTCGGTGTCTAGGATCTGCTCTACCTCCAAAATTTCAGGGATCTTATCACGAAGACGAGTTTCAATCCCCATCTTCAAAGTCATAGTTGAACTTGGGCATGACCCACATGCTCCTTCCAGCTTCAGCACTACTACTAAACCATCGATTTCGTGCAACGACACATTTCCTCCATCAGCCATAAGGCCAGGGCGCACCTCATCCAGCACCTTCTCCACATTCTCTTCAGTTAATGGAAGCACACAAGTTGGTGAAACCACATTTCCTTCAAAAAGCAAACATAGATAAAATGTACCATAAGTTGTATAGTTATGCCTTGGAGATAAAGTGCACAAGCTCTCCTATAATAGAACAATGAATCTAAAGACTACATTAATTCATTTGGCATTTTGACTGTGATTAATATATTTTTTGTTACTCGTGTATTACGAAATTGTCATTTGATTTACAGCCCTTGTTAATCGAGGCCCCCATTTATTTAGGGACTCGTGCAATCACTCATATCCATCAATAAATAATTGCCACTACGACTCGTGTAATTTGAACTAGTAATGCCACAGCAATTAGAAAAATCAAATCAAAGCAACATTATCAATAATATATTTTTGACTATATTACTATCATCAGAACATAACTTCAATGCAAAATTCCCTATTTCGCTAATAAATCACAAAATAAAAGGCCAAAAAACCTAAAATAAATAAATAAAATTGTGTACTCCTCTTACTTACCAGCTTGAATGTTCTTACGTACACAATTATCAAATTTAAAAAAATTTCTTGAAATAAATTGACCTCTGACATAACTACTTTGTTTCCCAGAAAAAATGCTGCACTTTGAGTTATTTCTCTGCACCTGCAAATAAATAAAGTATTAAAAATTATGAATTAAAATGGATATGTAAAAATTCTGAAAAACCCAGAAAAATAAATGATAAAGTTTGAACCTTGAGTAGAGAAAAAGCAGAATTTGGGAAATTTTGGTGTTGATTTTGGTGATTATAAGAGGAAGAATGAATTAGTAATCTTTCTGGGTTTGGCTTATGAGCCACTGATAATACTCCCATATTTCCTGTTTCATTCTATTCAATAGAATCTGGTGACTCCCATTGATTAAATGTTAATTTTAAAAAAAATAAATAAAGGTAATTGTGTTATGAAATAAAATGGAGAAACACAAAATGAAAGATGATATTTTTAAAATAATTACGATAATTTATTTTGATGCCAAGAAATCAAGAAATTGATATTTAGAAACAAAAAATTCTTATAAAGTTATGATAGGATAATAGGGGTAGAAGGGTGGAGAGATTGCCACGTCACAAACCCATAGATAATTCAATTTTTTATAAAGGTGTAAAAAAATGAAAGGTACCATAATTTTACTTTTTATTTGTCAATTACTTCATGGACTTGGTAAATTATTTCATGCACCTAGAGGTATCAAGTTTGTGATACCACCAGTTTGTGCCGCGTTCAAGTCATGCACATACACGCCGGTATGGGCGTATGCCGTATGGTGGTATGCTGTGCCCGTGGCTCGAATAAGAAGTAATTTAAATAGATGGAGTAACTGATAACACTTTTCCTAATCTTATAAATAGTTGGAACAAAAGGTGTATATTTGAGGAATGGAACTTGATACTGTTGGGAACATATCAAATGCGAATGTACAAGGTAATTGAGCTTAATTTCGAAGAAGAGAACCATCCATAAACAATCAAGTATCAGCTTGATAAAGCTAGTAATTTCTTATAAAAGAGATTTTCATCCTGTTATGAAAAAATCATCATGAATATCACGTATTTGAATTACAGTGGCTAAACAAAAAGATAGCAAAACTGAGAGACGGGACATCTGAAATTCCCTATTATACAAAATTACATCAGGAAGTTACAGTTCCTCGTCCTGCCTAATGCGAGATATGAGCCGATGCAAAGATTGATCATCAAAAGAGTTATCCTTCTCCTTGATTCTGGAAACAAAATCAAAAGCTTCTCTATATTTGTATGCTTTACAATAACCATCTACAATAATCTTATAAGTCAGCTCATTAGGCCAGCAATCATGCTGAATCATATAGCTTATAACTTCATCGATCTCTGAAAACATCCCTCGCCCAGCATAACCAGCCACGAAAGTGTTGTAGGTGACTATGCATGGGCGTATACCTCTTGTTGTCATCTCTGACATAATCTTTATTGCTTCCTGCATCAACCCTTGCCTGCAAAATGCTTTGATGACCGTGTTATAAGACACAAGATCAGGTTTTCCACCGCTTTTCAGCAGGTTTCGCAATACTTCTTCTGCCTTCCAACATTCCCCAGCTCTTGCATACATATCCATCAAGCTATTGTAAGTTATCAGATCAGGCTGCAATCCATTCTCTTGAATCAAGTGCATGATTTCTCGAGCACGGTCATACAATTTGTTCCTCGCATAAATTGAGAGCATCGAATTGAATACAACTAAATCAGGTTTATATCCACTTTTCTGCAACTCCTTGAATGCTCTCTCCATACCCGACAGTGCTCTACATTTGAAATTTGCAAGGACAAGGGTCCTTAGAAGCATCCAGCTGGGAAAGATTTGGCCTTGATATATCTCCGTTTCAATTCTTTGTATGCCCTTCACGTTCCCTCCCTTCGCATAACATTGAATCATTGAGGAGTAAGAGGTGTCATTAGGCTTAAATCCCTTGTTCTTCATATCAAGCATGATTGATTCTGCTGCTTGCCAATCTCCCTTTCTAGCCAACGCATTCAAAAAAGCATTGTAAGTTGTGACACATGGGCTAAATCCTGCTTCCATCATCTCCTCAAATATCTTGGTTGCATCAATTCGTGAACCACATCGACCATATGCACTGATCAAAGTGTTGAACGTGTCCCGGTCAGGCTCAAAACCACTACGCTTCATCTCCTGGAAAACCCGATTCACAAACTTCTCCTTGCCAGTACTACCACACATTGCAAGCATTGTGTTCCATGTGATTCGATTAGGGGAGCACCCAGTTACCTTCATATCAAACAATATCTCTATCATCTCTTCTGATCTTGACTTCTTCCCTAGCATCCCAAGGATGGAATTATAGGTACAAACATTAGGAACACAACCAGAAACCTTCATATAATTGAACAAAGCCAAAGCCTCATCAACCTTTCCAGCTTTCCCATATGCATCAACAACAGTGGTATAAGTAATTGCATTCGGCATTATTCCCTTACAAGTCATTGTATCTATCACCGCAGCTCCTTCTTCAAGAAACCCCGCCCTCACATAAGTAGCAACAAGCTCATTATAAGTTACAGAGTCAGGAGGACAGCCACTCTCCTCCATTTCTTTCAAGATATTCAATGCCTCAGAGTAAACTCCGGCTTTCCCAAACACTTGAAGCAAAGAGTTATAAGTAACAGTTCCCGGTTTATAACCCTGTGATTTCAACTGAGCAAAGAAATTCCTAGCTTCATCCAACAATCCCTCCCTAGCACAAGCAGAAATCACAGTACTACAAGTGAATTCGTCAAATTTAAGCCCTTTACTCTTAATCTCATCTAAAAGACACAAAATCTTATCCCAAGACCTACCCATCTTTCCATAAACATCTAGCATTACATTATAAGTAACCAAAGTTGGAACAAGACCCTTCTCCTTCATGTTCTCAAAAATCGAAACCGCCTTCTTATACTTGCCCGTTCGAGCATAAGCATGAAGAATCGAGGTATAAGCTCGAACATCTAATGTATATTCTTCAAGAGGTATAACATCAAACAGTTTAACTGCAACAGTATGCTGTGATTCTCTACCTAAAATCCTAGCCATTAATTCAACAACCTGATAATTCATCTTCTTATCTTGTAACCTAACATTCATCAAACCCCATTCAAACAACAAAACAGCTTTTTCCCAATTCCCCAAAACATCTAAACCCTTCAATAAACTGATTAAATCAGCTTCTAACAAATCAAATTTCACAGAATCAAAGAAATCATTCAAATTACACAAGGGTATTCCCAACATAGAATTCAATAACATCTTACCCTTATCAGACAAGAAATCGAGTGAAGCAACACCGCTCTTACCCACCTCATCCGCCACCATTCGAGTGGCGGAATTCGAGTCGAGGCAATGAAAACCATTATTATTGAAGGAGTTTAGAGATGAAAGTGGCAAAGAAGGCAAAAGGGTAGTATTGGAATTGGTGAATTTAGAGAAATGGGTATTGGTTGGAGTAGAAGAAAGATGAAGAAGGTGTTGAAGAAGAGAATCAATGGCTAAAGAAGGAGGAGGGTTTTGGGATTGAGGAGGAAGAGGTAAAGTAGTAGAGCTAAATTTCAAGGCTATGTTTGGTTGTTGTTGATTTTGAGGGTGAATTGGTTTGGGTTTTGCTTGTTGAATTGGTAATGTTGGTTTGATGGGAAAAATGGTGCCTTCCATTGAAGCTAAACATGTAAAGATTGAAGCTTTATTTTAATGGAGAATGGAAGAAATGGAAGAGAATGAAGAAGAAGATAAAATGGGGCTAAAGTATTGTGGGAAATTGAGTGAATTGGATAAGTAAATTAGCGGTTTGAAAAGGGAAGAATGTTGGACAGAAAGAAGATAACAGAAAGAGAGAAGAGGTCACCATTAAGAAGATTGGGAGTTGTTTTTCAGTGATTGTGCACTTGTGTGCATTTGCCTAACCATAAGATTTTTTGAGATAGATGACAAGAATTGATAAACTATCTAAAAGTCTCTTCTTTTTTTTTTTTTTTTTTTTTTTTTTTTTTTTGACAATAACCATAAACAATTGTAGTGTTTTTAGAAATTAGTCAAATTACCACTTACATTTTTGTGACAAATTTTTTACCAGCATGAGTTTTTTGAATACATGAAATTTTCTTACAAATAACGCTAATGTCATAAATTATTCTACTTTGACCACTTATGTTCAATTGCAACTTTTGTCAACAAACATTAAAATTGAGTTAGGGAAAGGTGATAGGCGGTAGATTCGACATAATTCAAGCTAACAAAATTATGATCTACTATATATGCTGGATTTTATGATTATATCTAGTTATTTAGATAAACATTTGAATTTAAGGAAAAACATTTGAACCCTAATTCTTCACTGAAATGATTCATAATAAAGTCTTAATAATAATATCAATTTTGGTATCAATTAAAAACATAATACATGCCCTAATTTCGTAAATTAATCACTAAATAACAAACCCCCTTATTTTCAAGTTTAAACCTAAAATGATGAACATCAACTTATAGTGTACCTAATTTGATTGTTTTGTTTGCATAATGTTGATTTGCAATTAAGAAATTGAATAATCGACAAACTATTTTAAAACCTAATAATCCATACATCACCAAAATTGAAAACTTCGTGACTCGACACGATCATGATTAGGATAAACAGAGGTGATCACGGGTCGGGTCAAAATTGAATGTTTAGGTTGTCCAAACTCAAAAAAGACAATTTAAAAATCGGGTTTGGCCCGAAGTTCATGTCCAAAAACTCTGCCCAACTCGTCAATTTTTTCGGCACGGGTCCAAATCGGGCTACATTTGATCAAGTTAAGGATGAACCAATCAAAACTTCAGTTGAGTCCAAAAATAACTTGTCTCAAATGAACCAATCAAAACTTCAGTTGTGTCCAGCTACATTTTCCCAGCCCTAACTATTCTTATTTCAAAACTAAAATGATAAACAACCAACCTAACCTGATCTATCCATACCTAACTTGACATGAATCAAACTTATATTAAACCAAACTCATAATAATACAGCACCGAACTAAGCTATCCGAATTCCTAAATCATCTTAAACCAAATACAAAATGATAAACCACCGAACTAACCTATCCTAAGTGAACCGTATTCAATTTATTGTAAAAATTACAGGAACTCATCTTAACTCGAATCTAGCGCCTCAAGGGAAGTACAAACTCCCCCTTCCCCTCCCAAGACCCCACCTCAAAAAGAAGTTAGAAAGCAAAAAAAAATCAAGTCTTTGTAGTCTCTAGTACTTTGTACAACTTCCTACAAACCCCCAAGTAATAAAATAAACCAGGTTCGCTTATCTAGCAAGCGTTAAACTTGAAAAGACGCAACCCACAATAACAAGAACAAACACAGAAACAAGACACAACATAAATATTTTTACTCCTCAAATTAAAATCAACCAAAAATCCAATCTTTCATTTGCTCAGATATTTTTGTATCATCTCATCTCATCATTCTTTCTCTCTGTACCTCGTTTTTCTTTCTTCTATACTCACCGAACTTTTCACCCAAAGATCTCTATCTCTCTTTCTCTTTCCTATCCACTCATCTTTAATCTTCTTCTTCAAACCCTAATCATCCCCACTTCCCTTTTTCCTCTGCATTTTCAAAATTCCCCCTTTTTTGATCTTTGTTTTCTGGGTTTTTGATGGGGTAACCTAGTTTTGCCTTGTTTTTGATTTGAAGGGTTTTTAAAGAAGAGGGATACAAAATGATGGAGTGGGATAGCAGCTCCTCTGATGATAGCGGAGATGAATTTGAAGGATTTTTGCTTAATGATGGAGTTGGTTCTGTGCCTTTTCCTGTTCAAAATCTCCTTCAAACGACGCCGTGTGGTTTTGTTGTTACTGATGCTTTGGAAACTGACCATCCTATTATTTATGTTAATACTGTTTTTGAGATGGTTTCTGGATATCGAGCTGAAGAAGTTCTTGGCCGAAATTGGTAATTCTTCAATTTTATTCTGAAATGGAGTTAATTTTGTGATTTAATTGGTATTTTTATGATTTTTTGATGTGGGGTTTTATGGGTTTTTGCAATTAGTGGCTGAAATGATTGTTATTGGCAATATAATATCATTTTTTCAAGTGGGTTTTTGTAATTTGCTGGAACTTTGATGGTAATTCTTCGAATTCTTAAATTATGAAGAACATACTATGGAGTTAATTTGTTTATTTAGCAAGTAATTGGTATTTTTTTTATGAATTTTCTGATGTGGGGTTTTCTGGAATTTTGCAATTAGTGGCTAAAAATGTTGTTTTTGGTAATTTAATGTCATTTTAAAATTTGGGTTTTAAACTTTTTTTTGTTGGGTTTCGGTAATTTTCTAGAATTGGTTAGGTTTGATGGAATAAGAATATTTATGAAAATTTCCCTTTCTAGTACCATGTCTCCAGTTAATTATCTCAGGTTTCATAGCTTTGTTACTTTCGAGGGGTACATAAAAGGGGTAATACTTGGGACATATTGTTGTTTGTGATATTATAGGAAACTTTAGGATATTGTTTCATTAGGGTTTGATTTAAATATAGTGTGTTATGTTCAAATATGAATGGTTAGACCTTTATTTCAATTGAACTTTCCATCTGCTGATCATGGGTGACATGGCTTTGGTTTGTCCGGTGACCACTCTTTGGCACGGGGTACGTACAAAAAAAAAAAAAAAAAAAAAAAAAACAACTTGAGCTAGGCCAGCTCAAGCCGGTCTTCAATTGGGGTATATTAATGCTCAGAATGACTTGAGACTAAATCTTTACTTAATCAGCTTTAAATCATTGTTTGTTGTTGTTAATTAATGAAAGAGAACTGGCATGCTCTACCGTGATTTTCATTATTACTATTCGCTGTTCTAGAATGGAAAATTGGAAACCATAGGCTTTGATGTCAGTACTTCAGCTTTAAGAATCCTGTCCTGCTGCAGCTGCCTGTTAATCTGAAATTTATGGGACTTACCAACACTTTGTGTTTAGTATACTGCTGGCTAGCTTGCTCCCTCTCTGTTATTTCTTATTGAGATGCTAGGAGCTCTATTGGGAAATAGTTTAGGTGAAATTTAACCGAGGTTTTTGGTGTTGGATATGACCTTAAGTGACAAGTGGGAACCAAATTGACTGAATTTTGTGGACCTTTTGTCTGGAAGAGCTTAAACTTATTGGTGTAAGTATTGCTTATCAGCATGTATGTTGATCACTTAAGGTCTATCTTCAATGTAAGTTGAATCTAAATACCTCAACTTGTGTCATGTTTTGGCCACGGGCCCCAACCACTTTAGTTCATGCATGCTATTGTATGACTGCACTTAACATGCACCTGGTACTATATGACAAACTATGCATTTTGGTTGGTGTTTGTGCTTGCACCTTCAATTGCCTTAGTTTTAACATGCTGGAATAAGCATGTGATTTGGTATGTACTTGTGATGTTGAAATTTGTCATCTTACACTTATATCGCTTCAGTGTTTGTTTCTCAATGGGTAAACTTTCTTTCTTTTCTTTTACCTTTACCCTGGGTTGTAGCTTTCTTGTACCTGGTGTGAATCTATTTATGTAACCTTTTGTAAGCTATTGCTTCTTTAGGAAAAGAGGTTAGGCATTCTTGCCATAAGTTTGTGACTTTAGGACACAGTCTCTCTGCACCCAGTTAGAAGTGGTGTTGTATTTATGCTTATTCTGTGTATGTAGTTTCTGTGGATATAATGTGGTGAATGTATGGATTTTTGGATGGGTATGAAGCATGATAATTTTTTTCCAGAATCAGTATCAAGAGTTAGAGTGGCTTTTTGATTCTTTGCCATGAGTTGGATTATTCCTATGCTGTATCAGTGTCATTTTGGTCATAGAATGAGATTCCTCATCTTTCTAGTAGCCTCATTATAGTCATTGAGTAATAGTTTGATATCTCTCTCTTGCAATTCGTTAAAACAACTGACTTCCACTGATGTTAAATCTAGCATTAAGAGACCTATGACATTTTTCTTTGAATATATATATATATTTAATTTCTAGTAAGATAACCCGTCCTACTACTTCTTAATTATCTCTATGCCGATAGACTGTATACACTGACACACACAAACATAATGGGTGCATCCTTTGTCATTTGGATCATTAATATGTGAGCTTTGTTCTTTTTATCAAATTAATTGTCTGACTCGTACCATATGAATTTTCATATTCCCTCCACCAAACACCCACTTGGACCCAAGTCTGCGGCACACACAATACAGGCTATTGACTTGTTGTAATACTGAGGTTATGTTGCAGAGAGTTCCGTTTAGTCACCGTGTCTTTCTCATGCTGGTTGTTTAATACTTTTTTTTCATTTCCCTTCATGCTTTCATTCACCATACTGCCATGGTGCCTAATGCTTTATGCTTCTATGCCAATGGTTATATTGAAAGAAATGCAAGCGAATGCTCTCTGATTAGCTATAGTATGTGAAATCATAAGTAAATGAAGTAATCAACAAATTTTGTTAAAAAAATCTGATACCCAAAAGTACTTCATAACACTGTTCATCCCACATGGGACCTCTGCAAAAGATATAGCCATACAGGATATTAAAATCTCCATCCTAATGTGTATGTGTTTAATTTTTAAAACCCTGCATTGTCATTCTCATGTCAAATGGAACATTATCCTCTTTATCAATTACAGTACAGTACAACTGCTAGTATGTTAGAACTCGGATTTGTGTCAAATCAAACAATCATTATGGAGCAAATCATTATCTGGGGGCTGGAAGTATTTAGGCAAATCCAACTTTATACAATATCCTAAAGTTTCGGGGGCGTCTAATGATTTTTTCCCTACATCAACCCTGAATAAATTTCCATTTCTGCACCATCAGTTTAAGAAGTGTACTGTAGTCCCATGTATGTAATAGCTGTAAGCAGTTCCTCACTTCCTTGTCTCCAAAGACATATGTTTTAGTGTTGATTGGTGTTCGACCTGACTCTTGCTGCTTTTTTAGTACTCCCTTATCCCAATATGAGCTTTACTTTTACCTTTTGGGTGACTGTTCATTTCCTTTGTACAGTTATGTTTTCATTTTTTCCTCTTCAACCATATATCTTTCTCTCCTTTTCTCTACACTATCTCATTCTTGATTTCCTCTCTACCCACTCTCAACTCTTAAATATGTATTAAACTACTGTTCTTAATCTGCATGTCGATCCCAACTGTGAAGCTCATGTTGTGTGGGGGTCGTATTTATGTAAATAGTAATTTGATTAATAGGCACTTGGAGTTTCAGTATTCTGGATGTCCTCTGTGATCATATTCTCTGCTATTAAACTATATTTATTGTGCTATTCTGTTTATGATAGAGATGATAGATGAAATTGACTCTGTATGCTGCTCTGCAGTCGTTTTTTGCAATGCAGAGGTCCATTTGCTAAGAGAAGACATCCATTGGTGGACTCTGCTGTTGTTGCAGAAATAAGGAGGTGCCTTGAGGACGGGATTGAGTTCCAAGGTGAATTGTTAAATTTTAGGAAAGATGGCTCTCCTCTCATGAACAGATTGCGGCTGGTGCCTATTTATGGAGATGATGAAACAATTACTCACTTTATTGGAATTCAGTTATTCTCAGAAGCTACTGTCGATCTCGGTCCACTTCCTAGCTTTACAGCAAAAGAATCCATGAGGTCATCTGATCTATATCGTTCCAGTCTTTCATCATTTCAACCTTTTCAATCTCGGGAGCGAAACATGTGTTTTGAGGTTTGTGGGTTGTTTCAACTGAGTGATGAAGTCCTTGCTTTGAAGATATTGTCACGGCTAACGCCAAGGGATATTGCTGCTGTGGGTTCTGTCTGCAGGCGTCTTTATGAGTTAACAAAAAATGAGGACCTTTGGAGAATGGTTTGCCAGAATGCTTGGGGTAGTGAAACAACCCGCGTTCTTGAGACTGTTCCTGGGGCAAAGCGACTTGGGTGGGGCCGGCTGGCTAGAGAGCTGACTACCCTTGAAGCAGCTGCATGGAGGAAGGTGATTGTTGGTGGTGCAGTTGAGCCATCGCGTTGCAACTTCAGTGCTTGTGCAGTCGGTAATCGGGTTGTCTTGTTTGGTGGAGAGGGGGTTAACATGCAGCCTATGAATGATACCTTTGTGTTGGATCTAAATTCTAATAACCCTGAGTGGCGGCATGTCAAAGTGAGCTCTCCACCTCCAGGTCGTTGGGGTCACACTCTCTCTTGCGTGAATGATTCAAACCTGGTTGTTTTCGGTGGTTGTGGAACTCAAGGCCTGCTTAATGATGTTTTTGTCCTCGATTTGGATGCCAAGCAACCAACCTGGCGTGAAATTTCTGGATTGGCTCCTCCTCTTCCTAGATCATGGCACAGCTCTTGTACACTTGATGGGACCAAGTTAATTGTGTCGGGTGGATGTGCAGATTCAGGGGTATTGCTGAGTGACACTTTTCTTCTGGATCTCTCATTGGATAAACCCGTGTGGCGAGAAATTCCAGCAGCTTGGTCCCCACCTTGTCGTCTTGGCCACTCATTGTCAGTTTATGGTGGGAAGAAAATCTTGATGTTTGGAGGTTTGGCTAAGAGTGGACCGCTTCGCTTCCGTTCAAACGATGTATACACAATGGACTTGAGTGAGGAAGAGCCATGCTGGAGATGCGTTACTGGAAGTGGGATGCCAGGTGCTGGAAACCCTGGAGGCATTGCTCCTCCTCCTCGATTGGACCATGTAGCTGTGAGCCTTCCGGGTGGTAGGATCCTAGTGTTTGGTGGATCAGTGGCTGGTCTGCATTCTGCATCACATCTGTATCTACTTGACCCTACTGAAGAGAAGCCAACGTGGAGGGTGCTAAATGTGCCCGGTAGACCCCCAAGATTTGCTTGGGGACACAGTACTTGTGTCGTTGGGGGCACGAGAGCTATAGTTCTTGGTGGTCAGACAGGAGAAGATTGGATGTTAACTGAGCTTTATGAGTTATCCTTAGCAAGCAAAGTTAAACTTGAGGATCTGCTATAGGTATAACATCAGCATCATTTCTTCCTGGAAGTAATAAAAGATGAAGGATTTGTCGTAGATGATACATATCTGTCCAACAGCCAAATTTGCTGTTGTGCAGACTGCAGATAGAATTTGTCATCGGCTGTCTCAGGTGGGTACTCTTGGGCGAGCTCTGGGTTTGCGTCTTTTGTCAGTTTGACTTCATTCCAGGTTTTGATTTTTGGGGTTTGTATGAAGTTTCACTCTGAAAATATGTGAATCATTCTTCCACTTTTTACTGCAGATCTTTTAGGTGGGTTAGTTCCTATAGTGTAGGTTATCACTTTGCTATTCTTCTTGTTCTAGATCCTGTGCTTTTTTCCCCCTCCTGTTTGAGGTCTGTAGTTGCTGTCTAGGATAATGGGCAAAAATAAAGTTTAAAAAAAAAAATTTTTAAAAAAAAAAGGTAAGATGGAAAGCGGGTTTGCATGTATATATATAGACCCTGTAATTTACTGCTTTCAGTATGCATCTGTAGTGAGAAATACGCTTTTGCTCTCTAATTATCGTACAAAGATCAATCTCTCTTCAGGTTTATACATACTGCAACTGAGGAGGTTCTGATGAGAAGCTGAAGCCGAAGCCCAGTTTATTACTGCAATAGATTGATTTGACTATATATTTGTTCTATTTTAAAGCTAAAAATCTATATGAAGAGTTTTCTCTTTCATTCACATATTTCTAATTTACACATCTATTCATTTTGTGGTGTAAGTGCTGCATTTTCTGCAGTCATCTCGCCTGCTGATATTTATTCATTTTTGTTATGCCTTGAGATTTTTATTATAGCCTGTTGTCATACTCTTTTCTTTCAATCCAGTTAAGCATTAGAATTGTACAGTTTGTTCAGGTGATACAATGTCCGAAATACTTTGTAGTTAAGATTTGAGAGTTTATGATATAATCACGCGTTTGTGTCATGTAATTAAAGCTCAAATATGTGTACTTTTAGTTGCTTATAGATCTACCCAAAACCCCAAAAATGGTGTGTTTGGCAAATTCAATGAAGAGGTGGTGGTGATTGGGTAAATTTAATTAGCATCTCTTATAATGGTACCTTGTGGTCCTTTTTGACAATTGCTCCATGTTAATGTCCGCTCATGGTACATTGATACCATACCCATTGCCATTTGCCAACAATTGCCAAGTTGGACATGATAAAACGAGTTTAGTAGCCTTTGTTCTTTTCAATCTATTCTAACAAAAGAAATTGACATATTCAAAAGCAAAACAATTCCAATAGAATAAGCTCAATAAGACAATTGTATTAAAAATAAGTTGGAATAAATCAAACTAAAAAAATAGTGAAAGACATTTATTTTGAAACAAATTGGTAATTTTTTTACTTTTGATTTATAATGAGAGTGAGGGATAATTGTTGGTTACAGCTTCCCTTTCAGTTTCAAGCTATTTTGGGACCAACTTGGAGGTAAACCTTATTAGACCTTCATTTTTCACGGTATTTTTTTGGGTTCATTTGTAGGTTAAATAATTTAAAGTAGGGAGAAAGAAAGAAAATCACTACACCCAAGCATCTCAATCTTATAGAGTGAAACAATTTAGCAAGTGCAAGATAGTAAATATTTTACTTACTAATGATAAATTAGGAAGAGTGTATGGTATACAATGAGCTAAGTTTGGTATCAACGTAGTACATAAAAATCAATTCTACAAAAGTTTGATAATTTTCATACACTCGGTATTTTCGAATTAGATCAATTTTTCTCGCCGAAATTAGGGTTTAACCCTCCAACCTATCTTTGAAAAGTGACTGGAATCTCCTATCCTACCTCACTCAAAATTGGTCCTTTATACATGTTGATGCATCCTTTAGTGGTGCTATGGTCCATGCAAAGCAAAAAAGCTCAGCAACGTGGCTCGGAGGATTCCAGGAGAAGATTCATGCCTCTGATGTGTTATGTTCTCCTTGCTCAAAAAGCCGGATTCAAAGACGCCTATCTTCTTTGGTCTATCCGAGAGTTTCAAGTACTTCATTATCTATTCTACAAAAAGTAATGCATTTTCATTGCTTGTGCAACATAATTTTCCACGAGACTTACACGACAACTAGTTACCAGAGTACTGGGATTCAACCTGGTTTTAGCAGCAAGTGATCCGACTTTAACAGAGTGGTGTTCAATCTCTTTAGACGCGCAGATGCAGTGGCGAGGGATTAACTATGAAGAGTCAATGAAACTAATCGCCAAACTTCCACCTTTTTCCGCAAACACTAACCCTAAACCCTAAAATAAATTGAATAAAATTAAAGCTGTAATGCTTAGGTAACCCTTGATGTCACTTAAGATGCTGTCATTTGATCAATGCTTATGAAAGATGCAAGAAAATCAACAGAATAAAATTAGTTGTAAGATTTGGATTACAAACATTTGTACAGGGCATAAAGTAATTATTTGATGTGCCATGAAAAAAAGATAGAAGGAAAAGAAAAAAAAAGGGGCAGTACTATGCTCTGATGCTTGGATTCAGGAAAAGAAATGACATGCTGTTAGAAAAATGTACTTTTATTTCTTCACTTCCTCAACAATATGAGAAGCACTTTTGGGACTTGCGTGGATATCCCCGGATGCCCAAAATATCTGTACAAAATTGTCCTTGCATTGTCATAAACAAGGGGCTCCTGTAATTAGGATTAGAGAGCAAAGTATTTTCGTTAGTCGCTAATCATTAGCGGCAATTGCCAGAATATACAACTTTTCATTGTATCACAACAAAATTGATAAATTTCAGGTATATCTCTCCTTCAACTGTGTACATCACATCAGTACATGCATTAGAACTCGCCCAGTAAGCCACGAGGGCAATTTCCCGAAGTATTCATGTACGGTAGGTTAAAAGAGCAGTTGAGTTGTTGAGCTTCAGTCCTTGCTCATCCTTAGGCAGTAGGCATAGCAGCTGAAGGGCACTTCCCCAATGTATTCCACAAAATATATTCCCCTGAAGTAACCTGTCAAGTGGAAACACGCTTCACATCAGTCAATCAGATAAGTTTTGGGCAAAGGAAATTACCCCAGAAAGAAGGGGGAAGGGGGAAACATTGATATGAAAGTCTAATGTTACATAATTTTGTTCAAACATAATATATGCAGAAGCACAGACGAGTTGCCTCCTCAATTGCAGCTAATTAGCTGTCCTACATAGTTTACTAAATGCCATAACACATAGAGATGCCCCAAATCCAAGTGCCACCAAATCCATCAATTGGTCAGTGTCATAAACAGTGGTCCCAAGAATATGTAGTGCTTACATAACAAGTATTTACAAAAGGTTCAGTGCCTTGAGTCTTATGACTCATCCGAAAAGACACACAGCAGAGCACCCCAAAAAGCCAAAAGGCTCCTTTTGCTTTTTTTGGATGTGAAAACAAAGAGTAACTAAAGCTTACAAATGAAGCAAGAAAGGAAGCTCATACACTATCCACATCTACAAAGCATCCAAGACATACATGCTCCAGGGAGAATAGCCAATGGTAGTTAATTTGGAAATAATTCCAAGTACAAGAATATGCTAGAGACGACACTTTATTGCACACTGATGCAAGCAACAGGAGGCTAAAACTGAGTGTGGGGAGAGGGGTAGGTGCTCTTTTATCACACAAGGATGGAAGCAACAGAAAGTGTGAGTGTATTTAAGGAACGATTAGGATTGATTGCGCAAGGATACAAGCAACAGAAGACTAAAAAAACAATTATCAAAAGCTATTTACTTAACTCAAAACAAGTGCCAAGTTTCAATAAAACAGATTACCACAACAACAAAGCCTTAGTCCAAATATAATTCAGTGTTTATAAGTGATGTTTTTATTGCAATTATAAACACGAAAGTTACCTGAGTAGAAAACTCAATAGGCGCTTTAACAGCAGGATAGATGTTTACCTGATGCAAAGCATACAACAGTATAAGAAACAAAGGCAATCCAAAACTTGATCAATGAACCTACTAATAAGAGATAACTAGGACCGGATTGACTACGTCAATTAGACACTACAGCAAATCCACGTAGGTGGAGAAAATTGCAAAGATAGAGGAGTTTCCAAAATTCAATGTCAGTTGCTTGTTCTGAAGTTTTCACTAGAAAAGAAATGAAAATTGCTTCCAAGAAAATCAAAAGTTAAGTCCCGTATATGGAAACAAGAACATGTAGAATGGTCTAGTAGTTTAATGACAGGTTGATGGTAGGGTACATATGTTAGATGATTGTGATGAAGTGTGGTGTTTGCCCCTTGGCCTAAAGCCTTCTTAAAATGATCCTTGCCTTTTGAACTTAGAAGGTATGCCCTTTATTTTTATTTTTATTTTTGTATATAATTAAATTTATTAATGATGTATACTTGTTTTTTCCTAGAATAAAAAGCTGTCAGGACTTGGGAGGCTAGACGGTTAAGTACTCAGCCAATAGAAGAGCAACACATTCAGTTCATTTTTTTGAAAAAATGTAAAAAATTGATCCAAAATAGTGTATTCGACCCGGAAATAAAAATTGCCGAGATGCTTACCATGGACCCTAATACACCCCGGGAGTCTATTTGGGTGGGTGCAACCATCCAATATGCCTTTAAACAGTCAATTTACCCGTTTCAAATTTGCACCAATTTCCTAAATTCAAGCCTACCACGAATATTTATGACAACATATAATGGTCATATATGGTTCCAAACGGAATTTTATGACCCTAAGATGTATCCCATAGGGTCTCACGACCTTTCGCCAACGGGCCCCGTAACCTAAAAAATTTCCTCAAAAAGCGTGAAAATAAGCCTTCAATTTTTGAACTTTTGACCTTTTTTTGTCCGGAAATAAAAATTGACGAAATGTTTACCATGGTCCCTAATACCCCTCGAGAGTCCAATTGGGTGGGTTGAACCATCTAATATGTCTAAAAACGGTCAATTACACGCTCGAAACTTGCACCGATTTCGTAAACTAAAGCCTACCACGAACATTTTCGACAACATATAATAATCATATATGGTTCCAAACGTCATTATATGACCCTAAGATGTATCCCATAGGGTTTCAAGACTTCTCACCACTGCGCCCCGTAACATCAAAAATTCCTCAAAAAACGTGGATTATATCCTTCAATTTTGGAATTTTTAACCTTTTTTCGCCCGGAAATAAAAATTGCCGAGATGTTTACCATAGTCCCCAATACCCTTCGGGAGTCCAATTAGATGGGTTGAACCATCCAATATGCCTTAAAACGGTCAATTTACCAATTTGAAACTTCCACCGATTTCGTAAACTAAATCCTATCACGGACATTTTTGACAACATATAATGATCATATATGATTCCAAACGTCATTATATGACCCTAAGACGTAACCCATAGGGTCTCAAGACTTTTCACCACCGGGCCTCGTAACATCAAAAATTCCTCAAAAAGCGTAGATTATAGCCTTCAATTTTCGAATTTTTGACCTTTTTTGGCCGGAAATAAAAATTGCCGAGATGTTTACCATGGTCCCCAATACCCTCCAGGAGTCCAATTAGGTGGATGGAACCATCCAATATGCCTTAAAAGAGTCAATTTACCCGCTCGAAACTTGCACCGATTTCTTTAACTCAAGCCTACCGCAGACATTTATGACAACATATAATGTTCATATATGATTCCAAACGACAATATATGACCCTAAGATGTATCCCATAGGGTTTCAAGACTTTTCACCACCGGGCCCCGTAACATCAAAAATTCCTCATAAAGCGTGGATAATAGCCTTCAATTTAGGAAATTTTTAACCTTGATGTTTACCATGCTCCCTATTACCATCCGGGAGTCCAATTGGTGGGTGAAATCATCCAATAGGCCTTAAAAAGGTCAATTTACCTGTTCGAAATTTGCACCGATTACATGAACGAAAGCCTACCACGGACATTTTTGACAATATATAATGGTCATATCTGATTCCAAACGGCATTTTATAACCTTAAGATGTATCGCATAGGGTCTCACGACCTTTCGCCACCGGGCCACGAAATCTCAAAAATTCCCCAAAAAGCGTGTATTATAGCCTTTAATTTTGAAATTTTTTGACCTTTTTTCGCCGAAAAATAAAAGTTGCCGAGATGTTTACCATATTCCTTAATACCCTCTGGGATTTCAATTGGGTGGGTGAAACCATCCAATATGACTTAAACAATCAATTTACTGCTTTAAGACTTGCACCAATTTTGTGAACGGAATCCTACTACGGACATTTTTGACAACATATAATGGTCATATACTCATATATGGTTCCAAACGCCATTGTATGACCCTAAGATGTATCCCCTAGGGTCTCAAAACTTTTCACTACTGTACCCCGTAACATAAAAAATTCCACAAAAAGGGTAAATTATAGACATCAATTTTGGAATTTTTGACCTTTTTTGGCCCGGAAATAAAAATTGCCGAGATGTTTATCATGATCCCTAATACCCTCCGGAAATCCAATTGGATGGGTGGAACCATCTAATATACCTTAAAACGATCAACTAAGCCTACCACGAACATTTTCGACAACATATAATGTTCATATATGGTTACAAACGTCATTATATGACCCTAAGATATATCCCCTAGGATCTCAAAACTTTTCACTACCGAGCAACATAACATCAAAACTTCCGCAAAAAAGGGTGGATTATAGCCTTCAATTTTGAAATTTTATGACTTTTTTTCGCCTTGAAATAAAAATTGCCGAGATGTTTACCATAGTCTCCTACACCCTCCAAGAGTCCAATTGGGTGGGTGGAATCATCCAATATGCCTTAAAACGGTCAATTTATCCGTTCAAAACTTGCACCGATTTGGTGAACTGAAGCCTACCACGGACATTTTTGACAACAAATAATGGCCGTATATATGCTTCTTAATGGCATTATATGACCCTAAATGTATCCCTTAGGTCACCACTGGGCCCCGTAACATTAAAAATTCCAAAAAAAGCGTGGATTATAGCCTTCAATTTTGGAATTTTTTGACAATTTTTCGCCCAGAAATAAAAATTACCGAGATGTTTACCATGGTCCCTAATACGCTCAGGGAGTCCACTTGGGTGGGTGGAACTATCCAATATGCTTTAAAACGGTCAATTTACCCATTCGAAACTTGCACCGATTACGTGAACTGAAACCTACCACAAACATTTTTGAGAATATATAATTGTCATATATGGTTCAAAACGGCATTGTATAACCCTAAGATGTATCCCATAGGATCTCACGACCTTTCGCCACCGGGCCACGTAACCTCCAAAATTCCCCAAAAAGCGTGTATTATAGCCTTTAATTTTGAAATTTTTTGACCTTTTTTCGCCCATAAATAAAAATAGCCGAAATGTTTACCATGGTCTTTAATACCCTCTGAGAGTCCAATTGGGTAGGTGAAATCATCAAATATGCCTTAAAGGTCAATTTACCCTTTCGAAACTTGCACCGATTTCGTGAACTGAAGCCTACCGCGGACATTTTTGACAACATATAATAGTCAAATATGGTTCCAAACGGCATTATATGACCATAAGATGTATCCTTTGGGGTCTTACGACCTTTCGCCACTGGACCCCGTAACCTTTAAAATTCCTCAAAAAGTGTGGAATATAACCTTCAATTTCTAAATTTTTTAGACCTTTTTTAGCCCGGAAATAAAAATTGCTAAGATGTTTACCATGGTCCCTAACTCCCTACGGGAGTCCATTTGGATAGGTAGAACCATCTAATATGCCTTAAAACGGTCAATTTACATGTTCGAAACTTGCACCGATTTCGTGAACAGAAACCTACTACGGACATTTTTGACAACATATAATGATCATATATAGTTCAAAACGGCATTATATGACCCTAAGATGTATCCCCTAGGGTCTCAAAACTTTTCACCACCAAGCCCGTAACATCAAAAATTCCTCAAAAAGCGTGGATTATAGCCTTCTATTTTTGAATTTATAGACCTTTTATCCGTCCGAAAATAAAATTCCTGAGATGTTTACCATGGTCCCTAATACCCTCCGAGACTCCACTTAGGTAAGTGAAAACATCCATAATGCCTTAAAACAACCAATTTACCCGTTCGAAACTTGCACCGATTTCGTGAACTGAAGCCTACTACGGATATTTTTGACAACATATAATGGTCATACATGGTTCCAAACGGCATTATATAACTCTAAGATATATCCTATAAGATCTCACATTCTTTCGCCAGCAGAGCCCGTAACCTAAAAAATTCCACTAAAAGCATGGATTATAGCCTTCAATTTTGTAATTTTTGCTATTTTTTCTCTTAGAAATAAAAATTGCCGAGATGTTTACCATGGTCCCTCATATCTTCCGGGAGTACAATTTGGTGGGTGTAACAATTCAATATGCCTTAGAACGGTCAATTTACCCGTTCTAAACACAGATTTCGAGAAATTAAGCCTACCACGAACATTTTCGACAACATATAATGGTCATACATGGTTCCAAACGACATTATATGACCCTAAAATGTATCCTATAAGGTCTCACGACCTTTCGCCACAGACCCCGTAACCTCAAAAATTCCTCAAAAAACGTGGATTTTAGCCTCCAATTTTGGAATTTTTTTGACTTTTTTCGGCCGGAAATAAAAATAAGCCGAGATGTTTACCATGGTCCTTAATACCCTCTGAGAGTCCAATTGGGTGGGTGAAACCATTCAATATGCATTAAAACGGTCAATTTACCCGTTCAAAACTTGCACCGATTTCGTGAACTGAACGGACATTTTAGACAACATATAATGTTCATACATGGTTCCAAACGACATTATATGACCCTAAGATGTATCTTATAAGGTCTCACGAAATTCCTCAAAAAACGTGGATTATAGCCTTCAATTTTGGAATTTTTTGACTTTTTTCAGTTTGAATTAAAAACGGCCGAGATGTTTACCACGTTCCCTAATACCCTTCGGGATTCCAATTCGGTAGGTGAAACCATCCAATATGCCTTAAAACGGTCATTTCACCCATTCGAAACTTGCACCGATTACGTGAACTGAATCCTACCACGGACATTTTTGACAATATATAATGGTCATATATGGTCCAAACGTCATTATATGACCCTGAGATATATCCCCTAGGGTCTTAAGACTTTTCACCACCGGACCCCGTAACATCAAAAGTTCCTCAAAAAGCGTGGATTATAGCCTTCAATTTTGGAATTCTTTGACCTTTTTTTTGCCCGGAAATAAAAATTGCCGAGATATTTACCATGATCCCTAATACCCTCCGGGAGTCTAATTGGGTGGGTGGAACCATCCAATATGCCTTAAAACGGTCGATTTATCCGTTCGAAACTTCACCGATTTCGTGAACTGAAGCCTACCACGGACATTTTTGATAACATTTAATGGTCATATATGGTTCCAAACGGCATTATATGACCCTAAGATGTATCCTGTACGGTCTTAAGACTTTTCACCACCGTGCCCCGTAACATCAAAAATTCCTCAAAAAATGTGGATTATAGCCTTCAATTTTGGAATTTTTTGACATTTTTTTGCCCGGAAATAAAAATTGCCAAGATGTTTACCATGGTCCCTAATACCCTCCGGGAGTCCACTTGGGTGGATGGAACCATCCAATATGCCTTAAGACGGTCAATTTATCCATTCGTAACTTGCACCGCTTTCGTGAACTGAAGCCTACCACGGACATTTTTGACAGCATATAATGGTCATACATGGTTTCAAGCAGCATTATATGACCCTAAGATGTATCCTATAAGGTCTCACGACCTTTCGCCACCGGACCCCGTAACCTCAAAAATTTCTCAAAAAGCGTGGATTATAGTCTTCAATTTTTAAATTTTTTGACCTTTATTCGCCCTGGAATAAAAATTGCCGAAATGTTTACCATGGTCCGTAATATCCTACGAGAGTTCAATTGGGTGGGTGGAACCATCCAATTTGCCTTAAAAATGTCAATTTACTCGTTTTCGTACACACCTCTTGTATTGGCTATAAGCTTTCACGTGACTTGTATGTAGCCGGATAATGGTCATAAATGGGTTGAAACAATATTATCCGACACGGGGATAGCAGCTACCAAAAGCAGCACATAACACCATTTTTATACACACTCATATATATAGTACGTGTACGTGCTGTGTGTGGATATATAAGCCGCATGCTATTTTGGTATGTCCATAAGAAGTCAGTCAGTAAAAAAAGTAAGAGAGAAATTAGGATACTCGATGACACCCTCATATGAAATGAGTTAGGGGGGAAGGGAGGAAGGGACACAACTATTTGTTTAGTTAAGTGGATTTTTATGATGATAGTTTGGGATAATGTGACAATTATTTCTAGATGGAGAGAGTAAAACGGTCATGCCAAAAGGATACATAATCAAATAATCTCCAACTATATGCATTGATGTTACACACATGGAAAAAAAAATGAAACCTCTTGTCTCCTACCTAGATCCAAAAGTGTGATTCTGGTTAACACGTATACTCTTTCTCTCTCCCTATAACTCATTTCAATGTAGCAAATTGTCTAACTACCCAAATATTAGAAAGCGGAAGCACTTTATATACATACTCGTTGGTATGTATATGAGACTTACCATTATTAGCTCACACAACTTGACACACTACTTGTCAAAAGACATACCCACGTTATCTCATATTGAATTCTATGTCCAACAATATTACATAATCATCTTCATGCAACCAAGAAACTTCAAATAATATGGGAATAAATCACTGGATATAAATATCAAATGAATCCTCTTGCAAGTCCCAAAAGATTCCCATGACAATTCTCCATCTTCCTCTTCTTCCCACCCAAAAAGGAGCATCAAGAATGATGGAAGTCAGTCTGGCAGTGTCTTTCAAACAGATTTGGTTGGAACCTTATTTTGGTGAGAAGGTTAATGCAATGATGGTTGAAAATTACCAATTACCATGTCAGTTTGACATTGCCATGATGGTTTAGTCAGATCACTTGAGTTAGTATCAAAACTATATAATTCGTAGACGGTTAATTTAGTGCTCAGGAAATGCTAAGCAAAATTTTGATCAATATCTTTTGGGACCTGAAATGGAAGTCCTCTTAATGAAACACTTTAATACCCTCACAAGATATCATAGCAGCAAGCCAAAATCTGGAGCAAGTAGAAAGAGACAAAGCTATGAACTTACATGTTTCGTATCAACAGACATTCCAGATGATGAAGCCCCCATGATTTTGAAGGACACCTGAAAAAACATGAACCAAAACAAAAGTGAGATTATATGCCAAGCCTATCTGATCACACATCAAGGAAAAAAAAATAAAAAGAGAGCCAAACACCAAATCACAGGACACCAGTAGAATTTTATTAATAAGACTGTCTTGGCAAGTCTCTTACTTTAATTGGAAGACTACAGAAAGTAAAAAATTGAACATCACAATAAAGGAAAGTAGAAATTACTTAAAATTTCCAAATGGCAGAACAGAGACCTAATAAGTCAAAAGATTATTTATGAACAACTATCACATGTATATCTAATGATGTGTCTATATTGTGTAAGTATCTCCTAAGCTTGAAAATTGATGTTGTTTGATTAAAATTTTAAATTTAGAAAACAGCTACTACGACAACCCCAAAAAAAAAAAAAAAAAAAAAAAAAAAAAAAAAAAAACACCCAGCAGAGTATTACTGCAGGAAAAAACAGGCACCAGTGATATTCAGTAATTCAAAAGAGTTGGGTCTATGTACCTTAGCATAGTCATAAGCCTGCCAACAAAATGGTTCTTCTAAATCGATTGGTGGCAGATCTTTTCTCATCTTTTCTTCCAGAAACTCCTCAATATTAACACCATTATTTGCATTCTCCATTTCTGTATCACTATCTTCATCATATCTAGTCCCTCTTACTGACCCAAGAGATTTTTGTGTCTGTAAGCGTGCAAATTTAACAGTTCCTGGAAATGTTGCCTCAACACTCTTTCCTGAAGCTCCCCTCCCACTTGTTATAATTTTCCACTCAATTGAATGATCTGTAGAAGACACAGTTCCAATAGATGGTGTCCCACTGAAAGAGACTACCTTTCTTCGAGGAAAGGGCATTGTAATAGTACAAAATTCCATTGCAAGTGGAGCCTTATAACCATCCATAAGTCGTAATTTGAATAAAAATGCACCCTCATTTTCTGACACCATGGAGAGCTGGTAAAATCCCTTGACCGGAGGTCCAAGGTTGCAGAATGTCAAGTAACGCATTAAAGTGAAATTACCAAAAGGCGGTGAAAAAACTAGAGATTGCTTGTCAATGCCATGCTCTGGAACTTGAACACATGGATGGAATGACAAAACCTCAACGCGAGAGTTGTTCAGGCCTGTCAAGGGAAAGGATACATCAGGTAACCCCTCCAATTCTGCTCGACAATTAACTTGGCCTGAGATTGAAATGCTATCAGGGATCTCATCACGGTCATACATGGAAGCATTAATTGTTTCATAGATAGTAAACAGAATTCTCTGCTTTCCTCGGTAAAGATAGGGCTTCCAAGCTGGCTGCTTGACATCTGCAGGGGGCACATCTATGGCAGAGAAGCCATTCAACCTGATAGCTGAAAGATTGGAGTAGCTGAGATCCAACAGAGTACCTGCGTTAAAAAAAATACAAGAGCAAGTAATATAATTATAACTTTTCTTCCCTATAAAAAGTGGATAGGATATATAAGTACATGTCAATGCTATTATCATATCCATCGTCAAATGAAGAATAACATAGCAAAAGATACCAACCAAAGGGCATTGAGCTGCTGATGAAAGATTGTAAAGCATCTTTTTCCAGTGGCCTGGAACCAGCTTTTTGAGCATCTGACAACACAGAACCAGCTAGAGAAGCAGGAGATGCGGGGGAATTGGGGACTGATGCAGGAACTGGTTTGCCTCTTGCAGAGATACTTGATATCCCAATGCTTCCGGTGAGGGAATCAAGCAGCCCTCCTACTGACGGTGATGCACTAACAGCTATCTCAGGTTCAGCAAAATCCCCCGTGATTATGTCTCCGATGACATGTGCAAGCATAAAAGCCCTGACATGTGCAAGAGCCAAGTAGACTAGTCTCAGATATGATATGGATATCAATTTGTAATAAAATACCCAAACACTTTTCTAGCAGCAGGAAAATGAACAGAGAAGACAAATAACAGCTTTTTTTTTTCCTTTTTAATCTTTAGTATCTGAAACAGTAAATCATTTGACTTGGTGACAGTAAGTCACAAGACTTGCCAACAAATCAAAATAAACTAATATTCTTTCTAAAATACACTGACAGCTGTCTAACAGATTAAAAACCCAAGAAAATCATGAGAAACCAAATTACAAGCTTTTATGTGTCTAGAGATACAAATCTAGATAAAGAATTAGCTTAAATAAGATTTTCAAGGTATCTCCAAGAACGAAGGAAGCCAAAAACATTCATTCCAAAGAGGGCCAAATTTACCAGGGTCGAAATTTCATGATTTTTGTTAAAATTTATCAATAATTTCAGTATACCCTTCTTGCCCCCTAAAACACAACTGCATGTAGTAAGCTTTAATGCTCAATGTTCTTGGAAAAAAAAAAAAGCTCCATGAAAAGAGATAGCAAATGTTGCAAACTTGAAATAATATTTAAGTGGAATATAAATAAAGGAAACTAAAAATGAATGTTAATAATTAGATTAGATCACTAGACCTCTTTACACTCACTCAAAGACTTCCCCTCTTAATGCCTTAACCACGGAAGCAACATTTTGTCATTGATATGTACCTGAAATTAACTTTACAGCCGGCCTCAATGGGCCCGAAGTTAGCTCCACAACTGAGTCAAATAAGGCATATCCACTTAGCCAATTAAATGGTTATTCTACCCTAAAAGACAAACAAGCCCATCAAGGCAACTCCAAAAGGCAGAAGTCAAGAATAGGCTAATAGCATCAGATGAGCTCTTAAGTTTTGGTTCACAATGCCTCTCCAAGTCTTCAATTTTTTAAATAATATATGTGTGTAAATGAGTTCAAAAGAATTGGGAAATTAAGTTATTGACCACTTCCTAAAACCTAATAGCTTGTAACAATTTTATATGCTAGGTTACCAAAAAGACATAATAACATCATGTCTACAATTTAATATCTAGAATTCTAGGAATTCAAATGAGCAACTAACCATGCTGAAACCTAGATCGACAAAACATAAAAGGGATTTGATGCTTACTTGCAATTTGTTAGATATCAGACTAATTTTTTATAATACAAAATTTTGTGTAGATCTCACACTTCATACATGCGCCTAATATATGAATCATAATAGCACATCTGTTTATGATCTATAGAAAGAGATTTTATAAATCAAATTCCACACCTTTTAAATCCCAGCTTCAAAGGCAACCTTGCAAAAATCCTTAAAAATACAAAGACACACTTCCTCAGCAGTCAGTAGTACACGTTTTAGATATCAGATAAGGTCATCAATAGACTTCCTAATTCATGGAACTTATCCAATAAGAGAATTTTAATACTTGAAGTTCAACTCTTAATACCAGGTGTAAAAGGTTGATTTTCTGAGAGGTTGGGTCGGGAAGACACAATTAGGTGTCTACAATACTCCATATTAGATCGTTGTTCAAAATTAGCCAAAAGCCTTACTCCATTAAAGAGAGAGAAAGATGCAGATTTGGCTAGCCATAAGGCATAAAGGAAAAAGAACCTACACAAGAAAGGCTCAACCAACTTATATGTTGACTACGGAATTTTTTTAAGAGTTTTTTAGATTAGAAAGGCAGAAATCATTTGGGAAACCACAGGGGGTTTTCAAGCTCAGATAATGTACAAAATTTCTCAAAATGATTTTATTTTTGCACATGGTGCCACAAAGTACAAAACACTGTAACCAAAAGAGCAATTGAGGGCAGAATATCTAGTACAACAGGGATGAGAAAGATGATTAAAGCAAAATGATAATAATCTCAGAAGGTAACATACCATACCCTGTGATGGAAGGGAGATCAAACAGTAAAGAGGATAAATTTGGGTCCATGCCAATAGCTGTTCCACAATCTGATCTCTTGTAAAGTCTTTCATATGCTTTCACATGCTTTGGCTCCACCAATGGCAATACCAAGATGCAATATGGTCCCTTCACATGAAAAATTAATGGCCATAACATGTAGCCCTCTCCTTCTTCATGGTCAATATGGAGACTTATGATGTGGCGCACAATAGGGTCATCAACCCAGGAATCTGACCCCTGAACTGATTCAGCGACACGTATGCCAGAACCACGAACAGATCCCTCCCTGTTACAGTACATAAAAACTAATTACATCACATAAAGACCACATGGTGAAGCTTTGTTAAACAGACAAATTGGAGGCACTAAACACACAGAGCTCATTATACAGCATAATAGAAAAAAAAAATTGAAATTTAAGCTAATTTAAAATTTGAGCTACTGCACAAGAAGAAGAAGAAAAAAAAAAAAAAAAAGCAGATAAATAAAAGAAACAAAATGCATATCCCTACACACATGCACACAAAACATGGTTGCACACACACAACAATGAAATAGAGAATTAGTGACAGTGAAGATCCCCAAGGCAGAGAATACTAGGAAACCTTTATGTTTCTTCTGATGAATACTTGATCATGAATTAACACCTATTATGTTGGCCACAAAAAAAAAAAATGAGTATCCAGCTTCATCACTTTAAATAAAAATAAGTTACAGAGTAATCAAATGTTACTGTAAGGGTTCTTTTTTTTTTTTTTTGGTGACTGTGCGCACGCGTGTAGAGAGAGCCACAAAGGAAAAATGATATTGATGGGATTTAAGCTCAAGTCTTGGGTATTAATGTACACAGCTACCACCACCAAAAGTTAACCAGCTAAGCTAATCCATACCTATCAAAGAGAACAAAGTTGATGAAAATGCCTCTAACTAAGCTTCCCTAATATTATAATTCTACCACTTGCATATGCCTTTAAGTGTAGTACACTAAATCCATATCACTCCCTACCAATGAAATACTATGACAGTTTCAAGTTTAGATTCTTCAAACATTCTCCTCATTTTAAATTGATTGTCTTCCATTTAATAGCATATTTCAAAATTAAATAACTTCTTATGCATTTACTTCATTGCTCTCCTAAACAGTTAACGGCTTATGATGAACTGCTCCTATTCCTATCTTACTGGAATAGGAGCAGTTCATCATAAGCCGTGTAAATGTTGACATTTCCCATTTCCATAGGCATCACTGGACATGTTTCTTCTTCACATTACATTTATCATATAACATGATCACAATAACCACACAAATATTCAAACCTTTTCCAAGTTCATTTCCTAGAACTCAAAGTCTATCCTATTCAGGAACTTGGATAAGATTACCGCATTTCATTGTATCGAGTTTCAACACATTTGAACCAGATAATGATCACGACAATCTTAAAACTTCAAAGTAACACAGCATAAATTCATCATCATCAATGTATAATTTAGCTCAAAAACCTCTTCCTTCGATTGGTAAACGCCTCGGAAAACTCCGAATCGTTGGGAAGCGAAGTCGATACAGTAGGTTTATCATCATTGTTTTCATCCACAACTTTCTCATCCTCCGATTTGCAGGCAGCACGCCATCGGCGCTCAACAGTAGGAAACCTCCTACACAAAATTCAAATCAAATTGTTGTTAATCGAATTGAAAATTTCGAAATTAGGTTAAACAATGATGAAATTGACGACTAAACACACAAAATAATCGATAATGTTAGGGTTTACAAAAGTAAAATTTGAGCTACAAAATGATGAAAATGGAGGATGAATGAAGATTCGAAACCTGGAGAAGACGACAAAATCGACATTGTTGAGGATCCAAAGAGCTCTGATGTTGCACTTGCTGCTGATGTTGCTCGTCGTCGTCGGCATAATGAAGAGATTGATGTTTGAAGCTGTTTTGGTTTTCAGTTTATTGTTGGGGGTTCTCAAAATAGAAAGTGACAAAGTGGATTGCTAAACACCGCCGTCCAAAATGATCACCATCGCCAACATTTGGTGTGAGTGGACAATCATGCCCTTACTATATAACCACCAATTTTTCCTCCCCGGCAAACCCACCACCCCTTTCGATCGGCGACAACCACCACTACCCTAACCGACAACCCACCATATCCCCTCAATGACAAGCCACCACCTTCCCTCGTCGGCGGGAAGGTGGTGTTTTTTCTATTTCCGGCAATAGCAGTAACCGGAGCCCGAACCGGTTACCGGGCATGGTAACCGGTTTTGGGCTCCAATTACCGTGTCTGATAACCGATTTTGGGCTCCGGTTATTGTGCATGGTAAACGATTACCACGGTAACCGGAGCCCAAAACCGGTTACCGTGGTAATCGTTTACCAGAGACTAAAACCGTTTACCGTGCCAGGTAACCGGAGCCCAAAATCGGGTAGTGGCAAGAAAGATTAAGTATTAGGTTATGCAAACTCTCATAATTCATCATGGTCAATGCTTATAATGGTACTATTTTGAAATTGTAGGAGTTTTAGAAATCATGGTAATTATATTAGTATTTTTTACTTTTATTCGTCTTTTAAAACTAATAACTTAAAAAATTTCCAAGCTAAGGCAAAATTTATCATCAATTCAAATCATTTGTCATTTACAATTGACAACAAGCAACAACGAAATGAATCTAAGAAAGCCATACAATATGTCAAGACTATCTTTATTCCATAATTACTCATGCAAAAACTATAGTGTTCAGCTTTTTAGGATTAAGAAATTTCCACCCCGATATGTCTCTAGTGAACTATGATCCCACAACTTCATGGTTGTGAACTTGTGATATGCAAATCTTTCTACATAACTCTAAACATTATAAAATAATTCCAAAATATGTCTCACGCAAATTAAATAAAGTTTACTTTCATAATTCAAGAAAGTTATTAAACACAATTCCAAGAGCAAATCCATGAAAAAAAAATAAAACACACACACACACCAAAGGCATATATGATGACCTTGGATTGTATATTTTAAGTTTCAAAACATAAAAAAGTTTGGGCATAAAATCTAACAACATTTGAATTAAATTAGCCCACTAAACTCGAGCATAAGTAAAAGTAAGCACACTCTCTTCTTTAGGTGGCTCTCCTTCCTTCCATGCATTTGATTTCTTGAGATTCTTCCAAGCTTTTTGAAGAGCACCAAGTGTCATTGTAGGAGCCATCAGTATCCACCCTCTTAACATTACTTCTATCTACATCACATTAATAATTTATTAATATTAAATCATCTCATATGACATGCATATATAGTATGTTTAAATTTTAAATATACAATGATGTACATTTGCTTTATAATATACCATTATACCAAGATCATAAGCAAGATTTCACATATTTCACAATATGGGTCATTGACTTGAATGATAGTTTTTACCGACTAGTGGCTACCTTACTAACTTTATGTCGACATGAATGAACTTACTTTGTCCTGATGAAATTAAAAATTAGTTTTCACTTATTATAAATTTAGCATATATATCTAATTTGGGGTGTGTTTTACATGTTGTGTTGTCATGCACTCATTTACTAATAAACTAGTGTGTAGCCCGGACGATGCTCCGGGTTATTTTTTTTAACACTTGTAATGAATAGATAGGTTCATTCCTTATTATTTATTTATTCAAAATTTATTTATAATTTATAATAGTTTCCCATTAAACCTTTGAATAAATTATTTATGAAACAACTATTGACTAATTATACAAACATGTTCTTGTAAAAAAATTATATAGACATGTCATTTGTATATAATTTATAAAATGATGAAAATAAAGACATGATTAATTAAATAACTAAAATTTATAACGATAGTTAATTTTTCTTGCTTGTATGTATTATCTCGGTGATCATAATTAGCAAATAATAGGATCAATTTTTTTTTTTTAAGAATTGCAGTTATTAAATGTTCAGATCTCCATCCAATCCATATACTTATATATTTATGACTTGAGTATTGAAATCATGATTAATATATGGATGAGATGGTAAGATATCTAATGCATATTTTTGTGGTTGTGAGTTCGAATCTCATGATAGACATTTTTAATAGAATATGCTCATAGTTGAAAGATGACATAGCGAGGGTGCCACGTGACACATAAACGTCTTTAGGAACGCTTTTTAATATATAAATAATAATAATAATAATAATAATAATAATAATAATAATAATAAGTATAGATGCTCTAAGGCATTCATTCTGTTGCTTTTGGAACATTTGAGGTGTTATGAGAGTATATGTAGGAGTTTACATAATTAGCATATTTATTTATTTATTTTTTTGAAGAAATCATATTTATTAGTTATGCATAACTAATTATAGGAATATTGCAATGCAAGTTTACAACTTATGCAATCTTTTTTTTTTTTACAACCATATATCATTAACTAGTTCATATATACTACTTACTCAAATGTTACTATATTATGTATAGTATAGGTGCGGTATATCTCAAAGGTATATACAACAATAACTATGATTTTTTTAACATGGTAAGGCCAATCAGGCCCCAGTCGAAGACTTTTATTAAAGGGTGGGATTTGTTGCTGTCAATGTCCTAAAGGGGTAAAGGGTGGGATTTGTTGCTTATTATGAGGATCAAACCTCACATCTCGAAGATGCGAGGTGACCTCTTCTATCACTACACCAAGAGGTCTCCCTACTACAACAATAACTATGATGTCTATGAATGAAGTTCTACTTAATCAATGAGTTTAAAAGATGGTGAAAAGCATGGCATACCTCTTCCTTCTCTAGATTGAGTTTGGTTGCAATAAACATCTTGACTTTATCAATTGTTATCTCTTGATCCCTTACAAAAAACAATAAGACAACGTATCATGTCTCTAAATTATATTAACCATGAGATATAAATAGATAATGAAATCACCATCTTTGCTAATACTAATTGCCAATGATAGACTCACAAATTTTTTTTTTTTTTACCTCACTATTTAGAAGTCGATTTTGTTACTCAATTTGATAATTGTTAATAATAGATTCACCATTTAACCTCACTCTTTAGCATCAAATATCCAAACACTATTTATGAATTATGATAGATTCACTATTGAAACGTCTCTTTGGAAATCAATGAAAAATAAATCCATTACAACTTAGCCCATCAAATCTATTCATCATAATAACAATTGATAATCAAGCATCAAGCAACTTATCTTCTAAAATTTTGTAAAATACCAAGATTATTGAGCACAATAAATTGGGAAGCTAAGTAAAGGGTAATTTATACTATTATTTGATCATCTATTATATACAGGATTAGTTCTTTCTTAACAACACCTTTTATATAAATACGGGTTACACATAGAGGTAGGTGCACCTAAGGGCCTGTGATTTTTTACTCATTTGATATATTTTGCTCTTAGAAAAACCCTTGAATACACCTGCACCTGGGTTCTTGAAACTATTTTCCATAAAACTTTATAAAAAAAATATATGCATATCTTCCATTAACCACTTTTTACTCAAATTAAGAATATTTTCTTGACATGATGAGGAAATGAAGAACTACATTATCAAGAAAAGAAACATTATTTTTATCAAGAAATTATGCATGATATAATTCAAATACTTACCATGTAAGAATATGGGGGCTCGTCAATGGTGGTAGTGTACCTCCATTCCTATCATTAATGAAATAACTTATAAATCATCCCAAATCCAATGAATAAATTTTTAAATTTTTGCTAAACAGAGTAATTAAGCATGATCTTACCCGCCTTCAGAAGGAGATAACTTGAACCAAATTTGTTCGTTCGCCTTTGGTCGCTCTGATGTAATGTTCAATACTTCGTCTTCATTAGGTAGCTCTGGTTCTGGTACAATTTCTTTACCTTTGTCCTTCGAATCACGAATAGTACTAACATTCTTCTTGTTAATAAGATCATAAGATGTTGGTGCTACAATTTCTTTACCTTTGCCCTTCGAATCACGAGTAGTTCTAACATTCTCCTTGTTAAGATCATAGGATGTTGGTGCTACAATTTCTTTACCTTTGTCCTTCGAATCACGAATAGTACTAACATTCTTCTTGTTAATAAGATCATAGGATGTTGGTGCTACAATCTCTTTACCTTTTCCCTTCGAATCACGAGTAGTACTAGCATTCTTCTTGTTAAGATTTTCTATAGGCACATTTGGGGGCTCATGAGTATTCTTAAGATCAATTATGATTTGTGCAATCTCTTCATCTGTAGGCAGATTTCGGTGCTCGTTTGAATCAGCTTCTCTTATTTTTTTCGCATTTGTAACTTCATCTTCAGCAATTGTAATCACATCTTCAGCAATTGTAATCACATCTTCAGCATTGATTCGATTGGTGTCCTGGTTACATGATTACAAGTCAAGATTTTCTTATTACTGATTGAAAATTATGTATGAATTGAAGTTCTTGTTGAAGAGGAAATTAAAAGAAGCTAAAAACAGTAAATAATGCAAATATGAATAAAGTATTTTATATATGTGCAGAATTAATTGTCACATTATAACTCACTTTTTCTCAATAATAATTATAATCATGGTTTATAATTAATATAATGGTGACTTTCTCATGAAGATTTATGCAATTGGCTTGGGGAAAGAGTGTAGTGTGTGGGTGTAAGAGTAGACTAAGTAAGAGAGAGTGTAAAAATATGAGTGGACGAAAGAAAAATGTGTTAAAAAAGTAAGAGAAATAGTGCAAAAAAAGTGTGATAATAATGTGAGGTAATGCAAGATATGGGGTTTGCCAAAAATAAAATTAAGTGAAAGATAAATGAACTTTAAGAAACATGCTACTTAATGTGGGAAGTTTTTAGAACATTTATTACTCACATTCTTTGTGATAGACTCTGGATTGCTTTCATCTTCATCATCTATGTTAATGATAGGTGGAGGTTCGTTTAGGTTAAACGATAGAATTCTTTGTGGTCTTCTATTAGCAATTGCTATAGCTCCATTGTTAACCTGCTTAGATAACCCAGTTTCAAAAATCTTTAGTTAGAGTGAAAGATATTTTATTAAAATGCATATGATTACTCAAGAAAATGAAAAAAAGTATGATCTTGAAGGGAAAACAATGAAAGACTAGTGTGAATCAAACCATACATATCGAATGAGCAATTATCTTGCACAAATGATTTTCAGAGGATATCTATATATTCATTTAAAAATTCTATCAAAACATGTGGATAAAGCTAGGACTATAACATTCGTTGACTAGTCTGTGTGCTTTTCAAATTATAAAATCAAAGTTGATTAGTTAAAATTTGTTTTAATCAACCAATATTATTTCAACCTTGATTTGCATCAATTTTGGTGATCAAGTCGACACATCAACACAAATATTTACAAGATGCTTGGAACAAAAGCAATAATACATCAAGAGAACATTATTGAAAGTTTGAAACTCTTAAACTCTTGTATGTATTATTCTACCATAACCCAAATTCCAAGTAAATTTGGTAAATAGACTTGTATTACTTAATTTATTTATTTTTAACAGAAATTGGTAAAAAGACTAGTATTGGCGTATTGGGTAACATATAACTATTTACTTATACTAAGAAAGTTAATTTGCATCATATAAAATCAAGCCCCAAAAGTAGACAAAAATATATAGTACTTAATTTGTAATGAAAGTGAGAATAAGATGACAACACTAACTAGATACAGGGTACTAATTTTTGCATTAAAAAATGGCTATATATATATAACTAAAAGCTAAAATATGATGTAACTCATACAAAGTCAATTCTAATAATTAAAATGAAAAAAAATATTATGATTAATAAAAATTATTTGTGATAAACAAAAACAAACATAATTAGTAAATATATTACTTTTGATTAATAATATAAACCAAAGATAACATACTTTGTATATGATCCATTGGAAATGGTGAAAATCAACTCATATAGGCAAAAAAGAAACTAGAGATAGTTCATGACATGGCAAAAAAATCAAGCAAATAAAACTTGTAATTAATAAAAATCATATAATAATACATTATTTTACCTGATTTTGTTGAGGTATAACATTCTTTGTTGGAGGGTTTGATGAAGATGCTTCATTCTTGTAACAGGATTGTTCACCTTTTTTACTTGGCTCATTGTTGTAAAGTGTCGGAATACTCTTTCTTGCAGCCCTATTAGGCTTTGAACGTTTTCTTGTGATCATATTGTGATTTGGTAAACTATTAGTTACCAATGATGAAAGTGGTGTCTTTGAATGCATCTCCTCGTATTTCTGTCCAGCTTAAGCTGATAATTTGTTACATAAAACTTGTAAACTATTGTCATACATGTATTTAAAGACATTAATTATCAAAAATACGTACATTACACTACTTATTTGTATACAAAATATATATTGGGCAGAAGGAGTATAATTTGATATATGTACTCCATATGGTACCTAAGTTTTTTTTAGTTTGCCCCACCCGGTTCACCGGAGCTTAGCTCCGACTACATCCGGATTCGACCCAGATTGCACACCTGGCTTATGGTGGGTGAGTTTCCCAACAAGAGTTTTCTGCATTCGGTGAGGCTCGAACCCGAGACCTCCCTTAAGCGACATCAAGCTGCTTACCACTTGAGTTAACTCTTGTTGGTGGAATATGGTACCTAAGTTTACTAAGAGTTGTGGTACCCAATTCTACGTTGCACACACGACAAAACTTCAGGTTTTCATCATTTGTAATCTTATCATATATACACTTTTTAAACTGCAAAATAGTTAAAGATTAGTTATCACTTAGAACACAATTCTTTGTAGTAGGAGGGTTATACCTTGCAAGTATTATAAAATTCCTTTCTATGCTACTACACAATCTAAACCACGCCCTCAAAATTTTACTGTCATAGATCTCTATTTCTAATTCTAATATATCAATTATTGTAAAATTAGAAGGGTTATATACCTTGCAAATATTATGAAATTTTTACCTTTTCCTTTCTATGCTACAACACAATCTAACCACACCCTCAAAATTTAGTTCAACATCCGTCAAATTGCTCAATAAATTAAATGGTCATAAATAAAAAGAAAATTTTAAAGGGAAAAAGTTTTTTTTTTTGAAACAAAGGGAAAAAGTATTTAGATCCACTTATATTAACAAACACTACACAATCTAAACCATCAACAAAACTAAAGTAATGTAGAATAATTTGAAGTAAAATGTTAGAGATAATAAAGATGCGCAACACTTATAACTAAAGTGAGGAACCTTATACAAAATGAAATCTCAATTACTTATAAACCACAAACCAAAAAAAAAAAAAAAAAAAAAAAACCAAAATACTTACACATCATGGACACAAGTAAGTAGGTTGGACTGTAGTGATATTGTGCATGTATGGATTATCCACCTCTAATCCAATTCACAGTGAAAGTGCTTCAATCAGCATACCAATATTGTTGTACATAGTCAAGATTAGGGGAATTTGTTTTTGTTTTTTTTAATCTATTCTAGCTATTTCCATGCATAAGAAATCAGTATAATTTTGCTTCACATATATCTTATAAAATTAAAACAAGTAGACGTAAATTGAAATAAGATATCCTACTACCCTTTTAAAATGCCGGTCATTTTCTCTCCTTCCCTGTCATCACTTTTCTTCTCCTTCCATCTGTTCCTTTTTCTCTTATATTCTAGCTTATTAAATCAAATCTTATTTAAAATTATTTTTTAAGAATTATTTTATTTTTAGTATCAAAAAATTCTCTGATCATTATATAGAAAATAGGAAAACAAAAAAGATGCTTAAATTTGATATAAAGAGGGAAAAATAAATAAATAAATAAATAAAAACACACACACACAAAAGAGCAAAAGTCCACAATATCAATGAACCCCCGAATTCCAATTTGAGTCATCGCCATGAATTGAATGGTCTAATGCTCTTGATTCAGGGTAAAACTAGATTTAAGCAATCTATGTTTATGAAATTGATTAAGAGAAAAACAATTACCTTAAAATGCTCGTCGATTTTATTGATCGTCAATCTATAAGTTTTAATTCGGCGATCGAAAACCTAAACGTTTAGATTTTGCTGCTTTCACTTCAATTACCTCTTTGTGTTTTGGAGAACTTCTATGAAGAAAAATGGAGAGAGTTTTTAATGCTTATTCACATTTTTTTGCCTGTGTTTTTATGAATTGATCACACAATTCACGCTATATAAAACATAACGCACACACATGAAAGGAAATGTATGATTCTCACACTATCAAAATAAGCAAATTAAGATTCGGATATCAATAATTTAAAAATGAAATCACATATGATTTTAGTACCTTTTTGTGATAATTGCCAACAATTATTAAGATAAAAATTAATGTGTATAATTAATTTACACTCTTTATTAGAACCACTTGCAAAAACTGCCTAATCAAAAGCTCTATCCATCGATAAAGAAAGTCATTCTTTAAATAAAGAAAAAAACTCAAGTTAATCAGAGTACACATCATCTGTTTTCAAAAAAAAAAAAAAAAGAGTATGCATCATCTTTTAGAAAGCTACCCAAAGACTCCGTTTAATTTTTCACGAAAATTGATTTTCCTTCGTCATGTCTCCTTTTTTTTTTCTTTGCTATTTTGTTAATAGGTGGAAAATAATTTTTTAAAGGTGACAATTGTTTTTTAAAAAAGAAAATGATTTTTTAATTCTTTTGTAAAGAAGGTAGACTATATTGTTCTCTTTAGTCTCCAAGTTTTAGGGTTTTTTTAATGTCCCTTAGGAGACTACGTTTGAAATGTCACAAGCTCTTGGACATCAACTTGGAAATCAAAGTATATATCCACGTGGTTTGAATATCCTCCTCGCTCCAATGAACAAGTCAGTCCTCGGAATAAGATAAATTTTGAAAAAGAGTATATATGAATGTTAAAACATTATATGAGCAAAGCCTTGTTATATACAATAATGGAACATGTCTCATCAATAATTGACGGGGGTATGATGGCATGCTCTTAAGTTTCATAATCTAAAATAATTAAGTACTCCGATTGAATGTCTAATACACGAGTAATATGTGTTATAGAAGCCGTCGTTTCATTCACGAGCTTTCAATACTCATAATTTTGAAAGAACTTCTAGTTAAATTGCCACGTTTAAGGCTCTTATTGGCCATGGAGGCAGAGTTGGATGTTATGTGGTAACTTCTTCATTCTAAGGCCACGTGTTGGCAGGTGATTAGTCCGCTTGGTAGGGGTATTTTTACCCTAAATACCACACTTCATTCTTTCTTTAATTTCCTCTTTCTTTTTCCTCTTTTTTTACTTCCATTTTCCTTTTTCTCCTTGCGCTTCCTTAAAATTAGATAATTAGATGAAGAAGGGAAAACACTTTTCAAATCATGCTTCCCATTAACGTAATAGGATTGAGTATCAAGGGTGAGTATAAGATACCCAAGCAAACCATTATCATATTAGGATTGGGTATATCCCTACCTTGTTAAAAGTTTAACCAAACACTTATGAATAATTGAATAGTGTATGTGCGCGCATTGCGTGCGTTAGCCACCTTATTAATAACCAAAATTAAAAATGACATCAATGAATTGAATCAATGGTTAAGGTATTTGTCTCCTAAAAAAAAATTGTGGCTGAATGGTCAAGGTTACTTGGTCGGTTATGATGGGTTACTCACTTGATCAGAGGTTACTCAATAAGTCAAGGGATACTTGGTAAGGAGTTAGTCGGTCGGTCAGGGTTTACTCGGTTAGGGGTTACTAAGTCAGGGGTACTCAATTAGTCAAAGGTTACTCGTGTGTTAGCTGGCCACACACAAAAGTTGCTCGAAAAAAAGAGTAAGAGTATCCAGATTATATTTTTCGAAATAATCATTAAAGACTTGATGTGATATCCAAATACGAAAAGTTAGAGTTAAAATTCAGTCAGTACATTTATTTTCAACAGTAGTTAGCAAAATTACGACATGATATTGACTAAATCAGTATTAATATAACTCTAATAAGCTTTATTCAAATTATACAGTAGTTATGGAACAATTTGGGAGTTTATTTGAGTTTAGATAAACATAATAAGATGGAATAAATAACAAAAATAGCTTATTGATGATTTTTTCTTTTTCTATTTTTTTTTTTGGCAAAGTTGTCAAAAAAAACCTTTTAAATGCATCAATTTGCGAAAAAAAACCTTTTAAAAGCTTTTTGGCAAAAGAAAACCCGGTTTTTAACATTTTAGCAAAAGAAAACCCGGTCATGAAAATTTTTTGTTGAAGACAACCTAATGCCTCTAATTCACTCAATTAAGCTCTAATTTCTTCTAATTATCCTCTAATTGTCACTTAACCATTTATTAGTTAACTTAATTTATAAATAAATAAAAAAAAAAACCCCAAAAACCACCACCCCCACCACCAGCCACCCACTCCTTCCTTTTCCTTCTCCCATGGCAGCATCCCCCTCCCCCCAATTGGTGCTTTTTAATTTTATTGTTGTTTATAGGTTAATTTAATTATAAAAGGGCTAAGTGAGAGTTAATGGGTAATTAGGAAAAAAATTAGAGATTAATTAAGTGAATTAGAAGCATAGGTTGTCTTCAACAAAAAAAAAAATTCAATTTCGGGTTTCTTTTAGGAAAAAGCTTTTAAAAGTTTTTTTTCCCAAAATGGTGCATTTAAAAGGTTTTTTTTTTTGATAAATTTCCCTTTTTTTTTTCAGAGCTTATTGATGAATTTTACCCCTTTTTTTTTGCACTTTCTACTAAATACTGTAGTTTTCTTTACTAGCTACGAGTCTTACGACAAGTAGAGGTGTCAATTCAGGCGTTCGAGTCGTGTCTGGTAAGGCCGAGTTAAATCAAATCCTTTTTTAATTATTTAAATCATGCAAACTATTGTGTTCATGAGAGTCAAAATTTGAATCGTTAACATTTTTTTGAGTCAGTTTTAAATCAGTTCAAGTCAATGTAGCTTAATTTCCACATACTCATCTATATTATGCACTTTTTTAAACTTGTTAAAAAGCCACCAAAAAAAACCAAGTAAAGTTCATCTCTTACCCTCTTTCCTCTTCACACTACTCCCTCACTCCCTCATTCTCTCTCCTCCCTCGCCGGAAAATGGCGAAATCAAACGACCCAACATCACCTCCGCCGCCAACGCCGCCGCCGGCGATCGGAAAGATCGGACCATACACCGTCTTCCTGACTCCTCCTCCTCCGACGACCCCTAAACCCACTTCCGAAGCTCCTCCCGCCGTCATTCCACAACCCCACAAAAACATCGCCGTCAATTCTCCGCCGCCGGTTCAGCCGCCTCCGGCCAAGTTCGAACCTGCCGGTGACAGGTTCGCTTTCTTCTGGGAAGCCATTGCTAAAGCTCAAAACGGTACCGTTTTTACCCATTTGAGCTTTTTCTGGATTCTTTACTTGCTCACTTTATTGTTACTTCTTTTGGGTGTTTTTTGTTTCTTACTTTTTTTCTTTTTTTTGGGAAACTTTAGTTCATGCGAGTGTAGATGAGTACGTGGCGAATTGGTTGGGGTTGGATCAATCGAGATATCAATGGGCATTGAATGATTATTATGAATCTAAAGGAATGGTATGTGTTTTTTTTTTTCTTTGATTTAATTTTTTGAGATTTTTATGTGATATCCTGATGTTTTATTTGAATGTTTATAGAAATTTTGATGCATGTGTTAGAAATTGTAGTGAAATCGTGGTGTTTTTGTGTTTTGAAGAAATGAACTTGGTTGTAATCAATTGTCCAGAATTGCCCATTTCGTAGCTTAACTTGTAGATTTAATCTTGTAGTATGAATGTATGATCTGTTGTGGGTTTAGAATGTGTCACACAGAAGTTAAGTGATTCCTCTTCTGTTGGATTTGAGTAAATTGGATATGTTTTTGATTGATAGTTGCTATTTCTTTGTGGGTGTTATGGAGATTGCCTGATTTATAGTCCTTGGCCGGCTATTTTGTGTGGAATCGGACATGGACATGGCCAGTATACGAGTGATACGGACACATAAAAGAGCGAAATTTGAAATGAGATGGCCATGTCCTGTCTCTATGCCTTTAGGGAATCACGTAAGTAATGCTAAGTCAAAGATCAAAGGTTTGTTATGCATAAAAGACCTTGCATTTGATTGGATTGTTACAAGGTCGTCTTTGTTGCTGCTAATGGTGAAAGGTTCTCTTTGTGACTTCATTGAGCTTTAGCAGATTTGGCAGGGAAAGTGTAGCTTCCTAGAAAATCATTAGAATGACATGTGTTTGTACTTTAGCCATAAGAAATTTGGAGTTTGTATCTTGTACATAGTCTTTTTTTTGGCCGTCATTGAGATTTGATATTTATTTAAGCCCTATAGCTCAGCAATGTGGTGTATCTACAGAGGTATATTTTTTGTGGCATTGAGTACATTTGGGGATTTGTATAATTTCAGCCCCCTTGAAGCTATAAGAATGTTGACCTCTGAAAGAGAATTAATATCCAGTGTGCACAAATCCCTTCACTCAAATCCCAGATTCTTTAGTCAAAGCCTTTTCTTGGCCTAATGTAATTAGCCTTGGGAGCTTCAAGTTCTTTGGAAGCTGAAAGGATGACTAGTGACCAATATCCATGAGACTTGATAATTCCATGTGTAAACATTTCTTATGGAGTGATATTAGTGTTAAGGACTTCTCCTGCATTTTGCTCATATACTGTCCCCACTACTAAAGGGTGATAAGGATATTATTGTCTTGTGAATAAGCACTTCACATCAATAAGCATTGGTGGCTTCAATTGGACTGTAGAATGCAGGAAAAATTTGGCTTAGGGCTTACTTGATAATGAGGAAGAGATGTTGGACTTAAATAATATACTTCGTAGTTCATATCAATGCAATTCCCAACTTGACTTGCCTTTTTGACTGTTAATGTGGAGCTCATTGCAACTGCTTCAGGCCTTGAAGGGTGGGCTCTAGATACAAGATGTTATGTTTGAGGCTCGGTTAAAGCTCATTCTAGTCAATAATCCAGTTGTTTTGCCATTGTTATATATGTCATTGGCTTATAGAGTTTTTTTTCATGAAAACAAATTTGGGAGGGAATGCGCAGGCTGACTATGAGATGTAGATCTAAAATTTTGATATTTTTCTTGACTTTTAAACAAATTTGGGAGGGAATGCACAGGCTGACTATGAGATGTAGATCTGAAATTTTGATATTTTTCTTGACTTTTGGTGTTAATTTTACAGGCATCATATTGTAATAATAAAATATGATCACATTAACATGAATCTTTCTAATTTCATTGTTAGATTTGTTTAGTGAAGGATTTAAAAATAAGTTTCTGTATTTGTTTGCATTTTATTCCATTCATTTTGCCAGTGCTTGTTTTCTTTTTCTTTAATTACCCTCAATATTTTTCAAATGAGCTATAAAAAGTAGTATAGTGAAAAACTTATATTTCAGTAAACAATAATTTCTGTTTTGGATTTGGTAAACTAGCAGTTCTCAAGTAGCTTCTAGCTTTCTGAATGTATCAAATGTCATATAGGCTGGATCTATGTTATTTGAATTGTAGTACAACATATATAACTGATATTTAATTGGTGCTTGTGTACTTGTTATTGAAATGAATCTATTCTTGGATATATTTCTCTAATTAGTTTACGGAAAAGAGTGGGCACACGCGCATTCTACACTATATCATCCACCACTTATTAGTAGATTGACTACTTACATCTACCATGGGTTAATTGTACTCTCTTTTTCCTAACATATTCTTTGTCAAAAAACCCCCAAAAAACCCATTGTATTTGACATGTTGTTTTCCCCTTTAAAAAGATTTTTAGTTTGTGTTTGCTGCAAATATTGATCAAGTGTTAGATACTTCTCTGGCCCATTGTCACCTCCAGTGATAGTTTTGCCCCTTAAATTAGTTCATTTCTCTACGGTTTGAAGTTTTGAACTTGAAAGAGATTGTCACATTACACAGTAGAATGTAGCTAAACCTTGGTAAAGGCTTTTACATGTGGATTACAGAGAATGTATATTCTGAGAGAGAATGAGAGAATGTTGTCGTTCCCTGATTTATTTGCTAGAAATATTTAAATTCTGAGATGCTGTGCTACAATACTAATTAGCTTTTTGACAATTAGACAATTAGCTTGCCATTGGAGTTGCTCTAATTAGCTTGTGGGAGGTATTAATTGCATTATTTATGTCATGACTCATGAACTATATTTTATAAATTGCTGCTATAGTAGTAATTCTAATACTTTTTTTTTTTTTAAGCAAAGTAGTAATTCTAATACTTGTACAAAGTAGTAATTAGTGGTATTATTGGACTGTAATTAACACTGTCACAGGCAACTGCTGTGTATAAACACTAAAATTTGGGATTTGCTTGTAGGAGAAGGGAGATGTTCTGACAAAAGAAGTTTCAAGCAAGAGACCAACTGTTTAAACTTGTGATGTATTGCAGGTATAAAATATTCATTATAAAAACCCTTATGTATTCCTTTGCTTTGGTTTGCGAATCCCTGAGTCCCTCACTTGTTTATGGTTCTTGCAGGAATCATATATAGAATGAGGGTTTGTACACCCTTTCAATTGTAATATATACTAAGTACAGATGGTATTGGTTGAATCTGATGGAGTTAGGAGTCGTGTCTGAAATGAAGGTTTACAGCTTTATCCTGCATAATCTCTCATGTAAACGCAGGGAATGGTGATTTCTCAAGTGCTAAATCTGCCTGTTGATGTCTCTGGTCACCATGTATTCTTTTCGTATCTTTTAGATTTGCTGTAACCATCATGTTCTCTCCAAGTTATTGCTTACATTCATATTATCTTCTATATGTAACTGTTCTTTTGATATTGGAATGTCCTACTGATGCTTTTACATACTGTTATTTAAAGCTCTTTCAATAATCTACTTTTGCTTAGATGGAAATCAACATGTACCAACTGACTTCAATTGAATCTAACAGTAAGAAATTTTAAGAAACGCCCTATTTTCTGACCACAAAAAATTCTCCTATTTCCGATATAATACATGCAAATCGTTGGGAAAGGAAGCATACTGTTGACCTAGTGGAAATTAGTTGGTTGCTTACAAGGACAGATGAGCATGTTATCTTATAATCAATTTTGGGGTTATCCATATCATGAAGGACTTGTTAATCAAGGATCAAAACTGCACTTACACTTAGGTTTTGTTCTCTTCAACCTACATACTACGTAAATTTATTTTAAGTACCTATTTACAATAGAATTAGACCAAATCAGATCCTCTTCTCTCTCTGCATCACCACCACTAGCACCGATAGCATCATCCCCTTGTAATCATCTATGAACTTCCTCCTAACCCTAGAAATATTCAAAAAATTTAATGGACGTTTATGGTGTTAATATAAACATCTGATGCGCAAGGATGTGAATCTTAGTCTCACATCTCTTGCAACACCATACCAGGTCGTACAAATTAATTTCCTAGTCAGAGTAAGAAGCTGATCTTAGGCCGTTGCGACCACAAAAAAAGTGGAATACCATATATGCGGGGAATGGGATGATGTAGGACATACAGTCTCATTTAAGGTTTTATAAATAACATTAAAAAGAGGCACTTTTTACCGTATTGGAATGAACAAAATTTCTTCCATGCTCACAATAATTTCTGTTTCCTTTTGTCTGTTTTTTCATCTCAAAATCTAAAAGCCTAACAGCCCTTAAAAGTGTATGAAGAACATACAAGAGAGGAACTTTCCAAAGAAATGAACACTTTCATACAACTATCACAAATGGAGACATACACCTGAAGAATGCTGATACATCGTTTCTGGAAAATACAAGAACATCCAGACAGGCATCTGATGGCAATAGCATACCTTGCTCTACTTTACAGCATTATGTAGAAGGCGTTACGATATTCAGATATTGGCTGGCAAAACAAGGGCACAAATTATTAACCTGAAAATTAACTGACCTCATTGAAACTAAATCCTTCTCCTCTTTATAGAAGTTTCACATACTTCCACTTTACTTGAATCAGCTTTCTCCGTGACTCGTATATTTTCTTTAGTGCAAATTTTCAAACTTTCAACAGGCTCCCTACTGTGGGAAGTCTGAGTATCTTTCTTCATTCTGATCTCTTCTAACTTCTTCAAAGCAGCAAGACGACAAGCCTTTTCAAGCTCAGTCTTTGCCTCATTATCAATGCCCTTACAGCTGGTATGCACCAAACTAGTTGCCACCATTCCAGGTGCAGTAGCTTCATCATCACTTCTATAAACCTGTAACATACGTTCTTCATCAGGCCTTTTGTGGTCTCTTTCAGGTGCTGACTTTTGTGACATATTTCTCTTTGTATCTGCAAGGTCTGATTCTTTCTTGGACTTGGACCTAGACCTTGTTCTTCGACTCTTGTGGGATTGTTTACTATGTCTATGGTGTCTATCATCATCCCCATCACTCTCTGAGTCTGTAGAGCCTGACTGTTTCTGTAGCCTTGAGCTTTTTCTTACATCCTTTTGAGCACGTGTCTTATCCTTAAACCTTGAACTTTTTCTTCTTTTCTTTTGTTGCCTCTTTTCAACCTCTACAAGCCTACTATCATCAGAACATTGAGAAGCACTGCTGGATGATTCTGCTTCATCTTTCATCGTTCTTGATTTTTCCTTACTATGACTGTGGTGTTCATCTTCCTCATTGTCCTGACTGTCACCATGAGAGTTACATTTTAAGGAGGCTGCCTCATTTTTCTTTGCAGTGACACGTTTATCTTTATATCTATAAATTTCATCATTATTCTTTTTTCCATAAGATTTGTCAACATTATTGTGGCGACATTCACGAGCTGACTCTGCAGCTCTGTTCTGCCTACTTGAGCTTCTACTCTTGTGTTCATGGTTTTTGTCACTTACTCCTCCCTCTGCAGTCTCACCTTTGGAAGAAGTAGCATCAACTTTTCTACTTTTGTTGTCTCGGTCTGTAAACAATCTCTCTCTTTCCCTCTTTTTTGAGCTTCTCTTTATGCCAGCAACATATCCCTGACCATCAGTGCTCCCCTCTGATATATCAAAACGAGAATCTTGACAGGTTCTTCTTTCCTCTTGCATCTCCCTGTCAAGATTGTTGGTCTCTCTGTCATCTCCTCTGCGCGGACTGTACCTTACGCGCCTTCTTTTGTAACCATCATCTTCATCAGAACAGCTTTTCCTATGAGGGCTGTCTAAACCCCTAGACCTTGATCTCCTTGAATGGTACCTGACACAAAAGACTAAACATAAATAACTTGCACTATCAAGCAGAAGTGTGGGTACATAAAGCATATAAGTAGGTAAATAATCAAAATCAAAAGGATTGCTCATCGATGGTAAAACACAAACATTTTTATAGCTTCAACTTTTCTATTCTTGTTGTCTTGGTCTGCTGACACTCGTTCCCTTTCCCTCTTTTTCGAGCTTCCCTTCATGCCAACAACAGATCTATGACCATCAGTGCTCCCCTCTGATACGTCAACATTGTCAGTTTCACGGTGCTTGAAGCAACGATGATCTAGATAGGTTCTTCTTTCTTCTTGCATCTCCTTGTCAAGATTGCTGGTCTCTCTGCCATCTCCTCTGTGTGGACTGTGCCTTCCGCGCCTTCTCTTGTAACCATCATCCTCATCAGATAAGCTTTTCCTATGAGGGCTGTCTAAACCCCTGGACCTTGATCTCCTTGAATGGTGCCTGATACAAAAGACGGAACATAAATAACATGCAGTATTAAGCAAAGTGTGGGTACATAAAGGTGATAAAGCATTATAACAGTATGTGAAATGAAACATTTTATTAAAAAGGAATCCTCATTGATGGTAGAACACAAACATTTACATACATGTGAAGGTGAGTGAGAAGGCTGAAGGGGAATTTAAAAAATAACAATAAAGCAAAGAACAAGATTCAGCCAAAACAAAATAATACACTTGTATAAGTCAAAAGAACAGCAAAGGTAGAATCTAAAATTTGCTCCCTCGCAGATCCTATCCAATTAATCTTATTCATTGTACTGCAAATTAACAAAATACAAAAATTTTCCCCACAAGTCAATGGCTGTCAAAGGCCTGTTGGGGGGGAAGTGGCTTGGTAATAAGCCACCTCAGACAATAGGGGCTTTTATTCCTCATATAATGGATGTCAATTCCTTCGATGTCAGAAAAATTCATGCATTCCTCTTTCATGTTTCATAACAGTGACCACACTCAACTGTAGATTGCTCAGGGGCAATCCAGGGAAGTCAAGATTATAGAATATTCAAGCTATTTCATACTACTGCATACGCTATGGGCACTGTTACAGTCCAGAGGTATTATCTTAGTGAAGTTATTATAAGGCTGTTTATAAAAAAGAGAATGAGTTAAGTGTGTGTACAAAATATATATATACGGACAGCTCAATCGCTAGCAAACAGATGCCAACACAAAATTCTTCTGGTTTTTTAACCTAAAAACAGCATCACTATTTTTTTTTTGAGTCAAGTGTGTGTACAAAATATATATATACGGACAGCTCAATCGCTAGCAAACAGATGCCAACACAAAATTCTTCTGGTTTTTTAACCTAAAAACAGCATCACTATTTTTTCTTTTTTCCTGACATGAAATGGTTGTCACTATGTTTGTCAATCCAGCATAGACAGGAAAAGATTAGGAAATAATAGCGCTGGGATAACAGTCTCAGCAACATCTATCAAGTAGGCTACTCTGTCATGATCCATATTTGTCGATCACTGCTAAATTAAGGCTCAATCATAATACTTTACTCACTATTTCACAGAGCAATTTACCAGTTTACCTCATACATTTGGTTCTTTATAAAAATTAAATAAACCCTCAATACATTTCCTAGACAGGAAGCAATAAACTTAATTTAAGCAAAACAGTTGCTCACTTTTCAGAGAGAGCGCAATAAGCTATACTTAAGGCAATATATACTTGAAAGCAAACATAGAAGATATGCAAATGGACATATATAGGCACATATTATCGTTATAAACTTATCACACACCTCAGACCAACTTCATCTGTGAAATCGTAACCAGTGTATCCAAATAAAGCCGCCATCTTCTTAAGCCAGTACCTCGGGGCTGGTTTATCCCAGTCAGCCCATTCATAATCTCCACCAGGATTTTGGAAGCAATGGATAAAGTTGCAAGCTGATCCCCGGGAACAACTCTGTTATAGAAAATGCAAACATTTAGATATAAAGATCACTGTTCATCATCTTACCTGTCAAAACACTCTAAAAAGCATCAAAGGCGAAGTAAATGGCGATCAAACCTGGGAAAATTCAATCCCAAGTTGTGACCATACCTTGAACCTTGACTTCATATACTCCCCACAAATAGCAACCCTCCATCTTGTCACATTAATAAATTCACAGGTCAGCTGTCAAGAAAAATTTGCAATTAGTACATAAATCTTCACTTACACATGCATCTGCAGCAGATATCAAACTAATTATTTGGAATTTGCCCGAAAAGTTGTGCAATTTCATGCATAGTAAATGTGTTACATGCAATTTTCTCATCCTATTATTCAAGTTAATTCTAGAACATCACGTGAGACTTATAATGCAACTAAGAAATTCACTTTTCTGTCCTCAAATAATGAAATTGAGTTAGGAACCTATCCATTGCGAGCCAATTCCACATGATATAGTTCTCAGAATGAAATGTATCCAACGCCTTAGTAAACTGTGTATTACTTAATGTGAAGTGGTACACAAACTGGTTATCTTTTCGACCAATGGTTTAATGTAGAAATTGAATGGGTAAGACAAACAGAACTCTGCACAATTTGCATTGCCCTAACTTTCAACTAACAATCATATAAACACTATAAAAACTAGAATGTGAGTGCTAATATATACTCAAAAACATGACTACCTTACCAGTTTCCCTGCAAAATACCGACCATTGGTGGACTGGTATGCAAGCATAGCTGATTCCAATGACTTATAATGTACATATACATTACCCCGCAAATGGGAAGAACCGTTTTTGCACACCTGTGAAAAGCAAATACCCATTGAACCAGGTCAGGCTTACAAAAGTTACTCAACAATACATCATGGGGAAGCAGAAGTGATAATACAGAGCTAGATATTCGATAAAATAACTGATACTTAAGTGCCAGGAAACTGTTTACAGAGTACACAGCTTGTCTAAAGTTATCTGACAATTATTTACTCTGTATGACATAAGCAAGTAGAAGTGGCATGCTTCATTGACAATGCCAAAAGTCAATAAGTCCTTCAACCCCCTAAAAACAGGGGAAAATAGAATGGGGCAGCATGACAAACAACACATTAAAATTAGGCACTCTTTCTGTGAACAAAGACTGTCTTAAGTAACTGCACCCAATTATGAAATGTGATTAAGGAGAGGTCAATAGAAGAAAACTGAGCACGTCCGTAAGCACTAAAATCACCTTGAAGTTCACAAGTTCTCCAAACTTCAAAAATTCTGTATGAACATCCTCGTAAAAGTCTTCAAAGCTCTGCTTTACCTCCTCATCCGTATGCTAACAAAGAAAGCAAAGCATTCAGCAATCACTTTTTCAAGTAAATGCGAGCAAGTAGAAAAAAAAAATAAATAAATAAAAAATTAGTGCTTTACTTTGATCATCATTCATCAGTCAAACATAACAGAATACAAAAGGGATCAAATAAAAGGCCACAGAAAAGGGAGAGCAATTTCACTTCCCCTTAGAACAAAAGAACATGATATAAACAGCAACAGAAGATATGAAAAGTGAATGAGGACGAAGAGTATTTCTATGATTTGTTTCATCTTCAAAACAATTTTATCTTGTCTGAAGCTGCATAGGCATCAACAAATTTCGCCAGTATGAGCTTTCCCTTTACCACTTCATCTTAAGCACATTCTCAAATAATACTTCCTACCACTTCATCTTAATCACATTCTTAGGGCCTGTTCTCTTCAGCTTATTTTCACTTCAGTTCTTATCTTAATTTTCTTCTCTCATAAACTATTCAATTCAGTTCAGTTCAGCTCCAATAAGTTCAGTTCAGTCAATCAGAACAGGCCCTTAAATTATACTTCTTCCGTTCCACATTAGTTGACACATATTCCTTTTTGACCCATTTCTATCTTGGGTAAGTTTTATATGTTAAGATATCAAATTCACCCCACACTAATTTCACTAACTCTGTTTCAAAAAAATTTCACTAACTCCTCTGTTCTCTCCTACAATCATCATGATCAGTTTTCCTCAGTGATCACACCATCAATCTTCATCATATGTCCCTCTCCACCTCCACTGTCATCACCACCACCATCAAATCTCTGACAAAGACCACCACTCCAACAGATCCCCTGCGATTCAGCCAACCCTATTCACCCTTTCTTTCTTTCCCTCTCCTTCAAAAACAAGCAGCCTTTTTTAATGGCTAAAAATCTCGAAAGATGCGAAGGCGCAAAGCAAAATTGTGTGACGGAGTTTATCAACTTCATCACTGACAAAGCCTCCCTCGAGTGTTATTGTGTGAGTCTCTGCCCTAACTCAATCCAACTTTGAAACCCTAACTTGATTAGCCAATCTCTATCTCCTTTGGCTTCTATGGATATTTTTCAAAAGGGGATCCAGAAATCTCAAACACCCAAAATGATAATAGGACGGGAGTTGCTGGGCAGTGAAAGGTACGGGTTGTGACTTGTGAGGTTGACGATAGTGACATTGGGTTGTGACTCTTGTGATAGAAAAGGAAAAGGGATAAGTTTTATGGTGAAGAAGAAGATGATGACAAGGATGGAGTTGGGATGGCAGACACTAGACGGAGATTGGGGTGGTGGCAGGGTTGGTTGATAAGGTTAGGGTGAACTGGTAAAGGTGCTTATATATGAATTCCAAAAGGAAAGGTGTCAACTAATTACGAACGAATAAGTATAGTCTACCATAAATGATGTTCCTATCCACAATACAAAACTAGTTTAATATTACGCTGTTAAATTTATGACTTTTTAGAATGACGCTTTTTTAAAAAAAGAGGCACAAAGGCATAACTAACTTTCTTTCCTTTCTTTGTACTAAACTTATCCGAAACATGCATCAGGTTTAATGTTGGGATATGCTGTTTTTCCTAATTGTAAAAAATGACAAAAAGATCAAATGAATGACAGTATTAATTGTTGCTTGTGCTGCCTAGTGTCCACTTCCTTTTAACTTCACTAGACAAAGATATGAGCACAAAAGGTATCAATACTCTCTTTCTAGCTTGTCACAATCTGCTCTCTTCACTTTTTTTATTTCCCTTTTTTTTTTTTTTTTTGGGGGGGGGGGGGGGGGGGGGGGGAGGCAAGAGAATGAGAAAGGAGATTTTCTAGACACATATGGCATATTGACCAGTAACATAATAGTGATTTTACAATATAAATTACATTATATACTAGTATACCACTAAAACTAAAAGAACAGGCCAAAGGCAGAAGACTTCCAAGTCATTATAAAAAGCATGTGTTACCCATAAATTCATATTGGACATCGTTGCCTATTAAGTAAGTTGTCTTAGTTTTTTTTCTTCACAATAGGGGGTTAAGGTTCAAACCTTCAACTTCCTAAAATACATTTTTAAGTTCCACCATTGCAGCATGTCAATTGAAAGCAATGAAAAGAAAACCCATCATGATATAATAGGATGTAGCTTCAGTTCTCCATCTTCAGCGCCCACGAAATTCCCCAGTAGACTATTGGCTGTTAAGGAAAGTACCACTCATTTGAGCAGGACTCTGATGACATCAAAATAAGGACATAATTCATTTGCTTAATGCAGTAATAAAGAAGCAGAATTATAATCCTAACATTCCATGAATAATGTTTCAGTGACCAAAAAAAATTGAAAACAGGATATAAACTCCCATTTTAACAGTCTCCACCTCACAAGTTTGTATTGTGAGCTTGATTAGAGATGTCAAGTCAGCAGACAAAGGTTCAGCAAGAGTTCATATTGGGCAAGTAAGCAGAGTCAACCACAAAAACTGGTATTCTAAAAACATGCAAAAGAATAAATATAAGGGGGGTGGGGGTTGAAAGCTATAAGGGGGTGGGGGTTGAAAGCTAAGATAAGATGACATTCAGGATACAAGAACCACCCAATGGCTTCAATAACAGACCTCAAGCCCTTCATCCTGCTCCCAAGCAAGACCAGGACCATTGTACATATTCTTAATCAGTATTGTACAAGCTTTATCTGGGTAGAAGTGAACTCTGCTACACCGTGCTCCAAAGCGACAAACCCCAGTTTTTAGATGGAAAGGGCAATGTGCTTTATCCTGCCATAAAGAAGTATCAAAAGGAGATCAGGTGAGGGAAAGTGCAACATGTTTCTCCTTTCACATGGTTGAAAGCATCATGCCTAAAAATAGAAAAATAGAGATGATGTGTAACGGAACAAGTATAAACACAAACCTGCTCAGTTCCAAAGTTAGGAACTTGTTGTGCAACACTTTCTAGAACCTCTTTCGCACTCCTATAATCTTCAAAGGCTTCAGACTGGGGAGCAAGAGGGTTCGATATTGGTCTTTCACTTTCCTGAAAAGTTCTTTACACTTTAGGATTGATACTATTTGCCAAACCAAAAAGTACCAACTTATTTTCCACATCAATTACCTGATTATCTTTTACAATCTCAGGAGCTTTCTTGGGTACCCTGATTTTTTTCTTTTTAACAATTATCTCGTTTCCTTTCCATATTATTTCTGCTGGTCCTTCTTCTATATATTCCCAATCATCATCTTCATTCGCCTTGCTAGCATTCTCATTATTATCCTAGCAACAAACATTCCGCAAAACATTCATTTAGCAAAACTGCAAATGAACATGAATTGTCTAGCACCTAAGATAATAATACAAATCATATGTAACGATATAGAAGAGAAGCATACACACAAGATGAAAATTAATTTGTAATTTGGCACACATATGAAACAAATATAGTTAAATAGCTGAGAGCAAGGAAAATGTTATAATCACACCAATTGAACTCTCTCATTGTATATTGAACACATTTAGCTAACGCCTTAGACGCGTTACATTTTTTGATTATTACTGTAATCAAAACCGCGTTGATTACTCGTCTCCAAGCACTAGCAAAAGGATCAAAGCCGCCACCAACAGTACTGCTCACTTCAATAACATGACTAAGATCATTAAATCATCAAACTACAATCATAATACTAGTCATACCGGCAATTCCAATCACTACCTAACACAGATTCTCGAAAACGAAACACACAATCGAAAGCATTCGAATTTAACCTCTACTCAATCTCAAATTCAAAGCAACTAAATCAACCAAACATAGAACAAAATTCAAAGAATACAAACCAGCTCTTTCTTCGATTCCTCATCGAGTTTACGCCGCTCCTCTTCTTCCTCCTCCTTCTTCTTCTTCTCCATCTCCAATGCTCGAAGAAACTGCCTCTCTCTCTCCTCAAACTCCATGCGCTCCCTCGCCATTCTATCCGCCTCCTCTTGCTCCAACCGCAGCAATCTCATCTGCTCTTCAGGATCATTCAATCGAGCTTCCTCCTCTTCTCTCTCCTTCTTCGCAATCTCCTTCCTCACTTGCTTCCTCTTCATCTTCTTCAATGCCTTCCTCTTCTCCTTCCGACTCATCGTCGCCATTGTTATACTGTTATCGTTGCCATTGTCGTTGTCGTCTTTGATCGTATTTTGATCGATTTCTCTCTCCTTCGTCTCCTGCTGATTGTCTTCCATTACTGCCATCATCTGAAGGGGAAATTGTTTCAGTGAATCGATTAAATTGGTCGTATCATTTCGCTGGAAATTGATTGAATTGTACACTGTTTGGATAATTTGTGAATCCCTAAATTTTGTAAATCCCCAAATTCTCGGAAGAACCCTAAACTGAAGTAGCACCTTTAATTCTATTTTTGGAGCTGATGGCCTTAAGCCCTTAATTGATGCCAAAATTCTTCAGCCAGCATTTATACTTCGTTTTTTTATTATATTTTTTTATTTATTTATTTTTTTGACGGATTTATACTTCATATTTACCACGAGTGCAATTTAATTGGAGTAAAGGCTAAATACGGTCCCTCAACTTTTCAATTATGCTCACTTTTAGTCCCTCTCTAACTATTATGCTCACTTTTAGTCCCTCAACCACCTTTGTTGGTGTTTGTCAGCCAATAGTTGAGGGACCTTGCTGACTAGGCAATAGTTGAGGGACCTTGAGTCATTTTTTTTTTCTTTTTTTTTTCTTAGGAATTTATTTAACAAATAAATCTTTTAATTATTTGTTTAAAAAATATTAATAAAAAACCAGCCACCCTTAAAAAGCCCAGCAACCTTCCTCCTCCCGCTGCCGATAGCCAGCGCCGGCGACGGCTGTAACACCCTATAAATTTCTTTCCTTTAAAATACACTTTCCCCTTTTAAAAATACGTTTTAGGAATATCTAAGACATTACCGCCACCGTGAAAACGGCTAAGGCAACTATCAAAGATTCACAGCGGAAGACTTGAAAGCCAAAACTAAATAAATAACACCATTTAAAAACCAAACTAACGAAAGTAAAGTTGTAATTCCACAAAACCAAAGTTAAATAAAATCCACTACAACTTGGAACCACTTAGGGCCCTTATTCAAAACCGAATGATCAAATAATTGTGTTAGTCCAACAAGTAATAAAATAAAACATCCAAAGCATAATTACTACACATCCTAATGGAAACTAGCATGATTCTCTCTTCACTCATACCCCATCATGAGCATGCCTCAATACCTGAAAAGAGTATCTCTACTTGCCCCCACTACTCTCCATTAAAATGGATCATCGTAGGGCCAAGATAAAGACATAGCCAGACACAAACAACACACACAATCAGCAAAGTTGAGTACAAAAGCGTATTTAAACACACTAACATGCAACTCCTAACACCACACATACTTACCTCATTGCACCTGTTTACAAGCACACATAACAAACAACGAGACACTTTAATTGGACACTAAATAATTCATTTAGCGTTGATTACGCATCGAACGGGTTTCCTCCTAAACCTCCCTCAATAAATTGAGGTTAACTGACACGGGAGCTAACCGTGCCAGCAACACCTATGCCACACATTGGTGGCGGAATTCCAGCGCATAATAATAATAATAAAAAGGAATATACAGCGTCCTGTACTCCATTAGAAGTTATGGTTAAATATAAAACCCCATAACTCCCCCCATTGTTCATACTCAAGGTATATACGTTCCAAGAGTTTTGGTGGGTAATCTCTTTCACTTTACGTTATTTACAGATTATTAAACTTGGTGATGACTCTCAAAGCATAATAATTCAATCAACAATAATTATTCAATCAAACAAACATACCAATTTAATTCTTGAATAATTAGTGACCACATATAATTTAATGTTGAACCCTTTTTAAATCTACCTCAGTGTCAAAGACACCTTAAACGCATAAAGCGCCAACAATCCTATCCCTCGGTGTTAAAAACACCTTAAGTGCACAAGGGCACCAGCATACTATTTATTCCTTGTGTACATAGACACTTATATAGCTCCTTCCTCATGCTTAATGCATCAATAAAAATTATATGGACTATAATAAAATTCCTTTTCAATATTCTAAACATAATTAAACAATTAGTTTAATTAAACATGCTCTCTAACATGCCATAAATAAATATGTAGTCCATATACTCATACCAAAATATAATTTCCAATCCATAAATCATCACAAATATTTCATGCTTCACAATTCAATCACCAATACCAATAACTCACAATTTAATACATAAACCTTAGCATGATACTACTTGTAATTGATTGAAACCAAACCTAGCATGATTCTACATCATCAAAATATGCTAAGTACGCGAACGTACCTTGAATATGATCTTAAAATCGCCACAACTAGTAAAAATTGCTCACTTCAAAGTCTCCTACACATTAAAATTATAATAGAGTATTAAAGTCCACTCTAAACAAATTTCCAGCAATATATACTATTTTAAAACCCTTCATAAATTAATTAGAATAAGCTGAAATTATATTTAAAACACCATAATTAAGTCCACCTTAATGGGTAATTTAAATTTCCTTTAAAAGCATAATATTTAGGGTTCTACATAAAATTCCTGCACTTTATTTCTAATTAAAACTTGTTGTAATTTAGTCTTAAAGCACTTAAATTGAAGATCTAAACATTAATACATCATATACTTTCATAATTTCATAAATCAAGAACCTAGGGTTTCAAAAATTGGGGCTTTTTAATTAAAAACTAAATCTGAAAATTTATTAATATAATTACAACATTCAAATATCAAAATTAATCCCAAAACTCATAATTTATAATTAGATCTAAGCATGGATTAAAATAGAGGAAGAAAGATTAAATTTTTTTTTTTTTTTGAGAGCCACTCACGGCAGCAGCAGCCACCGCGGCATGGCTGGGCTGCTGCCGCCTGCCGCCGCAGCTGCTGGCCGTGCGCTGGTGGCTTGCGGTGGTGGTCCGTCCACGTGTGCGGTGGTGGTGGTGGCCGGCCGTGCATAGGGGAAGGGGAAGAGGAAGAAAAAAAAAAGAAAGAAAAGTAAGGAGAAAAGGGGAGAAGCTTACCTTGGGTTTTCTCCACTCTGGGCAAAGTTGATTTGCCTCATAAGTGGGATATTTATACCCCTTCTCTACCAACCCTTTTACCCTAAACTTTCCTCTTTTAGTTTTCCTAATCCCTTCCCAAATAAAACTTGTTAAAAATTAAACTTTCTTAAAATAAAACCCCATCTTTTAAATAAAAATAATTAAATAAACTTTCCTTTTATAATAATATTAATTAAAATGCTTTAATTAAAATAATTATAACTATTTAAATATTTTATAAAATACGTATAAAAATACGGGGTATTACAACGGCGACCACCACCACCAGCCACACCCACCACACGCACCACCAACACCATAAAAATTCAACAAACTCCACTAATCAATCGATCATACAAATCAAAACCCCTAATTTATCACAAAATCATGAATTCTACACAAATTATTCAACAAATTGGGCAAAATCATACTTCCTCTGCTTCTAAATCATACTAATTAAATAATTAAATAAATTAATCAAACATTACCAGTTGCCAAACCCACCACCGACACCACCTTAACACTTTTTCATCACGATAAACTTCACAGACCACCATCACCGTCGGTCCTCTACTACCCCTCGACACTCGTCGCCGTCGCCACATTTAGACCATCGTCGTTACTGCCACCCCCATCTAAACCACCACCGTAGTCGCCCTCTTCTAAACCACCCCCGCTGCCGCTCAACCCTCTTCTAAATTAAACTACCACCCCGCTGCTATCGTCCAAACCACCACCACCACTGTACCACCCATATTTATCCCTTAAAAAATTGGCTTGAATTTTTGAGATCTGAAGAAAGAAAATCAAGAAATCCCCACCCTAACCCTAAACCCGCCTTAGCCTACAGCCACCAAAAACCCAGCCTAAGCCACGCAACACCACCAGCACCATCACACACGCACAACCACACCCACCACACGCACCACCAGCACCATCACTACCCAAAAAATAAAAAAAAATTCCTCAACGTACCTTATGAAATCTTCAACGTTTGGATTATAAGGTTAAATTCGACCATGAAAACCCCAGATCTGGAGTTTACATGGTCGAATTCGACCTAAAAAACCATTAATTGATAGTGGTCGAACTCGATCAAAAGCCCTGGGGTGGGTGGCGCTGGACTTCAAAAATCAAGGATAGAGAATGAGAAGGGAGGAGGGAGGCGGAGATGATAGAGAAAGAGGGAGGAGGGACAAGGTCGAGATCAGATGAGAGAGAAAGAGGGAGGAGGGAGGAGGGAGGTGGAGATCAGAGAGAAAGAAACTAAGGAGATGGAGAGGAGAGAGAATGAGAAGAGGAGGCTAGGTTTAAACAAATAATTAAAAGATTTATTTGTTAAATAAATTCTTAAGAAAAAAAAAAGAAAAAAAAATGACTCAAGGTCCCTAAACTATTGCTTAGTCAGCAAGGTCCCTCAACTTTTGGCTGACAAACACCAACAAAGGTGGTTGAGGGACTAAAAGTGAGCATAATACAAAAGTTGAGGGACCGTATTTAGTCTTTACTCAATTTAATTGAATAATTGTATAACTAGCTCTTTGGCTCGTGTGACATATAAGACTATTGATTTTAAACGCTACTCCTTATTGATTTAAAGGAAGAGTGTGACATTTGATTTATTAGTTTAATTATCACTAGTATATACATATGACATACTAGGTATAGATTGAATACCGCATAATTTATAGACAATCCTACATGAAATGTAGATTAGTTATACTGATCATAAAAATAATATTGGAATTAAAATACTCTTAGCAAACAAGTTAGACTTGAAGAATTGGGTGATAATGAGGTCTTGAAATTGATGCTTGGATTCTAGGTATGAACTAGACTATAGACCTATAGTCCTTACATTCATTTTTGTAGTTTATTCCCCTTTGAATGTTTTTTTAGGATGCCCATCCAATTTTTCATTTCGACTACATCCGAATCCAACCCAGGTTCCCCTTTAAATATTAGTTACATTGTAATATTTCATATTTGTACATTTGTATTAAGTTTCTCATAAAACTCTGAGCATTTTCCAATTCATTCTAATAAAGCTTTACGGAATTAGGCAATATAGATTATAGCCTAAAAGAACATGATAACATGTCTTTTTTCTGTTCACAATTTACCAGCTTCATTTTTTTTAAAAAAAAAAAAAGAAAGAAAAGTTATTGGCATGCTAATAGAACATAAATTAGAATACATACAGCTATGATCACTCAAGGTTGAGTACTTCATGTTTAAGCATTGCGAAAATCGCCAACTTTAAATAATGCTGAGGTTCATTTTTTCACTGCTCAATACTATGCAGTTCATTATATCCTAGACAATGACGAGCTGAAGACAATTCACCTCATCAATTCATCACAAAGTTATTAAATTGCTTCTGCCTATACGGGTTACCCGCACTAATTACAATATTTAGGGACTCTACCAATGGTATAGATTAGATATTGATGCAGCCAGATCCAGCACTGGGTTTGACATGATATTGTCAGACTCGGCATTTCTTCTCAACAGCTTCTTTGAGTTTCCTACCCAATGCAAAGGCCAAGGGTGGTGGAACTGCATTACCAATTTGCCGGTGCCTATGTTGGATGTTGCCAGCAAATTTATAGCTGTCAGGAAAACCCTGCAGTTGTAAATCATAGATGTTAAAAGACTTTTTAACTCACCAATTCGATAAAAATGAACATTCACAAACATTTATTCATTAACCTTGAACATAGCTTTTATATAGATCAAAATCATACGACTAGAAATGTGCTTTTAAGATGGTATAATGGTTTGTTCAGAGACATGGGATTCCCTCCTCTAAGAGACTAAGAGGGTATTGGAATTATGGCCTATAAAAGCATCACGGACAATCAAAAGGCTGCAATGACTTACTTGAGATCGAGCACATTCACGAACTGTGACTATTCTATCTTGATCAGGATGAAAGCACATCCCAACCTTGCCCATAGGCTGCGGATCAGTAATAGAGGTCGGAAAGTTTCCTTCCCAATCCAATCTTCCAAATAGACCCTTCCACTGGTTGTGCCTTTCTGCGGTGTTTGGCAGGCACCAAGGAACCAAATCAACCATCTGTCCAGTAGACAGCTTAACCTGCAGACAGATATATGTTTGTCAGGACATAAAGTTTCACTAGTTGGGCCTTTCTGAGGTCAGAAAACACACAAATGTGATAAGATCCTAACTAACAGTGACTACAGCATTCAGTTACAAACTGTTCAATGAAAAACATTCAAAGGAAGACATCAGCTATGTAAATATTTAGCAATAAGCTCACTAATTAGGAAGGTCTGATGAGAAAAGTACCTTCTCATCTGGCAGTTCTCGCCAGTCAGCACCAGGGCGTTTGGGAATTCTTTGGCAGCGAATTACGTTTAACTCGTTCATTTCTTTTGATATATGATCAGTTAAAGCCACCATATCTCCTCGGATCATCTTTTGAAACCAAGATATAGGTTCATTTTTATACTGTGAAATAAAATAAATAAATTATAAGGTGCATTTGCAAATTAGTGAAACTGATATGGGGGGAAATGCATGTCAAGCAAGGCGTCTTACCTCCATAGTTGCTAGAGAAGCCCCATTTTCTACAGCAGGGAGATCTCCAATACTGTCTCTGACAGTAATCGAACGAAAGGGGGCACCGATTGCTGTACTCCGCACTGCAGCATACTGAGTATTGCTATCTAGGGTGACCTTGAGCTCTGGACCAGCAAAAACATGCATTGGCTCAGGCCAATCAGGCAGCGCCTCTTCAGGAGATGCAGCCCAGATAAATGCACGTTTACGGGATTGGGAAACACCACAAGCTCCAGCTTCCAGAATACCAAATCTTACCTGACAAATTGTTCCACCATAATTTCAGAAGTAACACAGGAAGAATATGGGATATCAATTGACCTTCTAAAAGAAAATTTACATATCCTGAGAAACACATTCTAATTTCTGCCAGTCATAAGTACGCTAGTTCAGAGCAAATCTTCAGGGATGCAACCAAATACCAAAAAAAATATATAGAAAATTGACAATACAGCCTACCTGGTATCCCATTTCAAGAAGAGAAGCCAGGGTCAAACGAAATGTCTGGCCTTTGTTGAATGACACAAAATTCCTCACATTCTCCAAAAGAAAATATTTAGGCCGGAAATAATCAGCAAATGATAGGAAAGCTAGTATCATTTCACATTGAACCTTACTCCAGGCACTTTTGTTAAACCTATTCATTCCAGAAAACCCCTGCAACATAGTAAAATTAAGATAATGAGTATTTCTCAATACATCGGAAACTGAAAGTAGGGTTGAGATAAAGGAGACATGTGCATATACCTGACATGGTGGCCCTCCATTTATAAAGTCTACTTGCCCAGGCCTAGGTAAAGCATTTATTTCCTTCTCATCAAGCTTCTTTGCCTCCTCTGATGCTTCAGGGGTCGTTAAACAATCAGCTTCATCTCCACAAGCTGACATAATTGCACTGTACAAAACCTTTGAGATGAGAACTGATAGAATATATATATACAAACACAGAAGCCTAAAAGAAAGCATACCTAAGGATCACATTGCAATTGTTTATAAACACAGAAGCCTCTGGATGGTTGAGCTTAAATGCTTCACCAGCAGGCTCTTCATACTCAATAGCCCATTTGGTTTGTGATACACCTGTGGGCAATACCAGTGGAATTTAAGCAATAAAAAACATACTCTATTCCTCCGTATAGAAACACATAGTGACATAGTGAGATTCACATGTGCACTAAGACAAATTTAAGCAATGACAGAAAACTGCATTCGAGCTACCTGATTTCTCTAAACCTTCAGACAGACCACCACAACCAGCAAAGATATCAAGAGTGGCCAGCCGCTTCTTTGAAGATTCATCTTTTTGTTTGACAGGTTCCTCGTCCTCAGTTTCTATAGCCTTTCCCTTCTTCCTTCTCGACATGGATTCGTCAACCATTGAGTTAAGCCTCACATTGCTAGGCAGCTGCAATAGACAAATAAAAAGTTAGAAGGATGCTTATTGCATAGCCTTATAAAACATGTCGACACTAAGATTAATGAATTATTATTATGTTTCAAATTAATGCGGTAAATAATTTTATCTAGTTAAAGTATGTAGATAGCACCTGTTTAATAGCTCCGCTAACAGGATCATAAAGATGTTCACAGAAGAAGACATGCTCATAAACAGCAGGGTAGTTAAGTGATGACAGATCATTCTTTCTTCTGACTTGACACTTCCCTTGGACAGCAGCTACTGCCAACGATTGTATTTGCTCACTAAAGTAAACCTCACGAATGTCAGAACGATAGGCTTTCTCAGCTGAAATGTCTTCAGGTCTGAAATATCTCCTGACTTTAATTTTTACGGACTCGGGATCAACTTTTCGAGAAGCCTTTGGCATCACAATGTCTAAGAGCTGACAAATCACATAGGGTTTCAAGCCCACATTCCTGCTACTCTTAAAAGTTTCGCTGTCTTTCTCATCTTCAGCAAAATATCGTGGGGCTACATAGAAAAAGTCCTCAACATTGTACTCAGCTCCTTCGTAAACAAAGCAAGTTTTAGACGAATTAACCTTAAGGGATTTCTGCTCCTTCTCAGCCTCTTTAGTTTTGCAAGCAACGCAGACACCAGTTCCACTTCCCATTGTGTCTTTTGGGAGACAAATAAATGCACCTTTATCCGGCTGATAATAGCTTTTGCAGTAATATTCCAATGGCAATCCTTTGCCCTTTCTCTCCTCCGCATTTGTCTGGTCAATCTTGTCATTTACAGAATTATCCTTCCGGTGTTGATATCCCCATGGCACCTGGCGAAACTCAATCTGCACACTTTGTTTAACATCCCCCAACTCAAAGTCTAAGCAGTTTTCAGTCAAGAACACTTCTCTCTCATTAGCAGCAATCCCAAGAACTGTTTGAGATCCTCTCAGCATCAGTCGTCCATGGACCATTTTCTTGCCACCTGATTTCTCAAACATATATTCAACAAAATACATAGGAGGCAACTCTACAGATTCATCTGCTTCAATAAGGACACAACCCCCAACGACAACTAAATCTCCAAATACCTTAGCCTGTTTGTAGAAGGTCTCCCTGGCACTGGTTTTCAGAAGTGGCTCTCCTTCCCATTTAATGTCCTGAGATGAACAATTGAGCTTTCTATTCCCACTTGCTCTAAGTGTTTTGTCAGGTTTCTCAACAGTGACACTCTCTTCTTGGTCCTCTTCAACAATTTCTTCCGATTCTTCTTCCTCCTCCAGAACTTCTTCCTCCTTCAGTTCAACAACTTCTTCCTTGGACTCCTCCGGTGAATAATTTGAATAGAATTCTCCCCATATTCTGTTGATCAATCTAGTGGTTGTGGCTGGCATTAATTTCCTTTTTGCAACAGGAATCATTTTAGCCACTGGATTCAAGTTTGCACCTCTCCTGGTCACGGCCTTTTTCTTCACAATCCATTTTGTGTGATGCCTTGTAACCATTTTATCATAAAGTCCAGTTACGAAGGGAGAGTTCCGGATGGTATTATCAGGATACTCTACAAACTGTTGCAGTAATATCTGGCCATGGACCACCACATACCTTTCTACCATGCCTGGATTAGATGAGATAAAGGCAGGGTGGTCCTTTTCAAATTCTGCCAATCTTTTGATGATTTCAGCAAAGGACAGACGTGCCACACGACTCTGCTCCTTTAAAAGTGTAATGATGCTAACAGTAAGCCTTGCTGTTTTCATAACTGTTTCATACCATGGAGCATATAGCGGTGATGGCTTTCCAAGCCTATACCTGTAAAGACAAGTTACAAAACTCATAAGCACAATTATGACTCACAGAAGAAGTGGAGAGTTGCATAAAAACATCACCAAATAACTCTCTATGGCAGGGCCCAAACGATCCAATTTTTTTTTTTTACCATATTAGAAAATTGCAGCCAAATAAATGCAACATTATATTACCGGTGGTAATTCAAGGTTATCTGACTTAGTAAGGTAACAAAGATAAGAGAAATTTACAAGGATTGTCGTAGATGTGAAACCACGATAAACTGAAATTCATATTCAATGCTGGGAGAAGTTTTTCATCAAACAATGAAAGCATCCCAGCAAACATGAATATGTTACCCTTAACTCCTTAACTATCATAAGACTGGGCCCGGAAACATGATACTAGGACAAATGAAAGGTAATAACATATCAATTATAGGATTTATAACAATGAAAACATTAAGTCTCAACATTAAAAAAATCTAAGCTATATTCAAATAAGAAAAGAGGTATACCAGGCCATATCTGTTCTGATAGATATGAAGACCATGGAAGCTCCAATCTCGATCATCCATTCCTTTATGGAGCTCAAATAGATAGGAATTCCACCCACATCCTGAGCCTCAGAAGAAGCTGATGAAGATTGATCGTCAGCATCAAGACAAAAACCACTCCCATCATCATCTGTCACAATCCCTGACCCAAATATGGTAACATCAATGTCGTCACAAGGCTTCATTGGAAGAAGTTCCAAAGAAACTAATCTTGAGTCGGAGTTATAAAGTGACCAGTTATGAAGCATGCTTCTGGGTAGCTGATCTGGATCAGTGACATCCATGTCATTATCAAAGATGATGTACTCATCAGTCTCTTCATTGTTAGGTTTGTAGTAAGCAGGGAGGGGGTAGTCAATTGCAATCTCATCTTCATTAATCTTGATATAGTACTTGTTTGAACCAGTTTGGCGTCTTCCCTTCCTTTGATTCATAGACTTCCATTCCTCTTCTTCCTGTAACAATCTGGCCAATTTAGCATCCTCGTCCTCTTCAGAATCAGGCTTTTCAGACTCATTTTTCTTCTCCACATCCCCAATCTTTAAACTCCCACCAGAAGATAGGTTTACAGGAATTGTGGTTTCTTGTGCGTATGCCATATTCTTTTTACACTCATCACGAAGGGTGACAAGCACAGGCAGATCAGAAAACTTTTGATCTTTCTTGTTGGATGTAATGTCTAATCCAATTAGCTGGTTGTAAATGAACTCACCCCGTGAAATAATGAATTCTTTGATGGATGCACCAGGGGGGAAATTTTTACTACCACTCATTGAGCGAACTAGTGAAGCAATCAATTCATCAAGAGCTATATCTGGATTACCCCCTAGAGACCTGGACAATTTCTTGTAGACTTCAATGCATGCACGTGCCTTCTCATAGAAAAGTCCATAAATTTTCTTGTAGGAGGCAGCTGCCTTTCCACAATCATAATCACCTAACTCTGTGGATATCCAGATGGTTGGTTCACCATCTTCATAGCCAGAGATATCCCATGTTTCAATTCGACCAAAACCTTCACACCTTACTCCCTTGTTTTTACTAGGGTCACAACTAGGCTCTAGTGGCAAGATTACACCTGTAATAAACAAGTCCGTAACTTCAAGAATCTCCACTGGTTGTGCTTTCCCATCCTCATCATGAAAAATGAAGTCTATGAGACGGCGATTGGGTCTAGGATCATCATGGCCAGTGGTCAAGCCAATAGCAGCAATTTCATTTTCAACAATGGGCACCCTTTTTGTATCCACAAGATGATCTTTCTCAGATAGACGAAGATTTTTTTCCTTAAAGTTGGAACATGCTGCAGCACGCTTTGGCATTCTCCGAGAAGCCAATGCATTTCCCCCATTGGTCTCATTTCTTTCTCTTTTTTTCTGTTTTCCTTTTGAGGTTTTAATACTAGGCTCATTTTCTTTAGAATTATTAAAAGCCACATCTCCGGCACTTGCAATCTCTTTCGCCCCCATTCCTGGATACGTAAAGAAAGTAAATCATTTGATGAGAGAAACTAACTGAGATGATACCTTTACAGGCTACAATCTTTGACAAAAATGGGACCAAGCACATTCTCAAAACTACTAACTAAACAAAGGTAACATTGAACGCCTGATAGTACAATCAACTTTTAAATCCATGTAGTTTTGCTGATACATCCATTTAATATTAATGCATCATGCTTGAAAAAATATGAAAAAACAACTCTAATATAGCAAATTGCATGAGATAAAAACGTTACAAAAACAATTACAAAAAAATTACACTTAACAGTTTAGGTTGCTTCACTATTGGCGGTCTCTTTGTCTTACATTAGTTACATAAGTTACATGCATGATTCATCACAACTTTAACATTATACCAAATTCATTGACCGTTAGAGAATGGAAAAACATGCACGTGCACGTACACGTACACAAGAAAGAGTGGCAAACAAGAAATTTAGAAATGAGTGTAAATACAAGATCATAATTCATACATACCAAATGGAAAAAAGAAATAAAACGTTCAGCTAACAACTCAAATTACAAGCAATTTCTTCATCTTCTACGTTCTAGCATTTCTCATATCACAAATACTAAGTTAACAAATCAATTTCATAGAATCACCCCTTTTTTATGTATTTTAAGAATCCATTATGATGAAAGGTGAATGCTTTTCACACCATGAAACCAAAATTTATAATAGCCAAATAGGTAAACCCCACTACACAATCATAAAGCCAATACTAAGATCATCAATCGCGTCAAAACTCCATACACTAAGACACAATCAAGTTACCACACCCATTGAATTAAAACTCATCAAACCTTTATTTTAACCCAAAAACTCATCTCACTACCTCATGAACAAAACGAAAAACTCAACTTTGAATAAATTAAAATGAACAGCTTATTAAAATTCATCTAAAAATCAATTAGAATAACCCCAATTTTCCATCCGTCCCTTCCCAAATTCCTCCTCATTGCTCAAATTTCAATACCCCAAATCAAAAGTAATACAGCCACACAATAACAAACCAAAACAACCCCACATTTTCATAACACAATCACAAAACAACCAATTCACCAAACACATTTTTACAAATTAGATCAAAGTAAGAAAAACCCCTAATCAAAAAAACAATCCAAATGAAATAACGTAACAAAAACCAAATTCAATCAATAAACAACTACAACAACAACAATCAAAACCTTAATCCCTAATATGGGGTTGGCTACAAAAACCATGATTCTAGCAAAAATAAAAATAAAGATCCAAACTTTTTTATTTTACATTAATAATTGAAATGAATTCTAGGTTATTGAAGAAAAGGGTAAGACTACCTTATCATAAACAAAAACCCCAGCAAATTGGACAGTGATAAACGTACGGTGATGGCGACGGCAGGCAAAAGACCCACCAAGGAATCCCGGTGTGCGGCGGCGGCGGTGACGATTGCTAGGTCACAGGAGATTGAGAATTTGTTGATTCGTTTGAAGATTTTGGATAGAATTGCTGAGTGAGAAATGATGTATATATGTAGTGAAGTAACGCTTTCCCTAATATTTCAAATTGCCGCCATTTTTTGTAGGGTGTTTATGAAAAGAGGTCAATTCTCAAAATGGAGGGAAAGTTCCATTTTTCAGAATTATTGGTGTTTTTTTTCTTACAGAGATTACTTTGACTATGGATGGCTAGGTAATGAAAAATAACCATGGAGCTTGTTTTGAGCTTAAATAGCTAGGGTTTTCATAATTACGACGTAAAAGTAAGATAAAATAAATACGTAAACATATATACTATGCGATTGTGAATTTATGATAAATACGTACTTATAATAGATACTCTATACTAAGTAATAATCTAATTTAGGAAAAAAAATCAGCTGTCATAATAACTACAATATTTTGTTTTGTGTTATAATATCTTTAGTGCGAGTGTGATCGTAATAATAAATTACACGGAGTACTTTAAAATTTATATTTGGGTTTATTTTTATATTAAAAGGGTGATCTATGGTTTGGCCCACTGGTTGCCTAGTTGGACTTGGCTCATCTTGGAAAAAATGTGGGTTTAAATGATCTTTAAAACATATACAAGTATTTTTTAGTTAAAAACCTGAAATTGATCCAAATAAACCTAAATGGGTCATTTTGGCCCAATAAACCTGACAATCTTTTGCAATAGGTAATAACTAATCTCGTGACTAGCTATATATCTATGGTCTCTCGATACGCATTTAATTAGACAAATCAAACTGAATGTATTATCAAATCACGTATAAATGTTAATTTTAAAAGAAAAATTTATTTTTTTCATGTACAAAAATCGACATACCCATTTTCTCTCTCTAACTATCCACTTTCTCTCTCTATTTCTTTTCAGAACCACCATTATCAACAGGCCCGACTATTTGCCCGTGCAACCTGGCCCACTTTCAAAAACATGTACTACGTAATTATAGAAGCTATAAGTGTATACATGTGAAAGACATTAACTTAAGGGGCCTTTTGGCTGGGGGTAATCAACAAAGGGAATGGGAATCAACTGCCCCGATTCCCTTTGTTGTTGTTTGTTAAGCACTTTTTTTCATTCCCTTTACCCCCTTCATTCCCCTAAATCCTTCTAAGTTCATTCCCCACCCCCCTAGGTATTTCCATTCCCATTCCCTTCCACCACCACATCACCACCTTCCTACACCACCGGAAAACCCAACCCCCACATCACCACCTAATGACCCTCGCCGCCCCTCCCCGACCCTCGTTGGACCTTCTACGACCCTCGCCGCTTGTCCCCTCCCCCGCAAAAACATTCCCCTGGCAGCAAAAACATCCTCCACCACTCGTCGGAGGCTTCACACTTCCCCCATCCCTCGAAAACCTTCATCACCGCCCCTGTTTTGATTAAGCGATGAAGTTCAATTCGATCTAGGGTTTTTTCGGGCTTGATTGCGAGGGGCGGGGATGGCCGGAGAAGTGAGCCGAATGTTGAGGGAGGTTCGGCGAGTGGTTTGGTGGTGGTTCGGTGGTGAAAACGATGGAAAGTGGTTTGGTTGTGGTTTAGTTGGCGGTGGTGTGGTGGTGGGACTAGTGGGTCTCATTCCCTTTGATTTTTAAACAAACAACACCCCAAATTTTAGGTATTTTCATTCCATTCCTTGTCGTTCCCTTTGTTCATTCCATTCCGATAATCCCGTGCGAACCAAACGGTCCCTAAATGTTAATTGGACATTGCTTGAATATTGTAGTTAGATTGCCTATTATTAGATTGTAATGCAGTAGATCTTATTAATTTATGCTAAACTGAATAACGATTTATACGTATTTTATGTAATTATGTTTTAAAAAAATTATGAATTCAATCTTTTAGTAAAGGTAATTTTAGTGTTTCAAAAAAGTAAAGGTAATTTTAAATTTTAGGAACCATTTAAGTAAACGCTAAACCGTTTAATTCAATATTTTTTAAAAGAAAAGATTACAGACTCAATATCTTTTAATTTAAAAATATAAATGAAACTATATATTACTCCGTACATTTGTTTTGATATAAATGAAGTGGGTGTACTATAGCTTATTAATTCAAAGGATTTTTACCTCAATAATTTAGTTGTTGGTTTAGACTCTATTCTTGTATAGGATTAGAGACTACCTTTGCTAGGAGCTGAACACCACCCCAGCTGCGCAAGCTAAGTCTTGTACTTACCTATACATTGTAGTAAAATGTGAAGCTTAATTGCTAGTTTTATTATAGCTTAATTATATTCATCATATCATATACTTATGCCACTTCATATATACCTAATTACTGTAGTTTAGTTACAGATTCTCCTGATTGGATTCCTATGCCACTTCACAAATAGCCAGGTGGAAGACTGGAAGCTGCAACAAGGTCTAACGTTATCTATCCAAACTAACCTTGTTAAAAAGTCTTATTTTTTATTCTTGTGGTTGTTAATTAATGTGCTAATTATTTTTAGTCGGTGATATAGAGCATCTACTATCAATTATATCAATGATTAAAAGACCTTTAACTAACATCTGTAATTTTCTGAGGCGTGTTTGGTAAATAGTTATTTAAGCAAAATTAGCTTATTGACTATCAAATAAGTTAATTTAAAGTGTTTGGTGAAAAGCTTATTTAAAGAATTTGTTCCACTTAATAAGCTCTTTTATAAAAAGCTCCTGAATCCTATCTCAATTACCTATCCCATAATTAGCTTATTGGTATATCACATACTCAAAACTCAAACAAGTTTGAACAATCAGCTATTTACCAAACACTTTTATACAATCAGTTAATAATAAATCAATTAATTTAATTAAACAAAATCAGCTTAAACTTTAAGCTATTATTGAACACAACCTAAGTTTAATTAGAAGCTTATTAGTGTTGGATTAGGGTCATTAAATGTTCTTTAATTAGCTACGGAGTATAACATACATACGTAACCTATAAGATGCCTAATTTTGAAATATGCATGTAACTTTCTTTCAAAAAAAAAAAAAAAAAAGAAATATGCATGTAACTTAATTAGTTGAAACTAGACTTTTAGACATTATATCTACTAGATTCCTTCATAACGATAGCTTAATTAATTAGGTATCAATTGTCTCATTCGTTTGACAAAGAACATACGTCCGTGACCAGAAGTTTGCTTAATTATAACTAACTTAAATATGCATGCAAGTTGTTAGTTTATTTTCTAATTATAACATCATTGTATATGCATTCATTCAAATCTTTAATGACTACGTAGCACTTTGCATTCATTAGGCAACAGTAGTCAAAATTCTTATGTAACTAATGATGACATATTGCAAACGAAAGCTAACAGATAATAAGAAATACAAATTCGTGCATAAACTCGGGTGCAGTAATGGGTATGTACTTATGTACATCCAAGGGTCAAGATTAAATTCTATGTTATGTTTAAAATGTTGTTAACGTTGAGTATAGGAAGTTAGAAATCTTAGAATCAAGGATTTTACCGTTGTAACTCAACATATACTTCGTAACAAACTAATAATGAAGCAAACACACACGAGCATGATGAGTTTTCCCTGTTAATGCGTCGATGTTTAAAATATCATCAAATAGGATATTAGCTTAGGATAATAGGATGAGAGTTTTACAATGGTTGATTTATAGATAAACTATATAAATAGCTACATTGGTTATCCAATTGATTGATTGCGCATTGTAGAATATATACTCTCTCTTTTAATGACGAATTAATTAAGATATAAATATTTATATGAGCACAATTCTCTCCACTAGTACGTATTAGACTATATCTATTACGAGTATTATTATTATAAGCCAAGGCGGCTCGATCGGGTTCATCCTATCGTTGAAGACTGCATTATATTATTGACAGAACTGCATGGCTTAAGCCACATAATCTTATATACTTCTTATAAGATATAACACATAAATTGACCCTTGCCGTGGACTATACTACTATTTGTATTAATTTTCTTATTTAAAATTACATTGTATGATACTTCGTAGATGATTTCATTAGAATCCACTGTTTGAATGTTTGAATAAACAAGAAGAATTAATAATAAACAAGTGCATCATATTAAACTCAAAATATTCCTCATTGCTGAGCTGATCTCTCAGATAAATAGTGTTAGTGAAATCACTCGATAGACTTGTTCCAAATTGTTGATGAAATATTGTACCATATAAGACAGTGACATCATAAACAAAAGTTGAACTTGTGACTTTTCTGCTTGACATAAGATTCACATAATTAATAAAACCGTATTACCCTTTTATTTCATTTTACTTGTTTCATTTAATTGACCGACAAATTTCTACATAATTACGGAGTAGTCAAAAGAGAAAACTAAAAAAAATAAGCCGATCACACCTAGTACTCGTATAAGTTCATGAAAATCAAGAGATCCAAATTCCATAGATTTTGATCAATTTAGTTACCAAAAGAATAGTACTAGGTTGGTCCTTTGATTTATGCAAAGTGTTTGGCCACACGATCGACAAATCTGATCTGGTTATTATTGTCCTTGGTTTATGATAGTAACTTAGCTAAGCTTGCAATAATCTAGCACATGTATTAATATATCTGTAATTGACAGGTTTTAATAAGTAGTCCTTCGAACCATATTGACCCATAATAAGATTAGTGCTATCCAAGTTTTATTTACGATAATAAGGTTAAATAAGCTCAAATACTTTGTAAGTTAAATTTAAACATATTTAGATATGTGAAAAACAAATGATAAAACGCACCTTTAAATCTTCTAAAAATTGCTAAAAGGAAGTGTTAACAAAACAAGAGTGGACTATTTTAATACATTACTGCTCAATACTATTACAACTACTAACTACTTTTACTACACGAGACTACTAGAGCCCTAGTACTAACTTTTGATATAGCACTATAAACTAACAAAAGAACTAAGGAACTTTTGACTCGTATTTTGTGCGTACAAATCAATCAAGAGTTCAAGATCCTTATATCATACAGAGTATATATGTAACAACATGTAACACTAGGAGCCTGACGTAAATAAAATTAACCTCTCATAATCTGTCTAATAAACTCAATCATTTATAGTCTATGTTACAACATTTAAATTCATGTTCCTACAAAGCTTATGTCTTTTTATTTACATGAAAACTATCGCAAATTTTGAATTTTCTTTCCCGCCATAAATTCAATTTGAGCTTCCAGTATAAATTGAATCTTCATGTATTGATGTGGAGAATGAAGAATCACACTCATATTCAAGGTCTTCAAAATCCCAAAACTCTTGATCATGATCTTGGGCTTCTTTCTCTGGCATTTCCCACCTTTCTTCATCTATCTCCCCTCCCATCAACATCTCAAGTACCTATTAATAATTGATAATTAAGTACTAATTAATATAAGTCAATGAAGTGCTCGCGTAGTAAAAATAAACATCACATATCATATTAAAATCTGATGATTAAGAATATGATTGATGTAATTTTGTTATACTTGTACAATTGTTCGTCTATTCTCTTGAACTATATCTTCATCTTAGATAACGTAACATAATGGTCAAATATTCTACGAGCAAAAAATAGCATGTGTAACTATTAATATGAGGCGAATTATTTAGTAACAATTCCAAATTTTCAATGCAAATTATGCAATAATAATTGGGGTCTACTATGTGGAAGAACACAAACATAATATATCAAATCAAATAAATTATATATATATATATATATATATAGCCCCACAAAAAAGTGGTAATTAATCAGTTAATTAATTAGCTAGGTAGCAGAATTAGACAATCTAACAATAATAAAATAAAGTCACATATGATTAGACTAATCATAATCTAGTAACACTTGGGAGGTTGCACATAATGTAAAACATTGCTCGTGTCAAATTTTTTTAGGTTAGGTAGAAGTAGAACATCAGTTGCCTAATTAAATTTTGCTTGAAAAACTCTAAATTAAAATCATAGGCCACCAAACCATCTGGTAAGAAATTTTTAGCATTAATTTATAATTAAGTCATTCACTAGTACACCAAAAATTCACTTATATTCTTTCAAACTCAATTCCTACAAGACAAGAAAGTATTCCTTTAATTTGCATCTTAAATACAAGTATTTTTTTAATTTTCTACATTATACGTAGTATATGAGTTACTATATTATTTTATCTACATATTATTTGTATGAAATACCGATTTTCAGGAAAAGTGATGAGTCGAAAACTTACTTAAAACTCTAATAAGAGATTATTTGTATGAACACTGATTTTAAGGAAAAGTGATGAGTCGAAAACTCAAAACTAACTCTAATAAGAGGACAATATTAACAAGGGATTGTAAAAATCGCTTACTTATTTACTTCTCTAGGGTCTCTACTACGGACTTCGGAGTATCAACTACGCGTGTCATGAACTTATAAGATGAGTAGAGTACTTATAAACAAGCTAAGGGAGTATAACTCAGGAGTCAGGACTAAATTAATTTTATACTCTCTAAAATTTAAATGAACTAGCCAGCATAGCTTAGCATTAATTTTTAAATAACGCGTAAACGTATCATGAGATAGTATCGTATAAAGCTTTTTCGTTACGTTATTACCTCACTCATGGTAGGGCGCCAATTAGTTGATGAACGTATGCAAATAGAAGCAGCAAAAGCCATTCGTCTTAATTCCATTTCATTGTAGGCATCTTCAAGTCTTGGGTCAACCAATTTCTCAATCTCCCCTCGTTTAAGGAAAGGTTTAGCCTGTCATAATCATATATACATTTGACATTAATTAGATAAACAACAAAGATTAAGATTATATTATGTAATCACTATCTATATATTCCAAGAAGCTAAAACCCACAAGAAACCCTAAACATTAGTCAAACATAATAATAAATGTGCAAAAATACAAACTTCTATTTTCTAGATGACATGTAACATAACATAAGATATTAAGAATGGTAAATTGGTAATATCATATTATTCTTACCCAACTGCGTAAGCTTTGATGAGAGGCATCAACTGGTTTTTTCCCGGAAATTAGTTCTAGAAGGAAGACCCCAAATGCAAAAACATCTGTTTTTTCATCAACAATGCCATGGGAGAAATATTCAGGTGCCAAATATCTGCATAATCAAGCCCAAATTGAATCATTAGCATAATAATTAAGTCGGTGACAAAAAAGTTGATTAAAGTTGCCTATTACGACATGTATATCAAACTGAACCAGCACTTCTCATTGGTCAACCAGGCCAACTACACGGGCTGAATGGATAGGAAAAAAAAAACGTACCCGACCGTTCCTTCAATTGGGGCAATTGAGTGATGACTCCATTGGGTTGGAAGCCATTTGGCAAGGCCAAAATCAGAAATCTGTACTTAACCCCATGATGTAATGTTGTTAGTAATCATGTCATCCTTTTGTCAATGAAATATAGGGAACATAACAATAATTATAACAAGTACATAATTGTAAGGTGTACCTGTGGTTCAAAATCTTCACTTAACAATATATTTGTGGCCTTGATATCTCTATGAATAATTCTTCTTTGGCACCCTTTGTGCAAGTAATGTAACCCTTTAGCTGTTCCAATTGCTATCTTGTGCCTCACTTCCCACTCCATCGCTGGATTATTTTGATCTACATTTATTTGGGCAAATTCGAGTTTAACATAATGCCAAAATACTAACACGAGGAACAAAAATCTAGAATGGTTTTCACAAAAAGATAACATTCTTAACTCGACTTTTAATTTTAGACTTTTACTTTTTTTTTTTATAGTCGTAATAATCAATGGTTCAGATTAAACATCTCGAGCAAATGGCTAAGATTAAACCATCAAACGACTTTCCTTTTCCCTAGATTCATTTTCATTTTCACAAAAAAGGTTTTAGATTCATTATCAAATTACTATCGATAATGAAACTTGCCAACTTGAACTAGTAATACGACAACTAAATTCAGACAGAGAGGTCGTAACTTACCATGAAGAACAGAAGCAACAGAGCCTCTAGGAGAGAAGGGGAAAAGAAGATAAAGACCATTATCAATACAACACCCTAAAAGAGAAGAAACATTTGGATGAAAAACATGTCCAATTGTTCCAATCTCTGTTAAAAACTCTCTTTCTCTCTTCTCTTCATTGGTTGCCCTTGTTAGCTTCTTCACTGCTACCATTTCTCCATTTTTTAACTCTCCTTTGTATACCTCTGAATACCCTCCTTTTCCCACCAAATTATCTGTTCACCCACCAAAATTAACAACAATTAAAATTCACAAACCAAACTTTTTTTAAAAAAAACATACCCTTTACTCTGTTCGGAATCAGTTGTCACGTTACCAGTTCAAATTACACTATCAATGTGACTATTAATCCCGAACATCCGGGTTTTTAAAGATGGACTAACCTGAGGAGAAGCCATTGGTAGCAGCAAAGATTTCTTCAAAAGAGTAACATTTCCAAGTGGGTTTCTTAGGAAAAAGATGTGGTTCAATAAACTCAATCTCATTATTTCTATGCTTATTATTATTATTAACAATAATATTATTATCTTCTTCAATTCCAGAATCTTCTAAACTGCTACTGCTGCTTGTACTACGCCTTCCAATAGAAAACAACCTCTTCAAACTTCCAGATCGAATGTACTTCATTTCTCTGTTTTTTTTTTCTTTCTCCCCTGTTTTTTTTTAAAAAAAATTCCTCTGTTTTTTAATATTTTTTTGGAATTTCTGAAAATGTAAGGATTTAAGGGAACAGCATTATATGAAGAACATCAGTACAATGAAATAAATAGCTGCTTTTTTATTTTTTTGGGTGTGAAATTTTGGTTAAGAAGAGAGAGAAAGAAAGAAAGAAGAGATGAATGGAGTAATTGAGATATGAAGAAGTGTGAAGTTGGTAATGTTTAGTTGGTGTTTTTAAATGCAGGAGAGAAAGAGGGAGAATAAAAGGAGAAGTAGGAGGAACTGTTGATGTCCAACAAAGGTGTGTGTGTGTCTCGTCTATAAAATTAATGCCGTTTTCATTTATCCATATAAAGTAGTAACATGTACGGGTGTAATAGGTAGTGTACATCGTTACGAGTAGTGATAAATCAATCTTTAAGGCGTCTTGTAACAAGTGGAGTACGTTTATATTACCTTGCCTCTTTTATAGTTGGATTCCTCTCAATATTGATGGTAATATCGTATTAGTGTAATGGTGAGTTTATTATTGAGGTAAAATTAGATGAGTAATATTATATTTCGTATGTTTTAAGTAAAAGTAATTGAGGTGAATAAATATTATATTCTTTCAAAAAAAAAAAAAAGGTGAATAAATATTATAACTTGTCAAAAGAGATGATTATGGAGCTGATTCGACTGAATTTGTGCCAAATTGACGCAATCAATTGTTACAAGACAAATACATGTGAGTTGCCTCATGAACAAATTTACAGGCTAATCTATGCTTGGAATACGGTTGAATTGAGAAATGAGAAGATAACAATTTGGTAGTTCAACTATCATCAAATCCAAATAATTAAACCACTTTTTAAATCATCGTAAAGTTACTCTATTAATTGACGACATTTTGTAAGTTTTTTTTGTGCATTCACCTAGTCATTTTCCTAAGTAATGAAACAATAGGCAATAAGGCCAATAACACTAGCCATATAGATATAGTACTTGACACAATAACCCTAATTCTCTTTTTGTGAAAGGGTAAAGACTAAAGAGAGAGAAAGACAACACATTAATCTGGAAGAAAATTAAATGATTGAAGGGGACTTTGCTTTAAGGAGCTGGCAGTGGACCATCTATGTACATTAGAGCTCCAAGGTAAGGCTCCTCCAACTGAAATGAATTAATACAATCCTTTTTTTTTTTTTTTTTTTTTTTAAGTTTAAGAATTGTTTTAGTAGTTGGTTTATGTCTTGTTCCCTAGTGTTTTTACAACATTTTGGACGAATGCTATTATTTGTAAACAAACAAACCAACTGAATAGTTGTTACGTTTTTATAGAATTGAAGTAGGAGTAGTAGTTTGGAGTTTTCGGGTCGGAGTTTGGAGATTTTTATTGATCGTGATTCGTTGATATTATACACGAGTGAGACGTTATTAAGAAAATATCATTCTCAATAATGTTTTCACTTGCGTATATTTTGACCGTTGTTGAATTGGCTTCAACTAGTTCATATTGTGTTTAAATTAGGAAAAATTGCCCGTAATAATCCGACCTTTTGGCCGTCCGTCGAAAATAATCCCACCTATGGATTATTTTTAAATAATCCCACCTTTATACCCATTCCGCTATAAATGGTCCCAACCGGTCATGTAACCTGTGATAATAAGTTACTTGACACGTGTCGCCATGTTATTTGTCAAAAAATAAAATTAAAATAAAATAAAATTTTAAAAAAGTTAAATGTTTTTTTAAGAAAAACTAAAAAAAAAAAAAAAAATTAAAAAACACCACCAGCCCAAGCCTTCCCCGCCACCCCTAACACCTCATCCCGGTCACCCAGACCCCCAACCCTGGCGCCGGCGGTGCCTTGAACCCCCTCCCCTGAACACCCCGCCTCTCTCCATCACATAACCACCATCTCCTTCCCTCACGACAGCAGTCACAGCACCAACCTCCGTCGCGAAAGCACCAGCCCCCTACTCCAGAGTCAGCCACCAACAACTCGATCTGTCCACCCTCTCCCTCCCCCTAAACCGCCGACTCGTGGTCCTTCACCCCGAAACCACCAACCACCCTCGAAAACATGTTTCCCCGTCCCGATCCCAGTCCCTCTTCCCATCCCCGTCCAAATTCCGGTCGTTCCTCCCTTTGTCCGTCCCGATTCCAGCCTCTCTCCTTCACACGATTCCGGCCTCTCTCTCTCCTACCTCCGTCGCAATTCCGGCCTCTCTCTCCTTCCTCCGTCGTGGTGGTTTCATATGTGGGTGCGGTTCTAGGGTTTAGGTTGGGTGGTGGCGGGTATGGTGGTGGCTGAATTGGTGTTGCTTAGTGGGTGGTGGTGATTTTTTACTTTTTCTTTTTATTTATTTTTTAGACTAATCAAGAAGTGACACGTGTAAATTCTACTTAAAAAAAAAATTACCTGCTCAACCGGTTCTAAGTAAAATGGGACCATTTATAGCGGGGTGGGTATAAAGGTGGGAGTTATTTAAAAATAATTCATAGGTGGGATTATTTTCAGCGGACGGCCAAAAAGTCGGATTATTGCGGGCAATTTTTCCTTTAAATTAAGTGTCTATTTGTTATTGTTTTCACAGTTTTTTTAGAACTAAAAACATGATTAAGTAAATTAGAAATATAAATGATACTTAAATATAAGTTTTATCTCATGTTTGTTTTATACGAAGTAAAATATATTACAGTATGTGTCTTTAAAATTAAAAAGTAAAAGTTGTTAGTGTGCATGCATGCCTAATTGCCTAGGGATTCTTTGGGAAAGGGAAGGGGAGTTGTTGGTGTCGGCATAATTCTATTGATTAGTGTTTTAATTATAGGTTTGATATGTAGTATTTCGTATTTGCTTACAATTTTATTCTCTTTTACAATTGATGCTTTAGGTTGACAATTTCTTCATAATGAATGAACTAGCTAATTAAATAATTAATGAGGTAATAAGCTATATAATAAACGTTTAATTATGGATGTGATGTGATGACAGAACAAAACGGGCAAATTGTCAATTATATATCTAAAATCAAAGTTAATATAATTAAAAACAGTAAATTAAACATGTTCATTGCATGGTAGATGATGTACAAGTATACAACCATGCATGAAATCAAAGATACATGTCGTGATCTTTACCGACTAATTAACAATTGGATTATTGACAAATTGAAATCAATATGAATTTTGTCATTATAAAGGGGTGGAAATTTTGAATGTCTAATAAATCATCCTTATATAAGATGCATTAATAGTAACATTATTATAATATGTCATTGTCAATTGAAAGATGATAATACTAAATTGGTGTCATATAGCATTCAAAGAAAGATTCATTAATAGAGATTTAATTAATTATTTTACCAATAGATGAGAAACTTTTATAAATCATAATAAGCTTTTATGACGATAACCTTGTTTTACTAGTATCATAAGATATATAGTGAATTATGGTCAATTTGTCATTATTGCAACTTGAAGCAAATATGTGCATATATTGACAAGATTGCTAATACATGAAAATTATGTTAATATAAACAATAAATTTAGCGCGGTAGCGCCCGCCAGTTTAGATAGTCGATCTATATACATAATCTACACAAATTTAGAAAAACATTTAGTTGCTGAGTTGTAATATTTTCCAAACTTGTATGGCCTATTTCACGTGAGTTGATGAAAATATTTGTTTTCCTTTCAAAGGCGATGAACGTATCATTTCTTCTCAATATTGTATTTTTTATTTCTAACACTACACTTTATTATGCATTATTACACTATCTAAGAATGTAACCATGGTTACTCGTCAATTATATAGATGGGAGCCTTTAATTCAAATAAACTACACAACCATGTTTTGTTCTTTCTTTAGATTAGACTAATATAATAACATATGAATTGCAAGGAGCCAAGTAAAAGAAGAATAGCTTGATCTTGATAAAAGAACCTATCATTAAATAGCTTTCCATGTCTCAATTAAATTGACAACGAACTTTAAAATCAATCGAATTTGATGCAAGCTTTGACCTAGCTAGATGAAACTTTGACCTTGAACGTGTATTTCATTTCCTTTGGTTAGTTTAGTAATTTTACATCCATACATTTTGCTCCAATCACGTTAATACTTGTAATTATTATAAGCTAGAGTAAATTTTATTTACTATTGTTCATTTTTTTACTATAGTTAATTTTCTTACCTCTTGTTAATATAAACATCAAAAGACTCAAAGGAGTGGAGCGTGACGAGCATCTCAAAACAGTTGTAATGTTTTGCTTTAATTGCTAACATTAGAATTAAAATATGTTTAATACATGAATTGATGTTTTTAATACGAAATTAAGGTCTTAAGATAATAAGGATTCCAAACTGTATATAGCTTGTAGGATTCATGAGGTTATCACGCTTCCATAACAATTCTTTTTTACTACTCATAAGCTCTTAGCTACTTATCTCCTTTGCTATTAGTCTTATTACTACGAATTGAATGGTTTGATTTTTGGCAATATTTATAAATTAACCTTTATTTTGACTAACTTTTATGCTTTATAAATAAGAAAAATATGTTTACTGTGACCTTGTTAGATTTATCTTAATGTTTTTTTATTTATTGATAACTAACTAGATATATTTACAATTGAATTTACGTATTGATAAATGTGATATAGGAAAGCTAATTTGATATGGATGAAGTACTTAGCTAGTATGGTTGTGCGTAGAATTAGTTCTATTTGATGGTTTTTCGACGTGAAGGCAAAAAAAAAAAAAAATGAGAAATTAAAATGTAACATACGTAGTAGGATTTTATAATATGCTATTAATTTGTGAAAGGATCTTGCTAACAAGCATCTGAGGATGTAGATAAGTATTTAAAATATTTCTTAAAATGGTATAAATTTTGGAATGTATGTCAAAATAACACATGAATCGGTGTAATAATTTTTTTCAACTTTTTTTTTCAAGTTAATAACACTACTTTTAATCATCTTATCTAACACTCTGGTCATCGTTAACTTTTGTCGAAATTACAAAGTTACAATTACAAGATTAGAGAACTCTTCTTTTAAGGACAGATAGAGATAAATTAGGAGGGTTGGTAAGTGTAACAGTGTGATACCCATATTTTTGGTAATTATTTTCAATTCTTAAGTATAAGTAGTATTTGGTAACTATGAATGTACGTAGACGACTGAAGTAAGGCAACAAACGGTGTTCCATTAGTTCGCCAAGGTTTCCCGACGGTAACAAATTAAAACCCGGAATCCCCAAACTCACATAGGTTCTCCATCAACGAATATTTGTCGCGTTGTACCACTGCTTCGCCGAGTGAATCCTCGAACTACGAGTCCTGCAACAACAAAAAGTCATTTCGAGTAAATATATATAGTTGAAAATACCCTAAACTAACATAAAGTACAACGTCAATGGTGGGACGATTAGTCGAAGGCAAGACGAACAATACCGGCTTCATAGATTCGAGGTCTCGTATGCATCGTTCCAAGCATATGGCCAGGTCAACATTCCCGGCCTCGAAGTTATGACACCGTTATATTTTCCGCCTTGCCCCTGGTGAGATTTTTGTGTGTATTCTTCCTAGCGTCTGACAATGGACACAACCAACCTCAGGTCCGGAGAAGGAATCAACATTGAATAACTATATTATAGCAACATTGAGTTGCCTACCTTCCCCTATAGAGCTTTATATTGTACCTCTTGTAAAATCTTAGTGAATACCCGACTGACAGTAACACAATAATAGGTCAAAAACTTGTGAAAATGAGATAATAACACCCCGTTTTTTTGGTGGAATCCAAAGAATGGGTATTAATCTACATTTTGACACTATTGTTATTCTACAAAAAGAATTTTGTGGGCCCCAAAAAGGGAAAATACAGGAAAAAAGGCAGTGATAGGCAAAATATGAAATCTGCTGAAACAATCCAGAAGATGGAAAAAAGGTTGGGAATAAGAGGGGGTGGGTTTTTAACACTTTTTACATCCCATATTTCCCTTATTGTGCTTTTTTCGAGGTTCGAGACCGACACCGAGAATACGGTGATTGACCCCAAAACAAGGTGATTGGGGGACAGTTTGGGTTGTTGGTGATTGTTTACATGAGATATGATACTAAACATGAATAGTTTGTTCAAATATATCAATCAAGTCAACATAACACATCACACATCATATCAATCAACACACATGTGAATAGTAACAATGAATAGTCACTATTGTCAAATCAACACACATGTAAATAGTAACAATGAATAGTCACTATTGTCAAATCAATCATCATATCATATAATGTGTTCATTTCCATTACTATTGTCAAATCACATCACTGTTATGATTATATCATATCACGTCACTATTTTACCCATATTACATCACTTATACAGCATAATTATACTTTTATGACATCATTATTATCAATTCATGTTATATTATGACATCACAGCAATAAAAATTTATTTTCATAATATAACATCATTAAAGTCAAGTCACATCACTTCTTATACACTACAAGAAAAATGTCTTTTCGTAGCGATTATTTTGTAGCGATTGTACATTCGCTGCAATATACAACTATGTTTGTGAAATAATTAAGGAAGTCACATCATTTTACAATCGCCATGGTTTTCCCATATAAAATGGATACGGAAAACATAATAATACATATCCACACTATTTTTACACATTTATATAATTTTGAGAAATCGTATCATTTACAATCACCACTAAATCCCAAAAATCGATACGAAAAGCCTTTTCTACACTAAATATATAAATATTGTTTGACAAAGAATACATAAAATATGTCATAGCTTATTAGGGAAACATTTAATATAAGAGTTTGAGATTGCACGTTCGAATCTTGTAAAGATCATATATATGCATGTTTTTTTTTTTTGAAGAAAATGAGTTCAACATTTATAGCGATTGTAATCGCTACAATAATCACCACGATTGGATGTAGTTCTTCGTATCGATTATTGAAGCCAACCCCAGCGATATTTAAAACCACTATTAAAGGCTAAGGCAACGGGGGATATTGTATCGAATGACCATTCGTTGGGAAAGATTTTTGTTGCAATTACAATCGATACTAAAGGTTAAAATAATCGCTACGAAAAGGTTATTTTCTTGTAGTGATATACTTTGATGACATCATTATAGCCAAGTCACATCACTTCAATAATATACTTATATGACATCACTATAAATATATGACATCATTGTAGTCAAGTCACATCACATTATTACACTTATATGACATCACTATATTTCATGAATTTCAAAATAGAGTTAAAACTTAAACTTGGTACTTTATGGACATTTTTATCGGTGTCTTATGGTTTCAAACCTCCTTATATGACCCCAGGAGTCATCCAACACATTCAGTTCAATTTTTGAAAAAATGTCAAAAAATGATCCGAAATTCTGTATTATAGCCTTTAATTTTGGAAAATTTTCCACTTACTTTGACAGGAAATAAAAATTGTCGAGATGCTTACCATGGACCCTAATACACCACGGGAGTCTATTTGGGTGAGTGTAACCATCCAATATGCCTTTAAACAGTTAATTTACCCGTTCAAAACTTGCACCGATTTCGTGAACTCAAGCCTACCACGGACATTTATGACAACATATAATGGTCACATATGGTTTCAAACGGCAATATATGACCCTAAAATGTATCCCCTAAGGTCTCAAGACTTTTCTCCACCGGGCCCCGTAACCTCCAAAATTCCTCAAAAAAACGTGGATAATAGCCTTCAATTTTGGAATTTTTTTGACCTTTTTTTGCTCGAAAATAAATATTGACGAGATGTTTACCATGGTCCCTATTACCCTCCAGGAGTCCAATTGGGAGGGTTGAACCATCCAATTTGCCTTAAAACGGTCAATTTACCCGTTTGAAACTTGCACCGATTTCAAGAACTCAAGCCTATCACGGACGTTTTTGACAACATATAATGGTCATATATGGTTCCACACGTCATTATATGACCCTAAGATGAATCCCCTAGGGTCTCAACACTTTTCGCCACCGGGTTTCGTAACATAAAAAATTCCTCAAAAAGCGTGGATAATAGCCTTCAATTTTGGAATTTTTTGACCTTTTTTCACTCGGAAATAAATATTGACGAGATTTTTACCATGATCCCTAATATCCTCCAGGAGTCTAATTGGGTGAGTGAAACCATCCAATTTGCCTTAAAACGGTCAATTTACTCGTTTTTGTACACGCCTCTTGTATTGGCTATAAGCTATCACGGGGCCTGTGCGTAGCCGGGTAATGGTCATATATGGGTCGAAACAATATTATATGACCCCGGGATGCATCCCGTAATGTTACGTGAAATTCCGACACCGGGTCCGACACCTCCTAAATCGCTTTGCCTTCATATTTTGCTTCCGTATATCATTTTTCACCCAAGATTATGCATCCAAGTACTTTCAAGGGTTCCCAAAGGCCTTTGGAGTCATAAATAGTGCCCGAAATCATTTAATTCATCCTTAATCATCATGTCTTAAGGGCCTTGGGAGTTGCAAATAGTGCCCAGAACCCGGTATGCCTTGTCCTTGGGTGCACATGTCTTGTGCACATGCCACACAGCCCCTTATACCTTCCAACATCCCAACACTTAGTTTTTGTGACTTGTCTTAATCCCGTACTTAGAATTTTTTAGCATACGAGATGCATCGCTAACCTCGTTTTTCTAAATATAGGTGTTTTTAGGGAATAGGGTTGGGGGGTGGGACGAAGCGTATTTAAGTCGTCTACTCGTCTGTAAAGGATTCAACCCGCCGCTCGGTAGAAATTGTACTTCAAGGTTGGTTTCGTGTTTGAAATTTAAATTTAAATAAGGTTTGGTGATTAATAATGTTTGAGGCTCACTAGTTGTGAAAACCAGAGTGTGGGGAGGTTTTCAAAGGTAAATTGATTCAGAGTCTGTTCCATTCGCCTTATTTTCACTTATTTCAAGTGTAATAAGTTTAGATCAGGAAAAATAAGTATTGATAAGGCTTATCTGAGTATAAATTTTAACTAAAATATGTTTTAATAAGGTTTTTAGATAAGTGAAAATCAGGTCAATTGTACATTTGTACACACTCTAAATATTTTATAATTTAAAAATAATACGAGAAATATTTTGTCTTCTTTAGATGGTCGGATATTATATGTACAAAGATATATTAGTTAAGCATTTCACCCTTTTAATTGGTTCGATAATCAAAGACCAATCTTTATATGTTTAAACTTAATTAGAATTAGTTGTGTAAAAAATAAAACTTAGTTAAAACACAAAGTTTCATATGTAGTCAGTCACACCGATTTAATTAGAGGTTAATCGGTTAATTAAGATTAATCTAGGTAGGATTACTCGGTCAATGTTTACTCAGTTAGAGATTACCGAGTTATTATCTTGGTGTGTTTTAGCCGGCCACACGACTCGTTAAAACCATCAAAGCCCTCCAAAATTCTCTCCAAAGTCCTCTCTTCACTTGGTTGTCAAAAAACAAAAAAAAAACTCTTCACTTCACTCTACTCTCAACCTTCTCTCACAAAACCATCAAATGGGCGACCGTGGCCGAGAGGACCGCGATCGAGACCGTGACCACCGCGACCGCGGCCGCGTTGACAGAGACCGCGACCGAGACCACCGCGATCGCGACCGTCGGAGGGAGGTAGACGACCGTGACCGTGACCGCCACCGAGACCGACGCTCCCGCCACGCCCGCTCGCGCTCACGCTCACCAGACCGGCGCCGCCGCTCCCGCTCACACTCCGAAGCACGGTCCCGTTCCAGGTCCCGCTCCGTCGAACGGTCGCGCCGTCACCACCACCACTCACGGAGGAGAGAGAATGACGACTACGATGACACCGACCGCAATGTCGTCTCCGAATTCGTAGAAGGAATTGCTAAGGAACAGAAGAAGAAGAAATCGGATCGAAGAGAGGATAGAGAGAAGAGTCAGAACAATGATAATGGCGGTTTTAATGGTGAAGAAGGTGGTGAAGATGATGAAATTGAGATGATGAAGAAATTAGGGATTCCAGTAGGGTTTGATAGTACGAAAGGGAAACCTGTTCCTGGTGCTGATGTTAGTGGTGTTCGTGCTGTTACGAAGCGTCAGCCTCGACAGTATATGAATCGTAGAGGTGGATTTAATCGTCCTTTGCCTGCTGAGCGTAATCGCTAGGGTTTCTTCACTTCTCAAGGTTAGGGTTTATAATTGGTTTTGTTGAAGTTGTAATTTTATTTTGTTTAGTTATGTTTTAGTTTGCTCAGATTATGTTTTGCTTGCAGTGTGAATCGTGAATTTTGTGATTTACTGTTTGTTTATTGAGCTAAACATGTTTGTGTGTAGTGAAAATCTTTGTCATCGGATTACTTGATTGGCCTATGTATTGAATTCACCGCGTATTCGAATCATTGATGGAAAATTTGTCGTGGAAACCAGGTTTGGGAGTGTGGGAGTGAGTTCTTATGTAATGTCTTTGTTTTTTTGGAGAATAATTGCACATACTGTGAAGAAACTAACAGGATTTTGAATGCACATAACTACATACCGTCACATATTCTGTTTGTTGGACCTTAATGCCTATAGGTGGGTGCTTCGGACAAATCACTACTTACCTAGGTTGCATCTTAGTTGTACAAAATGAAGTACTCCGCATAATGTCTGGCTTATAAGTTGCCTCTTCACTGCTGGTTAAAAATTGGGGCAAGTGTCCCAACAACTTCTAGGTGTTACATGTATTAGCTTTATGCAAAAGCTAATGTGAGGTTTAACACAAATTCATTAGGGCTTCAGCATCAAGGTTCAGCAGGAACAATGTCATCTCCATTCTATGCTCTAAATCCGTAATGATTAGTAAGGTGATTTAGTGCTTATGTGCATAATGTACACATGGTCACCTTGCATGTTGTGCCTTAATTATAAGCCATAAAACCTCGTGTGTTGCACCTTGCATGTGCGTTAAGTTCAGAACATAGGTTGTGGGCTCTCTTTTAGAAGTCAGGTTTTTCTGTAAGTATGCTGATTTACGCTATTGAATTGGACTTATCTCATTGTGCATTTTTATGGGTTCATTTTTAGGGAAATAGTGTCTGAACTCTGAAGTTTCTTCACTGTTCATACTAGTACTAAACTTGGTTTTAAAAAGCGCGCCTTAGGCGCGCCTAGGCGCAAGGCGCACTCAGACGCAGCCTGCTGCGCTTTAGCTAATGCAGGCGCAGGTACCTACAAAAGGCGAGCGCGCGCAAGGCGCGCGCCTCATGAGCTTTATAGTGATAGGCGCTGAATGCTTAATTAAAAGGCACGTGCTTTCTGTTTTTTTTTTTTAAATAAAAAAAAAAAGAAATTTAAAATACTTGACACAATCGGGGAGAGAGAAAATTCAATAGATCCCCAAATTACAAACCTTAAAATCCTAAATTAAGGAGAGAGAAGTCAAGGAAGCCACCACCAATCCACTCGCAGCCATTGGCCGGCCCCTTCGCTGCCACCAGCCGCCACACTTCCCAGCCACCTGACTGCTCCATACCAAGAAAAGAAATCGTTTGGCACAAGCTCGTTTAAATGGCATGGTCTATGTTATATATAATCGAGCTTTGCAACGCCGATAAGAGAGGCGAAACACCATTGACCCCATTCTTTGGATGATATTGATGAAAATAATGAGTGGCTACTTGGGAAAATGGATGAAAACTTGAAGGAATAACTTGTGTTTGAAGGTGATGACGTGACATGGAGTGCGGTTAGTAAAGCCACCGGGGCTAATGAGCCTTCCTATGCTACTAGAGGGGTATCAAGGGTTAGAAACAATGCTCCATCATCATCCAGAGGGAATAAAAGGAAGGGACCAATGGTGATTGATAATGATGAGGATGATGATGTTGATGATGATAGTGATGATGATGATGATGAGTGGGAGGAGGACATTGGTGAAGATGCGGATAATGAAGATGTTGAAGACTTTGATGTTGATTTGGAGACTCTTTAGTGCTTTAGGAAACCATCCACTACCCTATGTTTGCTTTTCTTTCTCTCTTTTAATTAAACTATGCTAATTATGTCTTACTCTAACTAGTCTTTAAGTACTTGTCTAATACTTTTGCGTTTTAATTAGTTATCGATGATTTTTGTCAAATTACGCTTCCCTTTATGCATTTATAATAGATGTGATATGTTGCTTTAAGTACAATATTAGTTTAGAAATCATTTGGAGGGTTTTAGGGTCGTAAGGTGCGCCTCGCCTACGAAAGGCGCGCGCCTGTGCCTTGCGCCTAGGCTCCAGGGACCTTTTGCGCCTTGGTGCGCCTCACGCCTTTTAAAACCAAGGTACTAAAGTGACACTCCTTTTGTCATCTTAATGCTCTTAACAAGCTTGTCATTCATCCTGTTCCTAAGCATTTCTTAATTCGTGAGGAATATAGAAATTCTTCAAGTTAGGTGTACATTGTCATCCATTTGAAGTAGAATGAATTTAGTGTCAATGTAATTGTTTTTGTGGACTCTTAGTGTTTCAGTTTTTGGCTCTCCTTATCTAGTGTGGACTTTGCAGCAAGGATTCTTTATCATATTATTGTCTGTATTAGCATGTCAATTTAAGAAATTAATAATGGCTAAGATGAGAATTTGGTATCACTTCTGCAGATTTATTAGGAAGGATAAAAAACAATTACGGCCAACATGATTAGACATAGTATGATTGCAACATCTGTGTTGGTGAGATATAAAAGATTGAAAGAAGAGGCTTAGATGGTTTTAGGTTATAATGAAGGAGGCTTTTAAATGCCGAGTAGCTGAGGTGAGCCCGTGTAAGGTAACAAGTCGTTGCAAGAGATTAAGAAACTCCCACTACAAAATAAGAAGAGATGGCTGAAGTGTAAGAAACTGGGCATCAGTGGGGTCATCCTCATTGATGGATGCCCTTTTTTCCTTTTGGTGTATGTCTTGGATTGCCTTATCATGAGGAGTGTTGTAGATTTTGTTGGTGATTTAAAACTAAGTGGAGGGAGGTAGTGAATATCTCAGTTTTCGATTTGGCTTTTTCTTTCTTTTCAATGACCCCAGAGAAGTTTAGGGATGCGTTTTTGAGTTTCTCCTTTATAAAGCTCTTGACTTGAATATAGTGGTTGGAAAATTTTAGGCTGGCATTGGTCAATGCAGATATTTGTACTTTAGATTGTTGTGCTGAGGTGTATAAATCTTAATTTCCCTTTTTTTTTCGGAGGTAATTAGAACAAGTGCTTGTTGGGTCCTTTTGGAGAGTATCATGAATGGGTGAAGGGATTTAGTCTTCACCATCTGGTTGTATATGCTAACCAAACTATATTTGCCAAGCATTCTTCTGCTGATGTTTTCACCCATGTAAAGTCTTTGTGGGCATGGCTCAGAAGGTAAATAACTTAGTGGGAAATTTTTAGCGGTAGTTTGGCACGGGTTTAGAGAGTATAGAAGAGATAGGTGTGTTAGGATTCAATGTGGATATAGAAGAAGGGGCTCCCAGTTTATGGAATTTTGTGTAAAGTAAGATCTCCTTGGTAGTAAAATAAATGGCCATGGTGTTTTTCTACGGAGCATAACTACTTGTTTTTTGTAATGGATTAGCCTAGGGGGAAGTTACACTCATGGTAAAGCAAATTCGTTCGTCATTACTAGCTTGGAGAAGGCTACCAATTGGTTAGAGGTATGAGAAGAAAGGAAGTGAGAAAAGCTATATATAGATTATTTGATAAGAAAATAAGAACATTGTTGTGAGTTTAGTTTACTTTGATTAATTTGTAGTGGGAAACTACAGAAGGTCTAGGATTGTAAGCCACAGTTTGATGATTTATTCACATTTAACTACAATCAAATATCAAACTTTCCACAAATTTTCTTCTTCTTCCCATTTGAATTGTTTCTGATTTAGTCTATAACATTCTCGTAGCCCAGATGAGTAGGACTAGGGTTGGTAATGTGGGATGCATTTTGCGGAACTTGTGGCTTCGACACTAGCATGTAAGTTTACCTCGGAAATGTCTCATTCCCCCTCCCCTTGTTTCTGGTGGATAAAATCAGCTACTTTGCTTTGCGAAGCCAATCTTTTTTTTTTAGTTTCCTTTAGCCATCCCTTTCATCTTCCTTTGATTCTTAATCCTCTTATTGCATCTGTTATGGTGCAAGAAGGCGAGATTTTTATATGGAACTTTCAATTGTGGTTTTGGGAGATACCAACGAAATGCACTGTCTAAGATATGTGACTTCTGCATTAAATACCTGTGGAATTTTAGTCATTGACTAATTCTTTTGCTTCTGCTTGGAGACATCAGACAACTTAGGCAATGCAAGTTTAATCAATTTTTTCCTTCTGGATGAGCAGCCTTCTTGCCTGGCATCTTTATCTATATGTACTTATCACTTCCTATTGCAGTGTGAGAGGGCGACACTGTTTCATAGTATATCCTTATAAAATAGAGGAAAGTATGGAACTCGCACTATATTTGGCTGTTTAATGTTCAAAAGTCTCATTATAAGACTTTTTAGAGTTAGATTGGTGTTTATCGTGGGAAAATCTTTTGTTGCATATTATATTCTTATAATGTAGAGGAAATTAGGGAGCTCGCTATATATTGGGCTGTTTAATGTTCTAAATTTCCGTCATCTTATGTATTGAGTTTTGGATTTATTCTTGTGGATTGGAATTCTTATATATTGAGTTTTGGATTTATTCTTGTGGATTGGAATTTTCTCATTGTATTTGTTTACTTAATAGTTTATGTTATCCCATATGATGATGGTTACAGACTTACAGTAGGATGACATTTCTATGATGAAACAACTAGTTAAAACAGATACTATACTTGTGCATGATGTTATTAGATATTATTTGGCAGGCAATGGATATAAAAAGGCAAAGAAATATAAAATTTATGGCTGAAGAACCGTGGATCATCCTTTCAGCCTTAAATTCACTTACCAGTACACCGAAGTATTCAATATAAGGAAAGAAGGTGTGTTCCACAACATCGTGGAGACATCAAATAGAGAGATTGATGGAAGAAGCTCATACTTCTCCTTCTTCAATGCGTCCTTGAGGAAAAAAGTTGTATAAGGACATGAAAAGATCTTTTAGTGGTCGAATACGAAGAAAAAAGTGGCAGTGTTTGACTTGTCAAAAGGTGAAGATTGAACACCAAAGACCATATGGGAAGGTTCAATCCTTAGAGGTGCTGAAATAAAAGTGGGATTCAATTTCCATGGATTTTGCTAGATTGGTTGTGTGGAATTTCAGAAAATGAATAATGTAGAAAATACCATAGGAATTTAGGAGAAAGAGTGAGGAAAACTGTGTTGGTGTTTGTGGTTTTTTGAAGCCCTAATGGTGTTATGGAGTACGGTAGAGGAGGAGAGATAAAATTGGTTTAGATGGGCGAGATGGGATTTTTGTATTGTGGTTCCGAGGAGATAAAAGAGAAGAAGGTGAATTGATAGTTTTGTGTAGCTTTTTAGATTAAGCATTTCTTTTTTTTTTTTTAATTTTTTTTTTATTGAAATCTTCTCCATTGGAGCTCTATAAGTGATGGTGTGAAGAAGATTATGAGTTTAGGATAAAGAAAGAGGAAGAAGGTGGGATTCTGCACCAAAAAAAAAAAAAAAAAAAAAAAGAGGAGAACTGGTGGTAGGGTATTATACCTCAAGGTGAAGGTGTGATGTGGTGCTGTGGAGTACGGTAGTGGGGAAGAGAGTTTGGTTCTAAAAGATGGTGGAGAAGCCATAGCAGAAAGAAAGGTGGATTGTGGGTAGGTGAAGGAGATGATTAGGAAAATTGTGCTTTTGGGGATGGGTCACTTCTGTGATGTTTCTCTCTTTTCTCATTAGCTACTTCACTTGCATAGATTTTAAAAAGGAGGGTGTATGATTCCACTTGCATTGGTTTTAGGAAAGGAGGGAGTGTTTGTTAACAATTGTAAATGTTTATAACTTTACACGTTTATACTCCCGGACTATATTTTGAAACTTAAGGTTCTGCCCCTTGAAAAGAAAGAGAAGTTAAAGGTTTTTAGAGTAAGTGTAGACCAAACAAAGGCCCTTTCTCAGTGTGTTTATGTATAGCTATTGGAGAAACTGTACAACCCTTTTGGATAAAGCTTTTTTAGATTGTGGGAATAAGGTGGATCCCTCTATTCTTGCATTTGATATATTTCTATTTCTATAGCTTTTGGTCTATAGAGCCTTTGGGTCCCCCAGCCCCCCCCCCCCCCCCCCCCCCCCCTCTCCTACCAAAATAGTTTTTGTGCCTGTGTGTCTATCTATGGCTTTAAGTTAATGGAAGAGGAATGGTGGCACCTGAAATTGTATGTAATAGTGCTACAGTCTATACATGTCAATTGCTGGATGTGATTGTACCTAAATACCTAATGGTGCAGTGATGCACAATATATTACATTAAAAAAAACTTGAATATAATTTGTTCTAAAAATCGCGTTGGACTGGAGGCTGATTGAGACTTCACCTAGTTTAATCTCTACAAGCATATTTTCATATGCAATGCAGTTACGAAGGTGGTACATCTAAATAAGAAAAAGCCATGCTTGCTGCGGGTAGGAGGGTGAACCCAAAAAAATTTCCAAACTTGCTGAACTGGATATTCATGTTATATGCTTATATCCACTTGTGCACCTTGTGTCATTCATACTCCATGGAAGTATGTATACGCTCAAGGGATGATTCTGCTTTCTACATAGGATTGAAGGTGTGTTGAATAGAGGTTGTGGAACATTTTTTATATAGTAAACGGGGTTTCTGGAAGTTGGACAATCAGAACTGTCTTTGTACCATGCTAGTTTTAGTTGGAGTGGTGTATCTTTGATTGTTGATGCCAGTATGCTTTGTCTTCTTATATCTTTCCAATTATTAGGGACTATGTGATTTTGATTTTTAATCATTAAATAGTGCAACTACTTAACTAGAAGCTGATGCGATTCTGCGTTCCTGAATTTTTCTGTTTGATACAGAATTTGCAGTTACTTTCAGACTGAATGAAGCCTATGTAGCTTGTTTTGTGCATTTTGTAGAGTTTATATTTTTTGAAGATTGCAACTGCAGAATGAACGAACTTTCAAAACTTGCAAGGTAAACAGTCTTCTGAATGGTTGTTAACATGGACTTTGTGAAAAAATATTTACTTCCAAATGGATTGTTTTATTGTGAAGTTGTATGCTGGGTCTTAAGTGAACGATTATAATTGTTGTGATCATTACCCTTCTTGTTTGCGCTAATTGTCTATGGAGAGATCTGTTTAGGATGACATTATGTGACGGGCAGGGGATATGGAACAGTTGTAAGTCAAATAGAGCCTGTCCTTGTTTTTAGCTTGTCCTTTACTTGTTTCATTACAAAATTACATATGAATGAATCCATTATCATTCCCTGCAATTTGCGACCGCCTATCAAACGTGCAATTAGGAGTATGCTGAGTGATGAAATTATCAGCAATTAAAAAGGGTAGTAATGGGTATTGAAGGTTCTTTAATAATGTTGAAAAGGGTTTTGGTGTTGAAAAGTCCTAGCAAGTAATGTTGGAGGAAGTAGTTGGGCTTGGGCCACAATTAATTGGGGATACTGTTTTAAAAGGAGTGTCATAAGTCGGTATATATCGATATATAGTTATAGATTACACTTTATATATTTGTTCAAAAGTCGGCACATCATCATTTGGATGAAAAAAGTCTTTGGTAAGGTTTAGGAGGATTTTATGTACGACGTGATAATCCTTGATTGATCTTGTTAATGAGTGAAACTTCCTATTCCAGGTTCATGAATCGTGTTCATCCTTGGAGATTCTTGACTACATCAACTAGTAGCGAAAGCCAAGGTCAGACGGAAATTTACCAATACTGTTGTAATTCAGCAAGGGATTGGAGTTCTTGAATATGTTGTGACAATAGAAGTTAACAAAACACTGCTGTAAATTTCAGCCTTGTTGCTTGATCATGCAGCGTCCCAACTCTCAGCTCGATCTATAACCCATATATGTCATTTAGTCCCTATTGGAGTAGTTGGTTCAAGAAACCCCCTCATCCAGTAACGTTGTTTTGCTAGTTTAGTCTGCTGGAATGATCCGTCCGTAACCAAATATGCTAATGACAGTAGTACCTAGAAGAGAATCTTGTTTTCCAGTGGTTTGCCATTTGCGCTTGGGCTACGGCAAACAATGAGCAAAGACCCTTCTTTGATTTATTTACGTGCGATTATCAGTTTATCACTATGGTTACTTTGAGAACAATATTATCAGATTATCAGTTTATTGGAGCGTATCAATAATAATATGGCTCAATATACTTTACCCATAACTTGGTGTTCATGTTACTTCGTATAATTAAGCATTAAGAAGTAGAGAGACATTTTTGCTGTATTAATAATGTTGCAAATAAGCATTTAATTTGGTTTTAAGATTAATACTACTAGTAATTTAGAAATATATGACAAAATAACAAGAATACTAATCTCATTTTTTATCTCTGCTTTTTTATTTTTTAATCTTCAACCATGAACGGACTTTTAGGCCTAAAATTTACCAACTTATCATCTTTTCCGCATAGACTAAAGATAAGAAATTGTAGAAGAGGACAAACTTTAATGGTTTACCCAATTGTATAAAATTTAATCTGTTTAAAATTCACTTAATTAGACAACCCATTCGGTGCATTTGATTACTCTTTTGTCTATATCTCAAGAAAAGATTTCCATACCTTCTAAACTAAACACCTTATTAGGTGTGATTGGTTTATATATTCTTTGTTTAGCATCACTCAGTATCCTATGTATACTTGGGTGTAATTTTTTTAAAAAATTATAATTAATGTACTTTGTAGTACAATATAGGTCGTAATTTTTTGTAAATTTATCATCTAGATAATATATGCATGTATAATACATTTAAAATATTAATTTAGATGATATATTTAGACATTGAGGACATCCGAGTATATAATTGACATGTTTAAAACAAATTAGTGATGGTGTCCGTCCTTTCCCCATGACGTCTAAAATTGGGAAGAATTGGGTGCTTTGAATACGGAGCATCTTAGCATCATGTGATTGGAGGGGGTGTGGCATGTTTCGCTGGGCAGTTACTCATATTATCGGTGAATCCGTGAATATAAATGCGAAAGAACCTGATTCACAGGTCTCTTCAAATCAAAGAGATAAAAAGGGAAACTAAAAACATATTTTTTGCCTTTCCGAAAAAACAAAAGTGTATTTCTTTAGTTCTTTTTATACCGCTAAAATACAATTTGGTCTGATTTGGTTACGGTTCAAACTAATCTATGTACAGCCCTACATGCAACCATTTGACTTTTATATTATTCATTTTGACTAACATTGATAATTTATACACCGTAGTTAAGAAAATAGGGTTATATGTAGCCCTAAAAAGGGTTATATATAAGCATTTAATACACTATAAAAAATGGTATAAATTAGGAATTTATGACAAAACACGCGTAAATCAGTGCAGTTGGTGTTTATATTTTCATGATTTTCTAACTCCACACAATTTTCTAGTGCGTATTTAATGCTTATATATAACCCTTTATAGCATTTTCCAAAAAAATAAATAGTCAGATATGTCAAATGTAGTTAGATTCATCTCGATTTATACTATGTTTAAATTTTAATATCAAACTAGTTTTTGGGCCCAGACGATGCCCCGGATTATAATCTGAAATTGATCATTAATATACATTCTATGTAATTTACTCCATATGATTCAATTTTATTGTAAATAAATTTGTTGTTCATATTGTCATTGCTACATATTAATATTCTGTATTCAAAAGATTGCATAAAAAATCACATAATATGGTGGTAAGATACTTTTAGAATTAAAGGTTATGAGTTCAAATACTTCAAATCTTAGTTTTAGAATTAGAGGTCGTGAGTTCAAACATAGAGTGCAAATCTAAAAGTACTGCAGTCATTCTAAAATGAAGTAATTGCTCCTTCTATCAAGCATATAAATTGACAAGTGGAACTTGTTTATGAGAATGGCAAAAGTTGATTGGGAGTATTTTATATATACTGTTGACCCAAATCCTAAGCAAGCTACATGTGACTACACTTTTTCATTAATGGTGGTAAATCTCATGTCGAAAGTTGTAACTTCTCAAGTTCTTTGGTGATAAAAAAACAGATGGTTGTTTGATAACTTGACTAATTCAACCAATTCAAATGCATGTGGTTGTTTGGATGCACCAAATTTTCATGGGATCTCAAGATTTCTAGGAAATACATTTTGACTACGAAATACAAGTATGTTATTTGATTGACCAAAAAATTACATTGGAGGAATTTGAAATTCTTACATAATGTAGGAATTCATTCATCAATCCCTACTAGGTCATTCAAAATTCCTAAGAGCAATTTTTCTGGTCCATTCAAATACATCTTGGCCGTTATTACTTGGTTTGATTGGTTTTATTTTCGATTTCAAGTGTTAAAATCCAACTAATTTCAAGTCACATTCTTAATATTTTGATCGGAAACCTGATTGTGCTCACCTATACGACTCAATATAAGATATAAATCATAAAATAATACAAATAAAAGAATCACATTTAGTGAAAGCAATACTAGCATGAAAAAAGGAAGGTTTATATTAGTAATGGGAATTAGCTATTCTTGGATTTTGTATAAAGTCCCTATCTCCACCTGCCCATTGAGACATTGGAAAGAACAAAAAAATAGAGCACAGCTATTTGTTTCCCTTCCAATGAAGAACCTACCAACCGCTTTTTTCCACACAACAACTAGTGCATACTATTAAATATTATTCCATGATTTTATATTACATGATCAACTAATAATATTATTGCAACTAATAATATTATTGCAACTAATTAAGGCAATGCTTGGCATGGTAAGCAACTATGGAATATTATTAATACTCTTATAACCATCATTCATCCTTTTTTAAGGTGATCATACAAAGCTTACTTTTTGCACCAAATCAAAAATATATAAAATTAAATAAAAATAAAAACTTTATTTGTTTATTCATTTTATTACTATTATGTCTCTCTTGTGGTAGTTATTTGTGGGGTATAGTTGAAATGACAAAAATGCCCCTCTCTGAGTCTTATTGTGCCAATTTACTAATTCTTGTGGGAGGAATTGTCGTCCTCTGATTGGAGGACAGAATACCAATCAATATATGTGATTTTAGAGGTGCAAAAGAAAGTTTAATGAGTTAACAGATAAAATAGTTGAAAGCAAAAGGTGGTGTATAATGATAGGCTAATATAGTATCTTTAATAGATAGTTATATATAATTGCTTAACGCCATTTTCATGAATTTAGGTGTGCCCTCATTTCAAAAAAAGGAAACTAAGATATGGAGATTAGTGCATGCAACTGTTTATATTTTGCATGCTCTTTGACATGATACCAATAAAATCTTTAGAATTGTATTACTACACTAGCTGACACAGTATAAGGATCTCAAGGAGTGGACGGATGGTTAATTCTTCCATCTCCCCCCGAGTGACAGGGATAGGGATTCGATCCTTATCCCTCTCTCCCGTATCTTAACTTTTAAAAAATAAATAAAAAAATGTGGAAAGCTAAACGTCGCCCTCGAATATCTAACTAACGCCCGCAAAATAAATTAAAATTACAAATTTACCCTTTTATCAAAAAAATTACCCCTCAATTTACCCCCTCTTCATACTACCCACCACCACCATCACCTCCTCCTCCTCTTTTAACCACCAACTCCTTACCTCAGGTTTCATAATCTACACGGCCGCGGGCCCGCGGTAATGACAAGTGAGGATAGAGGGAAATCGGTCGCTGACGGAGAAAATGTTTTATTATTTTTTTTCTAAATTCGCGGCAAACGCCTTGATTTTTCGCACGTCCTAGGCTCAAACGCCTAGTTCCTGTGAACAACCGTGTGGTTGTATGAAAATTTTGAGTGTTTGAGGTGAAACGCCTAGTTTTTTAGAATACCCTAGGCTGAAACGCCTAGTTTTTTCGAATAGCCTAGGATGTTTCGAAAAAATTAGGCATTTCTGCCTAGGGGATTCTAAAAAATTAGGCGTTTCAACCTAGGGTATTCTTAAAAACTAGGCGTTTCCTGGTTTCGAATTTTTTTAAAAAAATTTATTGCGACGTACCGATTCTATACGATTCGACGAGCCTTCTACGAGCGTCTAAGGTTGTGTTTCTTGTACTTCGTCGTTGTCCATAAGATCTAACGAAATTTTATTATAAGGATAAATACGTAATTTTATTTTATTTTGCGGGCGTTAGTTAGATATTTGAGGGCGATATTTAGCAACCCCAAAAAAATCAATTGACAATAAAATTAAACACAATTTATACAAGTACATGTACTACCACAAATATAATTAATTAAAAATTGAAATATTTTATAAAAAAATAAGTTAGTTGGAAAAATATATTAATACTATTATAACAATATACTGACACAAACAAAATGTTCAAATTTGATAATACTTGTAGACTGTAGTATATATAGTGGAAAAAAATAAAAATGTATGAGTAATTACTTTAGCATTGAGGGAGTACACTATACTCTCATACAACTCGAAGGAGGCAGGAAAGGAACGTTTCCCCCCAAAACCCAACTTTAGGTCGGCCAGGTGAGGTCTTATGTTATAAGGTTTCGAATTTGTGCACAATGTTCATTAAGAATTACCCCTTTAAATATTTGTATACAATACTCATGACATACACTAATACTGGTTGCGTATATAATACCTCTCACAAAATGATTCATGGAGTAGAAATTATGATACTAAAATATATGGTTCAATGTATGTTATCAAGTATTTATGATCTATACAACTAATCAAATATTTTTATTCTTTATAATTGAAAGCTAACAATGAGTAAAAACTTTGTACTCTTTCATAAATGTATGCATCACAAATTTATAATGCTTCTAATTTTAGAATGATAAATAAAATTAACTATCCTAAAATAGTAACTCATCAAGATTCACTACTAACTACTCTTAAATTGGATAAAAAGTAAGTTTTGTTTATTACTCTTAAAATTGATACATAAATAGTATGACAATATGTGATTTTACTTCTTATGGAACAATCAATTTTTTATTTAGCTATAAATTATTACGAAGTAGTAAAAAGCTGCTAATTATGAAAAGATTGAATTAAATTCCCATAAGCATTTACATTATATGTTATAAAAATTATTCATTTGTCATCATTATAGCTGTGAACTTGTGGTCCAATTAGTAACACATTTGGTTTGTGATAACATATAGAGTATATATAATTTAAGGCTTTAAGCTAGTAAGAGTACAAATTCATAAACACACATTATATTGCATATCTCATGTACTAATTTCATTACTGCACACTTTTATTTGTATAACTTTATAATGTCTTTTATTCATCTATTTATTTAGGTAGGGATAGATGAAAAGAAACAAAGAGCTTGTCTAAAGCAAAAGGAATGAACAATTGAACAATGATCTATTATTCATTTTTTTTTTTTGGTGCAAATGATCTGTTCATTTACTACTCCATATAATTTTTTTTTTTGGAAAATTGTTTACTTAGTATTTATTTAATGTTGTAAGGTTCTAAGGGTTTCTTATTCGTTGTGTTTTGTGTAATTAAAAGTTTGCATCTCACAATTTTGTATGAGACCAAGCTAGCTAGAATGCTAGATGCGCCTTGAAAACAATGTATGTATTCTCTTACTTCTAAGTTCTAACCCATTATTCTTTAGGAACCTTAGCTTGGTATATTATGAACGTACTTTTCCTTGAGATAAACAAATCATCCATGATATTTGATACTACGACATCTCTCAAATTTTTGTTTTACTACCTTTGACGTAAAGTAATTAAGGGTCTTATGTTTTAATTTAAATTTGCTTATTGTAGAAAGAATAAGTTAAGATAAAACTAGTTCAAATTAAATAATGTAAGTTCAAAAAATAAAAAATAATGAGTTAAAAATTTTAAGTATTGTTTTTTTAATTTTTTTTTACATAGTTCAAATAATTAAGTTTGGGTAAAATTAGTATAGTACATTTACAAATAGATTAAGACAAAGTAGTATAAGTTCATATTATACACCCCTTGACCAAAACTATTTAGAAATAAACTCAAATTGTTATGTTGGGCGTGCTTTCAGTTGAGATAAGCAAAGCATCCATGATTTGCAATACAACCTCTCAGAATTTTTTCTTACCTCCATCCTATAATACGAGTAGCATCTTGACTTTTTTTTTTTCCCTCTCTTGCCAATTATCACGTAAATTATTGTTAAACATGTATTAATATAACGTTTTTTATTATAACATCAACTCTACAATAATTTTGATAATCATGTCACATTTATATGTATAAGCTATTTTAGAGCATAGAGAACGTCTTGTATAAATAAAATATTAAAGTTAATTCTTATTGAATAACAAGAAAAATACCTTGTATAAATAAATTATATTTAAGCTAATACAGAGTACTTGTTGAAAAAATGAATATAAAATAGACAAGACTCCTAGTATAATTTGTACTCTACTATCTCGTAAGTAATTTTTTTGAAAGGACAGGATTATCACTTAATTTTTACTGAAATGAACTATTCAAATCTCTATTACTAGTAATTAATTTTTTTTAAAAAAGTACAAACAACAGAAGAAATTAGGAGATAAATAACGTTGAAAAAAGAACAAAAATAAATAAGAAGAAAAAAAAAAAACCAAAAACAAAAACAATAAAAAGAAGATGACATGCAGCCGCTTTTATTTGGAGGCAACTCTTTTTCCTCTTCGCACCCCATTCTTTTCTTTTTCTCTCTCCTTCTTCACGAGAATTGTTTCTCTATACAATTCCTTAATTTCCCATAATTTCTCTATTTTTATTTATATATAAATATATATATATATATATATAAAAAAAAAAAAAAAAACAAAACCCCAAGATTAATTTATCACTTTATTCGTACTATTATATTTATTCTTATGATTATTCAATCCATGGAGAATCCATTTTTATGACCTTTCTTTCTCAATTTTTTCTGGGATTAAATCATTTCTATTTTAATTTTTTTTGGGTTGTGTAAAGATTTGATTTTTATGTCATTATCTTATTGTTACTGACATTTTTATTGATTTTAATTCATATAATTTGATTAGATCCCTGTTCAGAAAAGGAAATTAATAAATGTTGATTTGGTGAGGTGACCTGCTACCTAGCTGTTGATTGCAAACTTTGTTATTATGGGTTCTTCAGCTTTTGATGGTAAGTTTTCTAATTCTTTCTACTTTCATTAAATTTTATTCGATTTTTGTATGTATTTACCTTTGGTTTTTGGATTATAATGCTGTGTTCTTTTAATCGTAGTGATTAATTTGATGATGGGGTTTTTGAATAATGTTTTTATACGATTTTTAATTGATCTATATAGTTTTGGTTTTTAGTTTCCTGGTGAATCTAGCTGTTGAGTTTTCTGGGTTTATTTTGTTGGGTAATTCTTTGTTTTTAATAATATGGCTGTTTTTACTGAAATTTTTTTCATCCCTTTTCCCAAATCACAAACCCCACAAAAGAATAAAGCAAAAAATAAAATAAAAAATAAAAAAAAAATTCTCATATCATACATGATGTTGCTGGAAGTTGCATTTTAATTGCCTTTTGGGTTATGTTTGTATGTTGATAAAGATGGTGAATCATTCTGGCATCCAGGATGTTCATGGCCCCACTTAAAATTAGTCTACAAGTTGTTACATGGTTATGTAACTGCCTAACCATTGGTATCTTGAGGTCAACGAGGTTAGGCTTGGTTGCTAGATTGATTGACCTTTTCTGTACTATATTGTCATGCCATCTTGTTTGGATGTTCTTTTGCTTTTTCTTATGTTGTGCTAATTTGCAGCTGGTACAGCTATGGCGTCGTCTGATGTTAATTCGATGTTGTGTTATCAGTCTTGTTTTTAATTGACTTTAACAAGGGTTTAAGGATTTTCATGGATAAATCAACGGAAAGTCCTCATGACTATTCTAATTGTAGTTGGTTAATTGCCACTATGACTGGTCAATCTTCCTATATATAGATGACTAGTCTTTGATTGGAAAGTTATTTGTCAAAATGTTAAAGGTTCTTTGTTGTTGCTGCTGTCAAGTGTGACATTACTTTTGCTGTATGTTGTGATCATTACACTACGACTTATATCTTTGATTAATATGCTAATCCTAAATTATGATTATGCTACCTTGTTTGATATGTCTTTGATTTAGGGGCTGTGCTTGATCCAGTGAGATGCAGTAAGTTGAGTATGGAGGAGAGAAGAGAAATAGTGTACGAATTAGCAAAGTGGCCGAATGGTGCTGCTGAAATGCTGCAATCTTGGAGTCGTCAAGACATTTTACAAATATTATGCTCTGAGATGGGGAAGGAGAGAAAGTATACTGGTTTGACTAAGTTGAAAATCGTAGAGCACCTCCTAAAAGTTGTTTCTGAAAAAAACTTAGTAAATCACGATAGTGGAGTTCATGGACAACAGTCTTCACCTCCGATTATCAATAAGAGTTCAAAGAAGCCAAGGAAACCTGATAATCCTTCTCATCTTCCTGTCTCTGCTACCAATATCTCAACATGCAACAGTGACAGTGATTTAGGTACTGCTAAGTACTGCAAAAATTCTGCTTGCAAGGCTAGACTGAGCAAGGAGGACAAATTTTGCAAAAGGTGCACGTGTTGTATCTGTCACAAATACGATGATAACAAGGATCCTAGTTTATGGCTGACATGTAGCTCAGAGCCCCCTTTTCCTGGAGATTCATGTAACATGTCATGTCATCTAGAATGCGCTATCAAACATGACAGGTCCGGCATTGCAAGAAATGGGCTTGTTTCTCAATTGGATGGGAGTTTTTACTGCATTTCTTGTGGGAAGATGAATGATTTGATGAGGTAAATGCTTACTATCTGTTTTGTCTTCGCCATTTCTTCATAAAGGTTCTTATCTTCATACATTGTAGTATAGTAGACACTGTAAGTCTACTATATACCTGGGCTTGCTTTACCCAAGGAACATATACTTCAAGAGTGCATTAGTAATATATTAAATGATTATGTTATTCAAACAATTCCAGAGTTTTCATTGGGTAAGGCCGTAAAGTTTTCATAGTTAGGCTTAGTGCTCTCGGGTTATGGCCATCTCTGGGCTGTTGATCATGGAAGGTCACAGAGTTTTTTTTTTTTTGTGGTGGATGATCTGAGCATGGATAGGTTGAAAAAGATCTAATATGCTGTCAACTTTATATGTTTCTGTATTCCACCACTTTTGTATCTCATGTAATTCCAAATAATAATTGTGTTCCATCTGGTCCACCCCGCTTACGGAGTATGAAGGAATTGGGTCAACTTTACCTTCTTTTTAGATTACTTACCCAATATTCGTTGTTTGACCACTATATATATCACTGTATTTGGAATTTTTCATGGATGATACTTGATCTTTAGTTTTAAATGCCGACTCAATAGACTTTTTTTGTTATTTCCCCGGTGCTATAGAGGTCAATTCACTTCTGCCAATGTAATTGAATGTATGCCTTTATTTGGACGATAGAGGGGTTGTGAACTTGAGCAACCAGGAGAAAGAATGCTTTAGAAGGAAGTCAAAGTAGGCTGCTAGAAAGACACAGGCTAGGCAAACAAGTTTACCTGTTGGTGGAGCTGTGGAGGTCCATTGAAAGAATGTAGGTTATGACTTGTGGCAAGGTGGTGTTTGATGGTTATAGTAAATTTGTTTTTGCATTATTCATGAAAACTACAAGCTGGTGAAATAATAAGGAACAAGAAAGTTATTTCTTTGAAGGTATCACTTATTCACTTAATTCAGTCGAGCAATTAATCCATGAGTTTTCTGGAGGATGTCGTGGAAGTAATTAGCTTACACTTCTGTTAGTTCTGTAAAAGGGAAGGTTAGATTGAGATGTTTGGTGAATTGTTGAGGAGTTGGATAAATAGCAAACTGTGTTGTTGGCAACAACTATATTTCATTCTATGGCTCGATTATTAGTTTTAAGCTCCATATTCATATATATATTTTTCTTACCTTTTATAAGAAGAGAGACTAATATGTTAACAACTGATATAAGATTGAGCAACATATGTGACTCTTGTGCCGAAATGATGCACTCCTGCTAGGCTGCTACAAAGATTGAACTTGATGTAGTAGGTTGCCTTGCTACTATTAGTGGTTAACTCAAACTTGATAAGGTTGGGTGCAACTTTGCTGTCTTATCTAGGATGAATTTTCTATCCATCGCTTTGCTAGGTGCTCTCATGAAGTGACAAGTCTTGCTTGTATGCCTGTAGACTGCAGTTCTGATGAATTCAGGTCTCTTTGATTCTCCTCTGAGTTCTTGTGGACTGTACTTTTTGTGTGGCTGCCTCGTGTTTTAATTTAGAAATTAAGATCTTAGGATCTCATGATTGGACTAAAAATTAAAAGCACCATGGATCCATCCGATTATATTCTTGATAATATGTTCAAATTTGCAATAGATTGGCATTTAGTTATGGGGATAAATGTTGTAAATTTCTATGTGTTCACTCATTTGTTATTAGGTGAATTGTATTATTTGCAATTTTGCCTTTACATGGTAAGAAATCAGCTTTTTTATTGCTGCATCTCGGTAGCCTTTTTTTGGGCTGATAGTTGATAACATTTAGTACCTCCGTTTCATATTTTTTTGCAACTTTAGGGTATTATTTGTGAGATATAAAATATTCAAAAGTTGCAAAATATATGAAACGGAGGTAGTAAATGTTTGCTTAATCGCTGAAAAGGGATCAGTTTTGTCATAATCATCCTGAAGGACTTCTATGTCATTGACTTTTTGACAGCAATAATTTTCAATTAGAATGTATTAGTTTCAATTGTTATTGTTATTGTTATTTGCTTGTCATTGTTATTTTCTCAACAAGTGAACAATAGTTTGTGAAAGTTGTCTAATTGTTACTGTTACATCTAGCTGTTGGAGAAAACAATTAACAATTGCAAAGGACACTAGACGAGTGGACATATTATGTTATCGTATCTCCCTGAGCCAGAAGTTGCTGGCTGGAACAAAGAAATACTTTAAGTCTTCTGATATCATTGATGACGCCATAAAACTACTCGAAGCAGAAGTAGGTGCCTTAACTGGTGTTCCTGTTAAGATGGGTAGAGGCATTGTTAACCGACTATCATCAGGTCAAGAAGTTCAGAGACTCTGTGCTTCTGCTGTGGAGCTGTTTGATTCCATGTATCCTCAAACACCATTGCACCTAGGTAATCCAATATGTTATACAGTACTTTTTTTTTTTTTTTTTTTTTTTTTTTTTTTTTTTTTGGAAGAATCTAATATGTTATACTCTGTTATTCTTTTGATGGGTGGTGATGTGAATTCCCAAGCTTATCTATCATTGAATTTTGATGACTAAATAATAGATTTCATAATAGGCAATGATGTCTTTCTTCCATTGGCAGTTTCAAGAAAAATAGCTTCTAGTATGATCAGAGTTGAAGCCGTTAATGCGACATCTGTCACTGTGGTCTTGGGTCCTGATAGTTTATCTGAGAAGAATGTGGGTTACACATTGTGGCATCGGAAGGCTAATGACAGGAAAGGACCAGAACAGCCCACTTGTACATTGTTTCCTCCACAAACAAGGTTCATAGTCTCAGGTCTTTCCCCAGCTACAGAATATGTTTTTAGGGCTATCTGCTTTGATAACACCAAAGAGTTAAGCTCATCAGAAGTACGACTAACTACTAGTATTTCTGCTGATGAGGTTGCCAAGTGTTCAACAATGGAAAGAATTCAGAGCCCAGCAACCAACTGCAGCACTCTTTCTAATCCGTCTTCTGTTGAAGATGAAACAAACAATACTGCACCCTGCAGTAATTTGAACGAGAACAAAAACGAGAACTATTTTAGTAATGATCAAAATCCTTATTCTGCATCAGATGAGGATAATGCAACTGGGAAATTTGACTCTTCTGATCAATATGATGCCGTGAAAGTTGATAAACACTCGCCTGATGGTCAAGTGGGTGAAGCCATGAGCATTGACATTGGGTCAAATGATCCTGAAAAGACCAATACACCTTGTGTGAGGCTAGAAACTAGCTTGCCAATAACTCCTTGCAGGCAAGAAAGCTCGAAAGAAGGAAGTGGGAAAAAGTGTCCCCTGAAATCCCATAACAAGGATCAAGATGGCAGGGTGAATAAGGAAGAGGCAAATGAAAGACGTTCATCCAAGAAAAGGAAGGTGGAGCAAGAAAAGGAGGAATGTGTTGGAGATGACTCTTCTGAGAGTAACTTAGAGTACTACATTAAAATGATACGTTGGCTCGAATGTGAGGGCCATATTGACAAAAGCTTCAGGCAGAAATTTTTAACATGGTACAGCATTAGGGCTACCCCACAGGAAATTAGGATCGTTAAGGCCTTTGTCGACACCCTCAATGATGACCCTGCCTCCCTCGCAGAGCAGCTTCAAGATACGTTTGAGGATATCATCTCGAGCAAGAAGTTGCCTGTTGTTCCCCCGGGGTTCTGCTTGAAGCTTTGGCATTGATCTGCACCGTGCAAATAGGTAACTCGGGATGAAGGGTCCTAATTTTAGGGTTACCCATTATTTTTGACCTTGAGCCCAAACGGAAAGTCTCGGGTCGTACTAATTCTTTTGGACCTCTAGGAAGCATGCTAGCATGCTGCATCCCCTGTACCTCCATTATTATTGTTATTAATAACAGTCATTCTTCCATTGATAAATTATTTAACAACATTTGTCTCTCATTTATAAAATTATCATTATTTCTGATTCCATCATGTAAATTTCCCTTTATAGAAAATTGTACAATTGGTATAGTTCTGTACTTCTGTACTCTCAAAAGTCAACCGACCATGAAACCTTGATATTCTTGATTTTCAAAGGCTTTAGAGAATGAACCTGAGAACTGCAATGCATGCATTGAGCACCAAGGTGCACTAGTGTTGGTCCTTCCATAGTCCCACGCTGCTGCATGCGTGGTGTGTGGGTTCTTATCTTTAATTCGCCGGTGTGTGTGATGTCATGCGTGTAAGATGGACCATGAAGGCATTGAATTGGATTCTCGCACCCTTGTGCATGCAATATTTCCATTTTCATGAGGTGTAAAAAGTTCATTTGCATCAGTTGGTAAGTCGTACATCAAGTGATTATCAAGTTGAAAAGTAAGCATTAGTCTGTTGTAATGTCATGAAAGCTGCACAACCTTGGCCCCTTGGGCATATAATGTGCTCAACAAGTTCTTCCTTTGAAAGTCATTTGAAAACTGGTTCATTGTTAGGCACTTTGAAATATTTCATGACCGAATTACACAACTTTTTATATGAATGTTTTTTTTGATATAAGTACATGAATGTATATTAACCTTATCTTAATTGTCAATTTGAACCAACGTAATACTTCGTATATGTTATAAAGTCACAAAAAAAAAAAAAAAAGTAAATGAGATAGATTCAAATACACTCGTAGCTTTAGATGTATAATTTAATATATACTTAGATAAGTCGAAACTATATACCCTCAACATCGATGTATCGGTAGATATTCTGTGTATAATCTTAAGTAATATCAAACTAATTCTGTATATCATTTTTCTTACTCTATATCATACATCTCATGGTAAAAACAACATATTATTTCAAAGTCAAATACCTGCTCACAACAATATTATCTCATTTACAAACATAAAACAAGATATGTACCTTATATAATAATATAAATCTTATCCAAATATATTTATATAAACCAACAATATCCTAGAATGAAAATCCAAGAACAAGAACAAGAACAAGAACAGGAGAAAGAGGCTAAAACACTAAAAATGTTCATGTCCTATTGTAAAATAACAGACAAAAAACACTAAAATGTCAGCTTCCTGTCAAAAGCAATGTTGTCAGTCTTACCAAAATATTCATATTCAAACTTTCAAACAAACCCATAATTTAACCCAAATTCACCTGCATTTTTTTTTTTCGCACTGATTCCCTCACATAACATCCTTTCTTTTTCTCTCTCCTAAAATCATTCATTCTATGCCAAAAATTGGTGTCTGCATCACTGATACATTTTGTTTGGGGTTTTGCATTGTATGCATATTTGGTGCAACAATGTTCCAACTATTATTATTGCTAATATTACTACCACTACCACTAACATCACCATTATTATTGTTATCATTGTTGCTAATGTTACTTGTACCTTCGTACCCGTCATACCCATTAGTCGCGGGGCTAACACCGTCAATGTCATTGAGTTGTTGCTGAACATACCCATAGTTTGTATACCCTAGTGCAGCCTCATTGTTCTCTACTCGCCCGAGGGCGGGCCAATTGTAATTTTGCGACAATGAGTCCGGCTTTAAGGGCATCCCTATAAAGTTGTGGTTGTAGGTGGTTGATGATTGGTGATGAGGGAGGGCCGGTATTAGTGGCAACTCTGGCTTGATGCCTTCGAGGGTTTTGATTTCTTCGGGATCAGGTAACGATTTTGATTTATTTGACAAACCGCCCACAGGAAGGTTGCTCGAAATTATGCTCTTCACGTCGTAACGGCTTATGTCGAAATTTGTCACGGCATTTAGGCCCCGGAATTTTATGGCTGCTATGTCATAGGCTTCAGCAGCCTCCTCTTGAGTACCTAGCAATGACAAATAACACAATCACGTAAAAACATGTACTCCGTATCATGTATGTACAAAAAAAAAAATCGTAAATTAATTAATTTGTTTCGCGAACTTACTAAAGGTTCCAAGGTACAAGTCCTTGTTTCCGGCTACCCTTCCGATCCTTGCTTGCCATCTTCCATGCTGATGATGCCTAGTACATACACGCATGTTACACGGGAGAAAATACGTACAAATAAATAAACACAACAAATTGTTACTTTAATCGTCTTGTCATACGTATCCAAATAATCCATTTATACATATGTGTATGGTGTACACGCTCTAATGCGTAACCAAACTTATAATACTAAGTTTTTCTCTGAATGATGTCACATTTTTTGTAGTAGACCGTCCAAAAACAGAGTCAAACTCTAAATTCTAGCTAGATTGAAGAAAATTTGAACTTTCCCATATTACGCATTTGATGACACCCTCATCAACAATATAGTATGTACTACGTAGATACTTTTTTTAAAACATACAGGCTATTATATAGCTCTAACAAGTAGAACGGGATTTTAACCAAATGTAGCGTATTATTTAGAAACAAACGATGGAAAAAATGATACACTAATAGCCTAATGTAGAGACAAACAAAAGACGTTAAAAAATAGCCATACCTTGTGACTCCTCTGTACATTGATGCTCCTCTAGAGAATCCACTACTTTTCCTGTAAATAAAATCACAATTGGTAAAAATGACAAAGATCATATGAATTCCTCAGTAATCCTAAAACACATAAAAATTTAAAATGGCTAAATTATCACCTTCTCAATGAAGCCACAAATTCCTGCCTGCTCATATCCTTCATTTGCTCCAGCTCTTTCTCATAGTCCGATATCTAATTTCAAAAATAGAAAAAATACGTAAATTCTTATATATCAGACGGCGGTTTGATGGGCACCATCAAGCATCAAGTATTCGTAAATTAAGTTAAGCAAAATACGTATAAAATTACCATGCAAGGTAACTTCTTGCGTATTTTGCCTAATTTTCAATAATTTTTTAGTGGAAAAAAAAAAAAAAGATTAATGGTATAACATAGACTACATAGTACAATAATTTTTTACAAAAATGTACATACTGGAAAATTTGTGGTTGTAGTTGGACCCCAATATTTAAGGGCAGCTAAATCATATGCTCTTGCAGCTTTCTCTTCCTTATCATATCCACCTAATAAAATAGGATGATATAAGATCAGATAATGCAAAATCATAAGTAAGTTGTTAAGATCATATATATAATATATTCAATTTTAAGATTTTGTGCCACTTCTTTTGCAGGAAGAACACGTAAAGATTGACTGATCCATGCAAAATAATAATAACCAAATTGCAAGATACATTTGCAAAATTATTGACGAATTATTTATAAACTAAATAATTGAGATAATACAGATTTACATAACATGCCTTGCCATGATCTGATCTCGCTCTTTTCTTCTTAGGAGAAAACATAAATCTTTACGTAAACATCACAACAATAATCCGTAATACAGAGTAATTACAATAAATCCTAATATGAGGAAAAAAAAAAAAGAAGAGAGGAAAAATTGATTAGAGACTGAAAAAATAAATTTCATGTATATTACTCCGTAATTTAATTATCTTCCAAGGTGAGTCAAGTCCATGACGTGTCATATTTTCTACTCGATATCGTTCTTAAGGATGTGTTAGGCAAACTTATACTCGAATTAGCTAGGAGTAGAATTCAAACATTGCAATAGATGATATCTCAATACGTAATTGAAAGTAAATATTGCTATTAACATTATTACTGAATATAACTCAAGTTAATAATATAATAGAGTATGCATGAATTATTAAATTAGTCTAAAAATGGCAAGAATTAATTAGAACAAATAAAAAGTTGAGAAAATAAACTCACCTAAGTACACTGTAACAGGAAGAAATGATGAAACATGTTCGCCCATATCAGCAATCATTTGGCACGTAAACCACGGCCCCATAAATAGAGAAGCAACCAACACAAATTAAATAAATATCAGAAATTGAATAAATAAATAATTGAAAGATATTTAGAGATATTTGATTCACATTTAACACAATGGATCATGTATAGGATAGCGCCAATTAATTATTAGAGGTACCACAAATACTAGCCTGAAAAAGGCAAAAAAGATGAAGCCTTTTATTTCTACAAATCTTTAATTTATTTATTGCATCAATCAAATAAATTTAGCATGTGTTCTATACTTTGTATATAGTCCATATTTTATGTATTTTATTTAACATATATATGATCACAAATACAGAGTAGTAATGGTTAAAGACTCAAACTTGTACCGTTAAACTTTTACGATTATTATGAGAAAGATAAAGTACTCCAAGCAATAATTATAGAGTACGGAGTACAAAGTTCTCATGAGCAAATTAAAGCCAATTTTCATATTCAATTGTGGTTGGGTAAAAAACGAACTAGGGTTTACCGGTATGGCCGGGTTCCAATATATCGATCTTGCAAGACTACAAATGACCAACCTCGGTAATAAAATAATCACCTTATCAGCTACACACATCCACGACTCCATAATAATTCGTTTACTCATTATTATCTTACCTATGATTTATATATTACTCGTACTCCATATAACTCGATTATACGGTGTAAGTTAAAAGTGTGAAGTTCTCGTGTTCACATAAAATATCTAAAATGCTCTTATATATACTCGTATTCCTTAAAGATCAAGGGTGTGGTGTAATTCGTGAATGTATCCTTGAATCTTTAATGGGTTGATGAAGAAATTTGAATAACTAATTTTGAGACTTCTAAAAGTGGAAAATGTTTGGTCAAAACACAAACAGGATATAAGCCTTAAAACAACGTGGTCAAAAAAGTACATGTAGAAAATACCCGCTTTATGCACACAATTTCCGACACATGAAACATAGATTCGGGCTTATTCACCACTTTCATGTTAGTACCTTTTTTTTTAGTGGTTTGTAACAATTATTTATAAATTATAGTCGATAATTTATTTAATTATCGAGTTAATCGTAACATCTTTACTAAATTTGGGTGACAAAAAGAAATTGAGAACGACTCAACTGTTACTACACAAGGAGTTTAGAATAAAATCGTACTTGATACGATATATTTTAACGAAGGTTGGGACAATGCGATAATATTTTCGAAAGAATAAAGGGAGAATGAAATTACCTTGACGGCCTTTCCTGCTTTGGCCTTCTCTTCTGCAGCTATTATCCCATAAATGAGCTTCATATCTCCCTGTCCACCTATGCCTATAACAAAATATCCAAAGAATATTATCCCGACTTTAATTTAGCTACATCTAATTTTAATTGTCACATTACTAATTCAAACAGACTACAACGTCAATGAGATAATATGCCGTGATTACAAGTACTACGTATTAATTAAATTCGGATAAAGAGAGCGCGCAAGAATTAAGCCGACATGGCTAGGTGTTGACATAAGACACTTAAAACGTTTTGGTCCAATAAAACAATTTTGTACACTTAAAATGTCGTACATAAACAAATTCAAGATAATGCACCCTCTCTACCAAAAAAAAAATAACCCACTTGGTAAATTGTAACACATAATTTTAGACTTTTAGTAGTAATTTTACCGAGTTACACCACGGTAAATAGAGGTTCTTTGGCCAAACCCTTCAACAGCTTTCCTATTACTTGAACTTGTAGGAGGTGCAGCAGCAACTACAGCAACTTGTTTATTGTTAATATTATTATTATTAACTAGGCGTTGATCAACTTCTTGCACTTGTTGTTGCTGTTGCTGTTGTTGTTGTTGTTGTTGTTGATATTCAGAACTATCGAACAAGTTATCTTTGAGGTCGTAACCGCCTCCGCCTCCGCTACCGTTACTAGCAACTGTCACCGCATCCGCTATCGGAAACAAACCCACTTGCAACAACCCACCACCCACGCCAAGGAAGGATAACTCGCGGTTATCATTCGTACGAGCACCACTTGCACCATCACCAACTAACACACACAAAAAACAAAAAATAGTTAGTAAAAAAATTTAAAATTGAATGTAGTCTAGTGTTACAGTAACACCACGTGATACTGGAACAATAAAGTTGTACCACGTTACAAGGTGTTACTGTAACACTGGAAAAAACAATCTCATTTTACTTGCCCCATTTAATAAATAATAAAAGACGAGAAATTACTAACCAGATTGAGGAGGTGGGATAAAAAGATGAGGGTGTTGTTGAAAAAGGGAAAGGTGTTGTTGTTGATGTTGTTGTTGTTGTTGTTGAGATGAAGTAGAAGGAGGAGGAGGAGGATGATAATATTGGTTGGAGAGAGAAAAAGCAAGCCAACTATGATCTGGGGATGGTGTGCCAGAAGAATCCATTTTTTTTTTCTTGGGTTGATGTAAAAGTGTTTGTGTTCCCAAAATCTTAATTTTTTTCAAACTAGTACCAACAAATTTTTATAAGCCCTTTTTGTAGCTAATTTTTAATTTTTTGAAAATAAAATTAAATGGTTTTTATTAATTAATTTGTTTGTTTGAATATATATTCTTGGAAAATGAAGGTTGAAAAAAGAGGAGAGAGAGAGAGAAAGAAGGAAAGGGGTGAGGTTGAAATAGAACACAGATATTGAGGCGGTGGACTGGGAAGAGAAGAAGACTGAAAGTTTGTAAAATGAGACTTTGCAATTGTATATACATACTTTGCAATTAGCTCATGCTTCCAGACTTTGCAATTGTAAAATGAGACTTTGCAATTGTATTTTTATAACCCTATGTTTGCTGTTTGCACAACATCATACATGCATGATCTCACTTGTTCAACGATTGACCGTATTAGAAATTGGGTGTGTATTCTCACTTAACTAACTAGACTTTATTAATAAGGAGTAGTATATAGTAAGCATCCAACACAACGATATTAGGCATTTAATTTAGGCATGATGAAACTCATGTCTAAGATGTTTAATTAAACAGCTAATGATAATTAATACTCATCAAATGAAGATTGAATATTGTTTCACAAATGAGCCTACCTTTAACATGAGATCAAGTCATCAACAGTGCAATCCATCCAATCACTACAAGAAAAATGTCTTTTCGTAGCGATTGTACATTCGCTACAATATGCAAGTATGTTTGTAAAATAATTAAGGAAGTCGTATCATTTTTACAATCGCCATGGTTTTCCCATATAAAATTGATACGGAAAGCATTATAATACATATCCACACTATTTTTACACATTTATATAATTTTGAGAAAGCGTATCATTTACAATCGCCACTAAATCCCAAAAATCGATACGAAAAGCCTTTTCAACACTAGATATATAAATATTGTTTGACAAAGAATACATAAAATATGTCATAGCTTATTGGTGAAAAATTTACTATAAGAGTTTGACGTTGCATGTTCGAATCTTATAAAGATCATATGCATGTTTTTTTTTTTTTTTTGAAGAAAATGAGTTCAACATTTATAGCGATTGTAATCGCTATAATAATCACCACGATTGGATGTTGTTTTTCGTATCGATTATTGAGGCCAACCCCAGCGATATTGAAAACCACTACTAAAGGCTAAGGCAACGGGGGATATTGTATCGAATGACCATTCGTTGGGAAAGCTTTTTGTTGCAATTACAATCGATACTAAAGGTTAAAATAATTGCTACGAAAAGGTTATTTTCTTGTAGTGAATCCATTGTACAATTAGTCAATTACCATACTATATCTATTATAAGTGAACTCAAAAAAACTATAAACATTTCATTGTTACAATAGTATGACATGTTTATAACGAGTAGTAGGTAACAACTGTGTACAAATAAGTAGTGTATAATACGAAGTATATAAGAAGTTGAAAAATATAGCTGAGTTTATACATTCATCAGATAAAATGATTAGCAAACGCTAAACGCTTTGTATGTCCTAATTTGTTTTTTAAATTTCAACTGCTTACAAGAGTAAATAATTAGCACAATTTATACACTTACATAAACTATCATATTAATTTTAGCTGCTACGTTTTCACATATATGGTAATGCATCTATATATTGAGGACTCGCCCCCTATAGCAAGAACTAGACTTGGTATTCACTTTGATGACCTCCCTATTTAATTTGCCTGACCTTTCTAGAATTACAATTTGTCATGTCCACATATATATATAATTAGTTTTCCTAACAACATTGTTATCCTATTATTCTTTTAATTCTATATACTCCATTTCATCCGCATGCATGTTCAGAGTAAGCTTTGAGTTGAAAGGATTCACTTTAATTATAATCTCGAGTTAGCTAAAAAATATCTAATACGTATGAATTCTTTTAACCTAAATTGAATTTAACCGAGATTATATTTCTAAACATCACTTATTTGAATTAATCTTAACGTATTTTTTCTGAACTAAACAAAGGTATATATGTTAGTTTTATAGCGAACTGCTTTTGATTAGCCATTATCCTTCTTAAACTAAACATATTGTTACTAAACTTAACATTTACATTATATGAACTTTTTTCATCTTCAAACAAGTGAAAAGGGCAAAGTTGTACAATGGCTTGCTGTAGGGCCAAGGCAACGTAGGTCAAGACCAGGCCAATGATAAACAAGACGATTAAGGCAAGCAAAGATATCTATTGTGAGGGGAAGGCATGAATGTGAGATATTTCACGGTTCCGAGCACCAAGTAGGCCTCTCGTAAGGAAACCCGATGAAGCACCTCGATGCAAAAAAAAAAAATTCAAACCCAAAATATTCTCTAGAGGCTAATAAATTGAAGACTATATACATAATTGGACCATTTTTGAAGATTTCAAGACCTAGTGTCGAAAACTCAAGTAATGGTTCGTTGGAGATGCATCAACCTATCCAAGGGCCTTAAATATTGTTTAGAACTATATACCGTCACTATTCGATCACTTAATGGGCCATGGTGGCCTTGAATTAATAAAGAGAGGTGTTTGTGTATTGTGTAATTAACCGGCTAAATTGGATTTAAAGGCAAATTGGAAGATTGTAACATTACTCAAATGGCCTCCCAAGGTCTCATGAGGTTCATGGGAAACACCTCATTCTCTTTTTTTTTGGGGACCAATAAGTCGTATGTTAGGAAATTGCCTAAAATTGAAGTCAATGTAAGGAGTGTCCCTGGGTTCATAAAAGTTTGTTTGAAACCATAACAAGCCTACCAATAGGTCTATAATATGTCGAGAGTAAGTTTGGTTGAATTATATAACTATTTCAAAATTTTGTTGTACAGATAGTCAAGAGAAGAAAGTGATTATTCTATTCCAATTACCAATTTGGCATCTCGAGGCCATATAAAAATGTCGTGAATCCTTCATTAAGTCATCAAACCCTAGCTAGCACATCCTTTAACTATTATAATCAACTCATGACTAGAACACCTTGTTTTTAAATTAAAGACTTAAAGTTTGGACTTCAATATAGTTTTACATAGATGGGAGTCAAAAAGTGAAGAATCTACTCAATGTTGGATTCAATTGATGATGATTAACATTTAACAAGTAAACTAAACAAACAAGTTACAAGTGCTAGCTTGATAAAATACTCTATGACTTAGTTCCTATACTAATTACACTTTTTGGTCAAAAATTGCTTGAAAGACAACATAATTGATTGACAAAGAAATAACAAAACTTTCTGCTGGAAATGGGTATTGTGGGCACATGAACTCTGTTACATCCATACGATTTAGCGGCCAAAATGTTTGACGACTCTCGACTATATAAGCAATTGGATAATCTTATTAGGGGACCAATAAATCAATCATACTTTCCTTATTTTGTTTTTGTTTTTGTTTTTTTAGAAGCACTACCAATTATCATTGAACATTTAATTTATACACTTCTTAGTTCTTAAGCTTTTTGTTTGATTTAATTTGTAGGATTGGGCCGCTAGCCTACATGTAGATGGGTTTTTGTTAGAAATTTTATTTTAGCGAATAGCTAAATATCGTCCTAGAATTACACCCGTCTTTAGTTTTAAATTTAATTTCTCACTAAGAGTTTATTCTATTTACATTATTAAGGATTAATAAATTTAGATTAAATAAGTTCTGATAAACATTAATAAAGATTACATGAGTTCTATTTACAACTAAAATAAGTCCAGACCAGTTTAAATAAACTAAGGCCCTATTCTCTTACGTTGAAATTTAGTTTAGTTTAGTTCAGTTCAACTCAGCTCCTAATTTTCTTCTCTTATAAAATGTTCAGTTCATTTCAGTTTAGCTTAGTTCAGTTCAGTTCAGCTGAGTTCAGTCAATGAGAACAGGCCCTAAGGTGCATTAAGTTACAAAAATAAAAAAACTAGATGAATACATTGTACTGTAGCGCACTAAAAATCGTGTTAGATATGTAAGATTTATTGCCCAATGGCTAGAGAGAGTAGTTAAATTTTAGCCTGGATAAGGGGTTGAAGAGGTATAGACGTGAAGATTGTTGGCCTTGTATGTATCTAGAGACAACATGTTAGGATATGATTTGTACACTTACTTTTCACATATCAGAACTTATCAAACTTGTCTCAATTAAACTAAATTTATTAGAAATTTAGAATTTAACTTAACGATAAATTAAATTTTATCGGAACTCATCTTATTTAAATTTATATTTTTCTGAATAAGAAGAAAGGTGAACGAAACAAGGCCTTAGTTCTCATCCGACTATAGTTTTAAGTATCTCACACACACACACATTGGAGGATTGGCCTAGACCTAGAGCTTTATGAAACTGGCTTCTCCTGGTCCAACAAAGAGAAGGCAGAAAAGAAAGAAAGGCGAAGAATTAAGGGCAAATTGACAAATGCATGTGGGCTGCTAAATAATGAAGGTTGATCCCATGCATATAACACCCAATATACTGGTCTATTGCAGCGGTGGCATGCTGTATTGCACGTGACGCCCACAATTTCATTCATATCACAATTTCACAATATTATCACACGTATTACCTCTTTTATTTGCCATTACCCGTCAACTCTTTCTTTCACACCATTATTTGGACCATTCAACCTTAACCTCCTACCTAATAAGTTGAGTAAAATCTGGTATGTCTTACAACTCTCTTATACTAATGACTCCATACAACGGTCTATCATCAACATAGATTATTAATTCAATGTAACGGATTATTTAATTATAACCTAGTTTGTGAATGGTGATACATGTCTGTATTAGACGGAGAACGTAAATTGATCACTTTTTAAAGAAAAAAAAAATACACAAAAAATTAGGATAATTTTTTCTTAAACTTAGACATATCGAAATTGTTATTGGATATAGAGTAATAATATTATGTTACAAGAATGATGATACATTCCACCTCTGCTACTACATGAACGGAGAGTTAGTTTTTGCTGGACTCTTGATACATTAATGGAAAACTATTACACAGCTTACAAAGTATGTTAAAAGAGATTTTTAGAACATTATAATCTTGCTATTACAGTAATGCATGGTTTCATTCACACTTAAAGTAGTGCCCTATTAAGAAATACATAAACATCATGAACAAGTATCAAGCATCAACATTCAGAAACACACTTGCAGACATACCAACCGTTAGGGAAAAATATGTATGTAAAAATACAGAACTAGCAGTATTTATCATCATACCGAAAGCTCAACTATAAACACACTTTTTCCCATATCTCATTTTTACAACTTGCTAACCTTGAACTAAAATAGGTAAGAAAGTTCTCTCTGATCAACAACAAAAATTTACAGGGCGATAAAAAAGGAGAAAACCGAACCCTTCAGACTATTTGAACCCCATTCCAGTGTGAGCATACAGGGATATCAAGCATTTCCAGTTGATTTGTAGTGTTCATCATCAACAGTTGAGTAGACAAAACCTTCAACCTCGAGAGCCTTTATTGATCCCCTGTCAGTTGCCCATTTGTATATGTTAGAAATTTTACAGGGGATGGCAAATCACATTTTCTGTACATAGCAAAGAACAAACATATAGGTAAAAGAAAAAAAGCACAATACATGATCTTATCAAGTGGAAGATTTAGTCGCTGCATGAGCTCTTTAACATGCACCCCTTTTTCCTGTGCCCTGAAACCAGAAAATTATCAATGGATCAGCCACAGACAAGTCAAATACAAACATGTATATTGACAAGGCAGGTTAAAACCTACTGGCTGCCAATATTCTATCACACAGAATTCTGTAAACGACATTTCATCAGAAAAAATAGTAAAGAAGCACAAATTAGATAACATGATGTAACTTAGACTCTACTGCACATTTCAGCTACAAAATTCAGTGGCAGTAGCAACATCCTGAAGCTCAGATAACATGATGTATGCCAAATTATAAATTACCAAGCAAGCACTAATTGGAGCACGAATTCTCTAAATACACATGTAAACTTAGACTCCACTGCGCTTTCAAGAAGAAATAACAACCTTAAAAGTCAATTTTGGTATCACATCCAAGATTCCTCTATAATTGTCAACAAACCACACTGTGGAAGAACATGACATTACTTCGATGATCAAGGCAATATTTCTTCTGAACATCTTCTCCAGACATTAAATATAATCTTACGAGGATAGCTTTACAAGGCAAGCTAAGCATTAAAAATACTTCTCATAGTGTTCTGTTCCTTCTGTAACGATTAATATAAAGACAACGTAATCTTTTTGCAGCCATCCTGCACCCATAAAGCTAAAACTTACAGATTGGGATGTCCAAACCACCTTGACAGCAGTGTTAAAAACCTAATTCAGGCAAAAGCATGATTGCTAAAATATGCTTTGCTAGTGTAATCGTTTAAGTGTTGCTGAAAACAAACAAAATAGTATTTCAGCAGTGTATGAATGGCTGTATGCATTGCAAATGGAGAAGCAAGAGTCCACTCAGAGACAAATTTTCAGCAGCGGCTATAGAAAGTTACATAGATGCATTTCTATTCCAAATTATGTATATTCCTTAGCTTGCTTGTCATGTAGTCACTAATGTGTTTGGTTTATGTGCTATACATATTGCTTATTGGTGTGTTCATGGATATGTAAGCAATACCAGATTACCAGTAGAACATGATGTTAAGCTTGGGAGAACATCCTCCCTAGAAAGCCAGTCTCCCAAGCTTTTAACACTAATTAACTGGAACGCTTATGAATACTTTTGAGTTTTGACTGCGTAAGGCTACTGTCAATTCCCTTTGTCTAGAATGTCCATTAAAAGACTATTAGTACATAAAACAATATTGGTATGTACTTATTTCATTTACTCCATTTGCTTGCTTTTTAAATCTTAGTCAGGCCATTCTGCCCCTTTCATTCACACTTAGATACGGTTTTACACATCTAACACAGACAGAATAAAAGGGTGAAAAGCAGCATATAATAGAACAGCAAAGGTGAAGTAGGCAATAGATGACATTATGACACTATGGAAGGATAAAGAAAAGGTAGCTAAATTCAAGTTGAACTCACAGGCAAGCAGGTTGCTGCAGATACTCCATCACCATTTGGTCAACATCCTTAAATTCAGAAAACTGTCCAGGAAACTGTAGCATGGCAAATAGAAGAAATTTAGCAGTAATCAAAAATATCACAAAGATCAGACTATCCAGTGACACTGAAATATACTTGATTCTGCTGGGTACCCTGGTATCCTCTCATGGGAGTACCATTGACCGAAGACATCATTTGAGCATCAGCAGGAGCACCAGTTGCCTGCAATGAGAGCATAGAAATGAGCAAAAATACAAGTGTACTCATACAACCTTAGAAACAATGTACATATTACATCATTACCTGTAATTTGGTACTGTACGTGTGAACATACATGCACTCTAGGTAGTGATAAGTAAGTTCATTGAAGTCAGTAACAGGTCTGCAATTACAGAAACACCACAGTTCAATCAAGGATTCAGACTTCAGAAAGCATGAGGAGATCAGATAGCAATCATAAAACCCTTAATGAAAGATGAGAAAATTGTTATGTACAAATAGAAGTCTTCAAACCTGGTGCTTGAATCTTGCCATGCACCTTTTAACATCAGGAATCAATGGCACAATCCACCCACCCACTCCTAAGTCCTAACCCAGTAAAAAAAAAAGGCACCAAATAAAGAGGTACTAACAGATTAAACAAAGCAAAATGCACATTAAAAATAATACATAATTTTTTTTGAAAGGCTCCTAACAAAAGCAGCAAAGCAGGGTTGTGAGGCAATTTAGAGCACAAGAGCAGCAGAAAAGGCTACAGCTCAAATGAGAAGACATACATACAATCTGTTCTTCAACATATGAAAACAAAGCCCCAAAGTTGGCAATTGTTCAAATTAATTAGACAAAATTAAGGCTAGAAGTCAAGTGACGGTAAAATAAAGTATAAAATGCTATGGGGCCTATGTAATTCCTTGCCTCTTCTTTATCTCTTTCCAGCCTTTTTAACTATAACACTAATTAAATAGGACAGAAGTTAAAGTCAGCTCGGCCCAAAATTTCATTCCTACTCCTTGACTGAAATAAATCTATGTTTTGCCAGATAAACCCTTGATCTGAAGAACTACACAGGATTTAGAAATGACTTAATATCAAATACAGTATTTCAAGCCATCATGTAATGGACTGAAATTACTCGATATAATAACAGTACAACGAAGGAGAAAACTCAGAAATTTGATTAAATTTCTTACAAACGATAGTAGTAGGTTGGGCCTACAAAGCTCCAATAGTGACTTTAGGTCACAACTCTCCTAGGGAATCACTCCAAAATTCTGCCTACCTATTTCCTTCCCTTTCCTCTCTATTTATACTAAGGACTATTAACCCTAATAAACTAATATAACTAAAATACCTATATTACCCCTCCAAGCTAGTCTATTACACATCAATTATAAATTTGTTTTTCTTTTCATTCTTGAGGCCTATGATTGTTTACATGATATAAAATATGATACTTACATTACAATCATGAATAGTTTGTTCAAATATATAAATCAACATAACACATCACACATCATATCAATCAACACACATGTGAATAGTAATAATGAATAGTCACTATTCATGTTTGTAATGTGTTCATTTCCATTACTATTGTCAAATCACATCACTATTATGGTTACATCACATCACATCACTATTTTACCCATATTACATAACTTATATAGCATAATTATACTTTTATGACATCACTAATGTCAAGTCACGTCATATTATGACATCACATTATAAAAAATTACTTTCATAATATGAAAGTCATTATAGTCACATACTCACATCACTTCATATATACTTTGATGACATCATTATAGTCAAGTCACATCACATTATTACACTTAAATGACATTGCTATATTTCATGAATTTTCAAAATACAGTCAAAACTCATACTTGATATTTATAGACATTTTATTGGTGTCTTATGGTTTCAAACCTCCTTACATGACCCAATGAGTCATCCAACATATTCAGTTCATTTTTTGAAAAAATGTCAAAAATTGACCCGAAATAGTGTATTATAGCCTTCAATTTTGGACAATTATTCACTTATTTTGACCCGAAAATACAAATTGCCAAGATGCTTACCATGAACCCTAATACACCCCAGGAGTCTATTTGGGTGAGTTTAACCATCCAATATTCCTTTAAACGGTCAATTTACCCATTCGCAACTTACACTGATTTCGTGAACTCAAGCTTACCATGGACAATTATGACAACATATAATGGTAATATATGATTCCAATTAGCATTATATGACCCTGAGATATATCCCCTAAGGTCTCAAGACTTTTCGCCACCGGAACCCGTAACCTCTAAAATTCCTCAAAAGCGTAAGATAATAGCCTTCAAATTGGAATTTAATAACCTTTATTCACCTGGAAATAAAAATTCCCGAGATACCTTACAGGGGTCAAATTGGGTGGGTGAAACCATCCAATTTGCCTTAAAACGGTCAATTTACCGATTCGCAACTTGCACCGATTTCGTGAACTCAAGCCTACCACGGACATTGATGACAACATATGGTCCTATATGCTTCCAAACGACATTATATGACCCTAAGATGTATCCCCTAGAGTCTCAACATTTTTTGTCACCGGACCGCGTAATCAAAAAGCGTGGATAACAACCTTCAATTTTGATTTTTTTTGGGCCGAAAATCAAAATTGCCGAGATGATTACCATGGACACTAGAACCCTTTAAGAGTCCATTTGGGTAGATAAAACCATCCAATGTCCCTTTAAACAGTCAATTTACCCAATTACAACTTGCACTGATTTGATAAAATCAAGCTACACCATTAACATTTATAACAACATATAATGGTCATATATAGTTTCAAACGTCATTCTATGACCTCGAGATGTATCTCCTAACATCTCAAGACTTTCCGATACCAGGTCCCGAAACATCTAAAATTCCTCAAAAAAAACGTGGATGATAGCCTTCAATTTTGACAATTTTTTACTTTTTTTTTGGGCCGGAAATAAAAATTGCCGAGATGATGACCATGGACACTAATACCCTCCGGGAGTCCATTTGGGTGGATATAACGTCCAATAAGCCTTTAAACAATCAATTTCCCCGATTACAACTTGCACTGATTTGATTAAATCAAGCTACAGCATAGACATTTACAACATATGATGGTTAATATGGTTTCAAACGTCATTATATGACCCCAAGATGTATCCCCTAGCATCTCAAGACTTTCCGATACTGGGTCCTGAAATCTCCAAAATTTCTCAAAAAACGTGGATAATAGCCTTCAATTTTGACAATTTTTCGTTTTTTTGGGCCGGAAATAAAAATCACCGAGATGATTACCATGGACACTAGAACCCTTCGTGAGTCCATTAAGGTGGATAAAACCGTCCAATATGCCTTTAAACAGTCATTTTACCCGATTACAACTTGCACTGATTTGATTAAATCAAGCTACACCATGGACATTTATAACAACATATAATGGTTAATATGGTTTCAAACGTCATTATATGACCCCGGGATGATTCCCCTAGCATCTCAAGACTTTCCGATACTGGGTCCTGAAACCTCCAAAATTCCTCATAAAAACGTGGATAATAGCATACTAATTTGACAATTCTTGACTTTTTTTGGGCCGGAAATAAAAATTGCCGAGATGATTACCATGGAAACTAATAACCCCTCCGGGAGTCCATTTGGGTGAATAAAACCGTCCAATATGCCTTTAAACAGTTAATATACCCGATTACAACTTGCACTGATTTGATAAAATCAAGCTACACCACAGACATTTGTAACAACATAAAATGGACATACATGGTTCCAAACATCATTATATGACCCCAAGATGTATCTCCTAGCATCTCAAGACTTTCCGGCATCGGGTCCAAAAACCTTCAAAATACCTTAAAAAACATGAATCATAGCCTTCAATTTTGACAATTTTTTACTTTTTAAGGCCGGAAATAAAAATTGCCCAGATAATTACCATGGACACTAATACCCTCTAGGAGTCCATTTGGGTGGATAAAACCTTCCAATATACCTTTAAACAGTCAATCTATCCGATTAAAACTTGCACTAATTTGAAAAAATCAAGCTACACCAAAGACATTTATAACATATAATGGTCATATATGGTTCCAAACGTCATTATGACCTCGAAATATATCCCCTGGCATCTCAAGACTTTCCGATACCGGGTCCCGAAACCTACAAAATTTTCACAAAAAACGTGGATAATAGCCTTCAATTTTGACAATTTTCGACTTTTTTGGGCCGGAAATAAAAATTGCCAAGATAATTGCCATGGACGCTAATATCCTCCGGAAGTCCATTTGGGTGGATTAAACCGTCCAATATGCCTTTAGACAGTCAATTTACTCGATTACAACTTGCATTAATTTGATATAATCAAGCTACACCATAGACATTTATAACATATAATGGACATACATGGTTCCAAACGTCATTATATGACGCCGAGATGTATCCCCTACCATCTCAATACCTTCCGATACCGGGTCCCAAAACCTCCAAAATTCCTCAAAAAACGTGGATAATAGCCTTCAATTTCAACAATTTTTTACTTTTTTGGTCCGGAAATAAAAATTGCCGAGATGATTACCATGGACACTAATACCCTTCGGAAGTCCATTAGAGTGGATAAAACTGTCCAATATATCTTTAAACAGTCAATTTACCCGATTACAACTTGCACTGATTTGATAAAATCAAGTTACACTACGGACATTTATAACATATAATGGTCATATATGGTTCCAAACGTCATTATATGACCCCGAAATGTATTCCTTAGCATCTCAAAACTTTCCAATACCGGGTCACGAAACCTCTAAAATTCCTTAAACAACGTGGATAATAGCCTTTAATTTTGACAAATTTTTTCTTTGTTTGTGGCCGGAAATGAATTGCCGAGATCATTACCATGGACACTAATACCCTCCGGGAGTCCAATTGGGTGGGTGGAACCATCCAATTTGCCTTAAAACGATCAATATACCCGTTTTTGTACACGACTCTTGCATTGGCTATAAGCTTTTACGGGGCCTGTACGTAGCCGAATAATGGTCATATATGGGTCGAAACAATATTATATAACTTCGTGATGCATCTCGTAGTGTTTCGTGAAATTCCGACACCGGGTCCCAACACTTCCTAAATCGCTCCGATTTCGTGTATAATAGCCTTCATATTTGGCTTCCGTGTATCATTTTTTCAACCGCCCAGATTATGCATCCAAGTGCTTCTATGGGTTTCCAAAGGGCCTTGAGAGTCGTAAATAGTGCCGGAACCATCTAATTCATCCTTAATCATTATGCCTTAAGGGCCTTGGGAGTCGTAAATAGTGCCGGGAACTCAGTATGCCTTGTCCTTGGGTGCACATGTCACACAACCCCTTGTAATATCCAACATACCAACACTTGGGCTTTATGACTTGTCTTAATCCCGTACTTAGCATTTTTTAGCATATGAGATGCATCACTAACCTCGTTTCCAAAATATAGAGATTGTTTGGGAACAGGGTGGGGAGAGGGACGAATCGAAGCGACATTGGGCTGAATCTTAGTGGATCGTGGCAGCAAGACCACTCTACCACTTACAATACCCCGTCGCGTATTTAAGTTGTCTGCAAAGTATTCCGCCCGCCGCTCGGTAGAAATTGTACTTCAAGGCCGCTTTCACGGCGCATCCACCGCACGAGCTTAGCCTATAACACGAGGCCTTAGGGGCCGAAACCCCTACTGTAGGACGACATCGGGAGGCGGGCGCATGCGTCGCTTCCGGATTGTGACTTGGAGGCGTTCAATCATAATCCAGCACACAGTAACTTCGTGCCACTGGCTTTTCAACCATGCGCGATGACCAATTGTGTGAATCAACGGTTCCTCTCGTACTAGGTTGAATGACCATTGCGACACTGTCATGAGTAGGGTAAAAGTAACGTGTCTCACGACGGTCTAAACCCAGATCACGTTCACGTTCCCTATTGGTGGGTGAACAATCCAACACTTAATGAATTATGCTTCACAATGATAGGAAGAGCCGACATCGAAGGATAAAAAAAAGCAACGTAGCTATGAACGCTTGGCTGCCACAAGAGAAATGTATAATTTGCAGAAATGTTCTGCAAATTCGTCTTTTATCTTCCAAAAATGATCTTCCTACACATCCACCTTTCAAAATTTTATTTTTGTCACATTTCTCTTCCAAAAATGATCTTCCTAAAGAGCCCAAAATATCTGTCCATAAAAATTGGCTGATTGTGGTCAAACTTTATTCTAAATGCTCCTTTCCAATCTAGTTGAACAAAAACATCTAGGTAAACCACTGCTAAGCAATTCTCTCCCACCTTGTTTCTCAATAGTGAAATCAAAATCACTCCCTAAATATACCATATACTTCATCCCAAGTATATTTAGGGAAGCTCTAAAAACATTTAATTCTAAACATACGAATTTGCTGCAAAGTGTGAAGTTAGTATCCCTTAGCACTGAAAATAATTAGGCTGAATCCATTTATGTAAGAATTCTACAAAAAGAGAGAGAGAGAGAGAGAGAGAGAGAGAGAGAGAGAGAGAAGCTAAACTAAATTATCATTGAATTAAGATGCTTAAACACAGAAAGATGAGACATGGGCAATGGGGGAGTACAGTTAAGGACGGACTTGTATTTATTTTATTAATTTTCAAATACATTTTAGTTCCATATTGTAAATGTTCATATTTTCAAGTGTATCAGAAAGTCTAGCAGCAGGAAAGGGGCCCAATAAATAATATAGGATTACAGGAGGTATACAGCATGGAGGCAAAGACTTAATCCAGAAAACAAACAACATCAAATACCATCTTCATCAAGCATCACTTATACCTCCGGATGTTCACTAAGCCACCCTAAATTTGAAAACTCTCCAGCCCTGTAACCTTTCGAGATGATATAACTGATCCAAGAGAATCCATCTCTAGATACTATGACTATGAAGATATGAGATCCTCAGTGCAGCAATGAATCATTGAATCCACTTGTACTATACAGAGTATATTGTAAGAGCAGAAAAAAAGGCAGCACACTAGTACCGCTGCACAGTAACCAGTAAGTCTATACATGAACCAATTTCAACCAATAGCTGTATTTTTCCAGCGTTCCAAAATAAAAGTGTACATGCCTCGCTAAAAGCTTCAAAGAATTAAACAGCATAGATATCCAAAATAGAATTTGATCACTTCCAAACCTAAAACTATATCCAAAACATCTCATAACTAGTCCAAATGTTACTTCCAAGTAAGATCAATGCTACAAGCACCTGATTCCAAATTTCTTAAGGAAATCAGTCAAAAAGGCGAACACCTTCATTTCCACATATATGAGGTTAGCATTAATAGCCTAAATACTTAACATGTCAAGATAATTGACACAAGAGACAAGATTCATTAAGTCTCACCCTTCCATCAAACGATGAATAAATCTCTTTCAACCAAGACTAGAAGGAAAACTAACATACACAAGATCTCATGAGCGAAATTCAATTTTCAGCATTTACAACTTCATCTGTCTGTTAACAGTCCCCAAGATGACTCATGATTCACCACAAAATAACATATATACATCACTGAGAAACCGTGGGGTTCCACTAGAAACCTGACCAATATACTCCCTCCTCCATCATTTTATCTTTTCATCTATCTCTATTCCTCTATATCAACCTATACTACTACCCCACAAGATACTAGGGTCCTCTCTCAAACTATCACAAAAATGAGCAGAAATTGGAACTGCAAGTCAAAGACATGTCTTGAAAAATATAGACATCGATGCATTGTTTATGGAAGACAAAAGTAATCATACAAATATAAGAAATATCAAGCTAACTAAAACCAAAATGACAAAAAATTAAGCATACAGTATTCCAGTTTACAGGTTCTTTGCAGACAAGTTCCAGATTTTATTTTATTTTTAATGAAAAAAGAAACTGAAAGAATTTATACAAGCATACCTGACAGAAAAAGCCATCAATTGCTTTTTACCTTGAAACCCTTTCAAATTTGCATAAATACGTACATACATGCCATCCCTGTTATCAAAAAGAAAAAGGTGACTTCAACAACCTATTGTGTTACACACTTACACCAACCAATGTCATTATCACATTATTAGAAAGAAAACATCAATCAGGAAGCTAAATCCAAAACCATTTTCCAAATTTAAATATTCCCACAAAGTTGGCGACACTATACAATCATACCTCCAAAGAGAATGGTTTCAGCTTCCATAACACTTTGAAAACATAACAGCATAAGGGAGCATGTAATTGTTTTGACTATCACAATAACTTTCACACGTATGCAGCATATATCAATATATGCATAACTCGAATGCATATTCAGGACACCCAAATTAGAAAAAATGTTTCATGTTTCATGACATGAGACGGAGGGAGTGCAACGAAAATTACAAGCAGTCAAGAAGTATCTGAATGTCTATCGAAAAAACACATATGACCTCTCATAATGTAGTCCTAACGCAAAAATAATGCAGCAAGATATAAAAGTTCAAGTAACTCACGTAATCTTTTCCATTTCCTTCGTGTCGTAAGATTCATTCACCCTGTAAAGCCACAGAAACAAATCCATAAAACTAACATTTTATTGTTATACATATCAAAACTCACAAAGCATATGAATCAAAAGTTTTCAAAACCTCACCATCTGTGAACATTAATCCTTCCAGTTCCATCATCCAGGGCAAAACCGACGTCAGTAACCCTTTCGGTCTTGTTAAACACCAGCCCAATTAGCGTCACCTAAAACAACAAATTGTCCCATCATACCACTCATTATTGAGTTCAAAATTGCAACAATATCACCAAAAATTCAAAAACTTTGACAAAAAGAACAACATACATTGTTAACATCCACACCATCCACAACAAAATTGTTAATGTCATTTGAAGCTAAAAGCGCTTCGTTTATCTGCTTCACCGTCAACGGAACTAATGCCTGAGCATCACGAGTCTGTAACAAACATCAATTGATTCAAACAAAAACCCTAATTAGTCAAAAAAATCCCAATTTTACATCAATCAACATCTTAAATACAAAAATTAGCATAAAATTGAATTCATTAAAATCAAAAAATGAAAGAGAAAGAGTACTTTGGAAGTAGTATAAGATGGGTCGGCGGACTGAGTAGCTTGAGAAGGCATGAAACCGCCGCCGCCAAATACGGCGTTGCCGTCGAATTGGCCGTAAGACATTATTGTTGTGATCGGAGAAATTGAATTCTGGAAATGATTCAAGAATTGAAAACCCTAGAAAAATTGATTTGATCAATTGGAGGAGAGAGAAAATGAGAGGTTTTTGCAACTGTATGTGTGAGTGAGCAAGAGTGATATTAGCATTTCCCGCCTTCTTTGAAGAGGGAAGTTTTGGGCTTGCCCAACACTACAAAACCCTTCAACTCGTGTTATGCAAGTTTTGTAAAAGGAACCATGTACTTCCTCTTGTTTCTTTTTCTTTGTAACATTTTGACTTTGATATTATTACGAGTATTCCTAAAATTCAGTTTATTCACTTTGATCGATTTAGGGTCTGTTCTGATGTACCGAACTGAGCTGAACTAAACTGAACTGAACTGATTAAAGCAGGACTGAGCTGAAATGAATTGTTTATGAGAGAAGGAAATTAGGAGCTGAACTCAACTGATTGGAGCTTAACTGAACTGAAATTAAGCTGAAGAGAACAGGTCTATACTGTAATGTATACTTAAGAATAAAATATAGTCATATAGAGTTTTGTTAGATTTGTATACATTTATATTTTCATACGGAGTAATATACGAAGTATAATTTTTATCATTTTTACTTATTAATAACTAAATATGTTTGTGGTTGAAATTTTGCATTGATAAGCGTGAAACAAGAAGTGTTGCATATAAAAAAAAAAATTGAGGAAGTACATGCTCTTATACCGAGCAAAACATGACCCAATGGTAAGGGTTGAGTCTTTCAACCTTGAATTTGAGGGTTCAATCCTCACTAAGGATACTTTAAGGTTGGGATTTCTCTTACCCTTCCCCCCTACTCTCAAAGTCTCTATGCCATAAAGTTAATTAGGTTGCTGTAATTTGTAAGAAATTTCAGTCTTATAGAGTAGTTCATCTTACTTAACAGGATTCAACACTTGAATTTTGTAGACAATGCCTTTGCTAACTTGTACTTTGAGCACGATATTTGACCTTAAAGGCTTCAATTTCTTGATTGCAATAGATTATAGTGTTAAAGAAAACGAAAAAAATAAAATACAATTGTTTTATATGAACACATAGATGTTTAATTTAAATGATACTTTATATAAACATAAAAGATAATAGTGTACGTATTAGTGTGTATATAAAACAAGCAGTATTAACATAAAAAGAATATATAAATCAACATGATACTATCATTCTAAATAAACATACATGATTTTAAGGAGAATATATATACTAAATTAATAATAGTAAGAAAAGAATATGTAAATCAACATAAGCTTGATGGATGTAAATTCATTATATTCTTCATGAAGTCCTATGATTGTTCAACATAATTATCCAATGTATGTTTCAAGTTTGTGATAATATTCTCTTAGCTTGAACTAAATGACAACTATCAATATAATGTTATTTAAACTATTGTATTCTCTTACATGTCATGTTCTTAGTTCTTACTAATCACCATTTACAGTATTTAATTAGTGATCTTGATTGGCATAAGATAGCTTGTACATTATATATATACTACGTATATATTATCAAGATCTTTATCATAAGACCGATAACGCGTAAAGGCACATTCATATGTAGGGTGTCAATAAGGATGTGGAGTTGGCTTGATGGTAGCACTCCCATCTCGTAACCTCGAGGTTACGGGATCGATCCTTGCCCCCATCATATGTTGAAATTTCCCCCGCCCCCCGTTGTACCCGCCCTCGTGGCTCATATGAATAAAATTAAAAAAAAAAAATATATATGTAGGGTGTCAATGTGTCATTTGCTTCTATGCAAAAATAAATTATAGAAATAGGTTTCAACAAAGTGATGTCTAAGAGACCAAAATCGTTAATTCCACTTCTAAAAGTATACTTTAATATTTTCACTTAATGAAACTAGATTCTTAGGGCGGCCCTTAATTAAATTTTGGTTTGTGTTTTAGCTAATGGTGGAAGTACGTTGATTTTTATTAACCCTTTTTCTTTTTTTTTTTCTTTTTTTTTTTTTTTTTTTTTTTTTAAATATGTGGTGTAGTAGTTATGTTTCGATAGTGTTTTCTATTCATAAATAATTGGATGTATTAGGTTAATACTTTTATAGTTTTATTACTATGTTTTCGTTGAAGTTTCAAAGCATGCGTTAAGTACGAAAGAGGTGATGTATGAAATGTCAATAAACTTTATGAATAACCTTTTTGATAGGATGAAGAATTTTCTCAAACAATTTCCCTTGTGTATTATGTATGTTCACCTTAAAAAATAAGTTTCAGGGCTAATCAAGGTTGATTAGGTCCAATCATCAAGTGTACATTTAACATGAAAGTCAGGGATAATCAGGTCTAATCAAGCTTGAGTTCAGCTGGTGAAATAATGAACACAATCTCTTTGTTTCACTTCCTTGTTCTATTTTATTAAAAATTAAAGTTGGTCTAATGGTTGAAGGAAATAATAAGAATTATTCCCAACCCTCCCCTCTAAAAGTACCTTTTGACGTACATGCTTTATCATGTGTAAGCTAAAGGGAATTAGTCGTCCATTATATCAAAAGTGAAATATGGAAATTAAATGTATGTATACATTATCCACAAACACATAATGAAGTAGATTCATAATTGTGTACAAGATTGAAAAAGGAAATAAAGATGTATGTCAACATTTGAAGCATTAGTGAACATGATTATATTGCTTGTTTTAGGCACATAATTTTGATTCTAGCTTGTTATATCACTTATATGTATAAATGTATTGTATACACAATACTACAAATTTCTAACCACAAAAATCAAGGTTACTTTTCTTATTAAAAGCAAGAATACATTATATTTTGCCATAGTTGACTTTATTATTAATTATACATTTTTACTTACCTCCCCCTTTGGCTTGGTTAGGTAATTAATGACACTTTTTAGTCGTTTAGTCAACTCAATAAAACAAGGTGATTAGATAGAAATTACATTAACATATAGTGTATGCAAAGGAAAGTTAACCTTACTTTGTCTTAGAATTATAGCATGCTAACACATGGCCCCACCCTTAACCAATCGTTGCATAGTAATATAGTATTAATCTACGTCCAATAGTCCAAGTAGCTAGCAAATCGTAATCTTAAGAAAAAAGATAATTTTTTTTTTTCTTTTCTTTCCCTAATTTTCCTTACTTGCTTGCTTCAATATATAAAAAAGGTAACACACCTATTCAAGAATATCAAGAGTAAATTGCAATATACTAAAAAAAAATATCTCAAAAAAAAAAAAAAAAAAAGTTCAACGCAATCTCTTGAAATAATGCATGCTAGCACCATGTGCTCATATTAAATTATCAACATCTTCCTTCACTTTAGCTTGTTATTGTATGTAATTTCTTGCTTATATATATATACATAATCTCAATCTATATATATGTATGTACTTTACAATATACACACCTTAATAATTATATTCCTTACTCATAGTTACAAAGAAAATTTATCATAAAATACAAAAGTTTATTCCAAAGAAAAAATGGATTATGACTTTTCTTCTTCTAGCAAAATCCTAGGAAGGCAATCAACGGTAGGCTCATGCTCTTCTAGGCTTTACTACGGGCGGCCCCCGGAAGGGAAGGCTTTCGTATGGGAGGCGCAGCCAGGGAAGCCCATCACACCACCACCGGATGATATCTTACCACCCCTTAGTCCACCACCCGCGGTGCTATCAATGAACCTTCCAAAGCCCTACTTCGATGTCGAAGATGATGAGCCTAAGGCAAAAAAGTGGACTAGTGCATGGCTAGTGAAGAAACTCAAGAAAACAATGGCAGGTCATTATAACTATAAAGTTGTAGGAATTATTCCTAGAAAGATTGTCTTTTATAATGAAAGGAAACACCATCATCATGAACAAGAACAACGAAATTTCGAGTCACAAAGGTATGATCATAGTGAATCAGCTCGTTATTCGAGCTCTTCGTTTGCATCAACGTTGACATCTTCATCAGCTAATTCGTTTAGGGATGATCATAGAAGTTCAAGCAACGTTAATAATCTAAGTACTAAGGCTTTGTTTCGTGGGAAGCCGTTTACTTGTAACCCTAAGGGGTTGAGTGACATAGTTGTATTTTTAGGTAAAAAGTCTTGATTAATTGAACCTTTTATTATATGGTTTGAGATGTTTTTTAGCTTGAAATTTGTGTCATGCAATATGATATTTAACGTAGAGTTTCTAATTAATTTAAATAATTAGTAATCTTTGTGTATGTTTGCTTCTTTGATTCCTGTAATTTGTGATTATGAGATTAATTTATTTTCTAGAATTCATTCTTAATTGATTCTTCAATTTAACCTTTTTTCAAGTTATATTATGGTGAGGGGGATTAAGTGCAAGATTATTGGGAGTAATTTATGGATCTATCAAACTAGCATATGGTGAATTTGGATCATGATATACAAAGTAAATAATTGACCAAGTAAAATATTTTTTCTCCCATAATTTGTGATATATGAAGTATAGTGTGAATTTGTGATAGGACAATTTATATTGACTATGTCCGATAGTGATCATGATGTACATATATTAACCAAATTTTTTTATCAGAATTATGTTCTTTGTTAAAATTTTCATAAACAACTTTAATTATTTTGAAATACGTATTACTTTCTTATAAATAAAATCAAATAGTAGACGCCTTTGATTATATAACAAAATCAACCAATTCATTTTTTTGTATTTTATGGATAGTATAGAGAGAAACACAAAGGCAGTGATGTTATTGATGTAGATAAGTCAATCTTGAATCCGGATTCCATCCTCTCAGAGTTTACTATTATCAACCACCATACACAAGTGACTAGTTATCATATAGACTAGGAAATGAGAATTTTGTGAGTCCGCTTATCAGATTTTAAAGATAGCTAGATAATCAATTTGATCGATTACATGCTCACATATTTATGCGAGAAACAAAATGTATACTTGCATATACGTAGCTGAACTTTTATATAAACATACATTATCACATAATTTATTTGTACAATGCCAGTTTTAAATTTCTTAAGCATTGGAGGAGCTAATGCACGTTTGTTTTTAGGAAGGCTGAAAAAACAAACTATCCTATAATTCCTCAGCTACACTATCTAATAGCCGTTGCATATACCTAGCTTAGATCAACAGATTTTTAAAATTTCAAATTAAACACACTAATTAATCCTATAATCTTACCTTGAACCAACAACTTTACAATTATATAGGTCATTATTTTTTAATCAAAATTAGCATCCAAAAAAAATCATCTTCAAAGATCAATAACAATGCAAAGCAAAAAGAAGAAGCCTAGTTCAAAGTTTAAATCTATTTACCTATTATGTCGAAATCATATACCATGTTCAAACTCGTCATCAATATCTACTAAGGTAGTTGTAAGTCCAATTCCTATTTCGAAAAAAGTATCTATAGCTTCTCATCGTAAAAAGATATCATCCGTGAACTATCATCCTTCCTCCCTTGGAGATGATCATTGTAATGCATTATTGGTTGAAATGCAATGGCAAAGAATGCACAAATTGGAGAAAGAATTAGTGGAGTTAGAGGATTGGCTTTGCACTGAATTAGAACGACTAAAGAGAAATTTAAGGAGTAACAACACCAACTATGAACGAAATTGTGTTCATAATTTTGATGGTGAACAAAGGGATACTAGGTTTGGAAGATTAAATGGTGATGATGGAGGTTATATTTACTCGTTGAATGGTTACAAAAAGGCACTTCATGGGGCTTGCAAAGATTTGGTCATCCAATTTTCTTCTCCATCACTCGTGCCACACGATATTGGATCCAATATTCCTGAGGTACATAATTAAGGGCATGTTCATTATTGTTATTTTTTATTTTTATTTTTTTTTACCTAGGCTTATGTTTGAATTTCATAACCATGCGAATCAATAATCATGTCAATTTTCTAAACTATGAATTCTAACAAGAAATCACTTTTTCTATTTTCCAAAACATATCGAAATGATATTAAATAGTTTGGTCAATTCTACTTAAGATAGTTTGCATGCTACTGCATACAAAATTAGTCAACATAGTGCGCAGTATTTTATTGCTCCTTCTGTAACCAAATGTTTAGCATTACTTGTGCATAAGACAAAGGAATCTCATAATAGAAACAAATTGGTTTTCTTAAAGCAATTAGATGAACTTAATTAAGCTTGAATCATACTTTGTTACAGGTATTAAATCAAATGGCTGCAATGGGAAAAGAAAATCTAATGACTTGGTTACTTAACTCGATGCCAATGACCGACATTTCAATAAAGAACACACAAAGATTGACCTTAAATAAATGTAACACTCCAAATGATATATTGGAAGCTATTCTCTTAGAAGCAATTGAGAAGCTAGGAAGCCTTGTTATTGAAGGACTCCTTATTCAAAAGGGTGTCAAAGAAGTAGTAAAGCAGCAACAAGGAGTAACTCGACGAAGAAGCGAAAATGGTGTGCAAAGGATTGGTGATCATGGTTAAGGCGACGCGGTTATAATCTTGGCAATGCTTATACAAGCAAGAGATCCTCTTAAAGGGTATGAAGCAGTGAATGAGGTGATGATTGGTTTTGTTGAGGCAGAGCAAAATATAGAAGATGATGAAGAAAGTGGGTTTGTTATTAAGGGTGTTCATGTTGCTGGATTAGTAGCTAGAAAAAGAAATGGGCAAGCCATTCACAATTGTTTGTGGCATCTGACTGCCTGATTAAGGTTTTGATTGTAATGATAATTAACTTCTTGATTTCAATTTTAAATTACACAACAAAATCTTGGTATGATTTTGAAGGGATTTGTCTCCTTTTTTGGGTGCAATTGGGGCCTTGGACCCAACAAAAAAGCAAAATTTTAGAACTAAAAATTTTGGTAGATTTGGTTAAAGAGAAATCACAGGAGTGAATAACAGTAATTACCGCGCTAATTCAGAGTATTTAATTTAATACTCACATACGACTGAATACAGCCTAGACATACAGCTGAATAATGATCATATTACATTAACGATTTTTAATTGAATGGAATCTAATCCAACTCAACTCAGCTGGAAACTGATCATAATATAGACCTTAGCCATAAATCATCATATAAACAACATGTTAACCTACACTAAACCGATTAACTAATAGAATAGTGTATTCATTAGTTTCGAGCCCCTCTGCCCACATGAACAAACATATATTACACAGTTTCTACACGAACAGAACCCTCTTCGCAGATATTTTACAAGGTCAAGCGGGAGCCAGTTGCAAGTATAGCCGACAGTTATGTTAGATGATTCTTCATAAACCCAGTTCTGGTAGTACATACGCAATCAGATCAGATCACTCTATAGCCTGAATTGCTTGTTCTCGGTTACTGCTGAAGGCAAATTAATAACAATCATTTAACAGTTCAGCCAAGAAGCAGGAAATTAAACAGTTACCTAACCATTGAAACCTGAACAGTTACAAGTAATTTACCTCTGGTGTCGATACAAGTGATTCCCTGGAAACAGAAAAATAAAACAGGCCATCAATAACGTACAAACGTTGCATTGGTTTAACTAGCAATCAACAAATATACTTAGGCAGATGGAGTTGATTTTAACTTACCTACGCCGTTCTGACTTCAGCTGTTTGGACATTATAGATGCCTGCAAGGACAAACACAATATAGATTCAGCATTTGAGAATAAAGAAGGGCGGGAGGCTGGGTGATAAATTGACTCCAAATATTATCACATAAACAGGTTATTTTGTAAACTGAGATATAATTAAGCACAATGGTCCAAAAATTTATAACAATGAACTGAAAAGTTCATAAGCAATTAGGTGTAAAATTTCAAAGCCCTGCCACATTCTTGAGGAAACTTCCTTAATGCCCACATATAGAAACAGTTTTATACTTAATACTCTGGCGCACTTTTAGAGGTAACATCAAAACCTTGTTTTGTTTAAAAGATATTGTACAAATTCATTTTGCAAGGAGAGGTGAAACCAAGAAAACTTAATATACGACAGCACCCCACCTCTCACTCGAGAAAAAGAATACTTGAGTGCTACAATACCTGCTCTTGAATTATGCTTCTAGCTTCCACAAGTTGTGCTTCAAGTTCAAGCTCCCTTTCAGTAACTTCAGAAGTAACATCAGTTCCTTTTTGTGCATCTTGTAGCTGACATAAGCGCTCCTTTAATGATCAAAAAGGGAGCCAAGTCAGCCAACAATTATAAACATGTCAGACAAGGCAATATCAAGAGTACATCTGCAAGATGATGGGAAAAAAGAGAGGGGATGCCAGAAGAACCTTAATTGAAGACATCTTTGCACGAAGGTTTTCCTCAATTTGACCCCTGCCCATGTGGAATGGAAGGTCAAAGACATCCTGCAACAAGGACAGAAGTAACAATTACTTTCAACGACACTGAACAATAATTCATCTATTTTAATAACAATAACTTGAAATACCGTCTTTCCGCCAAAAGGAGATTGTGAAAGATCATTATCATGCTTTTCATTGGTGGTCGGAGGTTGCTTGGTTGAGCCATTCGGAGCATTTAGGAAACCACGCATATCCTCCTGTCATCATCAAATTTTCAAAGTCATTATCAGCTTCAATAGTACTACTGTTTTCTGTGCATAAACACCGAGATGGAAATTATGGATGAAAGTTGAGACAAGTTATGGCTACCCAATGCTATTTCAATAAAAAAAAAAATTACTATCATTAAAGTTAATTTAATTTATTAATTTGGGAACACTGAGCTCCCTATACTTAAACGTGTTTCTTCCTCTAATCTGATTTCCTCTCCCTTGGACAATGAAGCATCTCTACTTGCTCCTTGCTAATTTCTAAACTGCACATCCATTATTCAATCACAAGCAGACAATTTAAAATAGACCACTAAATTTTGTACATTACATAAAGAAAAAAGGCATATTATGGTTTATTTTCTATTTGCTGGCAGGAATCATAATATATGTACACTATCATCAATAGTAGAGTAGTTGAGGGAAGTAATTATCCTTATCAGAATTCAGAAGATGGACTCCATTATTAATTGACATGCACCTTTCCAAGTAACATAATTTCCTTTAGCTAAAATTTTTCTAATCATAGTTAACTGGCAAAAGAAAAAACTAAAAGTTGATTTGATACAGATACTTCTCCATATTAAGGAGATTACATCTACAGCAATGTAGACCCAAAAGAATGACATGATAATGTTTGTCTAAAATGTCTTGGAATTTAACTTGAATTCAACACATCTCACAAAGTTTAGTCATTTGAAAACATTATCAAATCTAGCAAAATAAGGAGTTTTGGGTATACCATTGGAAATCAATTTGAGAACAAATAAGTCCCTAAAACAGCGGAGTACTGGGATAACAAATTTTTAATAACGCATAAAGACTGATGCTTAGAAGAAGATGACATCAATACAGATGGAAACTTACCTGCATTGATCTCAACAAGGCCCTCAAATCGTTGTTCTCTTGCATCAGTTCTTGGTTTTTGACCTCATAAGCATCAACCTGCAAATGTACATAATTTAGGGTAAATAAGCCCTTTTGTTTCCCCAAAGTCGGCATGTGAAAGTAAATGAATTCTGAGACTAATTAGCACAATCCATTTTTCTACATACAATCTTTTTATAGAAGTCATTGTCTGTCTTCTTTCCATTCCATGTCCCACGCTGCCTTCCTTCTTTCTGCATACAGGTGCCATGACAATTAGATTGAACAGTTAAACCTATAATGACAGCATAAGGGAGCCTAACCAACATTCCACCAATATTTTGTCTATCCATACCTGCAGCAAATTCATTATCTCCATGCCAGATCTAGATTCCTTCTTCTTCTCATTCACAACTTGGTTAAGTCTCTCCTGCAAGTACAAAAACATCAGTTATGGTCTAAGTGTTCCCAACTCTAGGTCACATATATTTAAGTAACACAGCAATAATAGCATGAAAATCCATTCTTCCTGACGTAAACCATACCTGCAATTTTATGTACTCTTTCTCTCTCCTCTTCATTTCATGCAGTTGTTGAGTTTTCACTTGCTTTCGATGGGCAAAAAAAAAAAAAGATTGGTGTCAGAAAAAGAGCTTGAATTTAAGAGGGGAGGGAGTCCACCTGCCAGCAATGGGTTCTAACCTGGTTGCCGATAACCATTTTCTGGAATTCATCTCTCTCCTGCTGCAACTTCTCAATTTGTCCTTTAAATCCAGCTCTTGCCTTGGCTTCCTAAACATATGGAAAGCAGAATTCAACACAATAGCAAGCAAACTTTAGGCCTTTAGCAGAGTATCACTTCAATTAACATAATCATATATGAGCAAGCTACCAACATGCTAGCAAGTCGCATTAATATGCACTCTTAAATTTGCAGTCATACAGCTTTACTAGTATTGCATTACCCTAGCAATAAAAAAGTGTAAGTCTAGTAATATCTCTATTTATTTTATCCAAACCAAAAAAAAAAAACTCCTTGTATCCCCCCCACCCCCCCCCCCCCCCCCCGGGGTTGTTCATTTCAAAACATATACATAGTATAATACTCTGTACTTCAGATCTATAATGTAAACCTCAGTAAGGTAGTTAATGAATGAAAAAAATTAGATTTATGAATACCGTTCGGGTAATTGTTGCTATCTCCCTATCTTTTGTTGCCAGCTGCGATTCAAGCCTCTCGATCTTGGCTTCCAATCTTGATATGTCTGAGTTAAGTCTGCAATAGAACCCACAAAAGCACTGATAAGCATGTGCCTGTACTATGATTAGATATCACGTTACACTCACAATCAATCAAACAAGAAAAATCCTTAGTAATTCCAACTTCATGTAAAAGGGATTTATAGAACAAAGTTTTCATTTTCTAAGTAAGCTTTTGTTGTTGGCAAACGACGCCATGTGACAGTCAATACAATAGCACCTAGATCAATGTTTTTGCGGCACAACCTAATCCGTCAATTAAGTTTATTAGAAAGATTTGGCTAACATTCCAGATTAATATAATAAGATTATGGTCTTTTCCAAATCAAGATTAAAATCCACAGGCCATTTTGAGGAGTAAAAACACAACAGGGAACACCAGGGTCAGTGGGTTTCTAGTATACATGGGTGTTTTACTTTATTTTCTTCTCCTCTTTTTAACTTCTTCTTTACATGAAGCCCAATGCCACTTTCTGCATCCTCTCTGCCATCATCCAATCTTGACATTACCTACTTCTTTGGTATCTAAGGATTAAAATTGCTCTACGTACCACTTAATTAATCTACCTCTAAGTCCAAAATAAACCTTCCTTTTCTTCTCTCTGTTTTAATATGGCACCCTAAGTATTCCCCTTCACCACCACAAAAAAAAAAGCTCCTATATGTCCTAGCACTCCTCTATATGAAATCCCACAGGCCACAACAACCGCTCAAAAAACTCTCCTCCCTACATCAATAATTAAGCTTGATTTAAAGCATCCATGGCTGCTGTCATGGAAACTCCTTAACCACCATGAATGTCATATAACACCAAATACTTTACTCCTCCGTTCTCGACTTCTCCCTACAAGAACCACCCAACCTCTAGAATTGAGTACATAAACATAACCCAATGATCTTGAAGGGAAAGGCCCCATCCTTTTGAACACCCACAATTTATGTCTTCTCAACACAGCTCATATCTACTTCGAAGTTCCCACTCAAGTCCAATTGTCAAGGATTTGACACAGGTACTTGAGGTAAAATGAGTATGAATAACATAGGTTGGCAGCAACCATTAGTGCCACCACACACCACCAACAACCTCTACAAACTATGTCTAAAGTGCAAACACAATGTAGGCTACAGAAAATAAACAAGGAAATGAGATGAACAAAGGTAGTAGCACATGTGCCCCATTTAATAATCCAACAAAATAAATGCTTCTGTATGTACTCAGGCGATTTTTGGGTACCTTTGCAGGCCAATTCGTTTACAACAATAAGGGAAAAGAATTTTATGCCAACCTGGCAGCTTTCCCTCATAAAGAGTTATTCAGAAACAAAGATAATTTCACTGTAATTCTACAGCCATCTCCATGTCATTCTTAATAAAGTAGTTCCACTAAAGAGTCATGGGTGATGACAAAAACATGGAGAACATCTAAATTTGGTTGATTACTTGCCACCATTTCCATAAGTTAAGCTCAACAGGTCAAAGCAATAGTAACTATCAGGGCAGAAAGGCCCACTAGGTAGAGCCAAGAAATTGTATCAGGCATACCAAGACCCAATAATTTGAAGCATAAGACGGTGTGATACATTCCAACAAAAAGATCTCAGTCGAGAAGCATGGCTTCACTTTATTGTTTCAGCATATCATAGCATGTGCAATCCACACATGACGTATACAAAGCATAAATAAGTTTATGGGAGAAAAAAAAAAGGGGGTACTCTATACACCACAGCCCAAGCTTGCAGTTGTTTCATATGACTACTGCAATGAAGCAAGTGGACTAAAAGGCAAGTAGATAAAGCCTTTAAACTATAAGAAAGCTACTCAAGACAGCTTGTTAAGCTTTGTGCTGGTTGATTGAAGGGATCAAACCATATAATTGGATGTCAGTATGAATGAACCTAAGATTCAGCTAAAATACTAAGCACCCAATGCTATACTAGCTTGATCCATTCTGGTGTTAATATTTGAGATGATTATGCGGGAAAGGTGGAAATTGGCACTGCTGTAGGAGAACATTGGGAGGTACAATATAATTATCTGTCCTATGCTAGCAAACATACTCAGCAGCCACAAAGAAATGACTAGATGAAAAGACAATCCACATGCTACAACTGCTGCTTAAATGGCAATAGTCAATTAGCTAACCAGATCATGAGTGATATGAATGGAACACTAAATGTAATCATCAATAGACAACATTAGAAAGTCCAGAAATGCAGACATTTACAACATACTCTTGTCCATACACAATTCCAATACATAGAAGACTCAGCCTCAAACATCCTACTTAATCCACAGTCCATTTATTTTAGGTAAATATTAAAAACAAATATTCATGTGAACACTGATGAATATCACTGGAGAGACTTCTAGATCAAAAGATTAAATAAATATGAGATATAAATATATGAGAGAACTTTTTTTGTGCGTACAATATACTAGGTTTTCATAAAAGATGAGTAAAGACCAAGAAAATGCCAAGGAAGCTCAAACAAATACTATTAGTCCAGCAAAATAAAACAACATAATGCCTAGGAAATCTACATCTTCAAGGAAGTTTTGAAAGCAGCCTAAAATCCTAAATAGATCACAACAAAGCGAAACTTCAATATGAGCTCATTTCAGTAAGCACGTGAAAATGGTCGATTTTTGTGCAAACCAAAATGCATAGCAATATCAGAGTCACACTCTTCTTACAATTGCATTTAAAACATGATAATAGGACCACAAGATGATCCAATTCAAAAGTCAAAACAACAAATAAATCTTAAAATCCTATTCAATAGATCATCAATTCGAGTATCTCAAAAGATTTACTACCAAAATCAAGCAACAAATTAAACCAAAACCAGCTTCAAAACATTCTAATTCAGCAATTCATACCGCTGTCTTTGCTCATTGGCCGATTCTCGAAACTCGATATCACGCTGCCTCTGCTGCAACAAAGAGTACATACAATTACAAGTACGAGCCACCGAAACCTGCCGAAACAACACAACACAACACCAATCCAATCAAAAATACAACTCACATTACAGAAATTGAACAAAAAACACACAAAAGAAGAAATGTACAGTACTGGATCATTAGCAAACAGATCAAGCGAAGCCGAAAATCCGAATGTAACAAGTGTTTGATTCAAATACTTTATGCAATGCTCCAAATTGTTCACATCCGCAAAATTCATCTCACTGCTACTATCACCACACAAAAAAATCAACACAGAATCACCAAAAAAAATCCAAAAAAAAGTTCCAAAAAATTGAAAACCCTAAGTTAAGTTGAAATTGATGAAACTGACCTCATTGCGAATCCCGAGGAAGGAGAAGACTGAAAAAATCAACGAAAAATCCACAAAAAAATCAACAAAAAAAAAATGAAAGAAGTTTAGAGAGAGAAAGAGTTAGAGAAGAGAGAAAGGACGTACAGGAAAGACGAAGTCAGTGTCAGAAGACGGCATTATATAGTGGTTTTGACAGCTTCAATGGAGGAAGACGACAATGGAGGAGAGAGAAAATGTCTGTGAATTGTTTTTTAGGGATGATATATAGATCTTTCAAGGAAGAGACAAAGGTAGAGAGAGATAGTGAATTTGAAATGAAAATTTAATTTTGGAGGAAAAAATAAGGTTTAAAAAGTGAAGAGGAAAGAAAGAGATGATTTTAGTATTTGAAAAAAAGGGGGGTTTTTAAGGAGATTAATTATTAATTAGTGGTGTAATGGGAGTGAAGGGGGAGTTAATTAGGGAAGATGACATTCCACGTTTTATTCGTAAATCAGAATAATCAGCTATCAGTCAGATTCATCAACCCATTGCCATTGTTGTTGTTGTTCACGTGACTGCCCTGATTGTCTGTGTGCTTTCTTTCTCCCAACCCCCACTACATGTGTACTCTTCTATATTGCCTTTATAACAAATCCTTATCACAAAATTCTTTGTTTGAAAAAAAAAAAAAATTGAGTGAGCCGAAAGGGCATTATAGACGATAATAATCGCACTCTTAATTTTTGTCTTAAATCAATAAATTGTTACATACATCTATATGTCTCTAATAGAGATTCTCAGCATCTATTAACTTGAGTATTTTATAACTCTTATAACATATGTTAATATTATAATAAGCATCAGAGAATTTCATTATTACCTATAAAATTTAAGTTTAAATGTATATTACTTGGTACTAATGCAATAAAATTGAAAGAAAACTAGCATCAATCTAAACAATCAAGCAAGTATTAGAATTTCGAAACAACACTAATGTAGCTCATATAGAAGTTTAACTAAGAGCTTTAACAAGTTAGAAGCCTACAACTCCTACAAGTAGCCTATAATAACTCAAACATAACAACATAAGCTGCAAAGTAGCTAAACAAAACCTAATATATAAGCCAAATTATCTAATTTCTAATAAGCAACTTATAAACACACTTCAATAGCCATGTTTGCACAACAAGTTCGCATCATATTCCCATCTATGAACGAATTGTAGCAAAAAATCTTATACAAGAAAACATTTAAATTTTTTTCACACACAAAACACACAACCACCAAATTATGCAAATTTGTTGCAAAAACACATCGCCACCTTGACTTAAATGAATGAGCCAATACCCGATCACTATCAATGCATTTGCACCCTTTGGAAATCAAGTTTACACGCATTTGTTTGCACCTGTAAACTTATGTATCTCCAACACAATATAATGGAGTATGTATAAGCAACAACATCATTAAGAGACTCTTCAACCTGAAGCACATAAACCCCTACATACTCCTTTCTCTCCTACCATCTTCAACGTCTCAAATAGGTGGCAAGCTAGCAATAATGGTTACTTAAAAAACATACTTAGTATTTATTTGCAACAACAACGATGATGTCCACCCTTGTTAGGATATTCAAAAGTAATGTGTACTATGTTGTGACACTTATAAGTAACGCTTCTTATTAAGATTATCAAAACTCAATGTCATTGCCTCAAATCCTTTGGTTTAAATATTTCTAAAATTATCTTAGCAATATTAGCTATTACGGATAGTTTTAGACTGGTAATTACTGTGGAGTGGTTTATATGAACAGGACATTTCTCTTGTAATACAGAAAAATACTGTCACCACTAATAATAATTTGAGATTAGGTGTAAAAAAAATTGACCCGATTCAAAAGGAACATAATTCAGATTTCGCCTTATATGATATATAGGCACAGTGGTTGATAATAAAATTCAAACTTGAATTATACTTGATTTAACCCGCCTTAACCAAACCTAACCTAGTAATCAAAATTGACACGTTGGTGTGTTAATTAATCAATTAAAAGCGATGGGAACTATGTCACTCATCACCTTGCTAGTTTACCTTCCAATGTAGAACAAGTTTAAGAGAATATTTGCCTTCATGTAATCTCTCCTTATGTTCTAATGGACAAATTGTCCATTGATTAAGGGTGTGTTATACTTACTTGATTTTTCACTTATTAGAACTTATCTGGATTTATTTTAGTTGTAATTTGTACTTGGGTAACCCTTATAAGAATTTATTAAACCTGAACTGAACTTAATTTATCTGAACTTATTACGCCTAAAATAAGTGTAAATAAGGTGAACAAAGCAGATCCTAATAAAATTGGTACTGTACAAAACGTTCTTAAAAAACAATCAAACAATGATTAACAAGCCTAAATCATTTGTTATTTTTTAAAAAAAAGGTAAAAAAAAAAAAAAAAAAAAAAAAAAAAACGCTGGAAAGAAAAAGAAAGAACAATAGATCAGATCGAAATCAACCCCAAAACCTCTCTTTCGACTCTCATTGAATTTCTCTCTCCTCCCAAAATTCAATTGATCAACCCCAAATTCCAATTCAATCACCATTTTTCTGATCGATTAGATCCAGATTTTCAATGTCCTGCTTAGCTCTCTCTCTCCAACCTGTCAATGGGCCCGACATCCTCCTCCAAACCCGGGAATGGTTTCCCCCAGCTCGAGCTCTCGTCGCCGTTTCCGCCTTTCGAAACACCCGTCTCGCTTTCTCCTCCGCCGCAGCCGCCGCCGCTTCTCTCTCCTCCAAACACCAAAACGACGACGTTTCCGGCGACCCCACCATTGTTGGCGATGACCCACTTGCTGCTTACAGTGGTCAGGTAATTGTTGGGGTTGAATCTCGATATCGCGTTGTTTATCGTTTGGTGAATTCAATTTATGTTCTGGGTGTTACAACTGTTGATGATGATGATGATAATAGTACTACTACTAATAATGTTTTTGAGTGTATTAGTATTGTTAATCAAGCTGTTAGTGTTGTTGTTACTGCTTGTAGAGGGGTTGATGTGACCCCAGAAAAATTAGGGAAGAAATATGCTGAGATTTATATGGCATTGGATATTGTTTTGAGGGGTGTTAGTAATATTAGGTTGGCGGCGATGTTGGCGTCGATGCACGGTGAGAGTATTGCTAAGATGGTGCATTCTGCTATTGATACTGAGAATAAGGTTAGAGGGGCGGATAATTGGGTTGGGGTAGCGGAGAGTTTGGCTGTGGAGCATGAGGCGGGGGTGGAGTCGTTTTCGAGTATGAGGTTTGAGTTGCCGGGTGAGACTTTAACGGCAGGGGATGAGGTGGGGGCGAGTATTGCTGGTGTGGGGCAAGCCGGGTTAGGGGAGCAGGATGGTGGGGTGAAGATTGAGGAGGAACAGGGGGTGAAGGATCCGTTTGCTGCTAGTGATTCGATTAATAAGCCGGAGTCATTGGTTGGGGATTTTAAGAAGGATAAGGATGTGGCTTCTGATATGACTAAGGCATTGGTGGGGCTTGAGGTGACACCGTTGCCTCCTGCTGAGGCTGCTCAGCCTACCCACATTGCTGTGGAAGGGTTTGAAGGGGATTATGGTGGGATTGAGTTTGGGAATGAGGAGGCGTCACTTAGAGAGACGTTTGAAGGGTTTAGTGATGCATTTGGTGGTGGGCTGGATGCGTCAGAGTTTGTGGGCACTACAAAAGTAGCGAAGAGGGAGGGTCTTGGTGGACTTGAGTTGTTACAGACAGGGCCTGATGGGGCTCCTGTTGCTGCCAGTGGTGCAGCTGCCACACCACTTGAAAATCTCTTGGTGCAGAAGTCAGAGATGAAGGGCCCTGAGATGTTCATTGTTGAGGAGATTAGTGCTGAATTTAGGGAGTCATTGCTTTCTAGAGTGGGATTGATGGGTGTGATTTATTTGAGAACATTGCCTCCAAAGATGTCGGGTGATAAAGAAACTGAGTTCTCATTTAAGATTGATGGTACAACTTCTGTTAAAAGAACTGTTATGCAGAGCTCTCGTGTTAGCAGCCTTGGCAATGGGATGTTTCATGTAAGAACGGCAGCATCTGAAGAGCCTTTACCTGTTCTGAAGTACAGTTTGATGCCCCAGATGACTCCCATTCCTTTGCGTGTTAGGCTTGTTAAACGCCATGTTGGGACCTTACTCTCTGTCATGATTCAATACATTTCGAACCCTGATTTGCTGGCACCACTCACAGATGTTACATTTACTCTCAAACTGCCAGTTGACCCTACACTACTGAACGTCTCTCCTAAGGCTGTCTTGAATAGGACTGAGAGGGAGTTAAAATGGCATGTTCAAGAGATTCCATTAAAGGGTGCTCCTGGGAAGCTTAGGGCGCGGATGCCTGTTGATATAAATGAAGAGGATACTGAAGAGGAAATTGACGTTGTATGTCATGTAAAGTTTTCGGTCAAAGGGGCTAAAACGCTCTCTGGTGTTTCACTTTGGCCTGCTTCTGAAGCTACAACAGACTTTTACGTGGTAGATCACAAGGTTGAAAGCGGGACATACATCTGCAATTGACCATTTTGAACTGGTACCATCCTCATTGCTTGTAGATTGTATCTTCTCGATTCTTTTTATGAATGGTTATTCTTGTATAAGGTTTTGTATCATTTGCCTGAAGTAGTGAGCTTGTAGCTTTTGATTTGGTATATTTTAGTTGGTGTGGAAGGCATGTCTGATCTTTTCTTGTTTTAATTCTTTTTTACCTTCGATTTATGTTCTTTTTGTTATTGATGGCACTTATCATAGAATTCATTGAAACTTTTATTCCGGTGAGTGAAATTGTACATTATATTTACCCAACAAACATTTTTTCTGATCTGTTGAAATAGAGCTAAGTTGCTTATATTTTCAATTCTGTTGCAAATCAGCTTCAAGATTCATTCTCTTGATATTGTTTGAACTGGCATTAGGATAACTTTTGAGGATTAAGTATCTTTACTTTTGTCATTGCTACATCAAAATTTTTGCCAAGGATCATGTGAGATGTGACCACAAATGAAACATGGCATTTGAAACTTGAAAGTAAACGAGTTAGTGAAGAAATGTTTTTTACATTTTGCTGCTCATAAGTCATAATGAAAGGCAAAGATCTCAGAATGGTAGATACTTCCCAACTTTTAATTTTGTCCTTGACATACTTTGGGTTTTGTTGTTCACGACTACAATGTTGTTCGTGCTTTGTGATGTATCTTCCATAATTCCATGTAATATCCATTTCCGGAAGGCTAGCTTTGGTTGTCTGATTCATAAGTTGTGCTTCTTTAGCTTTATTATGGCTATCATTTTCTCGTTTAGCATTGCAGAGAGCCGCAATAATTGCTTTTACTTGGCTTCTCTGAACATTGTCAAAGAGGAAGAGGCCATTAGGGATAGATTATGGTAACACTTAGATGTGTTACCACGGAAATCTGTTAGGCATGAATGCATGATTACTCTGTAGCAGAAGTAAACTGTTGAGTGCTATATGCCCCTATGAGAGAGAGTATTACTTTCGGTGGTATAAGCCTATTACTATTACTGGTCGAACCATCAGAACAGGCACTAGTTAGTGTTACAAGGGGCTGATCATGCTATTCAGAGTTCTGTATACAAAATAAATTTCTGTTCAATGCTGACTTTCAAAGATATATTGAATTTGAGGTGACGAAGCAGTTTGAACATTTTAGCTGACAACTCTTCCATGGAAACTTATGTTTATGTAGAACTCTTTTGACGTAGTTTTGTGATAAGGTCAGTAGGTCACCTTGTTCCCAGTTTCCGACATTCAGATATCTTGTGGTCATGGCAGAGTTTCTGTGCTATAGATTTTCTAAGTCTAAGGGGTAGCTGAGTCGGTAGTCACCTAACTCATCTCCCAATCTCCCATAACATTGGTCATGGATCAAACCTCGTCAAGGGAGTTTTGCAATAAGTTATATTAGGGACCCTGCTTGAGGGCACTAATGAAATTTACCTTACCAAAAAAATTAGAGTACAAAGTTTAGCTGATTAAATTTAGAAAGTAAACTATTAGTTAGGGATGGAAAGGAACAGGTTTACCCACTTTTCTAGAGGTATTAGGGTACCAATGCTGGTGACAGCATGGCATTATGCTAATCAGTCAAACACAAACTTATTATGTTGCACATTTGCTTTGCAAATGGTAAATGGTTCTGGTGCTTAAATTTTCAGATGCCATTACTTTTGTCGGTTTCTGAGCTTTATGTTGCCGGAGTTGCTTGTGCATTGCAAATAGCAGATGGTTCTGGGCTCCTAGTGGTTAAATTTCATGGTCTGAGGTGGTGCTTATAGCTAGACTTGTATGGTTACGAACTTATGATAATGTTACAATGCAGAAGTATTTCTTGGTACCCTGTTGTTTGAGAAGGAAATTGTCAGCTGTCTTGTGAAAATTGTTTTGACAGCTTGATTATAAGCTGAAGAAAATTTCCTCCTTCCTTTTACATTTTCCAGATTCATTGTCATTCTTCTAGAGCTTTTATCACGGTGAAAAAATTATGTAATTTCAATGATTTCATTATTGTAAGTAGTTAGAACTCTGAGAAGGGGTCTTGCAGCTTGCAGCCCTTGCAGAGTCGCAGGTGGGTAGCCTTGTATCCCCTATGGTAAGGCTGGTTGTCTTTATTGTAGCTCAGGGCAGGAGGACAGGTTATAAATTGCAAGCATTTACCTAAACAATTGATTATTTTTGAATCCTAAGTTTCCTAACTCACCAATATGAGGTGTATTTCAGATTAGGTTATTGGATTGGTTTGAGTTCTACTCCGTACTAGATACACCCACAGCCCACAGGTGGATACCGAGCCATTTAAAGGCGAGTAAATTGGGCATGGGTGACACATGACTGAATCAGGTCGGGCTGTTCATGGGCTTATCCAAATTGGGTTGGGTTGTGGGTTGATCGGGTTGTGTGCCTTGTTGTCTGGGCAGTTAACAAATTTTAGAAGATGGGTTTTAGTTTTTTCAAGTTGGAAAAGTGTACATAGTACTTCGGAAGCAGGTTCAGGGTGGTCCACAGCCACCAGCCCATCTCAGGTTAGGTAGGTTGGGTTCATGGCGGGTTTGACTATGGTGGATTATGGGTTGTGGACCATAATTTCACCCACAGTCAACTACCCCATTTGCCCATTGATCGGGCTGGTTTGGGCGAGTTGTGCTTAATTTGGCTCCGGCCTTTCTTCCTCAAAAACCAGCTAAATCAACCCTTAGCTTAAGTTAGCTCAATCCTCATCGTGTAAGTAGGGTTGGACGTACTTCTAACATTAAGTCATTAATTGATTAATTCACTATGGACTTGTACAAATGTCTAAACAACTACGTCAATTCGACTCCCAAAGAATATAAAACATCAACGCTAAAAAAAAATATCTCCCAAAGAAAAAACATCCACTTCTGCTAATACTTGTTCTTAATCCAAATTAAAAACATACGTATTCTATAATCTATAATTTTATCTTTATTTGCCTCTAAATTTGGAAGATTCTGGATGTATTTGGTGCTAAGGGAAGGTATATTGTAGAACCAAAAAATTTCTATTTGCTAAAAAACTTGTAATATTTGGCGAAAAATGTATAGTTGGAATGAGAAGGACGTATGCAATATGTCAATATCATATTTATAGTTGCTCCCTTTAAAAAGAAAAAAACATATAAAGATAAAAAAGAAAGAGTGTGTAATTAAAGTGGGAGTAGTAATTGGCTCGTAGCAGATGCCATAATGTCAACCAACGCATCACTCGTGATATCTTGATATTCATTCAATCTTATGTCGTTTTACATGCATATACCAAAAACATAAACTTCGTATAGTGTCTTTTAAGGGTTACAAGAATAAATTGAATTCATACTCTTGCGGTCTTCCCGTTATACTTCAGAACTTTTGAAAGTGAAAAGAAAAAATTAACGTTATATACGTATGTAGGTGTAGGCGTGTAGCCTTATAATTCTGTAAAGCAGCATTCTCGTGAGGTAAAAAAAATGAGAGGTGAAATGTACTCGACCTGATACATTCATTAAAAGTTAAACTTGAAATTAAAACGATCATATTAAAACTTACATTTTTCAACCTAAATATGGTGAAAAGTATTTTTTTTTATTATTATTTTTATTATTATTTTTTTTTTGGAATAGAAATAAATTAAGGAAGGCAACTAAAACCAAACTCACTCCTTTAATTTCATTTATCTTATTACTTTTGGAAAATTGTTGCAATTACATATCTTTAATTTATGTCTTCTTCAACCTCATAATGTAAAGTTGTTTTATAGGACCACAAGTCTTTAATCATTTATTCTTGTTGCACTTCATAGAGGGAGAGCACTCTTTTGTAAGAAACTAAATTACATAGTACTACTATAAATCGATATGAGATTTGGTTTTCACCAAACAAAAAAAAAAATGAAATTTGACCTACATAATAATGTAGAAGAACTACTACCTTATTTGGGTCAAAATAGCCTAACTCCTATATAATTAACCATCATTCTTATATCTATATTAACTCCTTACATTTTACAAGTAATCATGAATAAGTACTACGTAATTAATCATGAATAAACTTGTAACTAAAATCTCATAATCAACAAATACATCATCAAAAGAAATAAAAAAAGTAAAGTTAAAAAATTTAAAAAAAAATAAAAAAAACTCTTCTTTTGAACAAGTGATGACAAATATAGAAGAGGGCACATAATAATTGCCTAAAATTTAGCATGATCTTCCACTAATAACCACTACTATACACTACCTCTCTTCTCCCTTACGCTTCTAACTCTCAAACACTTGCATCATTCTTTCTCCTCATGCCTCTTTCTCAATCTAACATCATCCCTCTACCTTTTTTTTTTTATTTTATTTTTTTTTTTTTTTAATTTTTGGTCTACGGACTAAAAGTCGTAAATTACAATGATAGACGAAATTCGATACCAGTTGAAACGATTTCAAATTTTCAAAATAAGGAATTACGAAAAGGTGCCGTGTTGGACACGTCAACCGTGGCATGGCTTTTACAGCTCAAAACATTAAGAAGTTTCCAAGAAGCGGAGGAGCAACTCCGATCACCGGAAATAAATCTCGATGACGGCGGTGGCGGCGGTGTAGAATTCCGGCGAAACTGCCGGTTTTTTATGTCTTTGAGCTCCATTTCTGCCGGAATCTTCGGTAAGCCGAAAACCAACGCCCAATACCACGGCAACTTCGCCGGACTTTTATCTGAGTTAAACCGAGTGTTACCATTACACGAGCTTCTATTAATCGTCTCGGTCTTCGGCTTCGTGCTCGACCGATTCCGACGTAGTTTCCGGTAGTTAAGAGACCGGCTAGGCCGAATACTCGGTAACGAGCTAGGAGGCGATAATGATGAAGAAGATGATGACTCATTAAGCTGAGGACGAGTCAAGCGAGCCGCGGCAGAAGAGAGAGATAGCGAACGACGAGGTCTAGGAGGAGGGGTGTAAGGAAGGAGTCGACCGTGGAAGATGACGTCATCGGCGGTGGAGGTGATGAGGTCATCGTCATTGTTGATGAGGAACTCGAAGAAGAAATCGGAGGTCGGGTCGGAGGAGGAAGAGGTGGAGGAATGACGACTATGGTTGATTTTGGCGGCGGTGGCGGCCGTGGTGGTGTTATGATGAGGGTGTGGTGAGGAAGAATCGATGGCGGTGGCGATAGGGAGATCACGGAGAGAAAGAGTGTCATCTATTTCGTTGTGGTAGTGTAATAGTTTTTGAGCTTCTTCAATTTGTTCTTCCTCTTTTGTAGGTTTAGAGAAAAAGGGAGGAATTATGGTGTTTTGCATTTTTTTGGTGTGTTTTTTTTAGAAGAGTGGAATAAAAGAGGGAGAGAAAATGGTATTTGTAGTGGGGAGAAATGGATAAAAATGTATACTTTTTTTTATTTTTTGATAAAGAGGGAAAAAAATTAAAGGTATGGAGTGAATTTAAAGGGAGGTGTGTGTCAAAAAAAAAAAAAAAAAAAAAGTGGTGAGAAAATATTTTATTTTTTTAATTTTATAATTTTTGGGTAAAAAGAGAGAATGATTTTAAAAAGAGAGAATGATTTGAAAGTTTGAATGTAATCTAGAAGCGTGAGAAAAGGGGTGAGGAGAATGAGATGTGTAGGAGAATGAAGTTAGGGGTGGGAGGTATGTATGATTGTATAGTTTGGGATTACTATTTGCACATTAATTTATAATTATTAGTAATTATTTCTTTGATTATGATTGGTGATTATTTCAATTGTAAAAGATGGGACTATTGATTTAAGAGTCATGTTAAAAATGTTAAAAATTGATCGTAAAAAGTGTTTCATGGTGTAAAGAGTGTGTTAATTAATTATTACGAGTATTTCATTTATTTTAATTAGTTCAATTCAGTTTTTCTCTTAATTTCTTTCTCTCATAAAATGTTCAGTTCAGCTCTAATAAGTTCAGTTCAGCTCAGTTCAATCAATCTGAACAGGCCCATAGACAAAAAAAATTCTTAAAAATAAAATGGAGCTCTCAAATTTAAATGCCATGAAGAAAAAAATAAATAAATAACAAATGCCTTAAAAAAAATAACAAAAAACAAAAACAAGCACACTAGTTTAAACTTTAAAGAGATAAATGAGTATAAGTATGTAAAAAACCTTCCATGAAAAATCAAATACTACCAAAATTTCATAGGGGAGTCATAATTTACTTGCTATGTACGTACTGGAATAATGTATAAACCAAATTTATGACCTTGAAAGGTACTAAAATACGAACACGAATTAGAGTCAAAGGCATTCGTAAGCAATTTAAATTGGTCAATCGAATGGACACAATACAAGTTAAATTGGTCATATTAGTGGACGTAATACCAAGCAAAGCTTGGCATAGTAATAAGGATTGACTCTTTTATTAGAGGCCCTTTGAGGGTAGGAATTTCCGATCCCTTATCCTTTTCCCTTACTTTCAATTTTTAAAGTGTTTAACCTATAAAATTGGTTTGGGTTGATCTTTAAGAGATTTCGATTCATTAGAGCTACTCATCTTACCTGCCGAACAAAAATATAAGTGGATGTAGTACAACTTATACAAGTATTCGATCCGATAGAGCTGCTCATCTTACTTGCTGAACAAAAATATGAGTGGACATAATACAAGTATACGGCCGTATTAGTAGGTTCCCAAACAAAGACGTCCTGGGACTCGTCAAACAAGCATTAAGTGACCCAATTATGTCAATGGACTTGTTTTAATTTCAGCCTTTTTGAGCTTTACCTTGAATTTTCTGGGTCACTTCTTGGCCATATTTTCACCACGCTAGTCACCTCTTCAACAACCAATATAATACACGAAGCATTTTATTAGTTACTAGAACTACCAGTAAAACACGTTTAGGGCAGTTCTTGACAATCTTTTATAAATATTATTCTCTGTAGATGTAATTGGGATTCGATTACATATTATTCAGATACGTGATCGAAGTGAGCGATTTAATTTAGTCGCCCTTATTATTCAGATATAAAATCACAATAATTTTTTTGCCCTCTTCAATACTTCGTAGTAACATGACTAAGGCTTTGATAGATTGATTAATTTAATAGTAACATAATTAGACAAATGAAAATGTGTCCTATTTGATATTCCGTACAATGGGCAAAAATGAATTCGCCCTCTTTGTTTGAATTAAGTCGCCCTCATTCTTCTACATACGAGTATTTATTATATCTATCTACTTAAATTACAAAATATTTTATGGATCTCTCCTTTTTACTTTCGGATGTCCCAATTTATTTACCCTATTTGGCTATTTTCTTTTTTGGAATTTTTTCAATTTGAACTTTTCCTTTTAATTTGGATCCTACAACCTACACATTTTCTTCTTATTTTTCTCTATTTTTTCCATAAAATCTTGTGTAAATGACGATGAATGCTAAGTAAAATGATATCGAGGGCATACTTCTCCACAACATTAGGAAAATCAACACATTACACTGTAATATACAAAGTGTATAACATTATATGAATTTATAATTATGAAATTTGTTAGAAAATTATTTGGGCTTTAAAGGGCAAAATTACAAAAGTTGAACCCAAACTTTAAAAGTTGGCCCAATATACAAATGGATGGGAAGTTTGAATTTACTTGCCCAACGAACCCTTCTGGGAATTTCGAAATTGAACTCACATTATTATGGAGCAAAAACTTGACGATTGTTAGAACAACTTCATCCTTCAGTTTGTCTTCTCAACATTTAGCTATTGTTGGTAAGTATAACCTAAGCAACCATTTTAACACATTACATGACTAACATATATAGACTGCAGAGCATAAATGACGATGACGTCAAACTACTTTTCAAGGTAGCTTCTCTCTCTAGAAAACCTCCAACCTTATCTCTCCACCGCTTCCCCTGTTCTCATCCTCTGCTCGCCGGCGACCGGCGCTCTTCTCCTAGCCATCGCCGGCGAGGCCTAACACCTGTGATTTCTTTTACGCTTTAATTTACCGCTGACGAGGGACAGCGAACAGAGGAATCACGTTTCCTTGGTTTTTCCGGTTCACCGCTTCCTTGGGTTTCGTTTCCTTTTCCTTTTGCTTACCGCTTTCATGTCTTTTTTTTCAGATTTTTTTTCTTTGTTTAATTAGTTTTCAGTTCTTTTACTGTTTTACTCTTGTTTTCTTCTTTGCTGAAGTTTGCTGTTCTTTTTTATTTATGTCTTTTTGTTTTTCTCTTTCCTTTTTAGGCTGTGTATCTTTTTACTTTGTTTTTTCTTTGTTGAGTTTATTTTAGAGTTCTGTTTTTTATGTTTTAGAGGTTCTTCAAGTTGTTTTTAGTTTTGAGTTTAAGTGTTTAGTCTTTTGGTTTTCCTGGGGTTTCGTAGCTGTTGTGTTACTGAATTAGGTGAAGTTTCCTTTTCCCAGGTTGTTGGTTGTTCTTGTGTAGGTTTTTCTATTCTTAGTTTGGCTTTAGGGTCTTGATATGGATTTATTTCCTGCCTTTATTTCTTTTCATCTTCCGGATGATTTTAATGATGATAGTATTATCCATCTTCTTTCTTCAATGGATAATCCAAGTGATGTTGTAGTTCGTTCCTCGGAGGTCAAGGAGCAAGGGAACTCCTTTTTCAAGGTTGGCAAGTTTAAACTTGCTTTTTCCAAGTATGAGTGGGCTAGTAAATTGTTGTGTTTTACTATGCCGTGTTCTTTAGAAGCTTTTGCTTCGTTTCGATCTTTGGCTTTTGCTTTGCATCTCAATCTCGCGGCTTGTGCTTTGAAGCTTCTTGATTATTCTGCTGTTGTGCGGTATTGTTCTTTTGTGCTAAAGTTTGATTCCTGTCATATTAAAGCCCTTTATAGGAGGGCTTCTGCATATCAAGAATTGGGCAAGTTTCGTCTGCTAAAAAGGATTTGGTTAAGGCTGCTAAAAATGAGCCAAATAATATAGAAGTGTTATCAAAATTGCACCGTGTTGAGGAATTGTTACAGGATAAATCTATGGTCGATCATAATCTAAAGGGTAAGATGGTCCAGTGTGTTACCCAAGTTGAATCGACTTCCCAACTACCAGATGATTGTGTAGCTAGTTTTCAGATCAAAGAGGATTGTTGTGCTGCTGAAGTGGCTGCTCCGATTGCTGACTTTCCGTGTAGTGCTTTAGGCTCAGCTGTTGTTTTGGAGCCAGTTTTATTGCCTAATTCGGTTGGTGGTGATAGGGATTGTATTCTCCCACCACTGGTTTCAGTGAGTGAAAATATGGAGTGTGATTCCCAAACGGATTCAGTTAGTCAAGACAAGGATTGTAAGGTTTTTCCTCAGGTTTCAGTGAGTGCTGATATGGAGTGTGATTTCCAATCAGACTCGGTTAGTAAAGACAGGGATTGTAAGGTTTCTCCACCGGATTCAGTGAGTGTTGATATGGAGTGTGATTTCCATTCGGTCTCGATTAGTAAAGGCAGAGATTGTAAGCTCTCAACACCTGTTAGTCAAGCAGTAGAAAGCTCTCATCAGCATAAGTTTGTTTCTCAACATGGTTCGAGTTCTTCCCTTCGGCTTTCTTCCTCAAATTTGCAGCAAGTTATGCAAGGCAAGGTCATTCAGTTCTATCATTCTAAGTCGATGTCGTTAATGTCGGTTCGGATTCGTCCGAGTAAAACTTCTATCCAGACAGAGGTCCCCCAAGATGTATCTTCTACGGAAGCAGAGACCTCTATTTCTACTTCAGTTAAGTTCCTTTGTGGATTGGAGCGACAGGTAGTGCCCACTTTAGAGTTCCAGTCGACTCCTATTTCCCAGCCTATGTGTGCTCCGGTTTTGCAGTCATCCCCGGAGGAGGTGATCACCTTTTATATGATGGAAGTCTCCCATGATGTGAAGCCAAGTGTGGAAGAGTCATCTACCTTACCTTCACTAAATGTATCCTGTGATGAGGAGCGGCAGACGGTGCCCTTTCCAGAGTCTCAGCCGGTTCCCATTTTGCAGCAGTCCTTAGATGCTCCAGTGGCGCACAACACTTCAGAGAGCATGACTGCGGCTTTTTCTGATGTTAATAGTTATATAGGAGGAATGAGTTCACAGGAGATTGTGGGAAAAATTGGTGGTTTCAGTTTCCAGTTGTCCACTTTGCATTCCAGTGACAGTGCCAGGTCTTTGGGTCAACTAATTCGCCGTGCTAATGTTATTTTTCATCCTCGGTTTAGGAAAAAAGGTTCTCCAGTGGGTTGTCCTAGTCCGGTTACAGGTTGCAAGGTGGTTCGTGTAGGTGCAAAGCGTGTTCGTGGGCCTAGTGTGGACTTTAAATACTCCTACTTGGCTCGAATAAAGTTTGCTCGCAAGTGTCTCTTTAGTGCTTATGTGTAGTTTAGTTGTTTGTCTTTGTTTTGTTTGCATTTCGTTTTTAGTACTCTTTGTCAAAAAAAAAAAAACATATATAGACTGCACTTTATTTGAAGTATTGCTTCTTCAATTTCTTTCTTTCGTGTGTTCGAGTAGAAAGCTCTTCTGTAGTTGCTATTACGCGCCATAGCCTCTAGCACCACCAAGATTCAAAAACAAAGTATACGAAGAGTATGTAAATCGAATGATACGTGTTTTGAGCCTTTTGAATTGATTTCAAACCTATACTTGATTCTCGACTTGTACATGTAAATTTAATGAGCAACATGTTATTGAAAGATTTGCTTGGAACGAACCTTAGACAATAGTGCTTAAGGAAATCGATAGTGAAAATTTGAGCTTATTTATAGCTAGCTAGTCTTTATCTAATGATAACGTTATCATGATTAAGGGCATGTTCACATTTACTTAATTTCAGTTCAGTTCAGTTCAGCTCCAATCAGTTCAGTTTAGTTCAGTTCAGCTCTTAATTTCCCTCTCACATAAAATATTCATTTCAGTTCAATTCAGTTCAGTTCAGTTCAGTTCCAATCAGTTCAATTCAGTTCAGTTCAGTTCAGCTTCAATCAGTTCAGTTCAGTTCAGTTCAGCTCAGTTCAGTAAATATGAACAGGCCCTAAGTTGGAAAGTTTTATTAGAATAAAAAAAGGTGCTAGTATAATATAATCCGTACGTATCAAACAACCACCTTAATTATATTTAATAACAATGATTATATGCATGACTAAGCATTTTAGAGATGGTGGAATCATGTCCATCACCCTTATTACTAAATTAATTAAAATATTATAATAAGTTCACCTCAGCTACAAGCCTACGATACTATTCAATTCTTTGTTTATAAACGAAGTATATAAAAAGTTATATATAACCTGACCAACCTCTCTAAATAATTAGGAGATCTAGATTATAATTAATTTAAAAATGTCTTTAAATGAACATTTGAACATGATGTGGTCACTTATCAATATACTTCCTGTATAATAAGCATCACAAATTGGATCGGAAACATACATCTAATTCTTAAAATTCATTTTTATTTAATGGTTTTTTTAAAAAAATTATTTGTAATCTATTTTAGATTAAAATGGTTAATTATAGGCCCAAAAGAAGTGGACCCTTGCTTGCTCATGCTAATACACTTGGGCAATAAGAAATTTTGAGAAATTTCTCTTTTTAAATTGGATGAAATATGAATATATAAATTTTTTAATGGAACTTACTATAGAGTAAGGGCCTGTTGTCATTGACTGAATTGAGCTGAACTGAACTGAGCTGAACTGAACTGAACTGAACTGAACTGAATATTTTATAAGAGAAGGAAATTAGGAGCTGAACTGAACTGAGCTGAACTGAACTGAACTGAACTAAGCTGAACTGAACTGAATTTCAACGTATGAGAACAGGCCCTAAGACACAACTTTTACAAGAATACATAATACAGATATTATATTTTTATATTTTTACTGAAGTTACATTTGAAAACTCAATTAATATATGAGTATGTTATTTCTTACACATATTGAAATTCCTTTGTATATTATGCTTCTTGGCTTGTTGCATACACTTGTTTAGAAAAACTAGCCATTGTTACTAGTAATGTATGTAGTGGCCAGCAGGTTAATATTTAACTAAGGGTATGGTAAACAATATGGAGTACAATTGTTTTATTGCTTTAGTAGAGAAAGTACTAATGAAGTAATGAGTAATAATGAGTAACCTTTGATCGATAGCTATTACAAAGTAGAAGTAGTTAAGTTCATTATAATTGTCGTTAACTCATTACCATGAATTATTAATTGAACTCGTATACGGTATACGCCAAATTTTTAAACTACGTATGAACTAACTACATACTTCAGCATAACTTGCATACATAGTCCGTACATGTGACTAAAGGTAGTTCAAGTACAAGTAATTTTATATACATCTTAAATATATATATATTTTTTTTCTAACAAATTTATGAATTTAATGTAATGAAATCAAGTTGTAAATTTGTTCTGTACATAACAAATTAATTATGTACAATCCAATTTGTTTTCTCTAATGCAGGACATGAATCTGCTCTGCTGCCTTGCTGCTCATTCTCTCTGTCTAGCTCCAAGGACACTTTAGTAATATGCTTCTTTTTAGCCGTTATTTCCTTTTGTCTGTAATGATCATGTAATGGTGATTGGCTCTAGACCTCACCTGCTATTTTGTCCTCTAGCTACTATATAGTCTGCTGTACTGAGTCCTTGGAAGAATAATGAGAATGACCTAATTTCTGCTGCCTCCTTCCTTTCTATTCTTCTTCTCTCTGCATTCTAAAGTTCTGAGCTTTATCTCCTTGCACTAAGTTAGGCTATTTCACTCTTTATGGTATCAGAGCCAATAGTGCAACATCGGGATTGTTACCTCAGTTCTGTTTTCTTTCTGGTCATTGATAATCTCATTTGATTGATAAAGACTCCATATTTTTCCTTTTTCTTCATAAAAATCTCATCTTTATTAGACCATCATGGCTGCTGATACTTCCAGTCCTTTGTATTTGCATCTGAATGATGGCTCATACTCCATTTCTGTTGACAAGCTTACAGGAGCAGCTGACTACAGATCCTGGAGGAGATCGATGGAGATTGCTCTATCTTCGAAGAAAAAGCTTGGCTTTGTTACAGGCACTGTGCTGAAGTCTACATATGCTGCTGATGCTGCTAAATCAGTATAGTGGGATACATGCAACTCCATGGTAATTTCTTGGATTCATGCTTGTTTATCAGACACTATAAAGAAATCTGTTTTGTATGTTAGTACTGCTAGAGAGACATGGGTTCCATTAGAAAAGTGTTTTTCAATGGCTAATGGCTCTAGAAAGTATAAATTGAACAGAAACATATACAATCTTAGGCAAAATCATGAATCTGTGAATGTGTATTACACTTCCTCAACAAGTTTGTGGGAAGAGCTGGATGCTATGAATATATTGCCTACTGTAACTGAAAACACAGCAGATGTGAGAAACTTGTTGAATGCTATTGCAAAATATCAAGAAGAAAGCAGACTGTTTCAGTTCTTAAATGGTCTAGATGACAATTACAGTGCTATGAGAAGTCAAATCTTAATGTTGACACCCCTTCCCACAGTTGAGTCAGCTTGCTCAATGTTGCAACAAGAGGAAAGCCAGAGGGAAATTCTTGAATTTTCTGGTGTTGTTGAACCTAGTAGTTCAGCCATGTATAGCAGACAACAGACACAGCAGTTTGGTCAGGGAAATGAAAGAAACTTGACTTGTGGAGCTTGTGGTGGTAAGGGTCACTCTCAAAAAAGGTGTTGGAGTGTCATTGGGTATCCAAAATGGCATCACAAACACAAAACACATCCTGCAGCCAAGACTGCTGAAAAGACTCAAGACCAGAAATTGTCTGGTGCAAAGTCCTTTCCCAAGACTGCAGCAACTGCTAGCACAGGCACTGGTAGCAGCATAACATTAACTCAGGAGCAGTTTGCTAAACTCCTCAGCCATAGTACTTCTTCTGGTGCTGCAGTGCAACATAAAGGAGAAGAAACAGATGAAGAACTGGAATGTTTCTCTGGAATGGTGTCCTGTTTCTCTGCTGTTGGTGTGTGTGAAGAATGGATAATTGACTCCGGGGCCTCAGATCACATGACTTCTTCAGTGAAAAATCTGTCAAAACCTCAGTAGGTCCTTACACAGCTGAAAATTAACTTGCCAACTGGAGACACATCAATTATATCACATATTGGCTCTGCTGAACTTGCAAATTCTCTGGTGCTGAAAAATGTACTCTGTGTACCACACTTCAGACATAATTTATTGTCTGTAAACAAACTGGTGAAAGATTCACAATGTGAAGTGATTTTCTATGGAACTCATTGTGTAATCAAAGACATGAACTCAAACAAAATCAAAGGTTTGGGAAAAATGAAAAATGGACTGTACTACTTGGTTAACAAACCATTTGATTAGAATTTGAGTGTGACTCAGTTGATTGGTGATGAGTCTATTTTATATATATTTATCCCTCGTCCCATGGTCATATTTGTGCTTATTTGAGCTCTACGGAGCTATTTTTATTACTAATATACGTTTTCTAGTGTTTTTGTAGAGTTGGTATTATTTTGTAGGAATTTGGAGAATTATGACGATTCCCGAGCTTATTAAGCCACTACGAAAATATTAGAGTCGGATCGTATTTTATGACCGTATATTTTAAGCCCAAGGCCGAGTTAGAGAAATTTATTTCGGTGATTAAGGGCTCGATACGTCCAAGATTTTACAAGTTATTATTACTATGGACCAACCAAGGAAAGAAATTGAGCCAAATAACTAAATAGCTCAAACGTACAAATCCAAGCTTGCAAGAAAGTTACTGGGCTTCAATCTCTGAGCTTTCACGCGGGTCCAATCAAGCGGATCAAAGCAAACTCGGGCCGCAGATCTTGTTATTTGAGATTTCGTAATTGGGTAGGAAAGCAAAAGTCGGTGGACTTGATTTGCTTCTAGGAGGAGTTTGAGTTGGAGTAGATGTTTGATTCCACAAAAATTATCCTTTGACTTTTCTTAGTAGTATATAATAAGGGAGGTAGTAGTACGTGGGGGGGGGGGGGGCAAGTTTTTAGCTGGGAGATTAATTAGTTTTAGTTTCCTTTTCATTAGGGGAAGATTAGTTTTTAGTTAGTTTTTCTTTCCTTTTTCTCTCTCTAACTTTTCTCTCTCTCCCTTAATTAACTCTTAGTATTATTATCTCTCTTATTTCTCTCTCTACAACTCTTGGTTTAATCTCAGTTATTTATTTTATTTCTTCTATCATGTCTTCTTTTATTGCTTTGATTAGTTTAGATTTAATTATGCGTTAGTAGTTTTCTTTCTAGGGTTTGTGGGGATCCATAAATAATATGAAGGGGTAACTTATTGTTGTTAATTATCAATGCTTAATTAATTTCCTATTGATTGATTTAATGCTCTGTGACTAGATTAGGCATGATATTTTATGCATGAGTTTGACAATATTAATTCGAGATTCGAGAGATGAGAATTGATGTTTAGGTCTAGTTTCAATAGGCAGGTTAATTTATAAATGGTTAAGTCAAGATTGAAGAGATGAGATTTAATACCGGTAAATTAATTCTGTGATTGTAATTGTAATACCCGAATATTTATGATTTAATATATTATATTTTATAAAAAAAAATAGTTATTTTTATTTATTAAATAACTTTCCTAATCTCATATTTTTATTTTAGAGTTCGGAAAGATTTAAAACCCTATTTTAATTTTAGTAGGACTCTTACTTAACTTATATAAACTATTTTTAACCCTAAAAATATTATTAACTCTCAAAAGATATTTTATTAAAAAAAAAAAAAAAAAAAAAGAAAAGGGCTTGCCGAACGATCTCTTTTGTGCGTGACTTCCATGATCCAACCCCAAAACTTGATATTTCATTAAAGTTTTTCTTTCATTATTATTCTTCAATATCCATTTCATATTTAATTCTCCAAACTCCAGTGGATTTGTAAAACAAAGCCCACAAATTGCAACGTCAGTGCACATTACTTGGTCTTGAATGTTGTGGTCAGATTGTAACTAGTCGGAAGGTAATCACACGAAACTTTTAGAGATGTTTGTATTATATTTCGTACTATTATGTGTGATATGATTTGTTATTAGTACTCTGTATTATTTTTATGGGTAAATTTTATAATTGTAATTCGTGTGATCAAATTTGTATATGATATGATTGATTATTGGTGTTATATAATTTGATTGGATATGAGTATCGTATTAGTTTAATTGTTTATGATTGATAATTTCTAGGGTTTTAATGTTGTTGCTATAGGGAGTATTGTTTTATTGAGGTTTAGGATTATTAAAACAGAGTATTATTTTTGGGTTGAAAATTAATTAATTTTGGGTACTAGTATTAGCCATATAAGAGTTGAGATTTTTTATGAACCGAATATGTCGTCATATAAGAATTGGGAACTTGTGCCATTATTGAGATACTATTTATTATCAAGTTTATGATTATTTGATCGATGTATGAGATCAAAAAGGTTGAAATTATTATTTTGTTCTTGGTTTGAGGCTCGGCGTTATAGACCTTAGTCCTTGGCATGTTGGTAAGGAGATTGATAATCATGAGTTAAGAATGAGGTACAATCTTTATTATTTATATATTTTTCTATGGTCCCCTACAGTGGGAATTGGCCCGTATGTGGTCTGGTTCAAGGTGTTTTCTAATTATTGGGAGTATTCAAGTTCTTTTATACTTGCTGGTTTATTATTCGAATTACTCATGTCCAAGGCTAGGTATAGAACAAAGAGCGTGGCACACTTATTGGTTAGATGAGTTAATTGAGCAAATTATCGTATTATTATATTTGAGGATTACTTTCGGAGTATGGATGGAGTTAATTTTACCCTTGAGTTTGGTATAATTTGTGAATGTAGTTTCGGGCTACATTGCTAAGTGAGCTAGTTATATTGATTATTATATATATTGTTTAATTATATTTTGATAAGTGATGATTACTCAGCTTTTTGCTGACGTGTGTGTGTTATTTTGTTATGCTACTTGTGTTTGCGGCCATGTCTTTTTTTATGGTGGCCCTACGACGATCTATTTTGGAATTTGTCCTTAATGGTGAGCAGTCAAGATTGTTTAAGCAGGTTGATCAAGTGATCGTAGCTAAAGGAGCTCAAGTGTTTCGATTAGTGTTTTTATATCAAGCTTGTAAAGTTGTATAAATAGCTCACCTAGATTTGTTGGGTTGTAAGTATTGGGATTTTGTAAGCCTTAACACTTGACAGGTTGTCGAGTGTGGCGGTAATACCTCCGATTTAAGTGTATGCTTCCGCAATTTTATTTAAAGGTTGTTTATTTTCCTTTATTTATTTTTTTATTATTAGCTAGTAAATCGGGGGTGTTACAGTAATACGTAGCGAAAGCCCTTTATAATCTGGTTAATTGATGCATTGATGATCGATTATTATATTTTACCCTGGATTATTATTTATTGGTGAACATATGCCCTAGGTCTTTAATTCATTGATTTTTCTCTATCCTTTACTCTTCCATACTTTTACCCTTCGTAGTATAGTTATCCCTTTTACAATAATATTTTGGTTACTTAATAATTTAGATTATAATAATTAATTAGGAATAGAAAGACCAGTTTCCCTGTGGATTCGACCCTACTTCCCTATCTACTTTAGTTCGAGGACTTAGGTAATTACTTTTGATTAGGTGATACGACTTTAGCCTGTCAATTGGTCACTTGAATAAAGGTGACAGTGATAGTTGTAACTATACTTCTCTTAGTGCAACATCAAAAAGGAACACTGTATCATTTGCTACTTGGCATCACAGATTGGGGCATACCTCAGTCAGCAAGTTGAAACATATTGAGTGTGTGAGACAAACCATCTCAGGGAATAATCAAGTGTGTGTGGCCTGTCCTATGGCAAAACTAACAAAGCTACCTTACAGTTTGAGTGAATCACATGCCAAGACACCTTTTGAATTGATTCACATGGACATATGGGGTCCTTACAAGGTCTGCACTAGAGGCAAATACAGATATTTCTTGACCCTGGTGGATGATTTTTCAAGAATGACTTGGGTGTATTTGTTGCAGCATAAGTCAGATGCTCTCACTCAGTTCAAAGCCTTCAACAACTATGCCAATAATCACTTTGACAGGAAAATAAAAATTCTGAGATCAGACAATGCTTTGGAATTTGAAGATTGTCCTTGTCAAGATTTCTTTGCCAGCATGGGAATTGTGCATCAAACCTCTCGTGTGGATAGACCACAGCAAAATGCAAGAGTGGAGAGAAAACATAGACATATTCTGGAAATTGCTAGGGCAATCAGATTTCAAGCAGGCCTGAGTCTTTCTTTTTGGGGTGACTGTGTGATGACAGCTGTGCACATAATCAATAGACTCCCAACTGAAGTTCTGAAGAACAAAACTCCATTTGAAATGCTGTTCAAAAAGATCCCTGAATACAGCCACATGAAAGTGTTTGGTTGTCTTGCCTTTGCCTACACACACTCAAACAAAAAAGACAAATTTCAACCCAGAGGATTACCTTGTGTTTTCTTAGGTTATCCTGCAACACAAAAAGGATATAAATTGCTTGATTTAACATCCAAAAAAACCTTTGTCTCAAGAGATGTGATTTTTCATGAAGAAATCTTCCCTTACCAACTTCAATCCCTTGATCAGCTCATGAAACCAGTTCCTGTTGTTCTTCCTCACACCTCAAGCCCAAATCTCACTTCCTATATTGATCTGGCTGATGACAGTGAAGCTCAAGCAACTGACAATGCAGCAGATGACAATGCTGCAGCACAGCACACTATAACTGACCCAGAACCTTCTCAAATAGCCCAAACTTCACCTCAACCAACCAGACAAAGCTCTAGACCAACAAAAGAGCCAGCTTGGATGAAAGATTATGTCAAGCCAAACAACAGAAGAGATAGACATATAGCAAATGTCACTTTGCAATCTGTTCATCCAGAATTTCATTGTTTCCTCACCACTCTCTCAGAAACAAATGATCCAGTGCATTTCAAACATGCTGTAAAAGAATTGCATTGGATAGAAGCCATGAATTTGGAACTTGCTCAGTGTGAGAAGACTGGAACTTGGGATGTCACATTTTTGCCACCTGGAAAAAAGGTGATAGGATGCAAATGGATATACAAAACCAAATTTAAATCTGATGGCACAATAGAAAGGCACAAAGCAAGAATAGTAGTTCTGGGTTGCAGACAGTAGTTTGGTGTTGATTACAAGGAAACATTTGCCCTAGTGGCAAAAATGACCACTGTAAGAGCTATCCTTGCCTTAGCTGCTATGTTTGGTTGGCATACCACTCAAATGGATGTGACAAATGCCTTTCTCAATGGTGATCTCCTGGAAGATGTCTATATGACAATGCCTCAGGGTTATACTAGTTTTGGTAGCAGGATTCAACCTCAAACTGATGCTGCAGTTCCCTACAAGAACACTCAACTTGTCTGTAAATTGAACAAGTCTTTGTATGGCTTGAAACAGGCACCCAGACAGTGGTTCTCAAAGCTTTCTGAAAAAAATACTCTCTTTTGGGTTCTCTCAGTCAAAGGCAGATTATAGCCTGTTCACTAAGACTGTTGGCTCAAAATTTACAGCAATATTGATTTATGTTGATGATATATTGATCACTGGTAACAGTTTGACAGAAATCAACAAAGTCAAGTCCTTACTCTCATCTCAGTTTCACATGAAAGACTTGGGACAACTGAGATATTTTCTTGGGCTAGAAATTGATAGATCTGAGAAAGGAATCTTCATATCTCAAAGAAAGTATACTTCAGACTTGCTTGATGAGTATGGGATGTTGGGTGTGAAACCTTTAAAGCTGCCAATGGATGGTCATTTGAAACTGAGTGCTGACAAGGGAACACCAATACAAAATCCAGCTCCTTACCAGCAGCTTCTTGGCAAGCTCATCTATCTTACTGTAACTAGACCAGACATCTCATTTACAGTTCAAATGCTGAGCCAATTTATGCATTCCCCAACTTCAATACATATGCAGGCTACCAAAAGACTCTTGAGATACCTTGCTGTAACAAGAGATCAGGGCATATTGCTTGCTTCATCTTCTGCTGCTCAGCTTACAGCATACTGTGACAGTGATTGGGCTAGCTGTCCAACTTCTAGAAGATCAACTACTGGGTACTGCATACTACTTGGAAATTCTCCAATTTCTTGGAAATCCAAGAAACAAACAGTGGTAGCAAAATCTTCAGCTGAAGCAGAATACAGAGCTATGGCTCTAACAACCTGTGAAGTTACTTGGATCAAAGCTTTGCTGAAGGATCTCACTCTCAACCACTTAGCACCTGCTGTTCTCAAATGTGACAATCAGGCAGCCATAGCAATTGCAGCAAACCCTGTGCTCCATGAAAGGAACAAACATATTGAAATAGATTGTCATTATGTTAGAGATATGGTCAAGAATGGTGACATAAAAACTGAGCATGTTGCTTCCTCTAGTCAAGTTGCAGATGTCCTCACAAAGATTCTGTCTGTCAAACAGCACTCTGATCTTCTTCTCAAGCTGGGAGTTCGTTCCTCTACCTTTCAGCTTGAGGGGGGGTAATGCAGGACATGAATCTGCTCTACTGCCCTGCTGCTCATTCTCTCTGTCTAGCTCCAAGGACACTTTAGTAATATGCTTCTTTTTAGCCGTTATTTCCTTTTGTCTGTAATGATCATGTAATGGTGATTGGCTCTAGACCTCACCTGCTATTTTGTCCTTTAGCTACTATATAGTCTGCTGTACTGAGTCCTTGGAAGAATAATGAGAATGACCTAATTTCTGCTGCCTCCTTCCTTTCTATTCTTCTTCTCTCTGCATTCTAAAGTTCTGAGCTTTATCTCCTTGCACTAAGTTAGGCTATTTCACTTTTTATTCTCATATATGATAGTTGTTGTCCCTCATCTCCACACTCTCATACACGAAGTTTAACATTTCTATTCAAATGATGAAATAGCTTAGAATGAAGTTAGAACCCCTAGTCCATACACATTATATATGTATATGCAAAGGAGATTTTAAAAATTTTATATTAAGGATTAGTTTATTCTTCCTAAGCTCATTACACTATTCACAGAATCACCAGTTCAATAAAAAAAATTGCCAATCGATTGAGAATTTGAGACACAATGTGAATCTGTGACAATAATCATCCTACAAAATGTATGAAGTACTACTTCATATATTTGTACTATGTTCCTTGTCTCATAACATACCTTCAATTGAAAATAAGGTGTATTTCTCTGATATTTTTTATCAATTTTAATTAATTATGTCACGCACATATTTAATAATATTTTTATGAAAATGATAAAAAACTTGAATTAAAAATATTATGAAGTATAACTACTGTGAAAAATAGGTCATAACTATTTATCAAGAAAAGCACAAAAGATTAAAAAAAAAAAAATACATGAATAACTCCGTATATATGATGCTTGGATTGTAAGAAAATTTAACAAGAACTCTTGGCCCAAAATCCAAGTTTTAATTATAAGAAAAAGTAATTATAAATTTTATTTTGTTAAGCCAAACAATCGAAGACCTAAAAATGAGCTTCACCAAAACCATGTGGTAAAGGAAAACCATTTCAATAAATCTTAATATTGTACTCGAAAATCCTTCACATTTTGCCCGCCAAACAAACCAGGCGAGTACTTTTACACTTTTGCCCCTAACACCAATCTACGAATGAACGTATCTACCAATGGGCAAAATAGCTAACGTTACAATTTAATTAAACCAACATTTGGCATAAGAATGTTTCTATAGTAACATTTGGCATCTAAAGTTACAAATTACAAGTATGTAACATTAATTGGTTTGTGATTCTGCCCAAAAAAAAAAAAATGGTTATTAGACAATGTTTTATTGTAATTTGTCGATGCATAATTTAAATTATTTATATATATAATTTTGTTTTGGTAAAATTTGAATTTTAATCGTGTATAAGTTGAGACGAATTAAACAATATCTCATATAATTTATTTTTCTCCCGTAAAAATCACAATATAATATTAGTCCTATTCTATCTTTCATTCATCCTAATAAATGATACTCCGTAACATTAACTTATAGGAAAAAAATATTAGGTCTTAATATTGTGATTTTGTTAGTATTTATGTAACGAATTAAGTATTTGGGAATCTTTACTCCATGAGTGTAACGGAAATGGCTGCAAACTACTTGGGAATAATATTTGTTCTACGAGTTTAGGGATAACGGATGTTTTAGGCGTGGACATAAAGTATCTAGGAATAATCTTTGTTCCACGAGTTTAGGAGTCGAGTAACAGAAGTCTTAACCATGATCGTGAGGGGAATTCTTTTTCAACAAAATTTAGGTTTCTAACTATATACCTAGCTCGTATCCATGCAAATATCAACTGCATATCTTAATTTCTCACCATCCCGATCTTCATCTTTGAAGAAAATCATCACTAAAGTAGTAATGAAAATTTTGGTGATACACAAATCTCATTACAATACTTCTTTTTATTGCCTCTTATAAATTTCATTGTGAAGGACAATGTTCAAGACAAGATTATTAAGAAATGATACTACCTTCGTTTTAGACATTACAATAGTTTGACTTTTGCACTATTCACGCACTTTTCTTGACATTATGTATAGAAATAGTCAAAGTTAGTATACAAATAATGCAAAACTTAAAGTGACACTATAAACAAACTAAGGGCCTGTTCTAATTGACTGAACTGGACTGGACTTATTGCTGAACTGAAATGAACATTTTATGAGAGAAGGAAATTAAGATAATAACTGAATTGAACTGAACTTATTGGAGCTGAACTGAAATAAGCTGAAGAGAACAGGCCATAAGTGAACAGCCAACGTTTATTTATCGTTCATAAATTAGAAACTTTTTTTTTTTTTTTTTTTTTTTTTTTTTTTTTTTTTTGGAAAAAAGAGAGAGTGTAATCAAATTGTACTTGCGCCAATCAAATTGTTGTAATTAATTTGATATCAATCGATTATTGGAGGAAAAAAAAGAAAAAAAACCCTTTTCAACACGAGAAAAACAAAGAGAAAGAAAGCCCAAAAATAATCCGAACGTTAAATTCGGTTCTTCCTCTCTCTCTCTCTCTTTCCTCCCTCCACTGTCCAACTCTCTTCCTCCTTTTCCCCTCCATATTTCTCCGTCTCTCTCTTTCTCTCTCTTCTCAGCAATTTCATCTCAAATACAATTCAAATCTCAAAAATCCTAATTCCAATCTCATTAAAAAAAAATCCCACTTGTAAATTTCTCCATATTTCTACCAAAAATCTCAGAATTTCATAAGCAAAATTCAGGCTAAAAATTCAGGCAAATTCCCAGAAATCCAATCAATCAATCACCCTTTACTCCAATTCATCAATGGCGTAACACCCAGATTCCAGAAGATACAGAAAACACCCACTAAGAACAAGAACAGGAAGAAGAAGGAGAGGAAGAGAGAGAAAATTGATTGAGAAATTCATCATCACATATATGGCGGCGATGGCTCCAGAAAGATCTAGACCTCTCCATAACTTCTCCTTACCACCACGCTTGAATTGGGGTACTCAAAAACTTCTTCGTTGCGCCAAAATCACCAATTCCAACAACCCCTCTTCCTCAAACGACGCCGTTTCCGATTCAATCCCCGCTTCTTCCGGCGACCGGAAACGCCGAAACGCGTCGTTTCGATCTCCTCATCCGCCGTCGAATCGCCGCGGTGAAGTCGACAATGAAATCGAAGTCATTCGAGAAAAGCTAATGCTCAATCTTCGCTCTGAAGTCGGTAAAATTCACGCCGATTATCTGGGAAATTCCGAATTTACCCCTGCGATTCCACCGCCTCCTCCTCCGGAATCTCGACCGTGGAATCTCCGGACTCGCCGGAGTCCGGCGACCGTCGAAATTTCGCCGGCGACGGTGCCGGCGGAGGTTTGTGTTTCTGGGGGAGGTGGCGGGAGAACGAAGTTTTCGGTGCCGTTGTCGAGGAATGAGATTGAGGATGATTTTGTGGAGATGACGGGGAGAAGACCTCCCCGGAAACCGAAGAAACGATCTCGTTATGTTCAGAGACAATTGGATGTAAGTTTGATTAATTTCTTTTCTTTTCGCAATTAACTTCATTTTTCTTTGAATTTTGCGGGAAATTTGAATTCAATTTTTGATCAAATTTTCGAGTTTTGATTGTTTTCTATTCGCCTTTGTTTTGATCTTGCAGACGCTTTATCCGGGGCTATGGTTGTCTGAGATTTCGCCGGAAATGTACAAAGTTAATGAGACTCCGGATCCTCCTAAGATCGGAAAGGTATAATTCGATCATTAATTAAAATAAATTATTTAACTGAATGTGAAATTTTGGTTTTTCTTTGAATTTTGGTGATATTTTTCTTTTGATGTTTTGTTGGCGCTCATTTCTTAATTGAATTCGGGTTCGAAAGTTTAAAACTTTGAGATTCAAGCTATAATCTAATCATCATTTGACAATGTAGTTCTTGGAAAAATGTGATTTTTCGCCTTATTGGTTGGTTAATCAGCTTCACTTAATCCTCATTTGGTTAAATGCCTGTGATGTATATTGATTTAATTGAATGGGATTGTAAAATTTGGTTCCTTTTGTTTGGTGTTGCAGTGAAAATGAGATAATCGACTGGTGGTGTCGCGGGAGTTTTGAGGTTGCTGTCCATTGACAGTGGTAGGGTATGATACAAGTAGATTAGTTCTACTGTAATTGTATTGGAATTGGAATTATAGTGTAGAAGTGGTTGTGGATCAGGGGTTTCAGGCAGAAGTGTTGGTAATTCTGTTGTATAGTTGGCCAGTTGGGAGTATAACTAGAGCTGATATGTTAGTTTCTTTTTCTTCGGATACTTGATGATCAATCAATCAATCAATATAATTGATTTCGTTTCTCACATTTCGAGTTATTTGAGCTTTTACTTTCATGTGCTGCTGCTGCTGCTTGTGTTAGTTATCCTGTGTCTGTATGCATTCTCGTAATTGAATGGTACATATTTTCTGGTGAAAGTGTAGCAGATTTGAGATTCAGGGCCATCAGGAGGGGGGTGTCTGAGGGAGGAAATGGTGTCAATAATTAAAGATCCAATCTTTTAATGTCAGAACTCAGAACTCTGAAGTTTGTTTCTAGTTCATCCACATATATGCTGTTATATACGAAGTATGTAAATTCATATAGGGCAAAATGCTTCTTTTGGGTAAATGAAACTTCTGGATTGTTTGTGTATTGTGTCACAGGTTTTGGATTTTGCTTCTATATTTTGTTAAACTTATCGATTAGACTAAAGTCTCAAGTTCTTAACTGTAAATGATTTGTTTGCATTGTTCTCGAGTTTAGTTCTGGTTTCTGCAAATGCACATTATACTTGACATTATGAACTTGTTGGAATTTGACTCAAAACAGTTAGGAATTACTATTTGAAGTAGAAAAGTTGTGACGTTAGGAAAATCATGTAAGTTTTGTTAACAAACTGCCTCATTATTTCAGCAGAATGGAAAATGCTGGTTTATATTCTATAACCTTTCAGGCAGCTTACCTGCATTTCTGTCCCTATGCCTCTTAAGGCGGCAATGTGCTGCTGCCCTAGTGTGGACAGACTAGTTAAGATTGGAGTCGATGTACTGAACGGTCATCGACTGGCTTGCCATGGTCACATACTCACATCGAATTGGTTAGAGTTGGATGTGGAACTGTGGAAGTGGTCTGGTAGTGTGAGAAGGAGATTAGGAGAGCATGATCTCAATTTTTGAATTTTCCCACTATAATCTGATTTCAAGGAAAAAGGGTAATTATCCCTTTTGGGCTGATTCAGCCCGGCCCATTTAGCAACATCAATTTATTATTCTATAGAGCACGTGTAAGTTGGGAAAAAACATTCACTTTGCCTTTTTGTTGGTGAAACATTCATTTAATAGGTTTTGTTGGATGGTATTTACTATTTAGTCCCTTCCATCGGTCGAAAGGCTCTTTGGCTGCTCTTTGACCCTTGAAAAGCAAAGTTAGCTATATTTAATTTGATACTCGTTTTTATTCTTGTGTAGTTGTGTTACTTGTGTATGTCTAGGAATTTTATTTATTTATTTTTTGGTAAGGACAATGTTTATGCTAAAGTGACATATCTTACACGTCAATTAGTTTTAGCGACACATGTTAATGTTTAAGAGTAGGGGACTTAAGGTGCAATTTTTATTATACAATTGGTTGTACCTAGAGCTATATTTTCAAATGAGGAAAAAAAAAAAGAAAAAAGAAGAGTATGGTTATACACTTAGCTCTAAGTACAACTGATTGTATAGTGAAGTAAGGGATCTCCATTCCCAAATATGACAAAGTAAATGTGATAATTAGAAGTGCCCAATGGAATTTGGATCAAGATCTTCAAAATTTTGACATGACCCATTTCTAGGCCTATATTTGAAATTAGATCCACTTGAATTCTAACCCGTGAATTATTTATTACCGTAGAGTTTTCTAATAAAAAATAAAGCTATTTTTAAGTGTCTCTACTATTGTTCATATTTATCTAACTCCCTTTGTTTTTACAATTTGGCTGGAACGTATTATAATGTAAAATTTTAACCAATATAATCTTTAATTGTGAATAAATATAAATTATAAAAAAAAAAAAAAATAATATTAAGATACTACATATTGATGACTAAATTATCCTCATTTATAAATCACTAACATTAATTCCTCATATATAAATCAATAACATTTGTCAAAATAAATTATGTATGTAAAGAAAAAGAAAAATCAAACTTTATATAAAAGCGGAGGAATACTTTGTTTCTTTGAAATAGGGTTTTTTTTTTTTTTTTTTTTTTTTTTTTTTCCAAACTCTTAACCAAACATCCCCCAAGTATACTTAAAAAAAACTTTTAGTTTGACTTTTTTTTTTAAAAAAAATATCTAAATAATTATTAAAAAAAAAATGGTCTGGATTCGTATTCGTGAATCTAATCTAAATTCTAGGATTTTAGATCTGTGAATTTGGATGGGAACCATGACTATAAAACGGATTTGGATCTAGGATCCAATGGCCTGGATCCGATCCAATCCAGATTTGACTCATTGCCACCTCTAGCAATAATCATGTGAAGAATTGTGGTGAGAAGTAGGATTTATGAAAGCTAGAGGGATTTGATCTATGTAATAAGGGATGCAAATCGAGGTTGGAAATAATATTTTTTTTTTATATTTTGACAAAGAATAAAACAATTTATATTAGAACAATTTAAGCATAAATGAACTAAATTATGATGGACTAATAAATTCACATTAAAGCATGAAAATGTAGCAACGTTAGTAAGTAGCAGTTTTAATTAACTTATCTGAGCTGAAATGTGGCATGAATCAACATTATTGGAAAGTGAATTTGTCTCGTTACGTACATGGTGTTTCGGGTGAAAACAATGGGACCTTGCCGAAGGTCCAATGAAATGGTGAAGACTGGGCTCGGTCCAAGTGATGTTGGGCCGAGGATTTCCTGCACAGCAAACACACGTAAACTAGCCTCGGGGGTGTTGCCGAGGAAGACCCCTCCGATGCTAAAGTCAGTACAATGTGTAGAGAGAAAGCTATGCAAGAGAATTAATTGCTTGAGGCTTTGTGTGAATCTGTGTAAAAATGTAATATTGATGGATTTTATACCTTGGCATATATGGGAGAAGTGGGCCTTGGTCCAATTGACTTGCCTTGTAGACTGATCTTGACTTTAGCACAATTGGAGAGTTGAACCTTGACCTTGGGCTTTTAATTGGATCATTTAATGACTAGGCCCAATTGGACTAAATTGGACCCAAACAACTTGCCCCCCAGACTCGATTTGGAAGTATGATGGGTCGAGTTTAATTAATCATAAAAAAGGAGGGAAGTAAATGATTTAATTAATCCAAAAAGTTTGAATTTAAACCGCAATTAATGAAATAACGGCGGCTGGATGGATAATTTATGGAAGTTGGACGGATAATGGGTGATTAATCATAGGGACGTGTGTTTAACGGTTACTTAATGAGGTATTTAAGAGAAATTAAGGCGCGGACTCCTGAAATTCCCATTTCCGGAAATAAAACCAAGGATAATGGGTGATTAATCATAGGCACTATCTCTCCTCACTTCTTCACAAACACGAACCCAAAACTCTTGAGAAAACCCAAGAATCCGCATCAAAACTTCGCAAATTCCCGGAATATTGAACTTAGAAACTGAAATTCGTCACTACCAACTTGTAGATCGGCAAATTCCACATCAGATTAAGGTAATTTCCTTTGATTTTAGTTTGATTTTCTTCGAATTCGAACTCTTTCCCCTTTTTTCGACTTTTTCTTCGAAACTCAACAATGGTGAGAGGAGTTAGAGGTAGGGCCCGTGCTCCAAGAAGGGCAAGGCAATTCCCCGATCCCAGGAACAGGACTGAGACCTGGAACGGACAAAGAGTGGGGTCTGACCCTGCTGAAGGAATTAGGGCGACCCCAATTTCATCGGTGCCTCCTGAAGGAACGGAGGAGCCGAGTGTTTCTGGGCGGGACGAAGGAGTCCCCGCCGACCTTTGGGATGTTCTTCCTGGATTTCAGGAATGGGAGGACGCTGAGGTTGCCTCAGCCATGGTAAAGAAATGCCCCTACTCTTGGTGGGTTGAGCATGCCGATGCGTACCGGTTTGCTGAGCAAATAGAGCTGCACTACGGCATAATGGAAGCTGATGGGTACTGGTGCAGAATGCCCGTTGCATCAGATAGAATCCATCGTCCACCCCCGGGGTATGTGGGGGTGTACACAAGACAGCTTCAGTATGGGCTGAGGTTCCCTCTGGACTTATTTGTCCGAGATTTGCTGATTCACTACAGGATCTCCCTGTGTCAGCTAACTCCCGTCAGCATCCGAAGGGTGATGACGTACTTGTGGGTCTGCAAGTTTATGAAGTATATCCCCAACTTGCACTGTTTCAAGAAAATCCATAAGTTGGTGCCGAATACCCAGAGTGGGCATGGACATCATGGTCCTAGGTGGTTTCGGATTGAGTCTCGGCCCCGACATTTGACAATGTGGCCGAACGATTCTTCGGATAAGGGGTGGAGAGGCCAATGGATCTGGGTTAGGGCGCCCACAGATCCTGACCACCCCTTCGTCTTCAGCGCCCCCCGATACCTCTCCAATCCCGACCCAGAGATGCTCATCTTGGGTCCCTTAGAAAATGATGGCCAAGGAGATCATAATCTCAATCAGGCCAACATTTTTGGGAAGGCTGATAACCCAAGGGGGAGAGGTCGTCTGAAGACCATTCCAGCAACCTGGCTCCCTGATAACCATTACATCTTTCAGGAGCATATGCTTGCTGCTGTCGGCCTCAGCCGAAAGTTTAAATATGGTAAGCTATTTCGGCTGGGGCCGAAGCCTTTTCTTTTTATCTCTTTGCTTTCGCATTTGTAATTTATTCAGCGTTTTGATGTTGCTGAACTGATTTGTACTTATTTTCTATGTTCAGTGCTGGACGAGGTCACTGCCAAGATTGACTACGAGCGTCTCGGCGTTGACCAAGGGAGGACCATCTTGACTCGGGCCCCCTCCATCACTGAATCGAAAGATCGAGACGTTCATCTGGACTCGACTCACTTTCAGATCGAAGCTTCTGCCCTCTATCAGCGGCAGAAACCTTGGTGGAAGAAGAGAGATCCTTGGTGCCAGCTATTGGACGAGGAACTCGAAGCTGCTCGTACAGCCGAAGAGGTTGCACGAGCTATTGAAGCTTGTGAAGGAGGAGAAGGGTCCTCCAGGGCTGCTGAGGAAGAAACAGCAGCAAGGGCAGCTGAGGCCGAAGACGAGGCTTTGCTGAAGACCTCGGTGAGTTATACTTAGCTTTTCAGGTTTCAGTTTCTTTCTTTTTTTTCTTTTTTTTTTACTCACGTTCTTCCTGCCCCCCTGTGTTTTGCAGTCTGAAGAGAGCAAAAGACAGAGAGAAGGGAAAGCTCCCATTCGTCCCGAAGACCAAGTCTAGGAGGAATCCGAAGAATCAGATATGGACGAGCAGCCCCTTCGCAAAAGAAGAAGGATGGCCATCATCGGCCCCCACGACTTACAGACGAGGCCGAGGCCCGTCGGCATTAGCATTCAGGAACCTGAGGAAGGCGGTGGATCGCCGAGGGTTCCTCAGCCACCACCTCAGTCTCCGCCGAAGACCCCTCCACCACCTCCTTAGATGGAGGTGGATCAGAAAACTCCCGATCCCAAGGGAGGGGTTCCAGAGGAGGAAGAGGTTCAGGAGAGTGCTGCTGAGCACAATGCTGAAAGTGCTGTGAAGCCCGTTGCTGAGGGTTTCTCAACTGATATTGCGAGGGAGGTTGAGGCTTTCGTCCTCACCCCCGACTAAGAAGCGGAGGTCATAATAATTGACTCTGCTGAGAAGGAGGAAGAGGCTCCTGAAGAAGAAGACGCTGAGCCATCCAAGGCTCAGGAAGTTCCCGAGTCTTCCTTCCCTTCATTCCAGACGCTGCACTCTGGAGAAATGGGTTTCTCGGCCCCCCGCATTCCAATTCCAGATCACATTTGGGATCTCATATGGGGTCAGAACCGAGAAGGTGCTGCAGCCTACTTCGACAATTTGGCCGGCTTAACCGAAGTAGATAGGGCAAGGATTTGGTCGCTGAAGGCCACTCCTGGGATGGGCGAATCCAGCAGATCAATTCCAGACCCTGCAAGATCAAATTAACTGCTGATGATGCAGGTAAATCTCCCCTTGCTTTTATTTTTTAATTCAGCTCTTCAGTTTAGTTTCAGTTTTTTTTTTAAACTGACTTGTGCCTCTGTTTTCAGTTTGTGCACAATCAGACTCTCACTGTAGAGCTGATAGATTCCCTACAAGACAGGGTTGATGCTGCTGAACATGCAAGGAAGGTAGCCGTTGAGGAGCTGAAACTTGCTCAGCTGAAGCAAGCAGCGGCTGAAGAGAAGCAGAAGGAGGGAGAAGAATATGAGAAGAAAGCTGCTGAGACCCTCCAAACCTTCTGCGCTGCCATGGAGAAGGAGGTTTTTCCCCCACTGATAGAAGGGGAGAACTTCCTTCGGGATCATCTGGGAGTGGACATCTCAAAATTCAAGGCTGCTATTGAGAGCAGAATCAGAGAAGGAGCTGCTGCACAGGCTGAGGTGCAACAAAAGCTAGAAGCTTTGGAAGCCAGTAGGATGGCTGCTGAAGAAAAGCTCCAGTCTTAGGATGTCCAACTCTCAGAGGCTGCTACTGCTGGTGAAGCTCAGAGAGTCAAGCTTCAAGAGGCTGAGGATCAGCTGAGGGTCAAGGATGATGAGCTGACCCAAATGAAGACTGAAGCTTCAAAAGTTCAGCAAGAGCTGAACGAGCAGAAGGATTCCTCCTCCAAGCTCACTGATGAGCTGAACCAATCCAAGAAGGACTTGGAGGAGGTACAGAAGAAGCTGGTAGATGCTGAAGCCCTACTCAAGGTCCGTATCTACACCCAAGAAGAGTACGATATAGGCTTTAAGAATGGGGTCAGAGTGTGCCGAAGAGTCTGTCTTCATGCTGAGCCGAAGCTGGACTGGTCCAAGTGTGCTGAATGGATCCAGGACCCAGCAGACCCTCATATGCAGTTCCCAACTCCAGTCGAAGCTGAAATCCTTGCGGCTGAGGAAGCCGAAGAAGAAGAAGAGAGGAGGGAACTTGAAGCTGAACAACGAGAAAGGGAGGCTCAGCAGGGTGCACAGCCTGCTTCATCTGCCGCTGGAGCTGAGGCCACTATGGGACCCAGCGTTGCTAATCAGTCTGATCCTCGGGCTGAAGCATAGGAACTCGGGCAGTCGTCTTCAGAATCTTGCGGTTCATCATGCGCTCAACTTTAGACTTGCCGCTTCTGAAATTTTTTGCCTTGTTTTTTGCTTCAGCTTGCCTTGATGTATAAACTGCTTTATCTGTTTTTGCATGTACCTCGGCAGCTGTAATTTTCCGCGTGTGGGCGGCTGCCGATGCTTTATTATGTCTTTGAGACATTTGAACTTTGTAGCTCGTTTTCTGAGCATTTGAGCTATCTGATGCATTTTTCTTCAATTGCTTTGTCTTATTTTGAATGCTTTACTGTTTCTGAACTTGAGAAATTTCGCAAAAATTTGCTAAGTACAAAGCTTTCAGCTCGAAGAATTCTGCTGAAGATAAACTTGCACTGATAGTGCCTCTTGCCTCCCCCAGTGATCTGAAGACTCAAGTCTTTGGATTACTGAGTTGGGTTTCTTTAACTTTCAGACGAAGCTGAATAAAAAATTTCTAATAATTGCTGTTATCCTTGGTTTTCTGTCTTATCTTTAAAAATGGATATCTGAAACATAAGGCCAACTGAAGGCAATGTTTCAGATAATGGCTCTCTGGGATACAAGGCTCAGCTAAGGCAATATCCCAGACTTGTCCATGGACTCATGTCTTTGGAGAACAAGTCTTACTGAAGTTTAACTTCAGCTGAAAGACCAGAGTTCTTTAAAAAGACGAGTTTGTCAGCAATCTGGAACCCAGTTACCCGAAGGCGAAGGTTTCAGACGAGGCTGAATAAAAAACCCTTAAAGAGTAGATAGAATAAAGAAAACTTGAAAGAATAAAAAGTTGCAAAAATTATAGAAATGGTGGCTCTGAAGCCTTTCATTAATAATTCAAAATGTACTTACAAAGATTTCTCTACCCCGAAGGGTTTACACATGATATTTCTTAAGTACATCAGCATTCCAGTGATTTTTCAGCTCAGTTCCATCTAACTGACGAAGTCGGTATGTTCCTGGCTGAAGCTCATCATGAATTTCATAGGGTCCCTCCCATGCAGCTGAGAGTTTCCCATGGATTCGGCCTTTCTGAACTGCAGCAGCATTCCGAAGGACAAGGTCTCCAATTTTGAGAGGCCTTGCTTGGACCCTCCGGTTATAAAATTTGCTAATTCTCTGCTTATAAGCAGCCATTCTGTCTCGGGCTGAGTCTCTTACTTCGTCGAGGAAATCGAGGGATTCCTTCATAAGTTGCTCGTTCTCAGCCGAGAAGTGGTGCACTCGTAAACTTTCAGAGCCGATTTCCACTGGAAGAACGGCTTCGGCACCATACACCAGCTCGAAAGGTGAATAGCCCGTGGCCTCTTTTTCAGTTGTCCGAAGTGACCAGAGGATTCCTGGAAGTTCCTCTATCCACTTGGACTTTTGATCTTCAACTCTTTTCTTCAAAGCATTGAGGATTTGTTTATTTGCAGCTTCGGCTTGGCCATTACTTTGAGGATGACATACTGTTGAATATGCTAGTTTGATGCCGAACTAGTCTGTGTACCGCCTCAGCGGTAAATTATCAAATTGCCTCCCATGATCGAAGACAAAGACCTTCGGAATACCGAAGCGAGTGATAATGTTCTGCCAGATAAATTTCCTGACAGTTTGCTCTGTGATATTCGAAGCTGCTTCAGCCTCAATCCATTTGCTGAAATAGTCGATGCCGACTATTAACCATCTTTTTTGGTACGGTGCATCTGGAAAGGGTCCCAAAATATCCAGCCCCCATTGGGCAAACGGAAGCGGATTAAGGATAGGCTGAAGGTCCCTAGCTAGCTGATGGATGACTGGTGCGAATTTTTGACATTTTTCGCATTTTCGTACCAGCTCTTTAGCGTCTGAGATCATGGTGGGCCAGTAATATCCGGCCCTCAATGCCTTGTGGGCTAGGGTCCTTCCCCCAATGTGGTTTCCACAGATGCCGAGGTGAATTTCCCGAAGGATGTAATCTGCATCTGTTGGTCCCACGCATTTCAGCAATGGGGCTGAGAAGGACTTTTTCAGAAGCTCTTTCCTGAAGACGATGAACCTTGAGCTAGTTCTCTTCAGTTTGGAGGCCAAAATTCTGTCTTCGGGAATTTCTCCCCGAAGCTTCAAAGCTAGGATGGGGTCCATCCAGCTGGGTTCTGGGTCAGCGCAGCACACTTCAGGTGCTTCGTCGACACTTCTTTCTCTGCGCACTTCCACATATACAGATCTGTTCAGCTCAGTGAGAGTTAAACTGGCAAGTTTGGAGAGTGCGTCGGCTTGAGCATTCTGACCCCTTGGGATCAGCTGCACTTCAAAGGTTCTCAGCTTTGCAATTACTGATTTGATCTTGGCAAGATAAGTTATCATGGAGGGCTCTCTGGCCTCGTAGCTGCCACCGATCTGATATGCAATTAGCTGAGAGTCTGTTTTCAGACAGACATGCTCAGCTTCCAGAGAGATGCACAGTTCTAGGCCAGCGATTGCTGCCTCATATTCAACTTCGTTGTTCGAAGCCTTGAAAGAAAATTTGAGTGCATACTCGAAGGATTTGCCTTCGAGAGAGGTTATCACTACCCCTGCCCCCGAACCATTTACGGTGGAGGATCCATCCGTAAACACGGTCCAGATTTTCTTTTCATCGTCTAACGTCTCTTGGTACGAGCATTCGGCCAAGAAGTCCGCTAGAGCTTGGGCCTTGATGGCTGTTCTCGGCTGGTAGCTGATGCTGAATTCAGTGAGCTCGAAAGCCCACTTGGCCAGCCTACCGGATTTTTCAACTTTGCCGAGAAATTTTTCCAGCGGCTGATCAGTTAAGACCACTATCTGATGGCAATCAAAGTAGGGCCTCAATTTCCGAGCAACTATCACCACTGCAAAGGCAACTTTTTCGAGTAGAGGGTAACGGGTCTCGGCATCCGTTAGAGTGTGACTGACGAAGTAGATCGGTTGCTGAATTTTATTTTCTTCCCTCAGCAGCACTGCACTGATGGTAGCTGGGCTAACAGCTACGTACAGATACAAAGTTTCCCCCTCCACTGGGTTAGCCAGAGTTGGGAGTTGAGCCAGATGCTCCCGGAGCTGCTTGAAGGCTTCCTTTTGCTCTTCTTCCCAAACGAGCTCTTTTGTTTTTGGGAGTTTCAGGGCTTTGAAGAAAGGTAGTCCCTTGTCCGAAGCTCTGGAAATGAACCTCGAGAGGGATGCCATTCTTCCGGTGAGCCGCTGAACGTCCCTCTTTGTTTTCGGCTCAGGAAGATCAAGAGCTGCTTTGACTTTGGAGGGATTGGCGTCAATCCCCCTCTTGCTGACCATGAATCCAAGGAATTTCCCTGACTTCACGCCGAAGACACACTTCTTCGGATTCAGCTTCATTTGATGCTTTCTTAAGGTGGCGAAGGTTTCAGCCAGGTCCTTAACATGGTCTTCAGATTTTTTGCTTTTGACGATTGAATCGTCAACATAAACTTCCATGTTTCGGCCTTTTTGATCGGCGAAAACCTGATCCACCAGCCTTTGATAAGTCGCCCCCACATTTTTCAATCCGAAGGGCATCATTTTGTAATTGTACACCCCGGCGTTCGTGACGAATGCCGTCTTTGCTCGGTCGTCGGGGTGCATGAAGATCTGATGATACCCCGAGAATGCGTCCATGAAACTAAGCAAGGCGTGGCCACTCGTCGAGTCGACTAGCTGATCGATTCTGGGCAAGGGATATAAATCCTTTGGACAAGCCTTATTTAGGTCCGTGAAGTCAACGCACATTCTCCAGGTACCATTGGCCTTCTAAACCATCACCACATTTGCCAGCCATTCTGGATATTGACAAGGCTCGATGAAGCCTGCGTCCAGCAATTTTTTGACCTCGGCTGCGATGTCTCGGTTCTTATTTGCGGAGTAATTCCGCTTCTTTTGCTTAACTGGCCGACACGTTGGGTCGACGTTAAGCTTATGGGAGATGAGGTCTGGACGTATCCCAGGCATATCGGCTGCCGAGAAAGCAAACACATCTCTGTTGTCCCGAAGGAGTTAAATAAGTTCACAACGGGTGCTCGGATCAAGGTCCATCCCGACTGTTACACATTTCTCAGCATCTCCTTCGGTCAACTCGAACGTCTCAGTCTGCTGGTCCAGGTCCATTGTTGATGGACTGGACTCCTCACAATCTGGCCTACTGTCTATATCAGCAGGCGTCCCAGACTTTTTCTTTTTTGGTTGGCTCTCTGAGTCTTTCGGCTCAGATGAAGAGCTCGCCTTTTCCTTTTCTGACCCTTTTTCTTTGGGTACAGAACCTTGGGCCGAAGCACTTAAACCTTTTGGCTTTTTTGTGCTCGGCTCTCTTTCTTTTTCTTTCTCCTCCTCATCCTCATCGTCATCGTCTGGGCAACTAGTGGATGGCTTGAGGTAGTTGCACCTTCGGGCTTCCTTTTAGCTGCCCTGGATCCTTTCGGGGAAACCGGCGTCTGAAACGTAAATCATCAGCTGATGATAAGTTGAGACAACCCCTTGGATCTCGTGAATTATGGGTCTCCCCAAGATCACGTTGTACACTAAAGGAGCATCGATGACTAGAAATTCAGTCATGACATTACTAGCTGCTTCGTCGCAGCCGATGGTGATAGGAAGTAGAACCTTTCCATCAGGATAAGTTGAAGCCCCATTGAATCCGGATACTGGGTAGGACACCGGCGTAAGGTGCTTGGGCTTCAGCTTGATTTGATTATAGGCCTTTCGGAACAAAATATTTGCTCCGCTACCACCGTCGATTAGAACTTTGCTGACGTCGTGGTTGGCCACCGTGGCGATGATCACCAACGGGTCCTCGTGAGGGTACGTCACCCCCCGGCAGTCAGCGGCTGTGAACGTCATGTTCGGCACCGGTGACTGGGGTTGCTGAATATCAGCATGATTCACCTGGTGGGTCAGAGCCCTGAGGTGACGCTTGTGCTCCCTCCGAGAGCATGTTCCTCCCGAGATAACATGGATTGGATGGAATTTTCCTTCCGCAGTTTTGCTGTTCTTTCGGGGGAAGTCGATTTCTTGCCGAGAGTCTTTTTCGGACTTCTCAGCCTCTTTCTTCTCGCGGTGTTCCGCGATATATTTTTTCAAGTATCCCTTCCGGACCATATCTTCGATTTGGTCCTTCAGCTGGATACACTCCTCAGTGTTGTGTCCCGGTGATTCATGGAACTCACACCACTGATTCTTATTTTTTCGCTGATACCACTCGGGGAGTGGTCTCGGCTTTCTGTAACTCTGCTCCTCCTTCGTCACACTGTAGATCTTAGCGCGCGAAAGAGAGAGCGGAGTGTATGATTCATATCTGCCCGCGAAAGGAGCAGATTTTTCTTTCTTCGACTCGTTGGCCGAAGATTGTTCCGAGGCTTTCGCCTTTCCCTTTGCCTTCTGGCCTTGGCCTTCAGACGAGGGTGCTTGTTTTTGTTTCCCTCCCCCAGATTGAGGTTGGTTTTTTGTTTTGTTCCACTCTTCAGCTCGGATGAATTTATCCGAAGCATTCAATGCCTTTTCCAAGGTCTTGGGTGAATTCATGACCATGAAGTCGGAGAACGGCCCATTTTTGAGACCGTGCTGAAGGGCGAAAACTGCCAGCCCCTGGTCCAGCTGTGAAATGCTGGATGACTCGTTGCTGAAGCGAGTCAGATAGTCTCGGAGGCTCTCGGCCTCACCTTGCTGCAGGCCCATGAGCTCTGCAGTAGTCTTCTCTCGGCGATTTGCCGTGGAAAACTTGCTCTTGAACTTGGAGGATAGATCGTCCCACCCAGTAATTGAGCCTTCTTTAACTCCCTTGGAGATCCACGCTTGCGCGACCCCCTTGAGAGTGGTTGGAAAATACTTGCACCAAGTCGCTTCGGACTTGGGGCAAAGATGCATGTGAGCCTCATATGAGGCAATATGGTCCTTCGGATCCGAAGTTCCATCATAAGTAATGTGCGACGGGATTTTAACCGTCGGCACATGAGATTCCAGTATCCATTGCTCGAATGGAGAACTGGAGGGTAGCATTACGGCCTTGCCCTTATTCCCAGCCGAAGGGACCGCGCTCCGCCCTCTCAGAGAGGTAGAAGTGGTTTTCGTCCCTGGCTGGGAGGTCTGGGCCTCGGCTACAGGGTAGGAAAGGCGGCTGTGCACACTCCGTTCCCTATCGCCGAGACGGTCGTGAACGCTTCGGCGAGCAGTTTCTGGCCGAGAGGCAGAACTGCTGCTCTTTTGGGTTCTGCTCGTAGTGAGCTGAGTGGAAGACTCCCTGAAGAAGTGAGAGTTCCTGTTTCTCTCCCTCTCAGTTCTCCAGGTATCCTCCTCCCATTCGCCAAGCTCCTTGAAAGAGGAGAGTTTCCCCCCCTCCTGGCCGAGGTTCCTCCGCTGGTTTCTGGTTTGCGGAGGGGTTCGGTCGCGTGGAGGTGGCATGTTCTGGGCCTTCATGGCTTCCATGAGGACCGCTAAGGCTCTCACTACCTCCTCCGAGTTGGGCCCTGTCAAGGGTGTCCTTGGCTGAGAGCGAGAGTGGGTGTGAATGCTCCGGGATTGGCTCCGGGCGTGAGATTGAGTCCTTTGAGTGGACCTGTTGTCCTCATTTGACCGAGGCGGGCTCGGTGGATGATTGGACTGGATGATAGGAGATTCGGATCTCTCCCTAGGCTCCTCATGAGAGTCGGGTCCCGCGGAGGGGCTCCTATCCCGAGGAGGACACAGGCTAGGAGTGGGGCGTTCCAAGGGACCCCCTCCTAGTGATTTTCGGCGTTTTCTCGGAGGAGAAGCACCGTCGTTTTTGTTCTTGCGATTCTTAGCCATTGGAACTAAGATTGAGGTAGAACGATTGAAATTGGCTTAAAGATTTTTTTTTTTTGAAAGTCTTCCCCACAGACGGCGCCAAATTGTTTCGGGTGAAAACAATGGGACCTTGCCGAAGGTCCAATGAAATGGTGAAGACTGGGCTCGGTCCAAGTGATGTTGGGCCGAGGATTTCCTGCACAGCAAACACACGTAAACTAGCCTCGGGGGTGTTGCCGAGGAAGGCCCCTCCGATGCTAAAGTCAGTACAATGTGTAGAGAGAAAGCTATGCAAGAGAATTAATTGCTTGAGGCTTTGTGTGAATCTGTGTAAAAATGTAATATTGATGGCTTTTATACCTTGGCATATATGGGAGAAGTGGGCCTTGGTCCAATTGACTTGCCTTGTGGACTGATCTTGACTTTAGCACAATTGGAGAGTTGAACCTTGACCTTGGGCTTTTAATTGGATCATTTAATAACTAGGCCCAATTGGACTAAGTTGGACCCAAACACATGGTACACACAATCTCTTACCAATCAACTTCTAAGGTTGCACACCTGACCTCTTTCCCATTAGTGAGTATAAAGAGGCAAATTGATATCAATTTTGATAAATGTTCAAATGAGAGATTGCAATTTTGAGTTATTTTTAGGAGAGAGAATAGTGATTTTATTTTGCTTATTTATGTTTCAAAGCCTTGTTTATTTATTATTGTTAAAATTTTATATTTATATAAGAAGCAAGCAAGACTGAAAAATCGAAAAGGCAACAATAAATAAGTTTTTGAAAGCGAAAGTTCAACGAATCATGCTTTCATTAACGTTTGTAACTATTATATTAAATACGACGAGATTTAATGAAAATTATGGCAAGGTATTAACTTCAACGGTCTCTTATTTAGCAATCAACCTCTTAGGTCGTTACACACCCTTTGTCTCATACTCTCATTGGTTTCGTACGAAGAGGTAGATTGAGAAAAATTGTGACGATGCCTAAATGAGAGAACTCTAATTTTTGTGTACTTTTTTTTTTTTTTTTTATTATTGAGAGAAGAGTGATCATATGTATTTTTGAGTAGAATAACTTGGTTTTTTTAGAAAGCCTTCAATGAAGAAGAAACGATAAAAGTAATAAATCAGTTTTTGAAAAACGTTAGATCAACGAATCATGCTTTGACTATGTTTGTAACATAAATATCTGACGACTATTATGGCAAGATAATCTTCAACGGCTAGAAAATGAATGCTTAAAATCTCACAAATTGTGTGTAAATTTAAACAAACGAGTGATAAAAAATTACACATTGCTTAAATTGTGTATACCAACTACTATTTGGTTAAAATCTTAAAAAAAGGTACCTAAAAGGCTAAACTCTGACATCAAACCCATCAACATAATTACTCTTGCAATCTTGCGGTTCTCTTCACATCAAAAAAAAAATAAAATAAAAAATATAAAAAGAGTTCCAAACGTGTTCAAGGGCACACACGGAAGTTGGGACTTGGGATATATCAAAGTGGGAAGGAATCTTGTATATTGACAAAGTGGGACAACAAGTACTTTTGGGTTCTTTTGAAGCAAATTAAATGACCTAGAGATTGGGCCTAAAGAATTGAGGCATAACTTCAGAATATAGATTTTTTTTTTCTAGCATGATGAACTTGTTTTGAAGCCAAATACTATTCTCATAGATTTTGATCATCTTTTCAGAGGAGGAAGGGGATGCATGGATGAATAAGATACTTTAATTTAATGAGGAAATTGAAATCACTTGAAAAGGTTACAAATTATCTTTCGCTGGAAATCTTTATCTTACTTGGGGTTGTTCTTATTAAGTGACTATGTGATTGAATTAAAAGCTTAATTTGGTACTTCTAAGTCTAAGATCATTTGATTAAACTTGTAATAAAAGAAGATGAATCATGCTTACGAATATAAAGCTAATCAAGTTCTATACAATGTTTGCTTATTTTAAATCCTAGAATGTTTTTGCGCTAATGCATGAGATGTCTACAATATAAAAGTTAAGGAAAAGAATAGTAAGATATGAAAGTTATTTAAAGGATTTCCCCAAAAAATAAATGCACAAAATTGAAGCATTAAGGTTTTGGAGAGTTGTGATGAGAAGTTGGGAAAAAAAACTCTGCAAGTATTATACAATATACACGGAGTAGATTATAATGAGAAAATTCTACAATATTCCTTTTTATCTATGTACAAGGGATCGGAATACACTTTTCCAAATATATAACTAAGTACTAGTATAAAGATTAAGGAGTGCAAATTAGTTTATGTTAATTCGTGTGCGATATAAGAAGTTTTTTGTGTGCTATCTTTCAATCTTTCATACATATCACTTATCAGGTTGTCTATTCATAGAATCATAGTTTTTCTTAGATAGATGACTCTCAATTAATATGTACTCCGTAATATATTGGAAATGCTTCAAGTTAAGTTTGAGAGGAATAACATGAACGGAATATATATATATATATATATATATATATATATATATATATATATATACATATATTAAAAAAAAACATATATACTCATAAAAAATTAATATTTAAAAATACAAATCATGATGAATTTAATAAAATTTTATATGACTATATTTCTTATTATGTATGAATTACAATTTACAAAACACGGTCTAGGAGATTGTGTGTAAATCAAAACATGTCAACTAAAAACTAACGGATAATGTAATTTAGAAGTAATGAGGAAATCTCAAAGGAAAATAATGATGAGTAGGTTCGCACTTTAATTTAATCGGTGTGACGGTGTACATGTCAAAAATTTAAAATTAATTACAAATCTAACAATTTTTTTTTTTTTTTTTGACAATATAAATCTAACAACTTGATAAATAATAATGAAGAAATTCGTTGTAAATGTGTTGTTAGAGCCAAGAAACAAATAACAACAATTTACAAACACATACAATTAATTAATCATTCAAGTACACGTCCATGATTTTCATGTCAAATCAATGAGGAATTTTATATTAAGACGCAATATTAATATGAGTGTATAATTTCCTTAGTTGCTTCCTCAAAGAGAACTTGAAATTTGTAAATTGTAATGATACTACGTAAGTCTTTAGACATTTTAAGCAAATGTGGTTAGGGTTGGGGTCGATGTTGGGGTCATCCATTCATCCCCTGACACTCTCTTAATTTATTTGCGTTATAATTGGACCTACATCGTTAAGCCTTAATTTCAATATTTACTAACATTATTCAAAATTTTCCATCAACAAATTCTAAAAATTGCTACTCGTTTTGTATTTACTTTCTCTTAGACGCCGTCTTTATAGTTGTACCTACTTTTGCTTTATTTCTAATTTGACCATGCAATATAAGGGTTTCTAACCTTTTCCTTCACCAAGTAAGCAAACATGCATACTCCTTATGAGCTATTACCTCCGTTATATATTATTTGCAACGATTAGACATTTTCCTTCTCTACTCTATGTCAAATCGTTGCAAATAATATGTAATGGAGGTAGCTTTATTCTATCTGGTATCCTTGATTATCGATTGGATCTATAAATGAATAGAACTTAGGATGATCAAGACAATATCAAATTAGCTACGGGGATAGAAGTGTAAATTAATCGAAGACACAAATAAAACCAACTTAATAAATTTTAGAAATCAAGCTAGCATTACAAGTTTGATTTTTTCTTTTTTCTTAGTTTTGGGGGAGAGGGGTTACTGAACTAAAGAATTGGTACGTTATTCCCTCAAAATCTGGACTAGTGTTTTGTGCTCTTCTGCTTCCTTGAACTTGACTTCACCGGCATTATCCTAATTCTTTTTGCCACTCGTACAAAATCCCTGCCCACAATCATATGTTACGATATGAGTTTAAATTAATCTTTTCATGTCAAAAAATGTTTCCTATAATTTTTTCATATTATAAGAAATGGAAGAAATACAATTTCTCTATATAGCGTGACCCCGTAAATTCTAATTAGGGCACATGAGACGTACATAGTTTTACTCGATACACACAAACAATGCTTACAATAAGGTTTGATTTTAAAATCAATTTATAATGATGATTATGATTGCAACAAAAAATAAAAAAATGATGATTATGAAGATATTCTTAAATTATTTTAGTAATATGAGACGCCACTTCACATGTATGAAAACGAAGGGATGATATAGTAGTTTCATTTTAACACGAAGACTCTTAAATTTGCAAATATACATATATAGTACGAGTAGTAAATTAGTATATTATACTAGTACCTTGCTGCTTAAAGCAATGGAACTATTTGGAAAATTTAAAGCATCAAAGTATTCAAAGAGTAGCTTGGAAGATGAAGGGAATTTAATAGAAAGGGTAGTTAGTTAAAGGCTTTATTATAGGACAATCAAGGATCATCCAAATTAACTAATTAATCTCTCCTTCAAACTAAAGAAACAATGCAAGTTGATACTCAAGCGACATGCACATAACATACTAGATATGGAATAAAATATCACAAGAGAAATTATTATAAGAGATGAGGAACGAACATTTAAATCACCACATGACGAAACCTATTTTACAAATATGTTTCTGTAATGCATGAATCCTTCATTGTTTTTATTTTTTTATAGTTATAATTTTAAAAACCACATAAGTTATAAATAATAATATATGAAATAATAATCACTCGACCCAAAGCAAAAACATAAATTAAAAAGAAATTATGCTACTTAAGTAATTGTTGGATACCACAACACGTAACAAAATGAACTCACACTATATGATAAAATTTCTCCCTCATTTCCTCTAACTAAGATGCACACATGACAATTAAAAGTCCAATATTCTCTCTTAAACAAGACTACCTAAATTCTAAATGAAAAGGGTGCTCCAAGTTATTGGACATGCCCTAAAAAAGGGTTAAATCTAATATATTGTATGTGCTAAATTACTAGCATGCTGGTGATATTATTATTCTAAAATAAAAAGTATTCAAGATTTCAAGTAGTACTAGATAGAGCAAACTCTTCAAAAATTACGTGCGTATAAATGGTCTGACACATTTAAGTTGAACTGTCGTCTGTCAGATTCCTATCCTAAATGGATTGCTTTACTTGTGCAACTTGTATACAATTTCAAAGTAGGTCAGACGGTGAACGCTCATGTCCCTTACTTAAAAGACAGATATATATATATTATATAAAATACATATTACGCAAAAATAAATGACAAGTCCGACTCTACATACCTTGAGGTCCATAGGCTTAAATAGGTGATTAATTTTGGTGTCATCAGTTACACACACCTAACTGAAGTAAATAACTCATTGCTTGGTAGGGGGGAGGTTGGATGTGAAATCACGTACATATATTTTGGGAATTAATACAACATATAGTGCACAACAATAACTACTAACTTTTGGTGCTCCAAAACAAGTTCATAAAATAGGACAATGTTTTGGGACCAAATATATATTGACATTTACACAGACTACTTAAATATTTATGCACACCCAAAAACAAACACATTAATAATCTATTATTCATGCATATTTATATGTACCTACATACGTAATTTCCAGAAAATCAGTGTCCCAGGACACTTATTATTTTTAAGGTGTTGTCCATGAGCATATGTCTCCAATCTTGTGATTCTTGCATCTTTCTTATTTTACTAAATATCACACTCTCCATCCGTATTATTAATTGAATAGTCAGATTAATAGTGTAATTTACGTGAATCGTACTAATTTAACAAAGTGAAAACTAAAATCAAAGGGAGTAAATTCAGAAGAAATTTGCACTCACACAAATTAAGTATCATCACATTAAGCGATAAGCCTATTATTTAATTTCTCACATGATATATTATAATTATTCCTTCGAAACTATATATATATATTGTTGCTTGTAAATTTTTTCGAATAAAATTTTGATGTAATTTTAAATTGATAAATTTGATGTCTTATAATATTACTTCATATAACATAACTTTAATTTATTTATATCATTTTTTTAAAAAAATGGTTAATTGCAATAAACTTCATTAAAATGTTTATCGACACCAAAAATCTTGTATTATTTTGCCCAAATATTATGATGGTTTTTCGATTATCATGTTTAAAATTCCCGATTTTTAATATATCATACACAATGACAATACTTTTTTTCTATTTTTCGCGAATTTTACATTTAACAACACCCTTAATAAAATTTAATAAAAGCCGTCTCAAATTAAAACAAATAAATAAATAAATAAATAAATAAATAAATAAAAACATAATCATGGATAAAATGAAAAAAGTAGAAGAGAAAAAGTAGAGATAAAAAAGACGTACTTCCACTGAAGATCACCGGCAAGAAGAAGATCATTCTCCATATCTTCATAAGCAATAACATAACCAGGAACAGCATTAGACAAATCTAGTTGTTGTTGTTGTTGTACATCATTATTATTTTCATCATCATTTTGTTGAATATTTGCTATTTCCACAAACATTTGTCTAAGAGCCTTGGCTAAACTTTGGTAGTTACCATGGTTTTGTAGGTTAATCCGGTGGCAGATCGAACGGCCCTCGAGCACAACTGTGATCGAGGGCACGACGTTTAGGACTAGATCTCCACCACCACCACCATCTAACCTCCCTGATTGGAGGAAGTGATGGTGATGGTGGGGTGGTTTACTTATAAATAATGATTGTTGTGACGTCGAGGACGATGCCACAGATGTAGTAGGGTTAGTAGGGGCGGTTGGTGCACTAAGAAGTCTAGTGTAGAAACTATCATGCCATCTTCTTTTTAAGGATTCTTGCCTTTGAACCTCAATAATATTATTGTTGTTCATGTTGTTATACATGATAATATATTTGTATATATGCTAATTATAATATATGCTTCTAATAATTATATATAGAAGCATATATTATAATTCTTGAAATATTTTTTGAAGAGAGAGAAAGAGAGAGAGTCGGTGGAGGAGGTAGTTAGTGTGAGTGATCAAGCTAGCTTTTAGTGGTATGTTTGGAATGAATGAAATTATATAACATGAAAGAGAGTTTAAATAGAAAGGTTGGATAGGAGTACATTTATGTCTGAAATTATATATCTTAATTAATTGATTTTGAGGGTTTGTTTATTAATTTATTATTTTATATAAATTTTTGGGGAAGTTCCTTTGTTTCCTCATTTCAAGATCAAGATGGTGTGTTGAATTGAATTTGCTTGGGATGCCGTAAGTTCAGAATTGGATGCTTTTGTAGCACTTCCAAAACACCTACACCTAATTAAGAAGCAATGTTTTTTATTCAATTGTAGTATGATAGTAAACTTAAACCCTCCGGCTATTAATATTAAATAAAATATATAAGTGTAATTGTACGAAGAGGTGGCTAATAGGTCATTTCAATCAAGTTCAATTGAGCTCAATTTAGTTTAGGTTAAAACCAAACCAGGTATATGTTGGTCATAAATCATTTGGTGTAGGTTGATGATTGGGGTCGATTTTCAATTAATTCTGCAAGACAATCCAACCAATTAATTAATTTGAATAAATAGTCGTATAACTCTTAGGTTGGGCCGATTCTTGATAAGTAGATTGTGTCACCATTTAATTGGATCGGTCATGTAACATCAAGTGTATGTAGTTCAAGTGATCCAATTCGAAAAAAACATATATATACGAAGTATGGATTAGGTTTATTGATATTTTATAGATTACGTGGCTCAACGTAATCTTCTATATATGATAGTCTGTAATTTTTTTTTTACAGATTACCAACAAGAAAACATGAGATGATCATAATAACTTTAATTCTCGGTAAAGTAAAAGTTTAATTGTATACTGATGACTGAGATGAGCCGAAGTTTAAACTTGTTGTAATCTTGAACTACAGTAAATAGCTTGATAAACCAAGAGAAATTTCTATATATACTATTATTTTTCTTTTAATTTGGAATAATATAAGAAGAATAGAGCCGATAACCTACAGAATAGAGGAGGAACCCTAGCTCCTACCAAGCGAGATACTTGTGAGCTACCTTCCACTTAGACTCGGGGTCCTAATTATGCTTAATTTAACCGAATTTGACTTATTTAGACTTTATGATCAAACCATTATGGTTGTTTTGTTGTGAATAGAATAAAGCTTGTTAATAATAAAAATAACCAGTCAATATAAATAAATTGAAATAAGCTTTAAGAGATACATAGACAATATTGTGAGAGGTATCATTCCACACATACACTAGATTAAGGGTTCAGTTTTTATAATAATTGAAATTAATTAATATTATATTTGAAACCAAAGAATAAAAAATTAGATAATGAACAAGTTGTTGCTTGTGTTTCACATAGTGACTTAAAATTCCTTGTCTGGCTGTCTAGTGTTTGTGTTTTAACTACTTGCAAAGATAAGGCCCCCATGCGGAAGAGGCATGTTTGCTTGCGAAACCCAAAAGTTGGTTGAATCATATTATATATTCACATAAATATAATTTTACTATATTATATGGTACTATTACATTATATTTGGATCTTTGTTTACTAACATGAACAATATCATATAATTATTATTTTATGTTGATAACAATACATGAAGAAATATAGGATCTCATCTAATTTTTATACATATTATTTTTATGGGGATCATATAATTATAATTAAAATAACGTGAAGGCTAAGCAATTTAGGTTGGACCATATAAATATAAGAGAAAATTGCATGAAATAAAATTGGTAAAATAATTCTTGCATTGTAAATTGAAATTGCATGGACGTAAGAGAAAACCTTTGAGCGTTACCGTCGGCGAATGGTTCGCTTACAATTTTGACTCAAATTTAATTTTATTAATCATAAACAATTAAACATGACACTGAATTAAAGAAGATGCTTTTCTTTTTGTTGATCCCAAAGTATAAATTTAACTTAATTTTTTGTTTGGATATTATGGAACTTGCATTAGATTAAAGGACACAAAAATAATCTTAAGATCTGTATTAGTGCATTTCAAAGAGATCAGTATTAACGTGGCATTACTTCTGTTCCAGACTTCCAGCCTAACACTGTACGTTTTCTTTTTTTCTCCTGTTTTTCATAAATTATTTATGTTCGTGCTTTTAATTTTTGACCTAGTGGTGACATATGGATTGTACTCTTGAAGGTATTATTATTGGATTCAATTCGGGTTAGTTTTATTTGATCGGGTTATGAAGCATTGTGTTCAATATAGAGTTTGGATATGAATCGGCCACAATGGGGTCATTGTAAACTAATTACTGCGCTCTTTTATCAAAGTATTAGAGGAAATGTATCATTTTGACTGACACATTTGTCAATGTAAAAGTTAAATCATTAAAGTTTTTAACTCTCTATTAATAAAAACTAAAAATATTGATATTCTACAAAAGTGCACTTTAGCATAAAATAGTATTTTACAAAATAATACTTTCATTTGTAATATAACGTCATAATTCAATTATTTTGAAACAAAGGGATTGGAATCAATTTTAGTCATGGCTAAGAGCTAGATTCAGTTTTAGTTCAACTCAAAGTCAATTTATCCAAACTTGGTTACTATTCGAATTTTGGGTAGAGTTTGCAAATATATTCCATCCCCAGGCCCACTATCTATATCATACATACATTCATAATAATATTTGTTTCTATTACATTCCACCCATCACGTTGCATTATTTCTTATTCAAAGTATTTTAATCCATGTCATTTACATTATCACGTACATATATACACCTAAGAAAAAAAAAAGATACTACTATAACTATAACCATGATTGGTGGAGGAACCTAATTTAAGACCTCAAGTTCAATCAATAAAATCTTTCAAATGTGTAAAACATAAGAAAATAGCATAATTACAGTTTTCACATATAAAATCTCAACTGTTCTCCATGTAGTAAGTCGACCGGGGTATTGTCCGGATCCATATCTTAGTCAAGTGTCAATAGTAAATTTTAAAGTTAAAAAGTCAGTTCAGTTGTTAAAAGTCATACTCATACAACATCTTCTACAATAAAATTCACAGTCAATAGATACTAATTATATCTCATATTTGATCAAATAAAAGTCTCCTCGATGAAATATTACTCCGTATTGAGAATATAATTGAATTGAAATTTGCTTTAAAAAAAAACACTCGATCAACTCATTTACTATTTGTGATTGCAACCTTCTAAATAATTAAAACAAATCATGCATGATCAATTGTGTAGAATCTCTAGTAGTTTTGTCATACAATCAAAGTAATTAATTTTAAATTGACGAGTAATGCCTTAAAAGATACGGAGATAGAAGCTTAGACATAAACAAGTATTCCAAGACAAGTTGCAAATTAAATGTAAATATTCAAAGAAAGTATGATTATTAGAAAACAAAAATCTAGAATTTCATCAATCATTCTTTGAATAAGTAAAGATGTGGGTCAAATAGAAGATCATGGTCATAGTGGCAATGCAAGTACTCTTCAATATAGTCAGATCAATTAGTAAAAGTATGGTCATCGTGGCATTTGCTCTTCAATTTACTCTTTCTGATCATAAGTATTCAAATTCATGGTCATAGTGGGCGTGTACTCCTTGGTATGACTACTTTTGTTTCAATCAATAAATTAATACGAACTATGTTTATTGTGATGGGGTCTTTTAGTTAAAACCTCGCATTGTTCAACTCAACTTAGGTTAGTGGGTAGAGGTCTGATCCTTTGTGAGGAAGAGAGGGGGAAATTAAAGAGAATTCCACCCCTAAACACCTATATTTTGGAAAATCAGGTTAGTGATGCATCTCGTATGCTTTTACGGGATTAAGACAAGTCACAAAGTCTAAGTGTTGGGATGTTGGATGGTACAAGGGACCGTGCGGGCTGTGCACAAGACAGGTGCACCCAATGACAAGACATACTTGGTTCCGGGAACTAGTTACAACTCCCAAGGCCCTTAAGACATGATGATTAAGGATGAATGAGATGGTTTCGGGCACTATGTATGACTCCCAAGACCTTTTGTGAACCCATGGAAGTACTTGGATGCATAATCTCGCCGGGTGAAAAAAGCCAAATATGAAGGCTAATAATACACGAGATCGGAGCAATTTAGGAGGTGTTCGGACCCGGTGTTGGAAATTCACGAAACACTACGGGATGCATCACGAAATTATATAATATTGTTTCGACCCATATATGACCATTATCCGGCTACGTAAAGGCCCCGTGGAAGCTTATAGCCAATACAAGAGGAGTAAACGAAAATGGTTAAATTGAATGCTTAAAGGCAAATTTGATTGTTCCACCCACCAAAATGGAGCCCGAAGGGTATTAGGGTCAATGGTAATCATCTCGGGAATTTTTATTTTCACCCCAAAAAAAGTCAAAAATTATCAAAATTGAAGGCTATTATCCACGTTTTTGAGAAATTTTGGAGGTTTCGAGACCCGATATCGGAAAATCTTGAGATGCTAGAGGATACATCTCGGGGTCAAATAATGATGCTTGGAACCATATATAACCATTATATGTCGTCATAAATATCCATGGTATAGCTTGATTTATAAAATTAGTAAAGTTGTAATCGGGTTAATTGACTGTTTAAAGACATATTGGATGGTGTTATCCACCCAAATACGCTCTCGGAGGATATTAGGGACCATGGAAAACATTTAGGCAATTTTTATTTGCGGGAGAAAAAAGGTCGAAATTACCAAAATTGAAGGCTATTTATCCACTTTTTTGAGGAATTTTGGAGGTTTCGGGACCTGATGTCGGAAAATCTTGAGATGTTAGGGGATACATTTTGGGGTTGTATAATGACGTTTGGAACCATATATGACCATTATATGTTGTCAAAAATGAACGTGGTGTAGCTTGATTTTATGAAATCAGTGCAAGTTGTGATCGGGTATATTGACTGTTTAAAGGTATATTGGATGGTTTTATCCACTCAAATAGGCTCACGGAAGATATTAGGGACCATGGTAAACACCTGGGCAATTTTTATTTCCGAGCGAAATAAGGTCAAAATTTCCAAAATTGAAGGCTATTATCCACGTTTTTTAGTAATTTTGGAGGTTTTGGGACCCGGTGTCGGAAAGTCTTGAAATGTTAGGAGATACATCTTGGAGTCATATAATGACGTTTAGAACCATATATAACCATCATATGTTGTCATAAATGAAAGTGGTGTAGTTTGATTTTATGAAATCAGTGCAAGTTGTAAACGGGGTAAACTAACTGTATAAAGGCATATTTGATGGTTTTATCCACCCAAATAGGCTCCTGGAGAGTATTTGGGATCAAGGTAAACATCTGGGCAATTTTTATTTCCAGGCGAAAAAGGTCAAAAATTTCAAAATTGAAGGTAAATCCACGTTTTTTGAAAAATTTTGGAGGTTTCGAGACCTGGTATAGGAAAGTCTTGAGATGCTAGGGGATACATCTCGGGGTCATATAATGACGTTTGGAACCATATATGACCATTATATGCCGTCATAAATATCCATAGTGTAGCTTGATTTTATGAAATTAGTGCAAGTTGTAATTGGGTAAATTGATTGTTTAAAGGCATATTGGATGGTTTTATCCACCCAAATTGGCTCCCGGAGGATATTAGGGACCATGGTAAACATCTGAACAATTTTTATTTCCGGTCGAAAAAAGGTCAAAATTTCCAAAATTAAAGGCTATTATCCACGTATTTTGAGGAATTTTGGAAGTTTCGGGACCCGGTATCGGAAAGTATTCAGATGTTAGGAGATACATCTCGAGGTCATATAATGTCGTTTGGAACCATATATAACCATAATGTGTCGTCATAAATGAACATAGTGAAACTTTATTTTATGAAATTAGTGCAAGTTGTAATCGGATAAATTGACTGTTTAAAGGCATATTGGACGGTTTTATCCACCTAAATAGGCTCCCGGAGGATATTAGAGACCATGGTAAACATTTGGGCAATTTTTATTTCCGGACGTCAAAAAGTCAAAAAATTCCAAAATTGAAGGTTATTATCCACGTGTTTTGATTAATTTTGAAGGTTTCGGGACCTGGTGTCGGAAAGTATTGAGATGTTATTAGGGGATAAATCTTGGGGTCATATAATGATGTTTGGAACCATGTATGACCATTATATGTTGTCATAAATGAACGTGGTGTAACTTGATTTTATGAAATCAGTGTAAGTTGTAATCGGGTATATTGACTGTTTAAAGGTATATTTGATGGTTTTATCCACCCAAAAAAGCTCACGGAAGGATAGGGACTATGGTAAACTTCTGAGCAATTTTTATTTCCGGTCGAAAAAAGGTCAAAAAGTTCCGAAATTGAAGGCTATTATCCACGATTTTTGAGAAATTTTGGAGTTTTCGGGATCCGGTATCGGAAAGTCTTGAGATGCTAGAATATACATCTCGGGGTCATATAACGAATTTTGGAACCATATATAATCATTATATGTCGTCATATATATCCGTGGTGTAGATTGATTTTATTAAATCATCAGTGCAAGTTGTAATCGGGTAAATTGATTGTTTAAAGGTATAATGGATGGTTTTATCCACCCAAATAGGCTCCCGGAGGATATTAGGGACCATGGAAAACATCTGGGTAATTTTTATTTTCGGGCGAAAAAAGGTCAAAAAATTCCAAAATTGAAGGCTATTATTATCCACGTTTTTTTTTAGGAATTTTGGAGGTTTTGGGACCCGGTATCGAAAAGTCTTCAGATGTTAGGGGATACATCTCGGGGTCATATACTGACGTTTGGAACCATATATGACCATTAAATGTTGTCATAAATGAAAATGATGTAGCTTTTTTTTTTATGAAATATGTGCAAATTGTAATCGGGTAAATTGACTGTTTAAAGGCATATTGGATGGTTTTATCCACCTGAATAGGCTGTCGGAGGGTATTAGAGACCAAGGTAAACATTTGTGCAATTTTTATTGCCGGGCGAAAAAAGGTCAAAAAATTCCAAAATTGAAGGTTATTATTTACGTTTTTTGAGGAATTTTGGAGGTTTCGAGACTCAGTATCGGAAAGTCTTGAGATGCCAGGGGATACATCTCGGGGTCATATAATGACGCTTGGAACCATATATAACCATTATATGTCGTCATAAATATCCGTGGTGTAACTTGATTTTATGAAATTAGTCTAAGTTTTAATCGGGTAATTTGACTTGATAAAGGCATATTGGATGGTTTTATCCAACCAAATAGGCTCCCGGAAGATATGAGGGACCATGGTAAACATTTGGGCAATTTTTATTTCCGGGCGAAAAAAGGTAAAAAAATTCCAAAATTGAAGGCTATTATCCACTTTTTTTAGGAATTTTGGAGGTTTCGGTACCCGGTTACGGAAAGTATTCAGATGTTAGGGGATACATTTTCGGGGTCATATAATGACGTTTGGAACCATATATGACCATTATATGTTGTCATAAATGTACATGGTGTAGCTTGATTTTATGAAATTAGTTCAAGTTGTAATCGGGTAATTTGACTGTTTAAAGGCATATTGATGGTTTTGTCCACCCAAATGGGCTTCAGGAGGGTATTAGGGACCATGGTAAAAATCTGGTCAATTTTTATTTCCAGGCGACAAAAGGTCAAAAAATTCCAAAATTGAAGGCTATTATCCACGCTTTTTGAGGAATTTTGGAGGTTACGGGGTCCGGTGGTGAAAAGTGTTGAGATTTTTGGGGATACATCTCGGGGTCATATAATGTCGTTTGGAACCATATATGACCATTATATGTTGTCATAAATGTCCGTGGTAGACTTAAGTTCATGAAATCTGTATAAGTTGCGAACGGGTGAATTGACCGTTTAAAGGCATATTGGATGGTTGCACCCTTCCAAATAGACTCTAGGGGTCTATTAGGGTCCATGGTAAGCATTTCGATCAAGCAAATTTGGTTCAAGCTATTCTCAGTCATTTGGACTGATTTCAGGTTTGGATCAAGTCATTTCGATTTCTATGGTCAATATAACTTAATATGCTAATTTTAATAAAATAATAATTATTAAAAACATTGATTATTGGCTTTTGGATTATGGGTCAAGCAGATGGTGATTTTGCGTAGAGTTGGTGTCATAAGTCAGGTTTTTCGAGTTGGGTAATTGGGTATGAATCGATTTGCCAAGTCTATTCACGTTCAATGGGTGCAAAGTTGCAAACCAAACCATTTGCAACAATGCCCAGATCTCAACCAGCTCTGCCAAATCAAATCTTGCCAAATTTTAATTCAACAAACTATAGTGAATTGTGAAAAAAAACCAAGGCACTTGACAAATTCCTGTACCTTGTTTCCCCTTTCAGATTGCACCTTTTATATCAATGTAACTAATTTAATTGCATAAAATCTCATTCAATGTATAATAAAGGTCCATTTTCATACATATTACACCTTTCTGTCTCACAAAATTACTGTTAAATTACAATTCCTTCAATTCCTGACTATACTTATAGATATCAACTTATTATGTTACATATATAATAATACTATGCCCGAATAAAAAAGAAAGCCAAAAAAAGGATCATTTTACATAAAAATGAATTACATAAATAATTAATTAAGCTACAATTACGCATCCTTATCAATTTCAAGGATGGTAATAGTAACAAATGTATATTACTTCCATTTGACAACTTTTGTGTCTTTCGACTGCTGTTTCTGAATGTTAATAAGTTGCGTCATTACCAAACATCACGCAAGTATCTATTTGTAGTCTGCAAATTCTTCACCATGGCTTCTGCTTCGCTACTTTTCATACCGCCCTACAAACCAATTAATCAACAAATAAGTATTCTCGCAACATCACACAACTTACAATTATGTACTAAGTATATCAGGTGTGATAAACAATCTGGTGGTTGTCGGTAAAAAAATGAAGGAAATGGGAATAAGCTTGTAAGTACGTTTGCAAGGAAAACTTTATGCATAAGTCCATGGTAAATTCATCTCCAGATGTATTTTTCTTCATATCCATTCACTTAATACCACAGCAAAGACTGGTAACAAGTGATAATGGACAATTACGAAGAGTTAACACACTGTATTTGAAAGTGAAATTGCATTTCCACGGACATTCAACTGCTATTATTTAATACAACACACTATGTCATTATCATTATCGCCATGTATTGACGGCTACCTGAAAAGCCATTATTAATAAAAACAACTACTTTCACAACTAGAAGATTTTATTTTAGTTTCTTTGCAATATTCTTCCTTTGGTTTGGTAGCTTCAAATTGACAAATTTACTTGAAAATGCCTTAAATAGCCGAATGGTCACTTAAGGAGGCTAGCTGAGGTAATTTGAATTTAACTATTGTAAAGGGTGGTTAAGCTAAAAATTATTATTATGAAAAAAGTACTTTTAACTGGGAGGAAAAAGGTACTGCTTGAAAAGATGTTTTTGACAATTTTTCGTAAATCCACAAACCAAAGGCTGGAGATTACGGTAAACCATTCAAAACCATTTAAAATGCAAAGGACAATGTGAGAAAGGGGGGACCTTAAGAAAGCAACTAGTGCTGTTAATGAATTGTATTAATTACTTATCATGTGTCGTGTATATATGAAAGAATTTCTAGCCTCAAGTATTTTTGCATGTGGACATACCTGCTCCTGTAAAATTGTGTGAAGGGTGCGGTGGACATCGCGTGCCATGCCTTTGGCATCACCACAAACGTAAATGTAACCTCCTTGAGATATTACGTTCCACACATCTGAAGCCTAGAATTGGCAATAAAAAGAAGAAGAATTAACATTTATTATGTCTTTATGTCCTATTGATTATCCAAGTATCCAACCAAATGTTCACAATGATGATATAGGCATACCCTTTCCATCATTTTGTGCTGTACATATTCTTTCGTGGGGCCCTCTCGTGAGAAAGCAACTATTAGCTCTGAAAGTGCACCACAATCAACAAAGTTCTGGAGCTCATCTTCGTAAATATAATCCTTCAAAAAAAAAAAAAAAAAAAAATCATCAATACATATTAAAGTAAAAGATGCAACATGCAAAAATGCAAATATGGTGGGGAAACTCAAGTATATCTCACCACTTTACGGTTTCTGCAGCCGAAAAACAATAATGCTTGCCCAAGCTCCACACCGTCCTCTTTCAGAGCAGCCCTTTCCTGATGATGAGAACCATGGAAAATATGAGTATTCAAATATTAGAGGAAAAAGATGCTTGATAAAGAGAAATATTGGTTAGTCAATCAAACCTGCAAGAAGCCCCTGAAAGGTGCTAATCCAGTTCCAGGACCAATCATTATAATTGGAACAGATGCATCTACTGGGAGTCTGAAATTGGACTGCCTCACAAAAATAGGTGCCCAACTAGAATTATGGGTCTCCTCTTGGGACAAGGAATTCTGAAAAGACAAATACACTATTAGAAAGAGGGGCTTACACTTGGATACAAAACAAAATATTTCATTCAGCTTTTTCCTGTAAATAGAATGTTTCCTGGTAGGCAATAAAGAAAAAAGATGGATGGATCATTTAGCTATTGCTTTTGAATTATATACTCAAGTTTACTTTTCCAAAGTTGATTACATTCTCATCATCTTTGCCGTTGAATTACGAGGTTAACTATAAGTCCAAACAACAAGCAAACCCTCAACTTGTCGCTCATTAGCTAGTTTGGCCATGCAATACTGCCGCCCTCCCACTTCTCCAAATCAAAAGAAGGCTCAAGAATCTATATTATAACGACTGCACTGACAAGAAATTTAATGCTTCGTAATAGAATAAATGTTCTAATATAACAAACCTTCATCCAAGTTGAGCACACTCCTTTATGAATCCTTCCAGTTGGCATTTTATCAAGAACTAATGCACATGTAACATGAATCCTTGATGGGGCCACTCTGCACACACAAGACAGCCAAATGTGTAATGGTTAGTATACCACACCAAACTTGTAAGTAGTAATAATCAATAACCAAACAAGACTGCTTCTAAATGAGCTAGGAACAAACATATCCATGCAATTCACAGCATCCCATTTCAGTTGCAATAAGAGAACAAACAAGAAGCAACTATCGATGAGAAATCCTCCTCCTTTATCACTATAGTTGTTGCCAGCCTTCATTTACTATGAAGGATAGCAATACACAGAGGGACAACAGAGCTCGGACAACAACTATCGAACCTTAGTAGAAGCAATCAAAATGGGAAGACAGAGAGGGAGATGGCCAACTAGAAGGTAGAAGTGCTCAATATTTGCAGTCTTTCAAACTATACTATACCAAAATTTAGCTTAAATAAGCTAGTTAAATAATGATGGATATAATCACTTTATATGTCAATAGTATGTGCACCAAGGAAGATGGAAAATGTAAATGTCAATAGCATGTTCGCCAAGAAGTAGGGAGAAAAAATTACCGTGGGGAGGATGAGATTGAGTAGAATCTTGGCTGCAAACGTGGTGCCACTGCAGCAAAGAAAACTCCAAGTGACGGTTTTGCTGAAGGGAACTCAGCCATGACCTCAAGGAGACTCCTCTGACTCGCAACTACCCACTGGGCAAATTCATCCTGCAGAACATAGCTCAAGCTATTTAAAAGACAAGTTGAAAAGGCTATAGGCATAATATTTATTAACAAAACATAAAAAGCCTTTTTCACCTTTCCAGCAGGAGATGCAAGATATCTCAGTCGTTCGGCTTCATTGGCATCAGAAGCATGAGCTGCTAACGCTAGCAAAGTAGACTGAAAAAAAAAAGTATCAGAATGACAAACCATTCACAGCATACAAAAGATTAAGGTCAGGCAAGCTGATAGGATATAACAAACCTTTTTAGGGGAGCTTAAAAGATCTGCATATCTAGTGAGAGCCGCTCTTACAGTACAAGGCGGGAAAGGTGGTGGTAGTGAGGATCCAGCAACAGGAGTGCCATCTTCATTATCGGTATGGATAGAGAAGAAAGTATCAGGTTTCACATCTAGTAACCTTTCAGCCTCCTCCACAGTCTCAACAAGATTTTCACAGTAGACACCAACATGATCCCCTGTCTCGTATCTGGAAAGAAAATAAACACAAATTTAAATCAGAGAAGAAGGTTGGGAGGAGAACTAGTTTGCCAAGATTTCGCAAACAGTCAAATAAGAGCACATGTACTAATGGAACTAAGGCAGGAAAAAAGCATAATTGATATATGAGCCATGGATCTAGGATGTAAAACTTACTTCAGTCCTGTGCCAGCAATGTCAAATTCCAAATGGGTGCAAGAACGATCTGAAGCGGGAGTGTGTAGCTCTCTTCTCACAGCAACATTTGATCTTCACCAATATAGTAGCCAAGTTAGATTGAAGAACGAGATACAAAATTCTAAGGTCTTCATCCATTAAATCAATCTCCATACTATACCTGCAGGGATGTTGAGCATCAAAGACAGCGTGACCATTAGCATTAGCCCAGCTCTTGTCTTGCTGAGCTGCATTAGAAGCCTCATGATAAACTACACGGTATTCTGGTATGGTAGCAGTATAAGGAGTAGAAACAGCTACATCATCCTCATCCCGAAGCAACCGGTCTAATTCTGGCCAGACTAATTCCTTCCTGAAATTGACAGATTTCAGTATATTTTCACCAAATTACAAGTTCATTATTACCGAAGAAGTAAAGTTCCAGACAATACCAAGCTGAAAAATCATCTTCAATGCACTGGTCATCATCACCAAGACCAACTGGAACAAGGCGATTTCCACCTGCAATTGACATAAAAGGTCATCTCTTGCAAGCATAATACCTTAATGAATGTTACTCAACAGACTGCACTACCCATCCCCTCACCCACCTCTTCCTAAAAAATCCTAAAAAAAAGGTCAAACCAGTACTTTTATTAACTTTCAAATTTTTAGTACAACTCATCAATTACCGCACTCATTGTGGCTCTATCTATGATACTTGCAAGTTGTAACTCCCATTCCAAAAAAACACCCACACATTCAGTTCAACATGTACATCAAAAATAAAGAATCTTGCCAAACAATCCTCACATCATATAACAAAGTCTCCACCAAGAAGTAAGCCTCACATGATCATGCATTAACTTTATTGATTCATCCTGTCTGAATAGAAGTGGCCCATCATTCCCATCTAAAAGGTTCTAATGTTTGATCATCAATAGTTTCAAAGAGATATCTATCCAAAACAAAATTACTTTCTTAATTCCTCTAGAAAGTACCTTCAAGAAGCATAACTTGTATAGTTCACCTACTACATTACATTGATTATGAACAAAAATACCATAAAAATGAAAATGAAGCAAGTCAATTGCCTAACAGCAAAAAATTGGAGCAACTAAAAGAAATTCTCTCGAACAGTCTAACAAGTTCCCAACAAGAAAGTACTTTCATAATTTTAAGTCTAACAAGGAACAATTAAACAATTAAGAAGTCATTAGAAATTACATGCAAATTGTCACTGACAGCTCAACAATCAGATTGATGCAGATATTATACTAGTAGAACAACTAAAATAAGTAAAAGCTACCTTGCTCAGCGAGAAGCTCATCAATCTCTTTACCAACCTGTTGATCATTGAAATAATAATACCATTAACACCAACAACAAAAAAGGACTTCCAAATAAAATTCACTTTGTCCAAAAAAAATAATGACATGCTATTTTTAGAAAGTCCAAAAAAGTATCTTTATCCTATTATAGTAATGGTTAAAAATATAAATCCCAGTATGGCACTATTCAAATCAAGTGATGGTTAGAGGTTGATATGGCTCAGCTATGGTAAAGGGTCTTTCTATTAGGCCATGTCATAGTATTAGCTGAGGGGTTTGGACGATTAATCTTGGACGTAAATTTACTGAAGAAGCGATCCAAGGGGGGAAGGATAAGATTTTAGGTAAAAGAAGTGTATACCTTGTTGAAATGCTCATACTGTCTATTTCCAAGCCCAAACACCCCGTACTGGAGGTTTTGAAGCCACTCACCCCTGTCTTTGCCCTATAACACAGAAAAAAGAGCACCCACTTTCAATAAACAAGTAATATAGAATTTCTACGCATTTTTAGGATCCAAGAATCTTTCAATGACAACAACATAACTTATAAAAACAAGTGATTTTCCTATAATTGATTTGCTGACGATATATTAATCAATTTTTTTTATGCACCATAATAATTATTATTCAAAAAAAATTTCTTTCATCATGCAATCAGCTCACAGCATTAAATAAATAAGGTCAATATTCAAAGTCGTACAAGTTAAGTAACATGAAAATTAAATCAAAAGCGAAATTTTCATAACATAATAACATGCCCCGCATAACATACTAACATACTCCATCATCATTTTAAAAATGTATAAAAAGCTACAAAGGACAATGAAATAGACATAATTGATCATCAAAAAAAAGAAAAGACATAATTCAACTCACGTATTAATAACCAAACCCGAGACTTTACCAACTAAGATAATTGGAATCCATACACGCACCACAATCTTAAATGGACAATGACATAAACAGAATTCGACTAAAATGTAATTGTAATTTTATACCTCTAAGAACCACTTATAGAACCTTGCTGCATTGTCTGTCGGCTCGCCATCTCCGTACCTGAATCAAGCATTTCATTCATCACTTACTTCACATACAATCATCAATTGAATAAATGGAAATCAAGGAAAAGAAGAAGAAGATACATACGTTGCCAAAAAGAAGAAAGCTAAAGATTCCTTCTTTAATTTTCTTTCATATTCTTCATCATCAGCAGCATAATCATCCTATTCATTATTCAAAGATTCAGAACATATTCCAAAATCCCAAATTATAACACTTTCCCTCTATTGCATAGTATTCAAAATTGAAAATATAAAATGCAAATATTACAAAAAATTAAAATACAACAAATTGAGAAAAGGGGAAAAAGGTCAAACTTACCAAATCAACAATTTTAAAAGTTGCTTTCTCATATCTTGCTTTGGCTTCTTCTACTAACGCCTACCAACCACAAAAAAGTAAAAACGCATCAAAATTATTAACCAATCAAACAAAAATAAAATGATACAAAATAAAATAAAATAAGATTCACATATCTCTAAAAAAATCATATACAGTATGAGTACATTAAAATAAACCCAAATTTTCAGGTACCAATAGAAAAAACACGGTTTAATTTTAATATACGAGTATAAGCAATAAATATACTTTTGAAAATAGGATTCGTGATCAATTACGCGTCGATTAGTGTAATTAAATTATCGAGCAGGGTTTAAAATAAAAACCTTGGCGAATCCCTCAGCTGTTCCAGTTTGAGTACCAAAGAAGACGGTAACCTTCTTCTTGCCATCATCAACATCAACATCATCTTCCTCCTTAAGAATCAACGGCTTAGGAAGTTCCGAAACAACTCTGGAAGATTTACCACCGTTGGATTTCTTCCAAATGAGCAAGAAAGCAACACCAATGAGTACAGCAATGGAGGTTGTAACAAACATAACAACTTCACGATTTTCAACGATGATCGCAGCAGCAGAAGAGTCTTCAAACGACGCGTTTAGCTGCTCGAAATTACCCTTAAAAATAGCACTCATTAGATCTAAAGGTGAGACCTTGATTGGGTTGGAATCCATTTGATTGAGAAATAAGAAAAACCCCAGATCAAATTTGGTTGATTTTTTGATGAAAAAATTGGGATTTTGAAGAAATTGGAAGATTTGATTAAAACCCCAGAAATTAAAAATGGTGGGAAGAAAGAATTAATTATAAGAAGAAAGTAAAATGGAGTCTCTCGCAAAAATGAGATTGTTTTCTCTCTCCTCCGGTTTTGTGGTTGGAAGTGAGGTGGGGGTAGGAGAGACTCCTGAGGAAGAAGAGAGTTAGAGAAAGGGAGATGGAAGTTGGGAAGGGGTATTAATAATGTTAGTTTTGTTGGTTTTTTTTTTTAATTTTAATATTATAATAATTGATCGAGGTCAGTCTTGTATATAACGAGTGTATTGTATACATGTTAGGTTTTCTGTATGATTTATTTTAATTAATAAAGTGATATTTCGTATCTACAATGAAATAAAATTTAGTAATTGAAATCGAAGTTTTTGTGATTTTAAGTGACTAAACTCGTTATTACAAATTGGTACTTGAGATCAATTTATTTTTGTAATTTGAAGCGACTAATCTTACTAAGGATTATATATTATACATCAATACACAAAAAAACTCTTAAGTCAATCTCCTTAAATGATTGGCATGAAAAATTAGAAATTGTGTGGTGATTTCATATTATATATGAACAAAATGTCACATTTTCTAACTTTTTTGTAATCATATTATTGTTATAATATATGATTATCAGTACATAACTCTATACAGTATGATCATAGCTGTTAATTAATAAATATTCAATCATAAATTCATAGTTGTTGATTAGTAAAGATTATACGATTTAATAAAATTTTAGATGAAAAAAGAGATTACTTAGAGCGATCTCCGCATACATCTGTAGTATACGAGTTTTTTTTTTTTTTTTTTCTTTTTAAAATAAAAAAGTGATGGCATGGGTTAATTTGTGGGGTAGATTGATTTGTATGTAAAGAAGGTGAAGAGGAAGGAGGTGGAAAGAGAAAAGAAATAGGGCGCCAACGCTCACCAACCCCCCACCACAAACAAACACCCTAAGTCTTAAGAGAAATAACCAGTCAACTTACCTAACACCATTTTTACTAACTATGGTTAAGAGAGGTTATAATGGTCATCTTTTCTCCACGTGGCCAATTGGGTTGATGGTTCAATATTGAATTTTTTGGGTTGCTTATTTCATTTTCATGTCATCATTTTTTGGTGTTGTTGGATAATGCAATTATAGTGGTTAAAATTAAATTTCATATTATTGAGAAAATACAATTATGAGGGGGAAACATTAGGTTAGTTGAAATAGTGTACAAAATTTGGTGCATTTTGTTTAACAGCAACTTAGAATTTATACTTCACAGCTACTAACATAATGGGCATACTATAAATATAAAAGTTGTATTCATATTATTAATTAATTAAGAGAGAGTTAGTCCAAGCATTCTTTAATTTGGCAAATAAAAACAAGTGGGAACAAGGATGTGGGTGGCCACTACTTTAGTACATAAGTCCATAGTTGTACAAATAATGGTACTGCATGAAGCCATGAAAAAACATAAGATCTATCACATACAGACTTTTCGAGTACTAAATAAAAGGTATAGGGTATATTTTATTCGCCTCAATTTTATATCTAAAATCTAATATTTGTTGTGAATTTTACTTGCTTACTTTTTTGTAAACGTATTTTCATGAACTTATTTTACTATATTTATTAGTATCACATTTTTACTAATTTTTCTTAACGAAATTTATTTAAAATAGCTTAAATAAGTGTAAATAAGGTGAAAAGACCCCAATTATCAACTATGATTGCAAAAGATATAGATTGGTAGCATGCAGGGTCAAAAGAGATTTTTGTTGGAAATAATTGGAGATGTGGTTGACATGCATGATTATTCCATGAACAAGCATAAAGCAAAAGAGATATGGGGGTACCAGGGGAGCTCCAAATTGGTGTGATAAGTGGTTGCTTTGATGATTATCAATAATGGAGTTAGTAATGAAAGAGCCAAAGTAGATAGGGTGGCGAAGAGGTTGGTGCCTCAAATTGATGGTTCATGCAAATCAAATCTTTGATTGAGAGGAACTTAGTTCTTATGTTTGTTGGTACGCATTTGTTCAAAATGTACAAGATCGTGAATTTTTCCCTAACAAATTTTGATTAAGTGGACCGTCTTATAGAGAGCTTATATTACTCTATATATTTCTTCTTTGCGAGCCTTTTCATCATAACTTTCACAATTCTACTAGGATCTAGTTTAAGATAACAATACACGGACCTAGCTTAGCCATGCTTGTGTTTACTAGGCATGCATGCATATTCCCAAGCATCAAGGATATAATGTGGTGGCTGTGTTGAGGTGTAGGTTTGGTGGTGGACTAGAGTTATGACAAGTTTCGGTAAGGATTGTAGCTTATTGAGAGGCCGTGGCTTGATGATTGTGATGATGATACGCTCTTGATAGTGGTCAAAATGTTTGAATGAGAGCACTCATATCTGAATTTGCTTTGTCATAGAAATCTTACAATCATTAAAGATTGAAGGTACATCCGTACATATATATTAATAAGATTCAATTGATCAATTTTATTTATTCATCCAAATATATATTAATATAAAGTTCAAAATTGTAATATTTACATATGTATGAAATTGAACGATCTGATCCGTTGCAAATTGCAATCAATACTTGCTCTTATGCCTCTAACCTCATATACGAGTCTTTAAATTGGTTAGAGACTTGGATATCGTATGGTTTATTTGGTTGGAAGGGGGGTAGGGGGCACTAGAAATGTGGTCAATGATGTGAACAATGATGAAGAGGGTCGTGCTCTTATTTACTCTGCCATAATGACATTAGTCGCTTATCTCGTTAATTTGATTTTTTCATGTCTTCATGTTAAAAGGGGAGGGAACATTGTATCTCATCTAATAACATGTAGGATTTATGAAGGTATTGATGAATTAATTTGTATGGATTCATTTTCTCAAAATCTTACTACTTTGGTGGAATTTGACCTCTCATCTTTGTTTTACAAAAAACCTCATATACGAATCTAGTTCACGATCTCGATATGAAAAATATGCTGATAGTATTCGTAAGCCAACTAATACTCCGTATTATACAATACCTCCATATAAATTTATTTATTTATAAAAATCTCCATATCTACCTAGGTATTGTATGATCGACTGATCGTATCTACTTTGCCCAAAAAAGATTCGTAAACATCATCATAGTAAAATCCAAACTTCGAAATTTATTCAAAAAGAAAAAAAAAAAGGTCAAATCTTTGAATAAATTGAATCAAGTCCTCGATAGTAGATATGTGCACGCGGGTCTCGTGCGCGTTTTGACTCTTTTTACAAGGCCATCCTTAGACCACTCCTCCGCCAACCAATCGTCGCCTTTTCCGGCAACCATTTCCGCCGTCAACACTATTATCCGGCGAATCTTCGGTCACCGGAAGGTTAGCAGTTGTAGCTCATTCGCTGTTACTTCTCTACTCTTTTGAAAGTTCTTCGTTTTCCGTTATTTTGGAGGATAAAGGAACAATTTGAGTATATTTTGTTGTAATTGAATCAAAATTAGAGTTTTGAAAACCTAGGTTTGAGTTTGTTGTTGCTGTTGTTGTTGATTGTGATGTTGTCAATGTCAATGTTCATTACGACTTTTATTAATGAACTCGAAGGTTGAATGGTTAAATTGACAATAATCTTGAATGTATGCCTACATATGCTGTGTTGATTTGTTAGGTATTGTAAAGCCTATTAGCTCAACTGGTAGAGCACTATGCGCGCTTTGCATAGAGGGATGTAGGTTCGAATCCTATGTAGGCTGTCAATGGTTCGATGATTACATTCACAATTATTATCATTGTAATGGGTGGTGATATACTTGCACATGAAGGACGCTTTTTTCAAGATATTGAGCTAATTAGGTAACTGCAAATCTATCTAAATAACGTAAATGGATCAAGGAAAAGTATTTTATTTCCTGCTGGATAATGTTTATGATTGAAATGTAGAAAAAAGGTGTTGAAATATTATTGTCCTTTTGCTGGTGTATTCCTACTGCTGTGTTTCTGCTACCCTGCTACATTGCTATGTGCTGCACTAGATTCATCTTCTATGTTGCGCTCTGCTGTTTTTATCGTCTTCATTTCCCTCCGTATCTGTTCTTGGAATAGAGTTTTAGAATTAAATGATGATTTGATGCATCAAACACTATTAAGTAATGAGAGTTGAGATTTCAATTCAATCAAATTAGATTCATTTCTTTTGGGCACAACTAAATATAGTTTAATATGATAGCAGAACAAATCTGATATTACATGTTAAGCTCACTCTCCACCAGCTAAGCTTCTGGAAGAAGCAAAGTTCACCAGCAATGTTGATCGGAAACAGAATATCAATGACCAAAATGCGATTGCAATCAAACCTTTTCAATTGAGATGTATGTACACTTTGTCACTGTTTACATACTCATACTTTACTGGAAGCAGTAAGATTGGTGATACCAAAGTGTACACGACTGTGATAATTAATGGATCCCTAATTTCCAAATAATGGGAACTTACTTATCTCTTTTACACTATTTCATGTAATAGCTGCACCACTTGATGCATCTCAGGCCTTGTAGCAGGTCTATCATTGGTGCACATATGAGCTATACTGATGATCTTCAACATCTGATGCCTCCACATTGATGGAACATACGAATCAAGCAGCTCATCTTCTATCTGATTGGCCAACATCAAACGAACCCAACCTACCAAATTACCACCCTCACTATCAGCCTGTCCAGTTGGTGCCCTGCCAGTCACCAGCTCCAGCATCACCACTCCGAAGCTGTATATGTCTCCTTTTGTTGTTGCCACCATTGACTGCCCATACTCGGGAGGAATATAACCTAATGTGCCAGAGAGAAGGGTGCTGTAATGGCTCTCATAATCACTTATTATTCTGGCGAGTCCAAAGTCTGAGACTTTAGGCTCAAAGTTATGGTCCAGTAGTATGTTGCTGGACTTAATGTCCCTGTGAATGATGTGAGGCACAAACCCATGATGCAGAAAGGCAATGCCCTGGGCAGCCCCCACACATATCTTGAAGCGGGTGGGCCAATCTAGGCCTTCCACCCCAGGATCTCGGTTCCACAACCACTCATCAAGACTCCCGTTCTCCATGTATTCATACACTAAAAACCTTTCCTCAGCAAAGACACAGTACCCAACTAATGGAACCAAGTTTCTGTGTTGAACCTTTCCAATAGTCTCCAACTCAGCTAGAAACTGTCGATCATCTTGAAAGTGTCCTTTATCAAGCCGCTTGACAGCCATGGTTCGCCGGCGTCCCCCCTCCAGAAGGGATGCCTTATACACTGTACCGACTCCACCAGCACCAATTATATGTGTCTTGCTGAAGTTTTCAGTGGCCGATAATATTTCTCCATGATCAAAGCGGATGAGAGAAAGCCCAAATGTACCAAGATTAATGCTTAACGGCTCACTGATGCCTCGCTCAACCGTCGCTACAAGTCCAACCCTTCCACTGTCACGAAGTGACGCATTTCGCTTCAATATCCATTGTTTACCCAGATAGATGACTAGAACAAGAAGGACAAAGACTATAACCACAATCATGGCATTCCAAACATGGGTCTTATTTGGTCGATGGGCAGGAATTAAGCATGGTTCAGTATGCTCAGTGCAAGACTTGGGCACAAATCCCAGGAATTTGTTGGCAGAGAGATTGATGAAGGAGAGACCTTCAATGCCACAGATGGTGCATGGAACGTAGTTTTCAAAATTGTTACTAGAAAGATCTAGATATGTCAAAGAAGCAAGGTTTGATATCGAGGATGGAAGGTTTCCTGTCAAAGCATTGCTGTGCAGGTCAAGAAAGGAGAGGGCAGTTAGGTTTGAAAGCGAGTCACAAAGGGGGCCTGTAAATTGGTTATTGCTAGCATTTAGATGAACAAGCGAACTGGGGGATGCAAAGTGACAAGGGATGGTCCCCGAAAGAGAATTTGCACTGATATCCAGGTAGAACAGTCTTTCAATACCGAGCACGGATGGTGGCAATGAACCACTGAGAAAATTCCATGATAAATCCAGCTCAGCTAAACGAGGCATTAATGAGGCCATGTTATCAGGAATAGCACCAGAAAGCATATTGTGGGAAAGAATAAGGCCCTGAAGATTCTTCAACGTGATATTTTCGGGTATGGCTGGACCAGCTAAATGATTGGAAGACAAATTCAGCGTGGTCATGTAGGAAAGACTAAATAACTCAAAAGGAATGATGCCGTTTAGCTCATTGTTTTGTAATAACAGTTCCCTGATTATAAAGCAGTGACCAATTGACGCAGGAATTGGACCCGTGAACTTGTTGTGGGAGAGATCAAGCATACCATAATGCTGAGTGTACTCGGAATCTGGGAAGGGCATCTCTTGGAATCCAGAGCATATCTCTTCAGGTATGCGACCGGATAAGTTATTCCAGGATAATACCAAATTATCCATCAATTCCAATCTTGAAATGGACTTAGGTATATGACCAATGAGGTTGTTTGAACCAAGATCCAAGGATACGAGGCCTGTACAGTTGAAAAGTTCCTTAGGGATCTCTCCTGTCAACTGGTTACCGCGCAGAGAAAGGTTGGTGAGGTTCCTCAATTCACCAATGGAAGCTGGGATGGTCCCTTTCAAAAAATTATCACCTAATTCCAGTCTCCGCAATGTCTGAACCTTAGCTAGAGCCGGAGAAATATTTCCAGAAAGAAAGTTATTATCAATAGCTATTGCCTCAAGAGATTTCGACTCCCATAGCTGATCAGGAATCTTCCCATGAAATCTGTTCTTTGACAATACTAGGGTGGTCAGAGGGAGATTACCTAAGTAATCAGGTAACTCACCAGAAAGATTGTTTCCAAACAATATTAAATCTGTCAGGCCATTACAGTTCCTGAAGGTATTCTCAATGCTTCCAGTGAAGTTATTGTTTGGCAATGACAAATTTTGTATTGACTTCATACTGCATATTTCTGAAGATAATTCACCAGAAAGCATGTTAGAACTCATGTCGAGCAACTTTAGATTCTGCAGATTGAGTGACGGCATAGACCCTGTGAATAGGTTCTCAGCCATCGTTATAGATTCCACGTGCTTCCAGTTCGAAATCCAACTAGGGATCATCCCTGTTAAGTGGTTGGAAATAAGCTTCAGAGTTTTAATTGATTCCATCCCTGCAAGACCATCCGGTAAAGGACCAGAGAAAGAGTTGCAGGAAAGATCTAAAACCTCAAGGCTCTTACAGTTACCGAGCTGTCCAGGGATGCTCCCACTCAATCCAGCATTTGTAGCAAGCAAGTTTTGTAAATGAGTCATATTTCCAATGTTTGCTGGCAGTTCTCCAACAAACGAGTTTTGTCCGATATCCAAGGTAGCCAAGTTAGGTAGTTCAGTTAACTCACTGGGTATGGCACCTGTAAGCTTGCAGTTCCTGAGTCTGAGCTCATGAAGCGCCTTGAGTTTGCCAATAGAGGATGGAATTGCTCCACTGATGCTGTTGTTCACCAAGTTTATTGAAGTTAAGTTCTTCAGTTTCCCGATATTCTTTGGTATTGGTCCACTTATGGAGTTTGTAGAGAGATCAATCTTCTTAAGGCTCGTTAACTTTTCAAACCCAGAAAAGATAGGACCACTAAAGCTGTTGGAATTAGCATCAAAGAACAAGAGACTAGCAAGGTCACCCAAACTCAAAGGGAGGGCACCAGAGAAAGAGTTTTTACTAAGATCAAGAGACTCCAATTTCGAAAGATTTCCAAGTTCTGGCGGAAGATTCCCAGAGAAAAGATTGGTGCTAACCGAAAGCTCAATAAGATCACTTAGAAGGCCAATAGTCGAAGGCAAGTGACTAGAAAAGCTATTATCATCAAGTACAAGATACCTGAGATTTTTGAGACTAGACACCGTTGAAGGCAGAGTTCCAGACAGTTTATTGTAACTCAGGTCCAGAATCTGGAGCTCCTCAAGACTCCATATATTTGCAGGAACGACACCCATGAACCCACACTGACTGAGATTAAGAACCTTAAGATGTTTTAGCTCCCCTATGCTACTAGGAATTGGAAGCTGTAGCGCCGAAGAGCTGCAAGGTAGCTTAAGCCCAAGAACAACTTTTGATCCTCCACATTCCACACCTGTTAAGTTGCAGACAGGAGTGTCCATGTTAAACCAGCTAGGAATTGTATCTTTTCTTCGGATTAGGCTCTTTCTCAGAGAAGAGACTATCTCTATATCACTTGAAGCAGTGGCCACACAGATCATACCCAACATTAGAAGAACTAAACTCGGATTCATCATGCTATTCACGCTCATGGCTCGTTTGCACAATTTGTTAACCCTGCATACGCGGAAAATAAATAAATTAGAGCTTTAATAGCTACTTCCTTAATTCCATAATAACCTGTGACATGTTTTTGTTTACATACCTCTCTTTCTACTACTATAAATCTATAAGTTTGGTACTTAAATCTTCTCTCATTCAATATAAAAAATAAACCTTGCTAATAAGTTTGGTTCTAAAATCTTCACTCATATAACCAATTCACAAAAGAAATAAATCCTTGACAAAAATCCGCAATAATGTCTGCTCTTTTTTCAATTTACTACCTCCGTTTCATATTATTTCCAACAATTAGATATTTTTCCTCTCTACTTTATGTCAAATCGTTGCAAATAATATGAAACGGAGGTAGTATATTTGTACACCATAATAACAAAAATACTCGTCTAATAAAGATTGAGTTACAAAGCTATGTATGTACTGCAAGAATAACAGAAGTCATAAACAACAATCATCAAACACAAAAACTTAAAAACTACAACGTTAATAACAAAAAGCAAGAAACTTCTAGAAAATCAGAAATGGCGACATGATAAACCATACAAACAATAACATAAGATCAACAACAAGAAGAAGAAGAGAGCTAACCTTAACCACCTTGTTTGAGGGTGAAAATGAGTATTAGTGTAGGAGTAAAATGGTGTGTTTTTTGTGCGAATGTTTCTCACTCTAAAATTAAAGGGTGATAATCATCTGATCTGCACACAACACAACATATAAGGTAACAGAGTTGAGGAGAAGAGTACGACCGTACCAAGTAGTACTACTATTGCCTACTCACTTTATTCTCATTGGTTGGGGTGTTTGGAGTTGGGGCCCACTTAGTCAGAGAATCAACATTAAGGTCATGGAATACTTTACTCACATATTTGTCATTGATTTTTGCATTATTATCCATGATTTTTCTTTCTATGTTTTGATGTAGATTATAACTAGGAATTAATGAGGTTATGATGTATTTCCTTCTATATTTGGTCTAATAATTTTGTAGAAAAATGGATCTATAGTTATTAAATTTGGAGTGTCTTAGCGACCAGTGGAAAATTAGTTTGAAGGTGCATTTATTCGCATATTACAATATCTATTGTATTGTTTTTTTTATTATCACTCGTGCACAAAAGCCGTTTATTCCGTATTTAACTTTAGATTTACTTGAGATGTACTTTGATATACATTTATACTCGTAATTAAAATAAGTCATTGTCGATACTATGAATGGATACTGATATGTGTCATATCTTAGGATTTTCCGTCTAAACTACTTGTGGCATTTTTTTTTTCCCAGACACCAATTGAACAAAAAAGAAAAGAAAAAAGAAATAGTGACTGCACAACCAAATAAAGACTTAAAGAGTACTTTTCTTTAAAACAAAAAGAATCGTGATATGCATGAGGCAGATCTAGTATAGCTATATACTCGTAATCTTATATGGTTATATTATATACGAGATATAATGATACTTGGAACCATATATGTCCAATTGTTCATTATATGTTGTTATAAACGTTCGTAGTATAGCTTGATTTTATCAAATCAGAGCAAGTTGTAATCGGATAAATTGGTTGTTTAAAGGCATACTGGACGGTTTTACCCATCCAAATGGACTTCTAGAGGGTATTAGTGTCCATGGTAATCATCTCGGAAATTTTTATTTCCAACCCAAAAAAGTGAAAAATTGTTGAAATTGTTGGCTTATTATCCACGTTTTTTGAGAAATTTTGGAGGTTTCGGGACCCGATATCGGAAACACTTGAGATGGTAAGGGATAAATCTCGGGGTCATATAATGACGTTTGGAACCATGTATGACCATTATATGTTGTTATAATGTCCGTGGTGTGGCTTGATTTTATCAAATCAGTGCAAGTTGTAATCGGGTAAATTGAATGTTTAAAGGCATATTGGACGTTTTTATCCAGCCAAATGGACTCCCGGAGGGTATTAGTGTCCATGGTAATCATCTCGGCAATTTTTATTTCTAGTCCAAAAAAAGTCAATAATTGTCAAAATTGAAGCCTATTATCCACGTTTTTTGAGGAATTTTGGAGGCTTCGGGACACGACATCGAAAAGTCTTGATATGTTAGGGGATACATCTCGAGGTTATATAATGACGTTTAGAACCATATATGACCATTATATGTTATTATAAATGTCCGTGGTGTAGCTTGATTTTATCAAATCAATGCAAGTTGTAATCGGGTAAATTGACTGTTTTAAGGCATATTGGACGTTTTTATCCACCCAACTGGACTCCCGGAGGGTATTAGTGTCCATGGTAATCATCTCGGCAATTTTCTGGTCCAAAAAAAGTCAAAAATTGTCAAAACTGAAGCCTATTATCCACGTTTTTTGAGGAATTTTGGAGGCTTCGGGACCCGGCATCGAAAAGTCTTGAGATGTTAGGGGATACATCTCGGGGTTATATAATGACGTTTAGATTCATATATGACCATTATATGTTGTTGTAAATGTCTGTGGTGTAGCTTGATTTTATTAAATCAATGCAAGTTGTAATCAGGTAAATTGACTGTTTTAAGGCATATTAGATGTTTTTATCCACCCAAATGGACTCCCGGAGGGTATTAGTGTCCATGGTAATCATCTCGGCAATTTTTATTTCTAGCACATAAAAAGTCAAAATTGTCAAAATTAAGGCTATTATCCATGTTTTTTTGAGGTGTTTCCCTGAGCATCTCAAGACTTTCCAATACTGGATCTCGAAACCTTCAAAATTTCTCAAAAAACGTGGATAATAGGCTTCAACTTTGACAATTTTTGACTTTTTTTTTGCTCGGAAATAAAAATTGTTGAGATGATTACTATGGATACTAATACCCTACGGGAGTCCATTTGGATAGATAAAACCGTCTCAATATGCCTTTCAACAGTCAATTTACACGATTACAACTTACACTGATTTGAAAAAATCAAGCTACGCCATGGACATTTTTAACAACATATTATGGACATTTTTAGCAATCTTGAAACCCATTTCTCAGCTTTTGGAGGGCTTTCGACTTCATCAACTTTAGTTTAAGAGACGCTAAACTTCACTGAAATTCTATTACAAGTACATTTCTTCTTCCCTTTAAACTCTACTAAAAAATTTCGCAACAATGGTGGATTCCATTGAAGATAATCAGGTAAAATCGCGAAATTTTAGCTCATTTATATCTTGTAATTTTCTGGGTTCATTTTTCTTACCCATAATATGATGAACTCCAATTTTCATGGGTCCATTTATTTGAATTCCTTTGAACTGGTCATGTAGAATTAACCCTTTCATCCTCTGTTTTCTTGCTCATTTTTATTACTAGAATCACCATTTCAGAAAGAAATTGGTAAGTTAAAAGCAATACATAAGAACCCTTTTGAATATTTCTTAGATTTTTCTTTGAATTTGTTGTTCTAATAATGTATGTACTTTTATCAAACAGTTGGTGGGCAAATATGAGCTATATTTGAATGTGGGTTTTCTTGGGTGTTTGAAATCTGCATTGTTTATGTAATAAACTGCTTGCTATACATCTTGTTTCATTTTTTATGTGTTTTTTACTGACTTTGATCTTTGTATAAATTGCAGCCGTCTTCTTCAAGTAATTTAGGTGGAAGTGATGATTGTTTCTTGGTTGTCGAATTACCTGAAGATGACCCTTTGTTTGAAAAGAAGCTTGTGAGTTTTTTTTCAGAATTTGAATTGAAAAATTAAGCATTGGAGTTGCAAGATAAGGAAGAATTTGTGTGATTCATTTCTTTCTTTGAGTGTTAAGCTTTCTCCTTTTTCGGCTTTTGGCTATTTGGATTAGTTGCTGACTTGTTGTTATACTTGATTTGATTATACATCTGTTAAGTTAATTGATAAAACTGGTATGATGTAGGAGGACTCGGAAGTAGGAACTGTGTTATTAATCGAGGGCTCGAACAGTTTGATCCATGATCATATTAATGATTGTTAATGACCTAATCTTAATGCATTACTTTCTGGATGTGATCATTTGAAGAAATTGTTTCTTGGAATGTCATTGACGGGTGTTTTAATTGTTAGTAAAACATATTATAGGGAGTTTTAAGGGTTTAAAATGGAGTGAGACTTGTTTTTAGAAGCAATGAAGTCAGAGCACTTTGAATTATTTTTACTTGATAGTGTTTGAGTTGGCTTATCCTTATGTTCTTATATTGGTTTTAGGCTTCCAAGATGCCTGAAGACAGTTCTGTGTGCTTCATTCATCAATGAACATGTTTATCTGGATTATTGTGCTAACTTATGGTGTCTCTTTTTTATTACAGAAATTGCTTGAAGATAAGGGATTTGGTCCAAGTGATCGTGTATACCTGCAGAAGACTTTAGTTCCTCATAGTCTGAAAGTTAAGTTGGATGCATTGCTTCAGAGAGCTCGGATAATCCACTTGAATGAGGTAAGTGGTATATTGGTTAAAATTATTACTAGTATATACATCTAAACTCGGCTGTAGACTATAAATGGCTCTGTCAATAGTTCCTTTCAATTCAGCATGAAAGCTTAAGTATTCATTCTATGTTATATTCATATTGTCCATCAGTACTTTGTATGTTTGCTCTAGTACAGGATGATAAACTCATCAGAATGCTTAAATATTCTGGAACTTCTGGTATCGGTAATGCTGAAAAGCTAACTTTTTTCTGGTGCAGACGGAACTTTATTTTGGTGCTAGTGCTTTAGATGAGGGTATAACAGAAGAATTTTACAGTCCTCGGAATGAGTTAGAGGCTCTCAATTGTGTCCTCTCTCTAGTTGATCATTATAGTGGGAAAAGTGATGTGACTAATGCTTCACTGAAAGCTCTACGAGTTGCAATTATCTCAAGAATTTGCAATTTTGGGAACAAAAATAAATTGGAGACAGAGATCGTAAAGGAAGCATGTGACAGTGAGAAGCATCTTATGAGTTGGGCTGAAAGCCATGGTCTCATATCTAAGCTGCAGATAGCTTGTATGTCAGGAATGCTCTAATCTAAACTTGTTCAAATCAGAGGCATTGTATTAAGAAAGTTGCTTACATTGCTTTCCTGTGCTGATGTTTACATTTTGTGACAACCTAGATGTTAAAGGAGCTGGGAGAGGAGCACTGGCAACAGAAGACCTTGGGGTTGGAGACATAGCTCTGGAGATACCTATTTCTGTTATTATCTCAGAAGACCTTGTCTATGAATCTGACATGGTATGCTTCATTTGGCCAAAGGATTACATATGCATAAACTATATACATCAATACATGTACTATGACTCAAAGTGCTCCATCCTTCAGCACCTTCTGAATTACGTGATTTCCCAAAAAGTTGGATACATTATGTTTTTGTTGTTATATGAGGGAAAATAATAATAACTTTGTATTCTTTTACTAATCAGATTCATATTTTGGAAAAGATAGAGGGCATTTCCGCTGAAACTATGTTGCTCTTGTGGAGTATGAGGGAGAGGCACAACATTGACTCGAAGTACAAATTCTACTTTGATGCACTTCCCGAACAGTTTAATACCGGTTTGTTCTGCTGCCTAACTCTTTTCTTAAATGCTTTAAGCTTTACATTTATCCATTCATTATAATCACCTGGAAGCTAAATGATTAGCATCTAGGAGATTACTTTTTAAGAATTTATCTCCTATGTTCTGCCAGCTTTATCTTGTCTAACTGATCCCCTGAATCTTAATAGACAGTTCTTACACTGTTTATAGTGATCTCATTGAATCTATGTGTATTCTTTCAAATAGGATTGAGCTTTGGTGTGGAGGCGACGATAGCTTTGGATGGAACCTTGGCCTTAGAAGAAATATTACAAGCGAAGCAGGTTGTCTAAAATGTTTTTTTTTTTTTTTTTTTTTTGCTGTTTTTCAAAATCTAGTTAATAGTATTTCTGCTTCGTTGTGGTTAAAGGAGTTTGTGGAACTAATGTGGACAGTGGAGTAGATAATTAAGCTCTCTTTGGAGTTAAAATATATAGTAACACTCATTTCTGTGCATATATGTACATTGAATTGCTTCATCCAGTTTAGTGGTCTTGTAAAAAATGTATACTAAATTTTGTCAACTTCTGTCAGTGTCAATAATATTTCTGCTTCATTTTGGTTAAAGGAATTCCTGGTACTGATATAAAATCTCTTTGGATTTACCACCTCTGTTAACTATTATTTGCAACAAAGGGGGTGTTTGCGGACTCCTAGGCAAAATTTGTTTGTGAGTGTAAAATGGAGAGAGAAAAAGTTGGGTACATGTGATGAGGAGAGAGATAGAGGGAAATGACAACTTAAAAAGGAAAGAAAACATTTGTTGCACATAATAGTTAGCATCCATTTATAGTATATGTTGCAAATAATAGTTAACGGAGGAAATATAATTTATAGCAACTCATATTTTTGCATATTTGGACATTGATTTGCGTATTGTCCGTGAAAATAAGAGTACTAGAATTGTATCAAAGGATGTCCCAGGTCTATAAATTTGAAGGGTTCTTGTTTTTTCATTACAATGTGGTATTATATGACTACTATGCCCTGCAGCATTGCTTCACCATTGTTGACTCTTGCTTTTTTCAGAGTTCAGACATTGACCATACCAAACTAAATAATTCTTTTCTTTCAATGATTATGTCCTTGGAGAATTTTTCACTTAAAGAGTATATATTGAGTAGGATTTGACCAATTTTGTGGTTGTATAATTGGAGTAGAGAAAGCATATGGGTGAATGTGCATCTATTAAGAAATGAGGGGACATTACTGGGACAAGGAAAATAATGAGACATTTATCTTTAAGATGGCGAGAGTATTAGTACTGCCTTTTCTCTACTTTTACAATTTTACCGGTTGCTTACATATCTGTCTATATGTTTGATGCAGCATTTGCGTTCTGAATATGATCAGTTGTTTCCTGCTCTCTCCGTGAGTTTTCCTGGTTTATTCTCACCAGAGTTCTACACATGGGAGCAGTACCTATGGGCATGTGAGCTATGGTACTCCAATTCCATGAAAATTATGTTTCCTGATGGAAAGCTGAAGACATGTTTGGTCCCCATTGCAGGTTTTCTAAACCACTCTGTATGTTCACTTATCTTCTCACTCTCTTGTTTTGTTGTACAAGTATTAATTTAGAAAGGATTTCAGAAAATTGGTTTCCAGCTTTTCACACGGCTAAATCATAGTATTAGTTACCCTTATTTATAAACCAGTTACATCCTCAAATTGCAGAAAGACTAGAAACTAGAAGAAAATCCCATTCACTCATACATTCACCTTGCTAGAATGCTAGTTACCCTGTCTGAACTTCGCCATGTTTTTTTTTGCACAAAGTCTCCTCTTGTATACTTCTAGGCAATTCAGCTAGCTAGAGTGATGTGTAGTTATCATCTTGTTGACGTATTCCAATTTTCAGATTGACCTTCAATAATTTATTAATCAATTTCTCCAAATTAAAGATGTTGAAATATCCATTTATGAATCGTTGTTGGATCAACTATCTGAGCTTCTGATATCAATAAGAAGTTTTCCTTATCTTTCTTTGATAAACTCCCTTAATAAGTTAATAACCAGAAAGCAGTATACCTATCTTGGGATGCCTCTTTTATCGCTTCCATGTGAGTCATGGGCTCACAGCCAATCTCTTTCTGAATGTCAGTAAATATGATCTCGTTTGTCTACAGGTTTGCCCACATATTCTGCATTATGGAAAAGTAGACTCAGTGACAAACACTCTCAAATTTCCTCTCTCAAGACCATGCAATAGGGGCGAGCAATGCTATCTGAGCTATGGAAATCTATCTAGTTCTCATCTGCTCACCTTCTATGGGTTTCTACCACAAGAAGTGAACCCTTATGATATTATCCCGCTTGGTGAGTTTCACAGATATTCTACAATAAATGTAGTCAGAGCTCTTTTCTGATTAATAAGAGCTATAATCATCTCCTGTTGGGATGATATCAGATTTTTCTAGAATTTTGTTTATTGATATTGAATTCATTGTAGATATTGAAGCAGGCTCAGACTGCTCTTCTGAGGAAGGCTGTCAAGATTTTACCCAACACATGGTTCGGGGTACTTGGGTTTCAGTTTTAACCAACCAAGGCCTCTTTTACTATAGACTGCCATCACCACTTTTGGAGCATCTACGGAATGCTGTGAATCCTGGCTTGCATACCATGACACAGGTATGATTTGCTTTTATCTGACTTTAAACATCATAAGGTCATCTAGTTAGCTAATACTTCGGAGAATTAATGCCACAACCTCATGCATTTTTAATTTTTTATTATTAAGTGTATTGTTGGAATTCAGATGGTATTCAAGCAATGAAGCTGGGTGATTGTGTAGTAGCTTTACCCTATTATTAACTGTAATGAATTTTTCTGTTCATCATGAGGGTGTTTTGGTATCCGGAATTCCGGAGGATGATATTGGGGAATTATAGAGGGAAGTCTTTGGGTTCATCAAGGTAGTGATGGACAAAACTTGTTTGTGTTGATTAAGGCTATCTTGAATCATGATTTCACATTTGGAAGCTCATACCCACTTTTCACTTATTATTGTATTAGTCGCAAGAAAGCTTGGAAACTGAGAAGAAGGTTCTTGATGACCTTTATGCAATTTTTGATGGCATGATGACAAGTCTTGATGACTCAGTGCTGGAAGACAGGTTAGTTTCCGAAGAATCCATGCACATGTTTAAACACTAAGATGTTGAACCTAAAGTTGATGTTTTGCATTTTGCAAGGTTAAGTGAGAAGTGGGATGTACAATTAGCAATACAGTACAAAGATTTGCAGAGAAACATTGTGTCTTCTATACTGATTGCCTGTGAATCTGGACGAAAAATGGTGGAACATGAACTCAAGAGATGCATGAATGAGGACATTGATGGCTAGCTTTAGCTTCAGGTAGAACGAGTGCCCTTCCTGCTGTTTTTCTGTTTATCATTACTGTGAATGTCAGCCTCCCTTGGAGCCGTATACTCGCCCTGTATGTCTGATTTTGTTGTAATTTTAGCATAAGTAGCAAAGATAGTATACCTAGGTAAAGGCATTGTAAGATCGTAAGTTCGTTAGCCATGGTCAAGATTAGCCCCTTCACCAATTTTGTTCTGGACCTTCCTCAGTTGAGGCAATATAATCTGGTACAAGGGTATTACTGAAAGCATTGTAGTTCTGAATTCCAAGAAATTTACTTTGAAATGTCTACTGTGAATCCATATTTCTACTACTATATATATTTCCATTAACCAATTGATAAAAGTTGGTGAAAATACTTTTATCAATGATTGCAATATACTTCCTTTTTTTTTTTTTTTTTTTTTTGACATAGATAAATACTTCTTATTATTTTAAAGTATTCATAAATGATATTTTAGATTGCTTACTGAAGTCAGTGAACTCATCTTGATTGAATAACTGTCTTTGTAATTTAATTTTTTCCCTATATACTGTATAAATTAGATGGTTAAGAATGTGATGTGTTGTGCTACATTTTCTAATTTTGGTAACCATACATCTTATTGGAAAAGCTGATTGAAATAATCCCTGGATATGGTGATGATCACAATAAATTGAATTACGGGCTTTACGGCCAATACAGTATAAAAACCATGATTACTCTTTATTCACATAATAAGCAACAATAGACACGATTAGATACATTAATTTGACCCTTATTTGATCATCCAATCCAAAATCGAAATTTATTTGCAAGTTACATGTTTCGATTTAAACCTCAAACCTAAACCAATTCCAAATAGACTCAAATAAATTGACTAATATTTATTGATTTATCGTGATATCAATCCAAATAGACTCAAATTTTGTTTATTTGTTATTACTTTTATGTTTAGTAAAAAAGATAATGGAAGAATTAGCATATTTTTTTGACTAAATCTTACCATTCATTAAAAGAACTTTGTATCTAGTTTCTTCTAAGCATCAACCAACTGAGTGGATTATTTCTTCTTAACGTAGAGTACTAACTTTTGACTTTCATTACTTGCTTTTTTTTATGTACTAAATCTACTAACAATGATCCCATATAAAAACACTACTTGCACTATAAATTCTGTTGTACTAACTATTGTTGGTAACCATTCTTTTTACCTAGTGCAATGTGTACAATAATACAACATATAGTATACTTCATATAATATATTTCAGATATCACCTCACCCATACTAATTAAACATAGACGTGACATTGGTTATGCACCATTGCACCTACACTCAAGCCATAATGAACCTATAATCTCATTTAATAGAACTCCGTTGTAAAAAACCTTGACTTAAACCAAATAAAAATAATTATTTCAAGATTACAACTAACCAGAGCTAACTACATACTTTCCTAAATAACCCACATTTTATAATTATAATTAAAATGTTTTTTAGATTTTGAATTTGACAGCAATTTAATTTGTTAGAAAACCTAAACAAAAAAAAGTCAATTGTGGATATAAAAGAATAAAGAAACTTTGAACAATTTGCAGCTGATCACGTCAACCCACAAAAATTTTGTTGTAGGTGTTAAAAGGTTCGATGGGAAAAGTTTGCATTCATGCACACAGCACAAAGGGACCAACTTTTGCAAATAAAGGGATCAAATCTATTCTAAATTTCTTCAATTCATAATCTTCGTATCCTTAATGGGACCTTATAACATATTAAAGTCATCATATTGGTTACAAGTTTAGCAAAATTAACTTTTGAATTGCACATTAGTCATTTGTCACCAATTTCTAATATCTTATTTGGCTTTATCGAAAAGTTAAGTTGACATCTACAAATTATATGTATACGTTACGAATACAAGTTACTTAAATATATATATGTCAACCAGTTTTAGATAAGCATGACTTCAAGGTAATGCAATCAATCGTACTTGTGGCTCTTTGGGATGGAGTTTTCTATAATTTCTTCCCTCGCTTTTAATGTGTCTTGCATGCAATGCCGATTGGATTAATGCGTGAAGTCAAGGACTCGAGGGGTCAATTTTGTATGATTTCTTTCCTTCTGGAATTGATCCTTACTTGCCCTACTAGTTAGGATTTATATTCTCCACGGGTAGGTGCAGTGTGACAATTGCCTATTTAAGTACAAGACTCTTTCATCCCTAGAAATCTACAATGGTTTTGTAGTTTTGCATAGCTACCTCTATAGATGTTCTCATTCTCCATTCTCGTCACACTATAATGTAATTTGATTTGCACATCGTAATCTTCTCTGTCAATTTAAAAGACACCACATTTCACAAATGAATTTTGCTAGGGGGCTCGACTACTTGTCTACTTAGCTAATAACTTGGTATTATGTACTGATATAAAATCACATAACATAGGCCGAATGGCATGATGCCATTATACTTTTTAAAAACCACGATCTAATGTTTTATTTGGGTTGTTTAATTTCCATCACATAAATTGCATGGTCCTCTTCAATCAACAAAATTTATAATATGAATACTTTGTATGTGAATCTAACATCACCTTATTCTTTACTCTTACTTTTATATATGAGTAGCTTACTAAAGTGATTATGCAACTAATTATCATTAAATAAAGACAAAAAGTGATTCGATCTCCATCTTGTTCAATGAACTATTAATATGCAAATGGGTTTATTTTTGGTTTAAGTGATCCATGAAGTATAATTTGATGGTGAAGACATTCATTCTAGAAGAATCTGTAACCAATGTAAGTTTGACATTTTCGTTAAGGTAATCAAATATTCTAAAGTAGACAACAATAATAATTATATGAAAAAACAAGATACCTAAAAATTTCTGAAATTTTAAGGCACCAATTAATATTCAATGTATTTTGTAAAAGATTATTCTAGTTATAAATTATATATAAGAGGTCTTAGGAATATGATTTTGATAGACGACTTTGCCTTGGATTTAATACAATTTGTATGATCAACTTTGTCACTTTCCAGTGAACTTTTCCACTTTCAAGTTTCATGTAATTAACACTTTAGAATTCAATCAAGAATTTCCATTTAATTAATCACAAGAATTTATTCAATCTAATTTCAATCATGTACTATACATTGCAATGTCATCATAACTTTTCTCACTTTTTATATAGGAGCATATGTTGTGAGCAATCTGATTGTTTGAAAATCAATTTTTCGTATATATTATAAAATGGGTTATTTGCAATTCTTAGAAATAGAGCTTAAAATCTCTTACTTGATTATTTGAATTTAGAATTGATACAACCTCTTGTTGGGGTACTCGGTAATCTCAAGCCTGCTAAACTAAGACTAACTTGGATTTGAGCTAGGTTCGACCTCAATTAGAAGGAATCCTCACCCATCAATGATTTACGTTCTCAAGGCCTGCCTGAGCCGCCAGATATCTCTAGTAAAGTTGAACAACTTTCTTACCAATTGATCCAAGTATTTATTGGTTGACTCATGCAACCACTTAAATAACATAACAAAATATATACTTGACCAAACTTGTAGTCGACCAACTAACATCCATCTGATTTGTAATTATTTGATACATATATCATTGAGAACCGATGAGATGAAAATAAGTTATTGGACATTTCATACACTGTAAGTTATTGAACATCTCGACTTTGTATTAAAATAATTACATACTATATGTTATTAAACATTATTTCATATAAGATCTTGAATATTTTATATATTATCCAAGCTTTTTAAGGTTTTTTAGAGGTTACGGGGCCCGGTGGCGAAAAGTGTTGAAATCCTAGGGGATACATCTCAAGGTCAAATAATGACGTTTGGAACCATATATGACCATTATATGTTGTCATAAATGTCTGTGGTTTAGCTTGATTAAATTTTATAAAATCAGTGCAAGTTGTAATCGGGTAAATTGACTGTTTAAACGCATATTGGATGGTTTTATCCACTCAAATGGGCTCCCGGAGGATATTAGGGACCATGGTAAACATCTCGGCAATTTTTATTTCTGAGCGAAAAAAGGTCAAAAATTACAAAATTGAAGGCTATTAACCACGATTTTTGAGAAATTTCGGAGGTTTCGGGGGCCGGTGGCGAAAAGTGTTGAGATTCTAAGGAATACATCTATAGGTCATATAATGCCATTTGGAACCATATATGACCATCATATGTTGTCATAAATGTCCGTGGTGTAGCCTGATTTTATGAAATCGGTGCAAGTTGTAATCGGGTAAATTGACTATTTAAAGAGATATTTGATGATTTGATCCACCCAAATGGACTCCCGGAGTGTAATAGGCACCATGGTTAACATTTCGGCAATTTTTATTTCCGGCCAAACAAAGGTCAAAAAATTCTAACATTGAAGGCTATTATCCACGCTTTTTGAGAAATTTTGGAGGTTACGGGGCCTAGTGGCGAAAAGTGTTGAGATCCTAAGGGATACATCTCAAGGTCATATAATGACGTTTGGAACCATATATGACCACTATATGTTGTCATAAATGTCCGTGGTTTAACTTGATTTTATGAAATCCGTAATTGGGTGAATTGACTGTTTAAAGGCATATTGTATGGTTTTATCCACTCAAATGGGCTCCCGGAGTGTGTTAGGGACCATGGTTAACATCTCGGCAATTTTTATTTTCGGGCGAAAAAAGGTCAAAAAATTCCAAAATTGAAGGCTATTATCCACGCTTTTTGATGAATTTTGGAGGTTCTGAGGCCCGATGGCGAAAAGTGTTGAGATCCTAGGGGATACATCTCAAAGTCATATAATGACGTTTGGAACCATATATGACCATTATATGTTGTCATAAATATCCGTGATTTAGCTTGATTTTATAAAATCATTAGAAGTTGTAATCGGGTAAATTGAATGTTTAAACGCATATTGGATGGTTTTATCCACCCTAATGGGCTCCCAGAGGGTATTAGGGACCATGGTAAACATCTCGGCTATTTTTATTTCTGAGCGAAAAAATGTCAAAAATTATAAAATTGAAGGCTATAATCCACGCTTTTTGAGAAATTTCAGAGGTTACGGAGCCTGATGGCGAAAAGTGTTGAGATCCTAGGGGATATATCTCTAGGTCATATAATGTCGTTTGGAACCATATATGACCATTATATGTTGTCATAAATGTCCGTGTTGTAGCCTGATTTTATAAAATCTATGCAAGTTGTAATCGGGTAAATTGACTATTTAAAGGCATGTTGGATGATTTCATCCACCCAAATGGGCTCCCGGAGTGTATTAAGGATCATGGTTAACATCTCGGCAATTTTTATTTCTGGGCAAAAAAGATCAAAATTTTCCAAAATTAAAGTCTATTATCCATGTCACGGTAGGCCAGTGACAGCCAGTATAAAACTTCGTCACATCCCATGACATGAGCCAAACAGATATTTTCGTGGGGGCGTTCCCTACTCAGCGACGCGCTGCACTTCCTAGACCCGGGTGTAGTGATAAGTATGCAAGGGTTGCTAGGTCGTCGCCCAGAAGCGACGCGCCACATTGCCCGAGTGTGGTGTCAAATGAGCAAGGGCGTGCCATTGGGGCGTTCCCTACTGAGCGACGCGCTGCACTTCCCAGACCCGGGTGCAGTGATAAGTATGTAAGGGTTGCTAGGTCGTCGCCCAGAAGCGACGCGCCATATTGCCCAATTGTGGTGTCAAATAATCAAGGGCTTGGAGTTGGGATCAGGAGGGAGCGTGGGAGAAAAGAATTTAGTTTGCGGATTGGTTCTTGGAATGTGGGGTCTCTTACGGGAAAATCAGCAGAATTGGTAGAAGTAATGAAAAGACGACGCGTGAACATCATGTGCCTCCAAGAGACAAGATGGACAGGAGAAGGAGCTCGAGGCTTGGTTTTGGGGTATAAGGTATGGTATGTTGGGCAAGAAACGAGCCACAGAACAAGGGATGGTGGAGCTAGGAACGGAGTTGGTGTGGTTCTCGATGAGAGGTTGGCAAAAGAGGTGATCGAGGTCTATCGGAAGAACGATAGGTTGATAAGGCTGAAGTTGCTATGTGGCAAGGAGATTGTGAATGTTATCAGTGCTTATGCTCCCCAAGTGGGTTTAGATGCAGAAGAGAAACGACAATTTTGGGAGGACCTAGACGAGGTGGTGCAGGGTGTCCACCACTCAGAGAAGTTATATATTGGAGGGGATCTAAATGGGCACGTTGGGGCGAGCCGAGATGGCTATGAGAGTGTCCATGGAGGCTTTGGGTATGGGCAGAGGGACGCCGGTGGTGAAGCTATTATGGATTTTGCCCAATCATATGATTTAATTTTGGCTAATACTTGGTTTAAGAAGAGGGATTCACACTTGATAACTTTTCGGAATGGAGCAAATGCAACTCAAATAGACTTCCTGCTCACAAGGAGCATAGATAGACAAAGTTGCATAAACTGTAAGGTTATCCCAGGGGAGAGTGTGGTCACCCAACACCGGCTATTGGTAATGACTATTCGTCTGAAAGAGAAGGCGAAGAAAAAAGTTAGACAAGAAGAACCAAGGATAAGATGGTGGACCCTAAGGGATGCAAAAGCTAAGGTTTTTACAGAAAAGGTAATTGAAGAAGCGGATTGGGATGGAGAGGTGGATCCGGACATGACTTGGTTACGAATGAAGAACTGTTTCCTAAGAGTGGCCAAAGAGGTCTTAGGGGAAGTAAGGGGAAGAACTTCGGTACAGAGAGATACTTCGTGGTGGAATGAAGAGGTGAAAGCAGTAATTAAGCAAAAAAGGGAATGCTATCAAGCCTTAGGAAAATGTAGGAGTGATGAAACCTTTGCAGCGTATAAGGAGGCTAAGAGCAAGGCAAAGGCAGCTGTTCGCCAAGCAAAAGAAAAGGCATATCAGGAGGTTTATGAAAAGCTTGATTCCAAGGAGGGAGAAAGGATCATTTATAAGATGGCAAAGAGAAGACAAGAGGCAAGGAAGGATATTGGCATGGTGAAGTGTGTCAAAGATAAGAACCAAATGGTCCTAGTGCAAGAGGAGGGCATCAAGGACAGGTGGAAGGGGTACTTCGATGAATTATTTAATGGAAGTAATGGAGTTGTGATAGGAGATACCTCTATGAGTGATGAAGAAATCAACATGGAGTATGTGCGAAGGATTAGGAGAGTAGAGGTGGAGATTGCACTGAGGAAGATGAAACCTAAGAAGGCGGTTGGCCCTGATGGGGTACCGATAGAGGTGTGGAGGTGTTTGGGTAAGATTGGTATTGATTGGTTAACAAACCTTTTCAACAAGATATGGACGGCTACAAGGATCCCACAAGATTGGAGGAAGAGCACCTTGGTCCCGGTTTATAAAAACAAAGGAGACGCTCAAGATTGTTCTAACTATCGAGGAATTAAGCTTATGAGCCATACTATGAAGTTGTGGGAAAGGGTGATTGAACAAAGGTTGAGGGCATGCACAAGCATTTCAGATAACCAATTTGGTTTTATGCCTGGGAGATCTACTATGGAGGCAATCCATTTGATAAGACAAATGATGGAGTTTTATAGGGTAAAGAAGAAAGATCTTCATATGGTCTTTATTGATTTAGAGAAGGCATATGACAAGGTGCCAAGAGAGATACTTTGGTGGGCAATGTTGAAGAAAGGTATCCCACGAAGGTATGTAGACCTAGTTAAGGATATGTATCGGGATGTGTCAACAAATGTGAGGACATGCGGAGGGTTGACAAAAGATTTCCCTATTACAATCGGATTGCATCAAGGGTCTGCATTAAGCCCTTTTCTTTTTGCAACGGTTCTAGATGAATTAACTAGACCAATTCAAGATGAGGTTCCATGGTGTATGCTGTTCGCAGATGATATCGTTTTGGTGGATGAGACTAAGGATGGGGTTAATGTCAAGTTGGAGCAATGGAGGCAAAGGTTGGAATCTAGAGGGTTTAAGCTAAGTCGGAGTAAGACTGAATATTTGGTATGTCGTTTTGGCACTCAGAGGGGGACAAGCAATGAAGTGGTGAGTTTGGATGGAAAGGATTTGACCATGAGTGAATGTTTTAAGTACCTAGGGTCGATCATCCAGAAGAATGGTGACATTGATCAAGACGTGACCCACAGGATTAAGTCAGGGTGGCTTAAATGGAGAGCGGCCACGGGAGTGTTATGCGACCGCAGCATTCCCTTAAAGTTGAAGGGAAAATTCTACAGGACTGCCATAAGACCAGTGTTGCTCTATGGTACAGAATGTTGGGCTTCTAAGAAAGAGCATATTAAAAAGATGGAGGTTACGGAAATGCGCATGTTAAGGTGGATGTGTGGAAACACTTTAAGAGATAGAATCAGAAATGAGGTTATTCGCAAGAAAGTAGGTGTGGCGGGCATTGTAGATAAATTAAGGGAAAATCGTCTGCGTTGGTTTGGACATGTAAGACGGAGACCCGAGGGTGCACCGGTGCGAAGAGTGGAAGAGTGGGACCATGGAGGGATTAAACGAGGAAGAGGGAGACCAAAAATGACTTGGTTGGAAGGAGTGAGGAAGGATATGAAGTGCATGGATTTACGTGAGGATGAAGTTTTGGATCGTAAGGGATGGAGGAGAAAGATTTATGTTGATGACTACACGGAATAATCAAATTTGGTTCATGTTAGCCGACCCCACTTTTGGGATTAAGGCTTTGATTGATTGATTGATTGATTGATATCCATGCTTTTTGAGGAATTTTAGAGGTTATGAGGCCTGGTAGCGAAAAGTGTTAAAATCCTAGGTGATACATCTCAAGGTCATATAATGACATTTGGAACCATATATGACCATTATATCGTTGTCATAAATGTCCGTGGTTTAGCTTGATATTATGAAATCAGTGCAAGTTCTAATCGGGTAAATTGACTGTTTAAAAGCATATTGGATGGTTTTATTCACCCAAATGGGCTCCCGAAGGGTATTAGGGATCATGGTATACATCTCGGCAACTTTCATTTCCGATCGAAAAAAAGTCAAAAAATTACAAAATTGAAGGCTATCATCCAAGATTTTTAAGAAATTTTGGAGGTTACGGGGCCCGGTGGCGAAAAGTGTTGAGATCCTAAGGGATATATCTCTAGGTCATATAATGCTATCTTGAACCATATATGACCATTATATATTGTCATAAAGCTCCGTGGTGTAACTTGATTTAATGAAATCAGTGCAAGTTGTAATCGGGTAAATTGACTGTTTAGAGGCATATTGGATGGTTTTATCCACCCAAATGGGCTCGCGGAGTGTGTTAGGGAACATGGTTAACATCTCGGCAATTTTTATTTCCGGGCGAAAAAGGACAAAAAATTCCAAAATTGAAGGCTATAATCCACGCTTTTTGAGGTATTTTGAAGGTTATGGGGTCCAGTGGCGAAAAGTGTGGAGATCCTATTGGATACATCTCAAGGTCATAAAATGACATTTGGAACCATATATGACCATTATATATTGTCATAAATGTCTGTGGTGTAGCTGGATTTTATGAAATCAGTGCAAGTTGTAATCGGGTAAATTGACTATTTAAAAGCATATTGGATGGTTTTATCCACCAAAATGGGCTCCCGGAGGGTATTAGGGTCCATGGTCATCATTTCGACGATTTTTATTTCCGAGTGGAAAAAGGTTAAAAAATTATAAAGTTGAAGGTTATTATCCACGCTTTTTGAGAAATATCGGATGTTATGGGTCCTGGTCACAAAAAGTGCTGACATCCTAGGGGATACATTTTTAAGTCATATAATTCCGTTTGGAATCGTAGATGACCATTATATGTGATGTACACATTCTATACCACATTTTACCCTCGGTTTATAGCTATTTTTGTGTGATTTCTAAGCTCTACGGAGCTATTTCTCGCTAATATCCTCTTCTCTAGTGTGGCTTGGTCTATTTGATTGATTTTACAGGCATATGAAGATTTTCGGATGATTTGGACGCATTTTGGATTGCCACGAGAGCTTAGTAGGATGGAAGAGATTTTTCCAGTGTCCGCCCTGGCTAGCAGCCAGGGCGAAGAAGAAAAGAAGTGGAAAGTTCAGCCTCCGTCCGCCCGGACCGGGCGGCATTGCCCTGGCAGACTAGGCGGCATTGCCCTGGCAGACCGGGCGAGCAAGATTTCGTGTGAAGTGCCAAGTTGGTTGTCGCGCCCGACCGGGCGGCTTTGCCTGGTCTGACCGGGCGGAGTTTCGCGGAACCTATTTTCAGCATTTTTCGGGTTTCTTATTTTAAGGGATATAAATACCCCTTTGTAAAGCCGATTAAAACACTTAGTTATTATCTTAGCAGCTTTTAAAACACTTTTAGAACCCTAATATTCTCTCTAGTTCTAGATTACATTTGATTTTCAAGTTTTAATCTTTATTCATCAACGATTGGTACTTTTCTTCATTCAAGCAATTGGTATTCATTCTTATTCCATCTTTTACTTTTCATTGCTTATTAATCATGTTTTCTTCATTGAATATTGTTTTTGCTTTCGTTAATATGTGTGAGTAGTTTCTTTATTCCAAGATCTAGCGGAACCCGAATATGATTGATGCATGATTTAATTCTTTAAATTCTCTAATGATAATTGCAATTGAATTGCTTAATTGATTGTGCTCATGCCAATATTAGATTAGGGATAATTAGTATTGTTATTAATCCATTGTTTTAATCACAACGGGAGTTGGGTTTTGACGGAATTGAATAAATCAATTAAGGGTTTGAAGTTCATCACGGGAGTAGTTGAATGGATGATTAGGAAGTTAGAGTAATGTGCTCAAGGTCTTTAATTTACATGATTCCACGGAAGTAGGCTTGATTGTGATTAGAGAAGCCATTAATAACTCGGGAGAGACCATTGGTATTATTCATGGATTACTTTTCCTCATTAATCAATTGAATTATATGTTAGGGGTAGAACGACTATTGCATTAATTGTATTCGTGGTAATGCTTGATCTTGGATGTTTTTAGCATTGATTTATCATATTATTTAGTTTAATCGCTTTAATTAGTTCTTTAGTTATTGATTCTCATTCATTTGATTTGGTTACTTGCTTAGTAATTGCTTGAGTCTATTTAATTAGTTGAACCATAGTCTCTTGGGATCCGACCCTTGCTTGCCCGTCTACATAGTAGTGGTCTAGTTAGGTTTATTTTTGTTAGGTACGCGACACGCCTATCAATATGTTGTCATAAATGCCCGTGGTGTAGCTTGATTTTATGAAATCAGTGCGAGTTGTAATCGGGTAAATTGACTGTTTAAAAGCATATTGGATGGTTTTATCCACCCAAATGGGGTCCCGGAGTGTATTAGGGACCATGAATAACATCTCGGTAATTTTTATTTCCAGGCGAAATAAGGTCCAAAAATTCCAAAATTGAAGGTTATTATCCACGCTTTTCGAGGAATTTTAGAGGTTATGGGGCCCGGTGGCGAAAAGTGTTGAGATAATAGGGGATACATCTCAAGGTCATATAATGACGTTTGGAACCATATATGACCATTATATATTGTCATAAATGTCCGTGGTGTAGCTGGATTTTATGAAATCAACTCAAGTTGTAGTCGAGTAAATTGACTGTTTAAAAGCATATTGGATGGTTTTATCCACCCAAATGTGCTCCCGGAAGATATTAGGGACCCTGGTAAACATCTCGACGATTTTTATTTCTGAGCGAAAAAGGTCAAAAAAATTACAAAATTGAAGGCTATTATCCACGCTTTTTGAGGAATTTTAGAGGTTATGGAGCCCGGTTGCGAAAAGTGTTGAGATCCTAGGGGATACAGCTCAAGGTCATATAATGACGTTTGGAACCATATATGACCATTATATATTTCCATAAATGTCCGTGGTGTAGCTGGATTTTATGAAATCAATGCAATTTGTAGTCGAGTAAATTGACCGTTTAAAAGCATATTTGATGGTTTTATCTACCCAAATGTGCTCCCGGAGGATATTAGGGACCATGGTAAGCATCTCGACGATTTTTATTTCTGAGCGAAAAAAGTCAAAAAATTACAAAATTGAAGGCTATTATTCACGCTTTTTGAGAAATGTCGTAGGTTACGGGGCTCGGTGGCGAAAAGTGTTGAGATCCTAATGGATACATCTCAAGGTCATATAATGACGTTTGGAACCATATAAAACCATTATATATTGTCATAAATGTCCGTGGTGTAGCAAGATTGTATGAAATCAGTGCAAGTTGTAGTCGAGTAAATTGACTAGTTAAAAGCATATTGGATGGTTTTATCTACCGAAATGTGCTCCCAGAGGGTACTAGGGACCATGGTAAACATCTCCAAGATTTTTATTTTCGAGCGAAAAAGGTTAAAAAATTACAAAATTGAAGGCTATTATCCACGTTTTTTGAGAAATTTCGTAGGTTACGGGGCCCGGTGGCGAAAAGTGTTGAGATCCTAGGGGATACATCTTTAAGTCATATAATGTCGTTTGAAACCATATATGACCATTATATGTTGTCATAAATGTCCGTGGTGTAGCTTGATTTTATGAAATCAGTGCAAGTTGTAATCGGATAAATTGACTGTTTAAAAGCATATTGGATGGTTTTATCCACCCAAATGGGCTCCCGGAGGGTATTAGGTACCATTGTAAACATCTCGACAATTTTTATTTTCGAGCGAAAAAAGGTCAAAAAATTACAAAATTTAAGGCTATTATCCACGCTTTTTGAGAAATTTCGAAGGTTACGGGGTCTGGTGCTGAAAAGTGTTGAGATCTTAGGGGTTACATCTCTAGGTCATATAATGCCGTTCGGAACCATATATGACCATTATATGTTGTCATAGATATCCGCGGTGTAGCTTGATTTTATGAAATCAGTGCAAGTTGTAATCGGGTAAATTGACTGTTTAAAGGCATATTAGATGGTTTTATCCACCCAAATGGGTTTATGGAGTGTGTTAGGGACCATGGTTAACATATCGCCAATTTTTATTTTTTGGGCGAAAAAAAAGGTAAAAAAAAATCCAAAATTGAAGGCTATTATCCACGCTTTTTGAGAAATTTTGGAGGTTACGGGGCCTTCTGGTGAAAAGTGTTGAGATCCTAGGGGATACATATCAAGGTCATATAATGTTGTTTGGAACCATATATGACCATTATATGTTGTCATAAATGTCTGTGGTGTAGCTTGATTTTATGAAATTATTGCAAGTTTTAATCGGGTAAATTGACTCTTTAAAGGCATATTGGATTGTTTTATCCACCCAAGTGGGTTCCCAGAGGGTATTAGGGTCCATGGTAATCATCTCGACAATTGTTATTTTCGGCCCTAAAAAAGTCAAAATTGTTAAAATTGACGGCAATAATTGGACTTACATATTAGTTTTTGAATGAGTAATGATCGAAATCATAGACTCATAGTGAAACGAACACAACCAATACTTCGACATCAAACCTAAATCCTACCCATTGATTCCACCCACCAGCTAAGTTAAGAGATTTGTTCCATTGTTGAGTACTCATAAAAGGGAAGGGAAAGCAAAGATGAATACATTTATACATGTGGAAATGTAAGATGCACAATATAGTATTAAGAGTACCAAACCAACTCCACTAGGATGTGGCAAATTGTAAAAGAAAGAAAGTTAGGATGTCCTACCTCAACACTTGTTCTGGTATAATGTATAGTTTTATGTCAGTCAAATAAATAGCTCTATTTTGGACTAATTAGCCTACACATGCAAACTAGATAGCTAACTTTTTAAGTTATCCAATATCCATCCAGCTCAATCTCTGATTATAATCTTATGCTAATATATTCTCATTTGGCTTTATTTGCTTCCTTTTTTTTAAACAAGTATACAATTAATAGAACTATATATGTCAACAATTTATGGGTCCATTCTTTTCTTAATTAATTTAGCAATTAAGTATGCTAAGCTCACAAAAGAAAACAAATTACACACATACTCACACAATTATACTATTCACTTAATTAACCATTTAGATAATAGAAGTGCATAATTTATGATTAATATGTCAAGCTTTGGTAGAGCATCATACTTCCAACAGTAGTGGTGGCATGACACATATTATTCCATTGGAATAAAGATTGTTATTGTTAATTATGTGAGGTCAGTTTATGCCCCCCATAAAAAACATGTACTAATTATTTTTACCAAAAACAAAATTAAAAAAATTGGTAAAGATAGAGGTTATTCGGTATTAAGTTATATTATTAGCTTCGAAGTTTCGAGCTAGAATTCATCACGTCATCATTTTATACCTCATCACTTGGTTTTTTTCACTATCAGAGTATCTAAATTTTTTCCAATTAATTAAGGTTTTTTTTTTCCTTATATATGATGTTAAATTTCAAAGGAGTAAACTACACTTAAGTTATCCTTTCTATTTCTAAGAGTTTAATCAACTTGATATGTTCAAATTATAGACTATAAAATATGACTAGCTATTATCGACAATTACAATTAATTATTCCACAAATTGTGAATCAAGTAGTAATTTACTGTTACAATAAGATAATCTTCAGGCATTTTATTCAGGGGTTGATTAAGAAAAAAAATATATAAGATGAAGATGATGTATACAAAAAGACAAGATAGGGATTACCATCACTTTACATAAGGGTAAATTGCATTTCTTGTCATGTCTGATTTTCATGCATCTAATCTTCTTACTTTCATGACATAATAATAATGTACTACAACTACAACTACAACTTAATCAATTTCTTAACAGTGACAATAACAAGAAATTATGATATGATGAACATCATCCTACTCTTCACCTTTTTTGTTCCCAAAATCATTAAATTTCACTCATTTCATCATTACCATTGCTAATTTCTTGTCCCCTTTACCCTATCCCTCAATCTTTTTTTTCCTTTCATAATAGTAACCTAAAAATTGAAGAAAAACCAAGAAGCATTACACTAGTAAATAGTAATTATAACAGTACCATATTATTTTGTCTTAATTGAACTTCTTATCATTTTCCTTGAAATAGAGTTCATCATCATCCACCACAACATTGCCCTTGCCCTCCTTTTCTTCATCACCACCATTTGCATTGTTATGCATCATCTCAAGCTCCCTCTTCTCCTCCTCCTCTTGCTCCTCGAAACTCGAAACCCGGCCTCGTACACACTCATTCTTACCACCCTCCGCCCTTCTCTTAAGCTCCACAAGCAACTCCTTGACCGCCTTCATCCTTTCTCTCCTATGCCTAATCAAAACCTCGCTCACATCTGCCGGGGTCATCCCCGCCTTCCCCACCACCGCCTCGAACTCGGCTATGGTCTCGGAATCTAGATCATTCTCCTCTAACCCCACATAATTCCTTAACAAAATCTTCAAGGCTTCAAAAGAACAGTTGCTAAGGTGTATATGCATATCCATCCTACCACACCTTAGCAATGCAGGATCAAGCTTCTCCACATGATTCGTCGTAAACACGAATATCCTCTCGCTCCCGCAGCACGACCACAGCCCGTCCGTGAAGTTCAGCAGGCCCGATAGGGTCACCGAGCCGGGCCCAGACGGGCCGTCATCCGGGCCCGGGTAATTCCCATGCCCGCCACTTTGACGATACTTGCTGTTCTTGTTGTCCTTCTGCCTGTCCGATAGGTCGATCGAGCAGTCGATATCCTCGATCACGATAATCGACTTCGACGTCGTCTTCATGAGCAGCTTCCGGAGCTCAGAGTTCGACGACACCTCCGTAATCTCGAGGTCGTAGATGTCGTAATTAAGGTAGTTCGCCATTGCAGCAATCATGCTCGACTTCCCCGTCCCAGGCGGGCCGTATAATAGATACCCGCGCTTCCAGGCCCGGCCCGTGGCCCGGTAGAATGACTCCCCGCCTGCAAACTCCTTGAGATCAGCCATGATCTCGGCCTTCCTCCGCGGGGCGATCGCGAGCGTATCGAACGTGGAGGGGTGCTTGAACGGCACCGCCTCCCACGGGTGACCGGGCCGGGCCGAGTCCATCGACCCGCCCCGGGAATTGGTGTACAAATACCGGTCTTGATTCAACCTCCGAATCTCCCCGGCCCGGTCCATGATATGATCCAAGTACGGGCCCAACACCATATCTTTCGCCGATTTCTTGACCCGAAGACTGAACCCGCGCTTCTCATCGGGCACGGGCCGCCAAGAGAAGGACTGAGATGGCCTTTGTGTAACAATGTGCTCCCACTGAACTGCCACCCCTTTGAATGTATCAAAGAGGGTGTCATTGTGTGCTAACCCGAACGTAACGGCCGAGGAGTTAAGCGAGCGGGTTAAGCTTAGCCGACCCGCGGACGCAGCTGTTGCGGCCGCGGCAGAGCTAAGATAGAGCTGGACGGCGTTATACAGCTCGTTGGTGTTAACGCCGTCGATCTCAGTTATGTCAAAGTAGCAATAACAAGAGAAGTAATTAGAAATTCGGTTGAAGAATTTGAGAAAAGTGTAACGAAATGAAGGTGGGAAAATTGTTGTTAGTAAACTTTGGCAAAAAGCTAGCACCCCCATTAATGAAGCTAATGAGGTCCAAAATTCTCTCATTATTTTTTGATGGGTTTTTTCAAGTAACAAAAATTATGTGATGATAAACTTATGTTGTTGCATAAAAACAGAATTTATAGATGAAATTGTAGGTAGAGTGAGTAGAGTAGGGAAGAGTGAGAAGAAGATGGAAAATATTTGGGGATAAAATGGAAAGGGAGTTATATAAGTAGTCAAGTGAGAGGGACATGGGATCATCATCATAAGGGACAGAAAGAGAGGCATCTTTTTAGGCTGTATTTATGTGAGATGTGTAGTAGGATGGGATTATGAGTAGCTTTATGATTTCTTCTCTTTTTTTTCCACCCCCTCTCTTTTTGTCTTGTTTTTGTGAGATTTATATATGGTTTTAAATCATAGGCTCCACATAAGTTACATCATGTCTAGTTTATGTTTATATTCTCTCCATTTTAGAATAATCTCACAAAAATCATATAGACATATGTATTTGCTCCATTTCTGAATAATTGACGCTATATATTTTTTTTCTAGACTGTTTCAGAATAACTGACATGATTTATTATTTTGAACATTATAGAATAATTGACACACTATTATAACTAATGACAAATGACAACATGTTATTAGATTGAACATTGAAGTATATATAACCACAATCACCATGACTCATTAACTTTTACCACTGTTACTTTTTTAATAATACTTTTATAAACTAAATCTATTCACTTTATTTTACATAAAACATCTTTTCCACTCAAATTTTATAGTATCAAATAAGGGTCTGTTCTCATTGACTGAATTCAACTAAACTAAACTGAACTGAACTGAAATGAATATTTTATGAGAGAAGGAAATTAAGAGCTGAACTGAACTGAACTGAACTGGACTGAACTGAACTGAATTTCAACGTAAGAAAACAAGCCCTAACTCATTAATCATTATATGGTCCTCATCTATTATTTTGTTAAACTATATGTCAAATAACACAAGAGACTTTATTAATTATTTCAAAATGGATGGAGTGTTATAACATTATAGTATATTTAATTATTTGTTTGTTTTTTTTTTTTTTATATGTATTGACACATCTTGTATTCAAAATTGTTGATGTAAAACTTCAAAATCAATATAATATATAGTATATATTTGCAACGGCAGATTTGATTTCTTGGTCTTTTGGGGTCCTCCTAGCATAGCCAGTAGCATGGCAATCGATCGACAGGCAATATTTGGCAGACATATAGAAGCTAAAAAGAACAACCTTGCTTGATAAGGGAATGAAAATCTTTAAAACAATCAATAGTGCTAATAAATTTGGGATTCAGCGCCAAAACAAGGGAAGATATCATCATGATGATTCTTTTCCTCTTGGACCTTTCCTCATTTTAATTATTATATCTATATGTAGATGTAGTTGGCCTCTATTGCCTATATGTTTTATTATAACTTTATTATATACTTTTTTTTTTTAATTTTTATTTTTTAATCCAATCCGTTTCTAATTATTTGCAACAATGAATTTTTTTTTAGTCTTCCAAAATGATACCCTTTATAACAAATATAAAGAAAGTAGTTTAATAGTTAAACATCTTGTAGAATTGAAATACAAAAGTGAACAAATGAAATGATCCGGCCTCAAGAGCTTATAAATTCTCAATCAACTATAAATTTTGCTTGATTGCTAAATAAAAAGTACTGTATAACTTTTTTTTAGGTATGTACTATTAATTAAATTTGAATTATTATAATAGTACTCGATGTAGTTCGTATTTATCAGCTTATTATTTTGAAATCATGAGTTTAAATTGATTCTTACTAGCCACAGTTATCAAATTTGAAATTAAAATCCCCTCATCCTATACCCTAGCTCCCATCCTTCCCTATCAGGGCTTGGATTGTGTAGAGTTTATACTTTAATTTATAGACTTACACTTACCTGTATGTAGGAGGTTTATTTTAGTCTAATTTGGTGTTTAAATTGAAGTTACCCACATACCAAAATAAATAAACAAATTTTAATTTTTTTTTTTTTTTTTTTTTTTTTTTTTTTTTTTTTTTTTTTGACAAAGATCATATTTGCTTGGTCACTTTTGGCCTTTCTCATCCTTCATGCATGCATATTGCATATAGTTGCAGTTTAATCATGCTATGCTATATGTCATACGTCCTGCATGCAGCATGCATAAGCTCATCCTCCCTGCATGTACAAAAGTATGTGTGTAAAAGTGAACAAAATCAAGAGATGATCGAGTATAGTAAATACAATTACTCGTATTATTATTGGCACTCCATCTATGAGTATACTACATCAATTTGCGCTACGCTCTCACAACGTTCTAAATTGATTTTAGTAGATAAATCAGTTTAATTATTATTGTCTTTCCTTTCATAGTAATTTTCTTATTTATTTGTATTTTAATGTATACTTACTAATACTAGACTACTAGAGTATTACACATCCAGTAATTAATACATATTTTTAATAGTACTAAGTAATTAGTACATAATATAATACGCGAACAAAATATATGAATCAACCAACATCCAACAATCCAGATTACTAGAGTACAATCTTGTTGTATGTTCGCCCCACTAACAAAGTATTGTAGCCTTTAATTTGTAGGCAATAAATAAAAATACTACCCCCACTTGAGTGACAATTGAGCTGGAAGCCAGTTTGAAGTATTCCCAAATAATAATGAAGAAATTGAAGTACATTCAAATATTTATGCATCTTCAAAAAGTTATGTAGGTAAGATTTGGACTTAACACTTGAACATAAAAGTTGCAAGAAAATAACAAGAATTATTTGCTCAAACATGTGAAACACCTTGACCCATTTGGCCGTACCATATGTAGTGTCCGTATATAGTTTATACTACTATAATAAGCTGTCTAATATCTAGATGTTACGTACTCTGTTACTAAACTAGTTTAGTCTCGTGCGTTGCACAGATTAAGTAGCCATTTATTTGTTTAAAAAGTTGTCAATTTAATATTAAATATATATATATATATATATATATATATATATATATATATATATATATATATATATATATATATATATATATATATATATATATATATAATCTTAATTTTGAAAGAAGCACTGTATTTATTTAATTTTAGAATATAGGAGAAAAAAAAAAGGATAATGTCAAAAATAGTATAGGCGGGAAAATATTTAATAAGAAATTGACATGTGTCCCCGAATAATATTAGCATGTTTTGTTTTAGTAATAGTTAATAGACTTTTCTAATCTCCTTAAAAAAAAATTAAAAATAATTTTTTTTTTATTTTTATTTATTTTTTATATATATATATATCAACTTTTGAAACAAATAAACATTAATCCGTACTTTTCATCAAGTCTATTTTTTCTTTTTTTAATTTAATTTGGAAAAGTACAAATAGAAGGAACTTACTAGACCATTCTTTCTCAAAAGTGACCCCTTAGGAAAATCCAAATCAATAGTGCCTACAAAATATTTTGAGATTTTCGTTCCAAACAACCAACTTATAGTTGGGTTCTCAAGTAGAATAAATCTAGTACTTCGTATCTCTTTTTAATGGTAAAGTCTTGTGTGAGTAATAAATAATATAAAAGACTAGTGATAAGGTTTGTATTTTACAACCATGAGGTTGTAGGATTAAATTCCACTAGAGGTACTTTGGGGTGGGGATTTCCTTATTGTTCTCCCCCACTCCCAAATTACCTAGCCCGATAACGCAAGTTGGGAGAACTTGTGAGAGGTTCCGACCCTGATAAGACCCTTCTCCTTATTAAAAAAAAAAAAAGACAATTTAGAAAATATTTTTATAATTGATACTACATTTTCTATTGTGGTCGACTTTTACCTATAAAAGGCTGCTAGCAAAATCATTTTCGATTATTTGGGTACATGATCCTCTGACAAATTTGGCTCATATCTAAACTTGCATGTAAAAGGTAAAAAAAGAATTTGATGGTTGTTATTTACTCCGGAGTACTCATCAAACTCTATTTTTACACTTGCAGGTAAAACTCAACGACAAAGTAATCTCTGGCTCTCTGTATACTGTATTCCTAATGTCAGAAATTCCCACTGTAAAAAATACAGTAAAATAAAATTATACAGTAAACATAAATAAATTTAATTAAATTTTTGTACAGTAAAACAGAATTATGAACATAAAATAAATTTAATTAAATTTTTGTAAAATTTTAAATTAAAAAAAAAAAAATCATTCATCAGCTGACAAATACAGTGGTCACGTTACATATAAATAAGAAAAAAGAACAACCAATGAAAAAGCCATCGTTAGCAACAAAATGTAACAGAATCTTCTGATAAAACCTCTTAACGGATCAAATCTGCTAATATTCTGATTTCTGACTCTGCATGGATTCCCATTTTCATTCATCAGATTTGTTCTTTCTCAAAGAAGATGGTGTATCTTATTAACCTTTTCCAATATTATTATTGGATTTTACCAATGTGGAGTTTAGTGGATTTGGATATTATATCATCCATTCTTACACAATATTTGTATTATTTGGACCTTGTAGTCATGACTCATGAGGTCAAGCCTTCCAAGGGCGTGAAAGAGTAACGTTTCATTTTCCTTCCAAATCTGTCCAACAATAGAGGGATTTGGTTTATAAAAAATATAGGAAAACAGATCCATCATTTCCTTTCCCTTATCTTGTCCTGCAAATCTTTCATGCAATAATCGGAAAGAAAACTTAAAGTGTCTTCCCTTAGACAAGCTCGATATGATAACACAATTAAGATCATGCATAACTAAACTGTAAATGCAGAGCTACATTTATTTTTGAGTATTACAGAAATTATAGTAAAATTTTGAACATGATAGACGGTTTCAAAAGAAGTATAACAGTAAATCTCTCTCAAGACGAGATTCATTATCAATCAGCATAAAATCTATGGTAAAAGAAAGCTATGCGATGCTGAACTTTTGTAATAGCATCTTCAGACTATCCAAAACTGGGTCTAAAACCCATCAATGCTCTAGAATGTTCTACTCATGAATACATTTCAGTCTAGTTTTTGACATTTGGGTAAACAACACCCATTTGGGGTCATAAAAATTGTATGATCTGAAAATATTGATGCAGAGTATTAACCAAAGTTGCACAATGGTAGTATCTCAAGGTTTCAGAGCCAAGGCAACGCCAAATTTAGAGGCTGAATGAGCCTTTGTGTCATACTCAGCTGAAAAAGTTACCAGGGACTTCGGCCTCCATTCACGCTGACACAACATTCCGACCCTTCCGTTGTCAGAGAAACGAGTTTTCAGCAATGTAGTAGGATCAACTACATGTGAGCTACCAATTGTAAATCCGTTCTCGTAATTAGAAAATCTATGAATCATTTCGGCTGCAACAGCTGTTGATGGATTCACAGTGTGATAATACGAAGCCTTAAGAGTCTGTCCTTTATCCATCCTGCATTTTAAATAGATGTTAAAAAAAAAAAAAATAAGGCCAGACAACCTAATAAACAGTAGTTTATTGATGTTAAAAGAAAAAATTTAATGGCCCAGAAAAGGAACACTATATAGTCTATTGAGAGTCTATTGAGGATTCGAAGGTTCATCAAATATATGCAGCAAAAGATTTCTCATAAAATGCTAAAAAAAAAAAAAATTAATAGAGAAAGAAGGGAGACAGGCTTGAATTTCAAGAGATCATTAAGTATGCATATGAGCTTAAGATTGATAGATTAAACCTAATATGTATACCATAAAATCCAATCTAATATCCAAGATGTGCACTTTGTATTTTCAAAGCCATTGCTCACCAACCCATGCTTCTTTTCATCTCCATGATTCCACCTCCGTGGTAAAAGGGTTATGTCTTATGTGTAACAGAAGAGGAGAATACTTGGGGTTAGGGGCAACAAAAAAAGGCCCAGAAAAATCAAACAAGTTTCTTTCTTTACTCCCATCTTCTGATTTAGCAGGCACAGCAGTGACAGGTTCCTTCTTAACCAATCTGCTGTCCATATTACCCCAGTAGCTCCTTCATTTAGTCCTCAAATCAAACAGTTAATCAGCAATTGTTATCTCAAAACTGGTAGGTGCTACATAGAGATTGGTGCAGTCAATGTGGTGACTGAGGTGTTTGGAGATTAATCTCTTACACAAAATGATTTGGTATGATGACTGCAAGTTTTCGGAGATAGCATAAAATTTCCTGCACATTCTAACTACAAATCACTAATTTTACCAGTCCCAAAAAAAAGAAAGGAAGAGAAACATATCACATAAAGCAAGTTAATTGATTTTAACCGTCATCTTAAAACAGGGACTTAAATAAACTATAACATCAATTAAAGCATCAGTAATATAGAAGGTTATTCAGTTGTGTCAAAAAAAAAAAAAAAAAAAAGTTATTCAGTTAAATAGCAAATCAACAAGGCAGCAAGTAAACCTCAACAATAAATAAAAAACCAGGAATGACATTATACATACAGTAAAAGGGCTGCAGAAAAATCTGGTCTGTTGAGGGTAATCCCAGCATTGTATTTGGTGAATGAACCAGATGCAGTATCAAATGCCATTTCCCCACCCAAGCTGGTGTCCTCATTGCCGATGGCAGCATTGACATCCAATGTAGGGGAAGGATTCAAGCTAACACTAGAGTTCACTGCAGCATGATAATTCTGGTAGTGCACATCTAACTGTATCGATACAAATAAAAATCAGGCATAATTCAAAAGAAATCAATAAATTCTAAGCATTCAATACATGAATTCCCTATTCCTTTTACTTTATTTATTTATTTATTTTAAAAGTTGAATCATTAGCTCTCAAATATTGTAGATATCTGAAACTTATTTCTAACACTTGCAGATATGGGCTGGTTACGAGAGCTCAATGTTAACTATAACAGGCCTCTAGACTCAACAATCCTGAATAATCCCATACATTCATGCTGTTAGAATATAACAATTCGGACAAGATACAGAAATTAGAGCTGACATGTGACCCTAAATAGGAACACCCATCAACTCTAGAGCTGAGCATACATGCCAGACAGAATGGTGCTCACAGGATCCTATTTCTTGTGATGCCAACAATTTAAAGCGAGAAAGGAGATCCTGGCACCTTAAGCTGGCTATAGAATCCTTGGCCAGAGCAGAAGTTGGGTCAAGTACAACTGTAGAAGCGTCCTCACAAGACCAAGTTAAGGAGTGGCTAGACTGGATACAGGCCTATGGATGAGAGGATGACCAAAAATCAGCAAGGGAATATGGACCAAGGACTGGTAGGAGAGGAGAACAGGAGTGAAACCCCAAACAGTAGCACTTTTTAAACCATATTATGAGAAAATAGAATATTGGGAATAAGGATGGAAGGAGTGCACATGTTTTCTATGTGTGAGTATATTCTTAATATCAGTACTTCTGGCCCTCTATCAGTCTATCTCTGTCACTCTTTGATTCTTTTCTGGCTCTTTTATCTATATTCTATTTGCCCTTGGATTAAATTCTAATGTGGGAATTTAAAGCACATATTCCTAACATTCAGCAAAAATAATTTGCATCTCGCAACATGTACATGCACAGTCTGCAGTAAGACAACCATCTTTTCAATACCCTCGAACTCCTAAAGTCCCTTCTTTACACTTAAATTTCAAGTCCATGGGCATATAGAATAAACAAGGATATAAGGGAAAAAAATTGCATACCTTGCCAGATTTCTGATCAGGAATGTTAAAGCTAAGAGCTGTTTTAATGCCTGGTAAAGCTTCATCATAAGTAATTTTTGTGGCAACCTACAGAACAAAGAAGACTTAAAATTTTTAGTATGATCATGTACAGTGCATCAGCAACATCCTACTCTGGTCCTCTTAGTTATGGCAAACATACGGGACAAAGGAGAGATTCACAAGCACATAGATGAACATAGATAAGGGGTCAAAACAAACAATGAAAGAAGGGATACTTGAATAATATATACTTACATAAGAATAAGTATCAACTTTCACATCAACTGTAATGTTTCCACTCCTATACTGTGTACTTATATCACCAATAAAGATTTGATCCTTCTTGACACCTGTGGCTGTCAATCCCTGCTTACAAAGAATCACAATTTTAGAATACTTGAGGGATTAGCAAGCATTATTCAACCATAAATAAGATCAATTTGAGTAGAGAGACACTGTTTGATAAAAAATGCGGCAGAAATCTCATGAAAGACATTGCATGCAATATATGTTCCATTCACAAACTGGATTGGATGATCTGCTTCTCATGGATAATAATTCATATAGAAACATAGAAGAGACATGGTATAGTTCTGAAGAAAAAAAGCAAAGCAGTACTTATTGCAACTCATGGAAACCGATATAGGAGAACCAAAACCAAGAAGTCTTGTGTTGTGATTAATGAAGTAATGAATAAAATCCATTGATCAAGTTGGAGCATAGATACTAATCGCGTTCAGGCCCAGCTATGTAAATGGTATGATTAAAACACTATTAAACCTCAACAAAAAATGGGTAAATGACATAAAAAAAAAGGTAATTCCTAATATCACAGCCCACATTTCTTCAACAGTAGAGCTAGAATATAAACTGTAAAGTCATTCTGAACTTCATTTGAATGATAAGAGACTGATTTAAGATAGAAACCATCCATACCATTCCAGTGATACTGGGCACTGACAAGGTGAACTTGTGATCGAAGTTGTAATCTTTGGTTAAGACATCTGCATCAACAAATAAATAAATAAAGGGAACTTCAGCAATTGATAGATCGGGGGGGGGGGGGGGGGGGGGGTGATTGTAGTATGTTCAATATCTTTCTTCAATTAGCATTCAGACCACTGCTGAGGGATGACCAAAATTTCCAGCAAGCTATGATGGCTGAATTTCACTTAAACAACATACTGTGAACTACCAGTCTACAATATCCTTTTAGCAAGTATGGTAACACTCCAATAATCCATCTTTTCCTTTCTATTCTCATCTATAATTCAAATATTTTCTAACAAAATTTTGAGTCTAGTAGTTCTAATATATTGCTTTGTCATAAAACAAACAAGGAAAGGGCTCATTGCTAAGCATCTCATAGGTCACCCAGGCATCATCTTTCACCACACGTACTTCAACCAGTTAACACCACAGTATAAGCATAGACGTGTCCAAAACTAGTTTCAAGTATGCCCTTCACCCCTTCCAGAAAGTATCATTATCATACCAAAGGTATGCCCCCTATGATCAAATCATACAAGTCTACATGCAAACCAGACATAATATCTCATAATAAAAGGACCATTCCAAGATTTCCAACTTTGAGCATGCCTACTAACAACCATCTCCAAGAGAGCCCAGACAATATGAAATAAAACGCAAGATATGAATAGAATCGAGCAGAATGTCAGATATAATACTCCACAAATATTGGAGATGGAAGAAGTTTTAGTTCTGAAACATTACATGAAATGCATCCTAGAGAAATTTACAAATAAATAGTTCAATGTAATATGTTATTCAAAAAATTGTTCCAGAAGAATCACCCGTTGGGTCCATCCAAGAGAAAGAGCTGAAAGAAATAAAGCTTGAACCTTAATTTTTTTATTTTTTTTTATTTTTTTTTATTACAATTGAGAGCTCGAGGGGCAAATATGACTTATCTAACAGACTAATTTGCAGGTAGTGCCATAGTGGTTCAACTTTTATTATTAATTCCCTCCATGTATTAAAGCCCAAAATGATTCCTATAACACCACACAATAATAAAATTGGAATTCACCTTGAGAAACCTCAATACATGTTAAAAGAGTAGTCTCAAGACTAAAAATATTATAAAAATCTAAGCATCTTGGATATAAGTCAATATATGAGTTTTCTTATCTAAACTTATTTCAAAATAATTGAAAGTTATACATATTACCAATGGTAAAACTTGCCAACTATTTTCACGATAGCTAACGATCCACTCATAGAAGATGATGAAACATTTCAAGTTTATTTACAGAATAGAAATAGACTTCTGTTCTGTGGAAAGAAAAAAAAATTACAAAAAACACTAATGATCAATATATAAATGCCAGCATTCTGGCAATGAAGAGATTAATATATGGTCGATTGGTCATGAACAATTGAACATGGTTGCTTAATTTCCAGACTTTTCATGATAAACTACTTTAGTTATATCTACATAGGTGAATTCACAACTTCAATACTAAAAACTCTCATCTCAAAATTTTATCACCAAAACATCCATAACATTCAACCATTCATTTTTTATTCTGAACTATGGGTTTATGATTCAGTCATACAGTACTACCATAGTTGCAAATGTTTCCAGAGAACATAGTCATTTACAATTCATCATCAAATTTCTACATTCTGTAACTAATATTTTTGCTTCAAGAACATTTGCCTAAGGAAATCTCAAAACAGACAAGGCAACAAACATTTAAATTACGCAAAATCTTGTTTGAAAAGATCTCACGATAAGCTATTGTGCAACATGTAATACACTAATACCTCACAATGAATTATCGGTAAACCGTCTCAGCCAAGACTTGCTATCCGAATTCATCCCCTAACCAAGAAAGCTCGAAAAACACAAATCCACTACGCACCAAACTCATTTTGCCTAAAATATTATTCTAAACACAAAGTAATTAAGGTATCATCCTAAATACAAAGTAGTTGAAATGTATATACAAAATTAACACTTCAATCTAATAAAATGACAAAATGCCAATCACAATCACAATTACATCATCATAATACAAAATGGTACAAAATCAAATTAATCAACCAAAATATCACACAAAACAAATCAAAATTAAAGAAAACCTAATTCCAGATTACCTCTAGCTTTCTTGCCAATATCAGTAAATGGAGCTGGACCCATCTCTCTTCCTGCTAAAACTACGATTAATCAAACGATAGCACATGAATTAGCTTAACATCAAAGCTGAACCAGGGTGAGAAATGGTTCAATTTCACAACTTCAGATTATGAACCCTAAATTGAGTGTAGTACAACAATTAAACTAATGATTAATACTAGATTTGTGAAATTGAATTCGATGATTAAAGAGAAAGAAAGGAAAACATTTTACCTAAGACGAGAAGCTGCTTCAATGGAGGAGAGAAAGCTTAGAAGCCGCTTCAATGGAGGAGAGAGAGAGGGAGTCTTGCAGCAACCCAGCGTGAACGTGAAAAGGGTGTAGGAGGTTGGGGAAGTGCTGTAAATTAAACATAGGAGGAATTACTAATTAGGGCTGTTACACCGGTCCAAGATTGGACCAAACCGGACAAGACCGAAGGTCGGAAAATTTAAAATTCAAGATTCGGAGACTAGACTGATTATGTTAAGAAATGAATTAAAATAGATCGATGAAATCGTTCCAATATTCGGATTATTAGGTTATATTTGTGAGTGGATTCACATGTAGTGGTGATCGGTATATAGAGTGATTTCATTTGGTCAAATGGTTGTCAAATCTCAATAAATCGTGTAAATTATCTTTTTATAAATGGTACTCGTATATTGTATCTGAATGTGTATGACAATTACTAAGCATGAACTTTTTTTTTTTTTTTTTTTCTTTTTGAGGGAATTATTAAGCATGAACTTAGATAAGAATAATCCAATTTGTAGTAAAGGAAACAATACATCAATAAAAGCCAATTTTATAAAATGGAAGAGGAGCTTATGCTCGATACATTTGGTCCTCTTAACTTATACGGAGTACCCTAAATCTATATTTGATTTGTTTAAAGTAGGTTTTATTTTTTTCTTCGTCATCACAAAATACCTTTATAGAGTCATAAACTCATAATTGTTTTTCATTAAACTTTTTCTTTGAAAACGATATTTTTGAAAATCAAGTTGGTATTCAAATTTTAATAATTAGGGCTAAAATTATGAGCTTATAAAATAAAGTCTACCTATAACTTGTGTGGTCCACTTTTATTTATTTATAATATATTGATAATTCAAAGTTTCAAAAAAGGAATTTGTAAGTGTCATGCATACTCCATTACTCCCTGACTATCATCGACCACCATAGATTCAGTAACCCCCACCCCAATCACTTCCGAGTTTGGCAACTAGAATGGCTAGGCTATGTTATAGAATGAAGGCGATTATATTATTTTTGTGTGTGTGTGTTTAAAGAGCCACAAGGACAAAGGTGAAATTCATTCACAGAATCTCCTAAAATTGGGAGAAAAACTCTTAACTATTTGAGCTATCCCTCCTCTTTAAGGCGATCAGAAATGAAGGGATTTTTTTGTTTAGGAGGTTTTGCAAGTCAGAGATAGCGTTGGTGGTGTGTTGTCGCCTAAAAGAAAAACTCCTTCGATTGAAATAGTGATTTTCCAATCACTTTATAGGTAAGCCAAGGATTATTACATTGAGAACCATGTCTTAAATGTACTGTATATGAAAATCTATCATATTAATTGTGATAATACGTACACATAAAGATACATTGTAAACTGAACGAAAGCTATGCTTGAAAAATATTATAAAGCTTTCGCTTAAGAACATTATACAAGAGTATTCTCGAGCAAATTAAGTTTTCAGATTCTTCACTTAACAAACATCAAGAAAGATGAAAAAAAAAATAACTGCACTTATATTACAAGTTACAACTAACAGCATTTAGTGAAAAGAAACGTAATCCAGTCATGACAACCTTAAACCATCCTTAGCTTGCTACATACTTTGTTTCGAGCCTTGAAGCTACTAAAATTGAGCGACAAATCAAAATGGTTGCATATTAATACTAGGCTCCAGTGACAACCGCGGACACCATCGTATTCATCCCGCACATACCATGACCCCTACACAATTTATAGTATCCATCTTCACCCCATTTTGTGCCCCATGAGTTTTTGATGATCCAGTAAGGTTTGTAGCCGAACCTCAGAATGGAGTAGCCCTTCGCCCCGTAACCAACAAGCAAAACACCATGATTTATCATTCGCTTACCACATATCAGGGGACACGATACTCCACCAATGTATGTTTGCATGAACACAGCATTTAATCCAACTGCAAGAGGACCGTGATGAACGAGATAAGCCGCAATCTGTTGTTCATCAACCGGGATGGTGCTAAAGTTTTCGACTTTGACGGCCACCTTGTGAGGGTCAAATTGGCATTTGCCCTGCTTCCCACTATAAGGGTAAGATTTTTCCTCTTCAAGGCCTCCTGCCTCCATTAGATAATTATAGGCATTGGTCATAAGACCACCACGACACCCACTGTCGCACTCGGTTTTTTTGCTCGTGTCACACTAGCCAGGCCAACATATATAATTACCAATTCAAGCTAAGTCAGAATATATATTAATGTTAGTACTCACAATTTGTAATTACTCTGTAGTATGTAACTTGTTACCTTATGATCACAATCCACAAGCTGTTGTTCACTCAGACTTAAAAGCTTGCCTGTTGCGATAAAATTAGCTCCTTCAATAACTCCAGTCGTGCTAAATGCCCAACACGATCCACACGTTCCCTGATTCAAAATCACTAACTACATAAAAATCCTTGATGTATGTAATAAGTCGTAGGATTACATTACAAGTTACTAGTCTAAGCAATCCAACTATATTCATTACCTTAAGCCATGAAGAAATTGCTAGGAGTATTTTGTAAGGAATTTGAATACTTTCTATGCAAAGAAGGCCTTAAATAAAATGGTACTCCGTACATAGTATGAGACTAGGACAATTGTTCGATTGGACAGGGCAACAACCGAAGTTGAGCCAAAAAAAAATGTGTGTTCGATTTGCCCCTTTCAAATTAGGGGTCATAAGAACCAATCCCAAAATCCTCTGGAACCGAGAGGCGAGGTTTAACCACCTGAACTATCCCTCCCTCACTCACTTCGTAGTATATATCAATTGCAATCAAAGGAATTGAAAAATAAGTTAACGGAAATTGAAAGCTATAGTTTGATCTAGTCCAAATCTTTTTAGTCTACTCAAATCCGACTACTCCCTCCGTCCCAAAAACAATGACCCATTTGGCCAAAACTTTGTCCCAAAAAAATGACCCATTTGCATTAAAACACTCACCAATTTGCTACGATATTTGTGCAAAATTATCTTCCCCACATAAAAATTTGATTTTCCATGTTATTTTATTACTTTCTCTCTCTATTTTTTTAGAAACCCCATGTAAATTTATCTTACCAATATACTTTTACTTCTTTTTACTTTACTTCCTTAATACCCGCGTAATCAACCCAAATGGTTGGTTCTTTTTGGCGGATGGAGTACTTTTAAAGCATAAGTTTATAAAATAAGGCGAAGAGACCAAATCCAAAATGTCAATAAATTGTCAAAATGAAGCATAAACAAAAAAATTGATCAGATATTGAATAGGGAGTAACTTTTACATTGTACCTAATATTTTCAAACATTACTATAATTAATTAGGCCTTCCACTAATTAGCATGAACTCATCTCTTCCAAAAATCCACATTAAAATTACAAATAAACAAAAGAAATTAAACATGCATATAAATATATACCTGCATCTTGACATCAGTAACAGCCCCTTTTTCCCTCCAATCAAAACTCTTAGGTAACCCACGAACATCCAACCTAGGGGCCACCGCATCAGCGGAGGCCCCATTCGCACCCCAACTACTATGACGATCAAAATCGGGCTTTAAGCCCATGAACGCGGTTTCAAACTCCTCGGGAGACAAGTCCATAAACGGCGTAACCCCATGGACCGCCGAGGGGTCCAACGCTTGATGCTCCGCGGCCCGGACCAAATTCTTCGAAAAAATCGCCAACCGCTTGACATACTCTTCCCTTGTACTATACTCCTTCCCATGTTCACGCATAAAACTCACAAACTTACCTTCAACTCCTACTAAATTCCTATCTTCCGTAACTTGGTAGATATAATTATTATGTGAATTACTATAGTTTTGAGCTCTAACTAATGCGATGTAATTGAGTGTAACGATTAATATTGATAATGTAACGCATGATGTTGAGCTCTTTATTATTACCATGTTATTTATGCTATCTTATTTTTGCTTGGTTTTTTGGTTGAGGTTGCAAAATTGGATTATATTTTCTATTTTATCAGGGTTTCTGTGGTTAGAATTTGGTTAGTTAGTTATTTGATAAGTGGCGGTTTCAAAGTGTAAGGTGGCAGTTTGTAAGTATACGTGTAAGAGTGTAGTTGATTTTGCATGCATGCAATAACGTTACGTGGAGGTGTAAATATGACTCAAACACTTAATTTTCTTGGGACTTGGGAAATCGAGTAAAACTAGCTATCACTTGATATTAGTTGACCTGAAAATCTCTCAAATAAGCCCATGAAATTTAATCACTAAACCAATAATTTGAAATGGTGAGCGATATTGATATGTTATCACCTCAACTAAGATTATAATATAATATTATTATATTAATATTAGAGTTGTCACCATATTTTCACTTATTTCATATAAATTTGTTCGGGTGAAAAATTTGTTCATTGAGTATTTGAAGTTACTAAATGGGTAAAACGCCTGAATTATATCGGATGTCAAAATGTGTAGTAAGAACATTAGAAGCATGTGTATTCTTCTAATCTTTTTGTATCCTTAGATCTATCTTCCGGTGACTCTTGGATGTTGAAGACGTTTAGTCCCCTGACTTTTGATTGATTTCTCACTTTTTGGTCTATATCCAACAAATTCTAGTCATCTAGTGTAACATACAACTCCAATACATTCGGGTAAGATAAGTTTGTAAATATCGATTTCAACAAAAATAAGTTAAAATAAAAATTAAGAATTGTTACTCAAGTTTGATTTACAATTACAACTTGATTAATAAAAATTTGGCATTGCCCAAATTTTGAAGAACTTTTTCCAATCAACCCAAGAAATTTTGGCCAATCTGGATTGGACTTAGGCGTAAGGTCAAATTAGCTTTTGCAAACACATATTGCCAAAATTCTAACAAAGGCCAATGTTTTTTGCCTGATTCCAACCAAAATTTTGTCAGGCTAGGCCGATTGGGCCAAGACATTATTGGTATTAAGGCCTACATTTTCCATGTATATGCTTATATATTAGTATTTTTTTTTTATTGGTAAGATGAAGGGCTTTATCGGGCTAGAACTCCTCACATATCAACCCTGTTCGGATTAGCAGCTAATCAACTTGAGAGAGTGGAGGAGGATAAGGAAAATACACCCTCAAATTGTTCACTAGTGGGGATTGAACCTTCAAGGTGTTCCACTATACATTGGTCTGTAAAATTATATGCATGTATGAATTTCACACACGCATCATGTGCATATAGATAAATATGTGCATGTACAGGCCTAAAACGTGACAAGAAATGGGTATCTGGATCTCGATGAATAATAAAATAAAACAAGATAGTAGTATATAGATTTGGAATTTGTTGAAATACATTATAGCCCACTTGTAAGTGTCTCACATTGGAAAAAGAGAAGAGGTGGTTTCACTTTATAAAGTATAGGAGTTAATCTTGCTATTGCCAATTGTATGGAATCTCCTAAGCCTTATTTGTGGACCAAACTCTCCTTGTTCGGATTGCCTAGACCCATTTTATATTGTTTTGAAATTTAACAGTCTTTTAACAAGACATGATGGGGATGAAATTTTTGGGAGTGTGGAGGATGAATTAGCCCCAACTAGCCCCCTTAACCTCACCTTGTATTAAAACTTAAAAGGTTAAAAAACTTAAGCATGACTATTCATGTGAAATTGCATTATAATCCGCAACTTGTCACGCTTTAGGCCTGCATCCACCCTCACCATATGGTTTGGCAACTTACCAGTTACCACCGTCGTTGAGTTTGCTACGTTAGCACTAACGCAAAAGTCCTCTTAATTCACAACTTAAAGCAAGCTCATTATTTTATTTCATATTTATTCATTTTGTATTCATCTTGTATCAACTATATTAAGTTTCAGTCAATTGCAATTAATATAGCTAAACATGTAATTATATCGAGAACGAACTTAACGCACGCTGTGATTGTACTCTACTAATTATGTTAGTACACGGGATATGTCATTTAAGTACTAAAATTTAGACAATTGTACATTGTTAATTAAAAAACTAACTCACCTATTAATGTTCTGTGTAGGATGGATAAATTAGCTAGGCGCTATACGAATTAAATACATACGTCTAAATTTTGAGAGACTATCAAATTGAATCCTTGCTTCATTTTATTGTCGAGCTTTGTAAATAGAAGTACAAAAGTCATCAACTCAAAATTGGAATAAAATTTATGTATAACTATCAAAATATACTCAAAAGGGCTGCTACATCAACAAATGGGCAGAAATAAATGAAAAGAATGACCAAAACCATAGTTTAAAAAATCCATCTTAAGGTATATGATACATTTTAGATGGTTTGAGATTCTTGGTAACATTGAAATATTCCAATGTCTTGATCCACTTCTCTTGTGTCTTCAAAAGATGCACAGCAATTGTATCCGGCCATAGTTCATGGGTACACCCCGTGTGAGGCTCCGGGTAGTTATACATCGACCATTTTGCATTAAATCGATTCTTACCACGATGCCCATTTCGCATCCAGTCTCCAAATATTTTATCTTCCGGACCCTCTAGGTGAGCTTTCGGAATATCCGATTCCTTGATCCATTCCGCTATGTCCCATGATACCAAATATCCCATTCCGGACATATAATTAACAAACGGGTCCATACTAGGACACGGGATAACATATCCATAGTACAAGTCCTCCCTAGGCAAAGGCCTTAAGGACTTGACCAAATTATCCAACCTAAAGTACGTGTCGTCGTCGGCTTTTAAGACATAATGGTAAGGAGGGTATGGACCCTCATTGTTATTAAATATACTAGGGAGACTTGAAAAATAAGTGTAAGTCTTACCCTTATTCATGTTTTCCGAACAATTAAGGATGATAATATCATTATAACGCATAATCTCTAGGGCAACAAGCACTTTTTGATCTTCCTTTGTTAAGTTACAAAACACAAACTTCAAATCTACTCTAGCCCCCTCCGGCGATTGCGTTCCGTAGATCATCCTTAGGAAATGTCGCTTGTGATATTGATCCGGTAACGTTAAAATCCCTACAAGAACTCGAATCTCATCCTCCGGAGGAGACGACTTGATTGTACGTAAAGAAAGCGGAAATGAATCCAAAGACGAGTTAGAAAGAAGAGAAGGCGCTCTAGAGAAAGCACATTTGCTTAGATTTAACAAGCTCTCATATCTAATTTCATTGATTGAAGCTAAAGTACAAAGAAAACAAATGATGAAGAAACAAGAAATGATGAATCTTTTACCATTACTTTGCTTTGGTGTAACATTATTTGTAATAATAGTTGGTTTCATATTGACAAAAAAAGTGTGAATGTTTTTGGTTTTTGAGGGTTGTTATAAACTTTATAAATGGGGATATAGGATGAAAAATGTGTGTTGAAAAGGTGATTGGAAGTTATAACATGAAATAAGAGAGGTTGTTTCTCGTTGCTATAAACGAGTTATGGTCGTTTCTTTATGTTAAAACAACCAATTTGCTTTAGTTTGACTTTTGTTTACTTAAAAAGTAAGTAGTCAAGGAGGATACGGGCCTAATTTAGGGGGTTATGCATGTGCCCCTTAGTGTCCTTATTAAAGTAGCGTGTGGAGATTGTTGAAAAAAGGTTTAAAGTGTGTATGAGGTTAATTACTCCCTTCATTTTTTTTTATATGCATCACTTTTACAATTGTACTATTCATATATTATGGTTGACTTAATTTTTTCACCTCTAAACAAATTAATAAATGTTATTATATTATAATGTCATTAGATTCTTCATAATGTCTAGTTTCATAATCTAATTTTGTTACAATTTTTACTAATACACAATTGAAGATATTTATGGTCAAAGTAGCATCTCGGCAAATATACCGGTCAAACTGATACATATAAAAAAAAAAATAGAGGGAGTAGTAACTTTGGTATAGATATACAAAGTATCGAAGATTTGAAATCGAGTTTTATTAGGTCACTATTCTTAAATTGCATTTTCATGTCAATAAAATGATAAGAGTATTGTACTCAACTTTTGGCCCTAAATTTGGAAAGATGGACTCCAACAATGTGATTTCCAACCTATATTTTGATTTGTAGGCCCCAACCATTTTGGCCCGATCCTTCGATCCCAAAGTGTGGCTTTTGCTATTGTTGCTCACCTCTAGACTAAACTGAAGTAAAAATAACCTAAATTATAACAATAGTATCATTATAACTTTATAAGAAATTGAAACATGCAAGCTTGGAAAAAGAATCTACCGTCTATCATTAATTACGATTCTATTCTTTTCCCCAATTCTTGCTTATGCTCTTGTCTCAAATTAGCGACATCTTTACTCACAATGTTTTCCCCTTATATTTTTGTTCCAACCATTGATGTATCAATATTGAGTACTCCGTATCTTAATGTAACTTTATCTAATATACTCCGTATATAAGATTCATTATTAGTTGTCAAAGTTATGCATATGTAAAAGATAAGATAAAAAGAATCAAAGAAGCATAAGATGATCTTTTGTACTCCAATCAAGTTCCATAAAAATGTAGACATGTACAGTTTCTTAAACGTGCAAAATGCAATAGATCAAGGCAATTTGGCAATTTGTATGTTTTAATGATGCGCACCTCTATTCTAATCTAAATCTAAAAATCTCATAAGACTAAGTCTAAAAATGAAGAAAAGTGTAAAAGATATTAAGAAAGTGGTGTATTACCTAATTAATACTAGTACTCCGTATTAGAATTAGTATAAGGTTTTCAACTTTCCAAGTATTAAGTTAGATCGATTATTATTATGAAGTAACCAAGTCAAACTCTATTTTTTTTTCCTTCTTTTTCATACGTAATTTGTTCTATTCTTTTAGTTTATTTGGGTGTTCTATTTTAAGTCATAAAGTCAACATTTATGATTCAGGTATTGTTGCATTGCATCAACACGGTTTCATGGTTGACTTTGTCTACTAAGTGTTATATATAACATACTTAGACTAGACCTTTATTTTTCAAGTGCAAATACTATTAGGATTGTAAAGACTAAGGAGAATGTCTATGATACACTCGCCTTTATTTAAGTTGGTCTATGTACACTAGTAAACTCGTTTTCTCACAAGGAGATTATGACTTCTTGCATTGATGTAATATATTTGAATTCATTTCCGCATAAAAAAATTAGTGGGATTGAATATGTACGTGCGGTCATCATATTATAATTGAGGTAGTTATGGATGAACAAACCTAATGATTTTAAAAAAGAAAAAAAAAAAAAAAAAGGTACGTGAAAGACAACGCAAATGTGTTAATTTGAAAAAAATGAATCTAACATTCTTTGTACATAAGCAAATTGGCTCATTTCCTATTTACAATAGGTAATAAGGGTCTATTCTCATTGACTGAACTCAGCTAAACTGAACTGGACTGAACTGAATATTTTATAACAGAAGGAAATTAAGAACTGAACTGAACTGAACTGAGCTAAACTGAACTGAACTGAACTGAATTTCAATGTATAAGAACAGGCTCTTGGTTTTATAGCAATTTAGTTTGTGTTAAACTGTACTTAAAAAAAATCTAAAGGAGTAAAATCTACGAATAGTGCATAAAAATCCTAAATGTGTAGACAAAAACTTTTGCATTCACAAGTGTAATGTATAGAGTATATTTACAATATAATCTGCATTATTCAGTGCCAAAACTCGTAAATGCAATAGATCAGATAAAACAAATGGAATATAATTCATAATATGTTGTGAAGAATAATACTAGTCTAATTAATTTGATGCACTAAACATGAACAATTGATGTAATATGCATGTGAAGTGTCTAGTAACAACTGTTAGATAATATATTAATATTATCTTGTTAATATTCTGTAAAGATATATCCTTGTGTAATTTAGGTAATCTCATGATTAGGTTGTAAACCCTATATATATTGAATGAATGAGAATGCCTCCGGTAAGGAGAATTACACTATTCTACATGGTATCAGATTCCTCCTAGGGTTTTCTTTTCTTTTTTCTCTCTATTCTCTCAAACCCTACAGGATCCTAGGCCTTGCCGTCACTATTCACCTCCGGTCAGCTGTCAACCTCCATGGCTGGTGACGACGCAACCCATCCTCCTCCTCCTCCTCCTCCCCCTCCTCCTCCACACAACCCTAACACTCACCCGGCCTTTGCTGTTCCAAACATCAAAAACCTATTGAGTGTAACTCTTGATCAGGAAGAAGCACAATATGCTACATGGGCAGAACTCTTTCAAATTCACTCTTGTGCGTATAACGTTCAAGACCATATTGACTCCGAGGTATCTCGACCGACGGGGATTGATGATGCAACATGGAAGAGGCTTGATGCAATTGTGAAGAATTGGATCTACGGAACCATTTCTAAGGACCTTGTTCAAACAATCATGAAACCGGGTGCCACGGCTCTAGAACTATGGACCCGTCTCGAGGAGATTTTTCATGATAATAAGCATACTAGGGCTGTGTATCTAGAAGAGAAATTTTCCAACACGAAGCTTGAACTTACACTAACATGAGTGATTATTGTAGGAAAATTAAGCTTCTTGCGGATCAACTAGCCAACGTTGATTGCCCGGTTTCCGATCGAAAGATGGTTATGCAATTAATTGCCGGACTCACCGAGGGTGAGTATGACACTGTTGCTGCCATAGTTTCACAAGCTGAGCCAACTCCGAGCTTCAACAAGGTGCGATCCATGTTCTTATTGAAGGAGACTAGGAAGAACAAACAAAAGGAGCAAGGTCAAGCCTTTATGGCCCAAACCTCGCAGGCCCAAACTGGGACCAACTCTGGCAACCCTCAGCCGCCTGCAGACCAACAGCGCAGCACCACCAAGGGTGGTCGCGGCCATGGCCGTGGCAGCACCAAATCTGGGAAAGGGCGTGGCCGTGGACGAGGTTCCAACAACAACAATTCGCAACAGCAAGGTTCTGGGCCGTCCAACGTGGCCCAACAGCAACAGGCCCCAAAATGGGGAGCCCAACCCGGCTGGATCCCATAACAACAGCAAGGGCAGTGGGCTTCACCACCCTGCCCTTACCCAACCCAGCAGGCCCAATACTGTGGCTATGGGCAGCAGCAGCCTTCAATTTTGGGAGCCCGCCCGCCTCAAAACCAAGCATACTATGCTGGGCCGGCCCAGCATGGTTATGGGCAGCTTATGTCTCCTACCGATTTGGGTCAAGCTTACAGTTCAATGAGTCTTCAACCACCGGACAACGGTTGGTATATGGACACGGGGGCCACCTCTCACATGACTCGTGATTCGGGTAAACTCTCTAACTTGTTTAATTTGAGCATTCCTCAATTTATTTTAGTTGGTGATGGCAAACGCATTCCGATAAATGGTTATGGCAATTCTACTACCCCTACACCTAACCCCCCTTTCAACCTCAATAATGTCCTCTATGTCCCTAACATAATTAAAAATTTAATTTCTGTTAGAAAATTCACTTATGACAATTCCGTGTCTGTTGAGCTTGACCCTCTTGGTTTTTCTGTGAAGGACCTTCTTTCGGGGACCATTCTAGCGAGGTGCAATAGTGTGGGGGACCTCTATCCTTTCTCATCAGTTTCCGCAACAAATGACAATAGTCATCTATCTCTAGCTGCAATTTCTCCTTCAGTTTGGCATCATAGGCTTGGACACCCCGACGATCCTGTTTTTTATTTTCTTAGGAAAAATAACTACATTCGTTGTAATAAGGGAAATAGTTCTCATTTTTGCTATTCTTGTCCTTTGGGAAAACATGTACGGCTTCCTTTTAATCCATCTACTTCTATTACTTTCTCACCGTTTGATATTATTCATATGGATTTATGGACATCTCCTATTTCTAGCAAATTGGGTCACAAATATTACTTAGTTTTACTAGATGATTTCTCTCATTATCTTTGGGTGTTACCTATTAAATATAAATCTCAAGTCTATGCCACCTTAATTAATTTTCGAGCATATATTCGAACCCAATTCGAAAAGGACATTAAAACTTTTCAAAGTGATAATGGCCGAGAATTTGATAATTCACCTTTTCAAAATTTTTGTGTGAATAATGGCATGGTTTTTCGATTTTCTTGCCCTCAAACTTCTTCTCAAAACGGCAAGTCCGAAAGAATAATTCGCACAATAAATAATATGTCTCGCACTCTCCTTTTCCATGCTTCCCTACCTCCATCCTTTTGGGTTTATTCCGTGTCTATGGTTGCATATATTCTTAATATTCTTCCCTCCACAACCATACAAAATAAAACTCCAACTGAGGTTCTTTATCGTAGGTGTCCCACTTATGAACATCTTTGTACTTTTGGTTGCCTTTGCTACCCGAATCTTAGTGCTACCGCTTCCCATAAGCTTGCACCTCGGTCCACACCTTGTGTCTTCTTGGGTTTCCCACCTAATCATGGGGGTTATTTGTGCTATGATCTTTCCTCTAACAAAATAATCATTTCCCGACATGTTACTTTTGTTGAAAGTATTTTTCCTTTCTCAAATATTCAGCAGTTTAAAGAAATTGATTATGAGTTCTTAGAGTTTTCTGATCCGTACCTACCTCTCTTGCAAGCCCAAGTCCCACAAAACACAAACCAACCCCAAACACAAGGCCCAGCTCCTCAACCAAACCCCACAAACCAGACGGACCAACACTCCCCTCACCAGGTGGGCCGCGGAACTCAGCTCTCCCCCGCATGCCCACCGCGGTCCCCCCTGCCCACTTCTCCCCCCTTCCAGTTTACTCCGCAGGTGGGCCGCGAAAGTGAACAGCAGGCCGCAACCCAGCTGCGGACCCACCTGCCGAGTCCACCACACTCTCCAACTACTCCCTCCTCCCCCATTTCCCCCACCATTCAGTTTGGGTCATTACCCAACCCCACCCCGGTTCCCTCTCCTCCATCTAGAGCTACTATTGAGCCTTCCCACATTATGACAACTCGTGCTAAGGACGAGATTTTCAAACCGAACCCCAAATATCAAGCTCATATTACGGTTCCGGCAATATCTCCTCTTCCTAAAAACCCGAAATTAGCCATGCTTGACCATAATTGGAATGCCGCCATGCATGAGGAATTTAATGCTCTCACTAAACAGCATACTCGGGACCTTGTTCCAAGGCCGGAAGGGGTGAATATTATTCGTTGTATGTGGTTGTTTAAACACAAGTACAGGGACAATGGTGATTTGGAGAGATATAAGGCGAGACTTGTTGTGAATGGCAAGTCTCAACAGGTTGGTATTGATTGTGATGAGACCTTCAGTCCAGTTGTTAAGCCAGCTACTATTCGCACTGTGTTGAGTATTGCTATGGGGAGAGATTGGCCCATTCATCAGTTAGATGTTAAAAACGCGTTTCTTCATGGTGATCTCAAAGAAACGGTTTATATGCATCAACCTCCAGGGTTTGTGAATCCTGATGCTCCTCATTATGTCTGCCGGCTAAACAAATCTCTCTATGGTCTTAAACAGGCACCCCGGGCATGGTACCAACGGTTTGCAAATTTTCTCTTGCAGATTGGTTTTGTGTGCAGCAAATGTGATAATTCCCTCTTTATTTTGCGACATGGTGCTAATGTTGTGTATCTCTTGCTTTATGTTGATGACATTGTACTTACAGCTTCTTCTGAAACTCTCAAGTGTGATATTATTGCTCTTCTAAAGTCTGAATTTGACATGTCTGACTTGGGTAAGTTGAGCTATTTTTTGGGAATTTCTGTAACCCGGACGAAGGATTCTATGGTTCTTTGTCAAAGTAAGTACGCAGAGGAAATTATTCACAGGGCTAAGATGGACAGTTGCAAACCCGTGGTCACACTTGTTGACACGAAGTCCAAGCTCAGCGCTCACGATGGTGAGCTAATGAAGGATCCCTCTCTTTACAGGAGTCTTGCAGGTGCACTCCAGTACCTCACTTTCACCAGACCTGATATTTCTTATGTTGTTCAGCAGGTTTGTCTGTTTATGCACGCTCCTAGGGAACCTCATTTTAACGCTCTAAAGCGTATTATCAGATATATCAAAGGCACTTATGATCATGGGCTCCATTTGTATCGTTCAGCTCCTACGATACTAACTTCTTACACAGATGCCGACTGGGCTGGTTGCCCGGACACTAGGCGCTCTACTTCGGGGTAGACGATTAAATCACCACTCCGAGGTCGTCTATATCTATTGCTACTCTGAGTTCGTCGCTGCTACAAGGTATGTTGTTACCGGATCTATAGTTTCTATGATAAATTGAATATGTTGATTAAGTGGAATTTAATTCAATAAACTATCAGTAATGATTTAAAAACAATGATATAGAGTGATTGTTGTTAGAAATTGCTTGGACTATTAAATTTTAAACTAATTATAAATTGGTGATTATGAATGAACAGGTTCTACAAAAGCAAGAAGAAACAACAAGAGACAAGAGCTTTATGGTGGTATTAGAAAAAATACAGTACAATAGAACTGTTTAGTGAGTTTGATTTGTAATTAGAGTTTTAGTTGATTGATTAATTGTTGTAATATTAGATGCTTATACTAAAACGATTTCATATGTATATATATACTATTTTTGGTATTGCTGCAATGAAAATAATGAAGATTAAAATTGTTCTTAAAAGATTATGATTTTATAGTGGTGGCGCGTGGGTTTGCAAGGCAATTGAAAGAGGTAACAGATTTATTAGGGAAAATTACCAATTTTTTTTATTATTTTTTTTTTAAAAAAAATGTACAAAGACACCACATTTCCTACATATATGGTCTCTTTGCCTTTTTATTTTATAAATTTAAAAGGTATCTAAGAAACCATACATATTTATATAGTATGGTTTCTTTGTTAAATCAAACTAACCACACTAAAAACATGGTTTCTTATGCTAAGAGACCATTGAGATATAAACCATACATTTTCTGGTCTCTTAGGCCTATTTGGTGTGGTTTCTTATCCAATTTTTGTAGTAGTGTGAAGCAGAATATAGAGGCGTCGCTAATGTTGTTTCTGAGTTATGTTGGCTCCGGGATCTTCTCCTTGAGCTACATTGTCCTGTTCGACGGGCATCGTTGGTCTATTGTGATAATATATCAGCAGTGTATTTATCGTGCAACCCGGTACAACACCATCGTACCAAGCACATTGAGATAGACATTCATTTTGTTCGCGACAAGGTCGCTATAGGTGAGGTGAAAGTCTTACATGTTCCGTCTTCTTCTCAATATGCTGACATTTTCACAAAAGGGCTACCACGTTAACTCTTTTTAGATTTCAGAGATAGTCGTCCGACCTTCTCCCGCTTCGACTGCGGGGGTGTGTTAGATAATATATTAATATTATCTTGTTAATATTCTGTAAAGATATATCCTTGTGTAATTTAGGTAATCTCATGATTAGGTTGTAAACCCTATATATATTGAATGAATGAGAATGCCTCCGGTAAGGAGAATTACACTATGCTACAAAAACGAATGACACTATGAACTCAACTATTATTAGCTCATATGTCTGCATCCGAAAAAACAAGTTACTAACAAGGGAACTTGTATTTTGTCCCACACAGCAGATAGATAAATTTTGAAATTGTAAATTAAAAACTGTTTTATTTGAATAATTTGTTTATAACTTGAAATGACACTTGTTAAGATTGAAGTATATATTATTCGTGTATGTTTCTACTTTCTATCCAGTCCAAATTACAGGAAACATAGTCTTCAATCCTCAGTGTTTTTTTTTTTTTTCTTTTGTTGTTGTTGTAAAAAAAATGCAACATTTCAATAGTGAAATTATTAACTTAATTAACTTTAATTACATTTAATTTCATAGATATACATACTAAAAGAAAAGTCATAATTATATGATATCTTGCTAGATTTGTACGTCTCAATGTCTACTTTATAAAAAAAAAACATAAATAAATAAATTTACAAATTACATAATTATAAATATTTATGATTAAAGTTATGTCATAACAAACATTAAAAAAAAATTACAGGAAATATTGTAAGTAAAAGAAAATGGAAGTTTTAAATACATAACCCCCATCAAGAATTAAAATTCTACAGTAATAGTTGTCCTAATGTCCTTACCTTGAAATTGTGACTTTTGTGAGTATATATGGCAGTATCCACTATCCAGTATCCAACATTCCAGAAAAGGATGATTCTAGGGTAGTCGTCAACTACAGACGATTACGGACGACTATAGTCGACTATAATAAGAGACTTAATCTGAACCATTGGTATTTTTTTATTGCTTAATCTTAGCCTTTGAATAATTTTTTTAAAAAAATAAAAAAAATCAAAGTTACACATCATTTAAGTCATGACAAGTCAGCGACCAGTCAGCACCCAGTCAACAAAGGGTTGTTTGGTTCATTACTTTTAGAGGGTCAAATTTTTTTTTCCAAATATAACATTAAATTGCTAACCAAACCTTCATCCTCATTTTGATTGTTTATCTTTCGGTCAGGCGTACTTAATCTAAAAATCCAACCATAGATTACTAAAGTTCATAAGAAATTAATAAAATTAATGTATAACTATAATATTTTATTGATTATCACCAATCAGATTATCTTCATAAACATTTTCATGTAAAGGATCTGGCTTGTATTATATCTTATGATTTTATGTTTATGTAATATTAATTATACTTTTTTTTATTTATCCACCATTGTTGAATATTGAAGCTCTCAAATATATACAGCACCATTGTTGAAGGTTCAAGATCTCAAATTGATAATAACTGTAAATTAGGAAGGTGGTCATATGATTTTAGATAAAATTTTAAGAATAATTTTAACATTTTTTTTTTTTGGACGGAAAGAAAAGAATATTAACATTGATTTACCAAAAAAAAAAAAAAAATTTACATGTAGCTAGTTTTCCGTGAATTGGGGGGGTGATAGCTTTGACTAAATATACCTTGATTATCTTTAAATATACCTTGATTATCTTTACCTAAAAAAAATTTGTTACAAAATTACAATATAATTAAAACATGATTTTTTTTTACCAAACTTGTGTATTAACATTTAATGTTTTAAAAATATATATTTAAATTGTTAGATTCGAATTTCAACTTCAATCATAAGATGCATTTCGCATAACATTGGTGTCCGGTGATAACTTTTTTATGGGAATACAGAGTAGTTTTCTATTTTGATGAGTTTTGACAACCAGGTTATATTGTAGAAGATAAAATAATACTATGTATAATTATATTCCTATTCTTGATGATACTATAAAATTTACCATGTTGATTTTCTGCTGTATTAGTGTATTATTATACACATATATATTAGTGGAAATCAAGATTTGAAAGAAGAACAGTGAAAATGTTAAAGATTTACATAGTCAAATAAATACATGAACCAAATTTATCTTTAAACTTTTAATGGTTTAGATTGAAAACATTTACAATATAATGGGACAATGACTTACATATTTATTGTAGTTATTAAATAGTTTTCCACTAATTATAATTATAATATTACTACATATTTGTTATAAAATATGGATTATTTTTGTAAATGAAAATATACATAAATTACATACATTATATTTTTTTTAAATACTTAATGTTTTTTTTCGATAAATTAAATATACAATGCATTTTTCAAGTTGAAATTCAGGTTTAACTTGTATGATTATAAAGTAAAATATAATAAACGAACAGGATTATTATATGTATTGATTCTTAATATTTAAAGGGTTGAGATTAAAAATAACTAAAATGGCTATATTTTATGTATCCACTGAAAAGTCTTCTTAACAAGATTATTTTGTACTTTAGTCACCATTGACGAGCTTTGAATATCTCAAGTAAAAAAAAATAAATTGGCTTAGGGCCTGTTCACATTTACTGAACCGAGCAGAACTGAACTGAACTAATTGAAGCTGAACTGAACTGAAATTTTTATGAGAGAAAGAAATTAGGAGCTGACTTGAACTGAACTGAACTGATTGGAGCTGAATTGAACGAAACTGAACTGAACTGAACTGATTGGAGCTTAACTGAACTGAAAATATGAACAGGCCCTAGTTATAAACAAAAAAACGAAAATGCAGTTGTTTGAAAAAAGACGTAAATTGAATTATACGATATTTTTTACGACAAAAAATATATCAGTTTCCTACTTTCCTTGAATCATAGTGATGTTTTTAACAAAATCTATCCTTAATTATCTCAAGTAAGAAAAAATCCATTTGGCCAAAAGAAATAAAAATACACATTTATACCTAGAAAAAAAAAACGAAACGTGATATCATATATTAAAATCTTGTTAATAGGGTGGTCCCAGATCATGAGTGGGTATCCCTACCTTGTTAGGGTATGGTGAATGAGAGAGATGATCTTAATAAATTGCATTTTTATCATTTTAACCAACAATGATACCCTTGTTGATTAAATTAATGTTGGATTCAATATTTAAGTGTTCTTATCAATTTACCAACAATGACACACATGGCCCACTTGCTCTATATAATAATACATTAATACTAGATAAGTTCTACTTAAACACTTCACATCATGAGGTGAAATACTATGGGACTGATGCTCAAGGGGTCTTCTCTATGGATGTCTTTGGATTTTGGGGATCTTTGTAGGAATGTGGATAGCTTTTGGGGCTTTTGGGACTCTATATGATGTACATATTCATCTCCATAGGAGATTAGCTTCGAATGTATGCTATGCTTATGATATAAGCAGCTTTTGTGGTTACATCGATTTTCTTTGTAAAAATTATGGGATGTACCTTGTAAATATTAAGGCTTTCGCCTTTTAATCTAATATATCTCCTAGTTATGTTAAAATCATGAGGTGAAATAAATAATAAAAAAAAAAATAAAGTCAAAAAATGAGTAAGGACCTGTTCCGATTTATTGAACTAATTTAAATTGTACTGAACTGAACTTAACTGAATAGAGATGAAATGAATTGTGTATGAGAGAAGAAAATTAGGAACTGCATTGAACTGGACTGATTGGAGCTGAATTGAAATTATATTTTAAACAATACAAAAGTATAAGGTTATTTCAGATTATTTTATCCGTTTTTAGTACTCTTGACTAGATTAATTATCACTCTATCTTTCCAAAGTCTCATTAGCTTAATCATGATCGTCCTTGTTTGGAACGAAACCCCATTATCTTAATTTAGAGATACGCAAAATTTAAAACATATGCTTGCATGTACGTAGTACGCAACAATGAATACAAATAGGTGGTCCCAAACGACTACTAGTTAGTCCCAAAATAAAACGTTAAAGATTAATCTGTCTTTAATCGAAGGATAATTATCAAAATTCATACACACAAGAATCCTATCAATTTCGATTAGTTCTATTGTTTGCAACGGATTACTCTTGTATAGAACAAAACTCACAACCCATTGAGCATACATAAATTTCACTTTTAGATATCCCTTATTTAATTTTGGGGATACCCAAAATTTGAATTAACATTAAAGATAAGACATTATATATCTATCTTCAACCTTATTGTTTGGTTTGAAGTGCCAAGTAATGATTGAGCATTCTCATTGTGTTACGGTAGATGAATTATATAATTTTAAACACAAACGTTTAAAAAACTGAGTGTACATTAACTTACTTTGTGGCGCAGGAAGAAAAAAAGAAAGAATTACGGGCAATTCCTGATAGCTTATGGGTAGCTTTTGATAGTTTCATATGTTCTTTTTTTATCTAACCAATTTTCCTTATGGGTAACTTGTCGTTTTCATATGTTATATTTTAATCTTATCAATTTTTTAATTCCTTTTATGGTAAAGAAAATATATATCATCAGAAAATGAAAACATAAAGAAAATAAATAATAATGAATGGTTGGAGAACTACGTACCTAATTTGGTTATAATAACTTTTAAATATTCTTTATTTGGATTTTATAATATATTTAATTGAGATTGCCTAATTTGATTGTAATAACCTTCAAATATTCTTATTTGGGACTCTATAATTCTTAGTTGGGATTGCCTAATTTGATTGTAACGACTTTCTTATCGGACTCTATAATACTCCGTAGTTAATTGGGACTGCCTAATTTGGTTGTAATAAAGTTCAAATATTCTTTATTGAGACTACATAACACTTATTGAGTTATTGGGATTTCCTAATTTGATTGTAATAATAATCGCATATATACTATATTAATTGGGACTTTATAATGCTTAATTGGGACTGTCTAACTAATTTGATTGTAACCTTTATATATTCTTGATTAACACTACAGAATACTTACTGAGATTGCCTAAATTGATTGTAATAACCTTTAAAAAAAGTTTGTTGAAAGATTTTGAGACTATGTAATATTTAATTGAGATTGCCTAATTTGATTGTAATAACCTTAAATACTATTTATTAGGACTGTAATACTTAATTGGGACTTCCTAAATTGGTTGTAATAACCTTTAAATATTCTTGATTGAGACTACATAACACTTGTTGGGACTGCCTAATTTGATTGTAATAATAACCGCATGTATACTATATTAATTAACACTCTATAATGCTTTATTGGGACTGCCTAATTTGATTGTAAAAACCTTTATATATCTTGATGGAGACTACATCATACTTATTGGAACACCTAATTTGATAATTACGCATTGAGAGCATACCCTTTTATTTTTTTAAAAATTTATTTATTTGGGATTACACTATAATCGTTTGGACATTCTAATTACATTATTATTATTAGGGGTGAGCATGCGAAGGATACCCGTATTGTTAGTACAAACGGTTCAGGTAACCGAAAACCAATATCACTTAAAGTACCCGGATTTTCGGAACGGTGTTATCGGGTATCCAATAAGATTCCAATAGTGATAATTAAATTTAATAATATATATTTTTTATTTATTTTTTTGAAAGACAAAGTGATTTTTTATTGACAAAAATATGTTATGTACTTTTTTTTTTTTTTTTTTTTTTTTCTGCTGAATTAGACCCATATTGCCAGGCATGATGATGAATTGATGATAATATACAAATCTTTATTTGCTATATACGAAGTATAGTGCAAACCAGCCCAAATGCCCAATCCTATGAAATCAAAATGATGGTCTATTACAAGATTTTCTTTAATAAAGAGTCCATATATATTCCGTCTAGTATTTTTATTGAATTTTTTTATATTGACTTTTTTTACTATTAACATGTTTATTTTGATCATATATACTGTATAACTTTGTATATTATTTTTATCATGGAGATATCTTTCAAATATACTTAATTTTATTTATTTTTTTATTTTATTGAAACAATTTATAATTTTATTTTGTAGACACTTTTTTAGTCGTGAAATCAACAATATATTTAAAGATAATTAGATTAACAATTGTGGAATTGAAGTTGTATATTAGCAAATGTAGAAGCCAATATACTGTATGTAGTTATTTAGAATAATAAAAATTAAAGATGATACATAGGATATAAGATAGGTTATATGTGCATTTTTTATGTTTTTATGTTTGGATATAGTTGTAAATTTTCTATGTTTGGATAAAGAATTATAAGAGTATATTTTTTTTGAGGAACAATAATAAGAGTATTATTATCATTTTAATTGAAACAATTAAATTAAGGAAAAGATATATTTTTGAAGTAATAAATCAATTAAATTTAGGAAAAGATAATTTTTTAACTTTTTTTAAAAAATATATTTCCTCCTTAATTTTTTTTTTTTGACAAGATACTTCCTCCTTAAATAACGCTTCTTTTTCTCTCTCAAAAAAAAAAAAACTTCTTTTTTTTTTCTTAAAAAAAAACGTTTATTTTTAATTTCAGAATTTGTGTCCCTTAAAAACAAATAAAAATCTATTTTAATAGTTACCTAAATTTTTTTAACGTAAATCTCTATAATTTCAGTTTTTTTGTTAATTAAACAAGTAAATCTATATTAAAATTTTACCTAAAATCATGCCATCACCTACTCTATTTAATTTTATAACCTTTGAGAGCTTCAACCTTCAACAATGGCATATTGTTTACATTTGAGAGTATCAAAATACAATAATGGCGGATATAATAAAAGATGTAACTAAATTATAAAATCATAAAACATAATACTCCATACATGCTTATTCGAAAGAAATATGTGTAAAGTTAACAAAAGTGAATAAAATACCTATTATTCGAATCACATTACTATAATTGATTAATACAAATTAATATGTCTACAATTGAATTGAATAATTCAAATAATTATGTACTGTAGTTAAATTCACAAATCATCGATAAAAAATTTTGGTTGACGATGAAATGTTTAAGGATGAAAAAGACATAGGTTGAAGATCAAGTTCAATTGTAATGTAAAAGATGATTTAAGGTTGAAAATAGTATTTTTACAATTTGATTTTTTTTTTTCCTTCTGATTTTAGTTAAAAGAAATTATATGTGGTAAAAAAAATTATCTAGTAACCAAACAAGCTATTGATGACTGTGTATCATAGGTGTTGAATTAGATGGCTGAGATTAGATAAATATATATCAATGGTTCAGATTTAGTCTCTTATTGTAGTCGACCATAGTTGTCCGTAGTCGTCCATAGTCGACAACTACGCTATAATTTTTATCCAGAAAAATGCCTAGCTAAAACAAAATTATTTATTCTTTAATTTTTTTTATGAAAAAAAAAGAAAAGAAGAAGAAAAAAAAAAGTTGAATGATTATGAGTCATTGAGTCATATATTCTTGTTGGTCTTTCAAACAAGCCATTTAAACAAAAAAGAATAAACAAACATTTGCAAATTATCTCAACAACTTTTAACTACAAAATTACTAATATTGGTAATATATCAAGAAAATCACGATGAACTCGTTGGGAATCTTGGGGCTTTAGAACGGTTTTGGCCGTCTAAACAGAAGTAGTGGTTCCATCTAACCCACCTTATAGCAAGAGGGGGCATGTGTCCTTGCTTGATGGATTATAAAAATAATATACGAGGTGACTCGACATGTATTATATATATTGATTGCTAATACGTAGTAATTGATTAGTGATTTGTACGAATGTTATATCAAGTAAGGTTTTGTGTAATTAGTTGCGGATTCACCTTTTCTTCTTAAGTATATATACGATCCAATCATTCCAACTAGAGTTTGTTGGTATTGAGGATTTGTTATCCTTCTCTAGCTTCCACTTGTAGTCTCTAACCCATAAGTGCTAAACTAAAAAAAGCCCCAGATTAGAGCTCAAGTCTAGTCAGAGTCGTTCTTCTTACCATAAAAACAGAAAGATATTAATTAGGTCATAATTGTATATTTATCTTGAAAGTCACCTTCGACATGGTCACAAATACAATTTTAAAAAATCATTTTCAAATTTAATGATTAACTTGTACACACTTTTATCATTTCTGTTTGATTAATTTTAATGATTTAGACAAATTTATATTTTTATATTTCGTCCATTTCTTTTTTTTTTTTTTTTTTTTTTGGAAGCAATGTCTTGCATTTTTATGCGTATTCATTTATTTTGATTATCTTTAGTGATTTATAATTTAGAGAAAATATTCACTTTTTTTTTTCTCATTTCAAATCGTCTTTAATAATTTTGATTTTTTAGTAATAAATTTATGGTTAAAAGTATACATTGACAGAAATACAAATATATAGATAAAATACTTCCTCCGTTTCTTTATAGTTGCAACACTTCCCTAAAATGGAAAATGTCACGGTAGTTGCAACACACTATAATTGGAAAGTATTTTATGTCGAAAGTTGTACCATCACCCTCATTATAATCTCATGGCCCACTAAATTATACTCTTAATTATCTCTCTCTCCTCCATTTTAAGTGTTTTAAATCACATTAGATCCACTTTTTTAAATATCGTGAAAAAGAATGTGTTATAAGTATTTAAAAATGGAGGAAGTATATATTATCGACCTTTTAAAAATTTCTAAATCCGTAACTACATCTATACTATTATAGTAAAGTAATCCCCGTAGTTATCCTCTAAGTACACGTGTCACCACCTTATACAAAATTTTCCCGCCAAATTATTTATTTATTTATCTTTATTTATTTTTTTGTTATTTGTCATTGACAGAAGTTTGTTGCTATATGTTAGGGAGAAGTTTTAGCATTATATTTATTACATAATGACGCCAAACAGTACTAATTTTAATTAAAAATATAATGTTAAAGAATAAGAAATGTTACGTAATAATATAAAATACTACTTAGGATATTATCAAAAAGGCTTTTTTTTATCTCCTTTCATCTTACGTACATTAATTATACTACAAATTCACAATGTTTATGGTAATTTTTTTTTTTTAGTTATAATGATTTTATTTTGTACCGTTTCTATTAAACGATTAATGAAATACTATTTCAAAACCGTGCCTAGCACGGGTTTTGAACTAGTACTTTAAAAGTTAGGAAATTAGGTAACTGCAAAAACTCGCCAAATGCTAACCTAAGATATGTCTACCATATTAATGGGCCCTAACTTACATAAAAACAAGTGTATATTGCGATAATGATGGCATGCTCTTTATATCATGATCTTTGTAGTAACACTTATATTATTTTTTGCATATTTTATTTCTTTGGGTGGGTTAGTGAACTTGAATTGTGTCCACAAATTATTTGAATTGAGCACTAGTCCACAAAATCAACACAAATAAAAGGTCTAACGTAAAGAAAAACACACATACTATGCTTCTTTTTTTGTTGATGATGTTTTTTGGTGGAGTGACGCTTAATAGCGGTCATGCACACACATATATTACATAATAAATCACTTTCACATTTGTGGAACCCGCCACTCGGCCCGGCCCAAACCCATCCAGCCCGACCCGTTTGTAGGTGAAGTAGGTAAACATTGTCGTTTTCCTTAAGCTTTTGCCCTCTCTTATCTTCTCACCAATCTCAACCTCCTACAACCCTTATCGTTGTAAGTTGGTTTTTGTGTCCCTTTAATTCTACTTTTATCTATGCTTTGGTAAATCATGCTCAACTAAAATTATACTAACATATCTATGACTCATACTAAAATAACGATGCAATCTTGCACTATTTAGTATAGTCCAAACTAATATCAATTTATTTGGACGGTGTATAAAGAGTTATTATGAGAGTATTAAAATGTACATGGCATATGATCATACATCTTAATTTTTTTATTAAATATCACAATTAAGATTTAAACCAATTAAATTACTTTACATCCTCAATATGGACAAATCTTGTGTTTTTGCGTTCGGATGCATAACTTAAAGTTAGGTGCACTCAAGATTTTGTTTTTGGCTCATTTTATCAGTTTTACAAATAGAGTAGCTATTCTCTTTGTGTTTTTTTCAAAAAATTGTAAGTAAAGATAGTTCTTATTGTGAACTTGAAGTAAAAAAAAAAAAAAAGGTTATAAATTTATGATTATATTTACAATATATATTTATAATTTTATACTCATAATATGAACAATTCAATTTATGAGAACTTAACTTGCATGTGACGTGATAAAAAGAAATACTTATAATTTTTCATTACTCAAAATACAAGTACTTTATCGTCTCGATTTACTTGTAAAAATTATATTATTACATAATTCATGTACGATGACCAATTATACAAAATTGACGAGCAACATTTTTTTTTTTAATTTGTTGCAAAACGTAGACTTAAATTATATCAATCTCAGATCTTTGATATTTTCCTTTCATTCAATTTAAAATATCTATAATATTATAAAAATGAATTAAGATATTACAAGCAAGTACAAATAAGCTTATAACATGCGCCGAAAAAGAAAAAAAAATGGTTAAATCTAACATTACTAATTTTTTTTTTTTAATTTTTTTTAATTATAATTATATTTCCATTCATTCACCAACTTTGTTAGGTGAAATCCTACATGGCAACTCCAAATAGCCCACCCAGTCAAACTTCTGACCTCCAAATTTAATTAATTATTTTTTTCATCCCAAAAATGTTGAATGAGGTATCCAAACAAGGCTTTCAACTAAATCTCTTCACCAACTCCATATGTCAAAATTTTTTGTGATCATCTATTCATCTACTTCTCAACCCCACCATTATCCCTCATATAAACCAATCGAAACACGCCACGTATAATCATGAGATCGTAAACACGACACGTGTCGCATAATCAATGGTGCATTAGTCATACCATACTATGATTATGCACATATTATGAGTTATTGTGGGTGGTATGTAAGAGAAGTTACATGTTTTGTCAACGCACTTTCCATTTATACTTTGATCGCATTCTAATCATACCAACCCCCTTTGCTCCACCCGCTACCCCCCTCTACCTCTCACCTACTTCCATATATTAACCCCTTAACCAACCCTCCCAAAAAAATAGGGAAGGTTTTAGTAATAACTTACATTACATACCTTCTCTTTCTATCCTCCATCTCTAAGTTTTCTTCGTTCCTACTTTTCTCATCAACTATTATTATCACATACATTTCTTAAACATGGGTTCTGAACAAGTGAGCAACAACCATATTGATGAGCAACATGAGGTTGACAAGGTTGTTGAGCCAAAGGAGTTTGTGTTTCGGTCGAAGCTCCCGGACATCTACATTCCTAACCACCTCCCCCTACACACGTATTGTTTCGAGAATCTACGTGAGCATGGTAGTCGTCCGTGCTTGATCGACGGGCCTACAGGGAGGGAATGGACTTACGAGGAGGTGGAACAGACAGCCAAACGTGTTGGAGCTGGGTTTCATCACAGGCTCAGGTTGCAGAAGGGTCAGGTGATCATGCTGCTCCTCCAGAATAGCCCTGAGTTTATATTCTCCTTCCTCGGGGCATCCTTCATCGGAGCCGTAAGCACGACGGCCAACCCATTCTGCACCTCGGCCGAGATTGAGAAGCAGGCCCGAGCTAGTGGAGCTCGAGCCATCCTCACCCAGTCCGCCTTCGCGGACAAGGTGAAGTCCTATTGTAAAGAGAACAACATTCATTTAATCATCGTGGATGCCATGTCTCTAGATGGTCCCCACTCTAACGAGTACAAGCACTTCTGGGACCTAGTTGGGACCCAAGGGGAGGAAAACAATTTACCCGAGGCAAATATAACCCCAGATGACGTGGTAGCTCTACCTTATTCCTCAGGCACCACAGGCCTCCCTAAGGGCGTGATGCTCACGCACAAAAGTCTCGTGACAAGTGTCGCACAACAAGTGGATGGTGAAAACCCGAACCTCTACTTTAATAGCGAAGATGTGATACTATGTGTGTTACCCTTATTCCACATATATTCCCTAAACTCCGTGTTGCTGTGTGCTCTACGCGTTGGGGCCGCGATTCTTGTAATGCCCAAGTTCGATATATATATGTTGATGGAACTCGTCCAAAAATACAAAGTTACAATAGCACCCTTCGTACCTCCGATAGTTTTAGCTATCGCTAAAAATCCGGACATGGACAAATACGACCTTTCATCGGTAAGGGTAGTATTGTCCGGAGCAGCACCCATGGGAAAAGATCTTGAAGATGCTGTTAGAGCTAAACTACCAAATGCCAAACTTGGACAGGTAATTAATTTTAATTAATCTCGTATCATTATTATCAAAACTATGGTATAAGATCATTATTAATTTTTTTACTATTTCCGTCGTATAGTATTATAGACCTACAAAATCAAATTTGAGATGACTAAAGTCTAAAAGTTAATGATTTGATTTTTTGCTACTTTTAACATAGGTTGCTAGTTCAATAAAAGTATAACATATCAGGAAAATATGAGGAATAAATAAATAAAGTTAAAAAAATGAGCATAATTTTCTGTTATATCAGTCAGTCAATTCTGACGTTTATAAGGTTGTCAGATTTTACCGGGAATATACAGCAAAATAAAGTAACAATGTCATGAACTCACGCACTAATTAGCTTAGTAATTATTCAGAATTTTAATATGAAATACAAGTGGGGTTGATGAAAACGAAGTACATGCATAATGTTGAAGAGAACGTAAAGTAATGAGAATACACGCTTATAAATGAATAGAAATTATCTTCTATCGGAGACTTTGTATAAGAAAAATGGTGCATGCTTCAAGGGTAAAAAGAATAAGTTAAAATCGTGATAAAAGTACTTGTTTATGAGATGAATAAGTCACATATGTCGTCATATACGTACATATGGGAAAATGCTTGAAGTAATGGTAATGAATTACGTAGTAAATTATTATCAATTTTTCCTTACATAATAATAAGACCGTAAGTAGTTAGTTCAACTTATTTAAGATTCAAACTATTTAGTAGGTTTTATTTATTAACATAATTTCTTACAAAACAAGTCAAAAAAGAAAGTCTAATTTAACAAATGATTTGTTTAGCTTTCGATTATTTGTCTTACAAGTTTGAATGAGTTTCAATTCAAAAACATAAGTCCATATTAGTCACATCCACAATTAACAAATTATAGAGAGTAGTGTAATACGACCTTAATCATGATTATGTTAAACTAACATGAAAATTAATTCCAAATGACACTACAATTTTAAAGTATTTTAACTAATGTCGTTTTTTATAGTCGTAAGAAAATATTTGACAAAATGTTATGCGCTTATTGATTATAATTACGTGTGTGGAATGAGAGTTTGCTCTCTCTTTCACCCCATAAAAAACAAAAATAAAATAATAACATTAATACGTGTGGAATTGATAGCCTAATATAACTATTAGGTTTGACATACTAACGAGTTAGGTGAAGTTGAGTACTAACTTTTCCATAATTAGGAGAAATTAATGTAAAATTAATTATAGGACTAATTGTACCTATTTAATTAAACATTTCATACAACGAACTGTCACTGCCAAGGAAAAAATAAAAGGTTAGTGATTTTGACTTCATAGCTTTGTAATTGGTCTCCCTTCACACAAGAAGAAAAAAAAAAAAAAAAAAAGCTTTGTATGTAATTAGTCTTGAGATTATCTTAAAATTATATGGAGTATTAATAAGCAACCATTTTCTATAATATGAGGAGTACGTACTCTTAATAACTGTATTACGTACCTTGATACTTTAAGATATTAAAGGCATAATTTTTTGTTTTTTTTTTAATTTTTTTTTAATTTTGTTTTTATACAAAGATTGAAGGCATAGTTGGTGTGGTGGAAATCTAAATTCAGTAAATTGTAATTAGTGAATGACAATTACGATTTTTTTGACTTGATAAATTATAAAATATGATCGACAACAAATGTGATTCAAGAAAAGAACGTGATAATTTCACTATCACAAAGAAAAGAAATCTGTACTGATAAAAAGGAGCTTAATTTTCATCATAGTTGACATAAAAGGTTAAGAAATGGACAAGGCATGCTCTCCACCACTTTCTATTACTGCCCAAAAATATAAAATTATTTAAAAAAGAAATCGATATAAGAGTACTAGTTATCGAAGTGGTGCATTACATGTCTTTTTTCTCCAATTAATTGAAGATAAAAAATCACTTTTATTTTGTACACACCGTATTAAAGAATGTCGATCTTTTAAATTTAAATCATTATCGATTAAAAAGCACTTCAAATTATTAGACAAAATGTTATGTTAAGTTGTTAACGATGTCTTTATGATTAAATATATTTGCATTTATAATTTGGTCCATTTACTAAATTCTAGTACGTTATATATTGTTTTATTGTATACTTTATAACGTAAGATTATATTCATAGGCCATGGCCATCACTTCACATTATTGTATAAAAATTAAAAAATAAATAATTTAGAGTAATAAATATAATAGATGGGAGAAATTAATAGATTTTGATCTTATTGGACATATAACATCTATGACAACTAATATTCATAACTCATAAGAGTTATAATTCATAATGGTGGTTTTATCCCTATTATTAATCGTGGCAAATTTTGGTGCACCAAAATGCCATATGTGGAGTGATAGATTGATGGTGATAGATTAAACTACTTGACCTTTGCTCCACATAAATCCATGGATGATTATCTTGCTTGATTTGACTAACCAAACAATTTTATTTATTATTTTTTATTTTTTTAAAAAAAAAATTCAAAGTACTCGGTAGTTGATAAGACCTTCCCTCCTCTTTTGTTTGTCAATTGATATTTAATTGTGTTTTTCATTTATTTTGTGGGATGTTAGTAGGATCTGGTAATACTAGACGCGAGATTAAAGTAATGTTATTTCATTTTCACATAATGAAAGAATCAAATCCAAAATGAAAGTGAGACAATAAAAAATTGACATATAGAGTACTTTATGTGTCGTATTAATTATATTTATCAATACATGCAGGGTTATGGGATGACTGAGGCAGGACCAGTGCTCGCGATGTGTTTGGCATTTGCAAAAGAGCCCATGGATGTAAAGTCTGGATCTTGTGGGACAGTTGTACGAAATGCGGAGTTAAAGATTGTTGATCCTGAAACCGGTCTTTCTTTGCCTAGAAACCACTCTGGAGAAATTTGCATTCGTGGTAGCCAAATCATGAAAGGTGCGTTGTTATCTTCTTCTCTAAGTTTTGTTCAATAGTCATTATGTGAGGAATACGAGTACATCTTAAATTCTTAATATGTTACCAAAAAAAAAAACAAATGATATTAATTAGGACTAAGGGCCTTAACCAGATTATAGGCTAGCATTTCAACAAATAAACATGACCCACTATTTCGAGACAGACTTTGTGAGACTCATTAATGTTCGATCTCTATACTTAGCCGCATATATTTCTATCCTGACCCCTCTTAGATCCATTTGGCTGAGGCTAATTTTAGTGGAAAAGAATAATCATTTTAAAATGCCTCACTATTTTCTAGTTGTAATGTTTTACTTTTGATTGCTATGTGGTCCACTATACTCCATTTTATCATGCATTTTAAATAGTTTTTGAATGGTTTATTTTAAATTCTTCACATTGACTTTAACTAGTTCTGATCCTGTTCAACGCATAGTTTGTGTTTAATCAAATCAGCGACTTTGTATTATAACTTTAAAATGATCGTCTTAAATCATAGTGGTAGGCAATGAGTCAACTAATTAGTAGAAATTTGCACATCCACAATATTTTCGGGCATAACAATGATCGATCGATAAACAATACACATGATTGTCTTACATAAAAGAACAAAATCAAAGTATGTACATTGAGATTTATGTTTAACTTTAGGGAGGCTTAAATAGTAGATATGGTTGGTGGGAATTGATGTTATTGAACTATTGATTTCTTGTTGGATGGCCCTTCTATGTTGTGGAATTGTGGTGTGAGTGAAAGAGTATCTAGTATGATATTGTTGGTCATTCAATTTTTTCAATAATGTAGGCTATTAATTAAGAATATGGGACGGTGATACACTGATATCATATAGTAAACCTTAATATTAAGAATTTTCATAATGTGTAATTGACCATACTGCTACATTAAAAACCGTTACAATAGTCACTTTTCACAATTATATTTATAAGGACATAAGCATCAATCAAACAATTTACAATAATTCACATAGAGTACTATTTGTCATTGTGGATGTCAACTAGCTTAGTTGGTTAAAGTCTTGAGGGACAGTACCAGAATGAAGGATTGTATCTCATTTACGTCATTATCCCTTTTTTTTTTTTTACAAACATTTACATCATTATCCTTGCGGCTCTCTTTAAAAATAAAAATTATTTGTCGTTTAAAAAAATGTCTAACTACAAGTATTTTAGCTCTAGTAACCCCTTAATTATTAACAAACTAATGAATAAAAATTCAGGTTATTTGAATGACCCGGAGGCAACAGCAAACACCATAGACAAAGAAGGGTGGTTGCACACCGGTGACATCGGATTTGTCGATGACGACGATGAGATCTTCATCGTAGATCGGCTAAAGGAATTGATCAAGTACAAGGGCTTCCAAGTAGCCCCTGCTGAGCTTGAAGGCATGCTAATCAACCATCCTAACATCCATGATGCTGCAGTTGTTGCGTAAGTATTTTTTTCTTCATTAATAACTTATTAATCAACAATAATCTCTTTTATTATGTATCATATTAATATATGTTACGTTAGATTTGTATTTAATAAATACAATTTGTTGAACAATTTTTCAGAATGCAAGATGAGGCTGCTGGTGAAGTTCCCGTTGCATTTGTTGTAAGATCAAATGGCTCTCAAATTAGTGAAGATGATGTTAAGCAATACATCTCCAAACAGGTAAACTTGGAGTTAAATTATGTAATTGGTTATCCCCATACCATTAAATTAAATTATGTCGCGTTATGTTTAGCTTATATTTGCTAAACGTAAGTACATAACATATTATTACTGATTAAAAATGATTTTTACTGATCAAAATGATTGTTCACTAATCAAATTTGAGCTTAGTTGGTTAAAATTGATTTTTATATAATGATCCATGAAATAAGTATAATTTTTTTTACTAATTTAAAGATGTTTTAATTATATACACGATGGAGTAATAAGCTAATACTTTGTGGTAAAATTTACGTGCAGGTGGTATTTTATAAGAGAATATACCGGGTTTTCTTCGTGGAATCAATCCCTAAACTACCATCAGGGAAAATCTTAAGGAAAGAGCTAAGAGCAAGATTAGCAAATGGCATTATTACTAAATAGGTTATTAACAGCCATTTAATTAACCGAAGCTTGATAAATTACCAAGGCATTACTTCCTAGCAAGAGCAACTTATGCAACAATGCAATGTGAAGCAAGGATGCCAGTAAATATATGATTTGTACCAAGAGAATAACCTTTTGGCTTTATTTTCTTTTTTCTTTTTTTTTTTTTTGGGGCAATTTGGAAAGGGAAGGTGTTGGGAATTTCAATTAATTACTTCTATATTTTTCTATGTCATCTTTTATAACTTTATTGTATATGATGCCATGGACATTCTATATGAAGATTTACCTTCTTTTAATTTGATTACTGAGTTTTTAATCTTCATTTTTTTATGCTTTATCTATATTAGATGCTCTAATCAATTGAAAAGTTGGTGAATAAAAGCATAATACATAGTATATTTGCCTATTTGGGATATGGACAAAGATTACATATGACAACACAATTATACACATGTAACACGTAAGAGAGCGATTTGAGAGGTAGGAGAGGAATTCGAGAGTAGAGATATCAGAAGTATAAATTGGTGATTGGATATGCGATGAACCCTAAATTGGCCTCAACACTCTAAACCGTAGTTTTTAATCATACCAGTATAAATACTAGTAATATATAGTATATATATAGGCCTTAGATCAACCCAAAAGGCCAAAAGTAAAACATGAAAACTAGATTAGAGGCTTATTTCTTTGAATTGGACAATAACAGAAATATGACCCATTACTGTGAGATGGACTATTACATTAGATATCCAATGATCTGATGAAGGAACTATAATATAGGCCCATTTAACAAAACTATGTGCTTCAGATAGGTGTCCTGTGGTCTTAGAGGATTCGATCTGTATTGCAACGAGCAAGGTCTCCTCCTATAACTTCCTCATGGTGAACACTTCGTCGTCGATGACATATCATACAACTTTCCTGATGAAATAACGCTTTCGGATCCAAATCATTGTATTCAACAAAGGTTGTTACCCCCTCTACATCTTGAAGGAACTCGTTACCGGTTATATTACCCCAGTTACAACTTTTATCGGATGTAAAATTGCTCAGGCCATGCTTGGATTGTGGATTATATATTAAGGGGGTAATAAAAGTTAAACTTAAAAAAATATAACTTAAATATAAAGTTATTAATGGTCAAAATCCTACCTATGTTTAGGCTGGATAGAGCTTTGAGATGAAAATCGTGTAGTTGCTAAGAAAATCTGATTTATTTTGAAATTTTCTAACCTACGCCATTATAATTATCATAATAATAAGAAAAAGGTTTCATAAAATCATACATGAGGTGAATAAAACATTTTGTTATTCCTGGCATTGGCCACCTCGAGTTAGAAAATTTTGGATTGAGTCTGAATAGCTAGACATCTCAATTCCCAACCTCACTCGTTTATAATACAATGATATGACAACAACACTATTTTTCCTATAATTTTCATGACTTTCTTATGTGCATGCTACTTTGTGTCCCATTTCTTTTATGCATACCTTAGTCTTACGTTAGCTCCTATATTACCTAATATAATAACAAAACAAACCTACAGTGTAGGAAAAACAAATATTATTCCGTCTACCTTTTTAAAGCTGTCCCGTTTTTTCTTTTGGGTCGTCCTTAAAAGATTGCTCATTTTTGTTTCAACTAATATGATCCTCGCTCACAAATAAATTCACTCAGCTCTACCAACTCAATACAACTCTTAATAAAGTAAAATAAAAGAGACCGAGGACAATCATCTTATAAGCTAGAACGGTGGAATTATATTATACGTCCATATCCTTACATATATGACCAAGCTAAGAATACGTACCGTGTATGTATATATTTTATTGGAATATCATCGTTATGATCACGTTGAAGTAGTATAAAGGGACAAGGACATATCCTGTTGAAACAATCCTTAAGTTTAAGGATGATGTCCTACAAATTTTAACCCAGGAATCTTTTGCAAGTACCTCAAATGAGCTAGAATAAAAGCATTTTTGGTAGTTTCCAAGTTGATGCAATGTCTCTAAATTTAAGGACAAGTCAAGTTTCACCGCAATTCTTGCTGACTCTTTGGTTTATTAGTTTGGCTTTTGAATTCTACAAAGATTTTCTGCTTTAAATTTGTTTCCTAGGGATTGCCTAAACAATTCATTCTATGATTTTCTTATCATAAAATTGAATTCTATGCATGTGCTTCTTGTCAATCATCATCGACAACGTTATGGGTTTAATAATATTCTGATTCAAATGGATTAACATGTATATATGTTCTACAATGGTGTCAATGTTTTTAAAATTAAACTATCTATACTTATTATAAGATGGGTTATTTTGTTTAATGAGAATTCATATAGTTGTGTATATGCACTAATTGTCAGTCCGCGCTTTCGTAATTAATGGGAGTGTTAAAGAATTTATTTGAATGTTTTTATACATGTTACAAATTTAAGATATGTATAATAAACATTAATTATTTATTTATTTTATTTTATTACTACAAATTACATAATAGGATGTCACTAGCCGTACATAACCACGTAAATTTTAATCGGCGTCATGTTGGAATTTATTTGGGTTATTATTAGTAGGAAGACAAATAACATCTTTTAAATAATCATAATTTTACAAGGCATTAAGATCACACATAAAATTTCGGAATTGTAGAATCGGATAATAAGATTCAAATTGGAATTTAAACAACCCATGGATCGTACGTATATTATTGTCACGTGTGCATGTTGATCTACATGGAATAACGTTGTTCAAGTGATGAGTGAATATGTCATGGAAACATCAAACATGTACTAATGAGTCTAATTTTGTTGTCACAACCTTCAAAAGAAGAGACGAACAATAGCTCATGAATTGAAAAACACTGAAAGAAAGTCTAAATAGACAATACGTAGACCGTAGTGTATGGGATTTGAACCAAAGTGATTGAAAACTTAGAGCATCAAACTATACCCATGATCAATTGCATGGGGTCCCATATTAACCTATAAAAGACACACTTCTTTTTCCCATGAACTGAGATAAGAACTACAAACAACATGTTGAATATTCATTATCAACTTTCAAGTACGAACTAGTTTTCTCATCAATCCTGTCATTATGTATTTATGTGGCTTTGTTGTGTAGTACTCTTGCCGTCCTATTAGGTTTGCCCTATTTTTTTAGTTTTCGTTATACCAATGAAATTGTCCCATGTTCTTTTTGGATGAGAAATAACTACCAGTAAATAAAGTTAGGAGAATGACATACACAATCCTACACTTGTTTCTCTTATACCAGCTCTTTTAGAAGTGATTTGATAAAACATATTTGGGGCAATTCTAGTGGAATGAAGGCAGTACCTGCTACTTAGTGAGATTATTTCGCACTCTACCTTCAATATATTGTTACCGCCTTTGTCCAAATGAACAGGTAAGGTTATAATACAAGTACATCCATAGGATTGAGAGACAACAAGGGTAGAATTACTTTCTACAACATTGTATGCCTTTGCAAAAATTTAATCAAATGGTTTTAAGGATATATCTTGCATTGTAACCACTCCTCCCAACATTTTTAATTATTGGGGAGGATACATGAGGCAAACATCTGATAGGAGGATTACCTAACAAAATACATAAGAGTAAGAACTAACAAGGAAACATGCATTATTCATATGATCATTGAAAATATTGATTGCATACTAGTATTTCGTGCCCAATTCTAATTTCCCAAACGTAAATTCAACAGCTAGATATCGACTAGACATACCTAAGTATGAATAATCATAATCAATTAAGCAAACATTTTAACAACATTATTGAAGCAAATATGAATAAAAAAAATGCAAAGATATGACATTAAGAGTCTACTTTATAAGATCCTTTTTAGGAAAAACCTGTCTTGTACCATACTTTAGGATACATAAGACTATTCATAAAGGACAATGCTAGTACATGTAATACTTAATGTAAGTTGTAGTAAATTCATTGCACTAATAGTTTGTTAATAATTGAATGGACCTTTATTGTATTGAATGATTGGTCTATTCAATCTTGTTTTAACTTACTCGGTTAAATTACCCATCTTTAGATGATTATTGGAATGAAATTTGAAGTGGAGGCCGATATTATTCCATTAACGTACGTTCAAGTAAACAAACGAACGTGGCGTAAGTGAACAAAATATCCAGAACCATTATGTAATAGTACATAAGTATATTTACTCATCGATCAACTTGGTGTAACACTTAGCTTGTTCAAAGTCGCGAACATAACTCATACTATATAGTAGAGTGAGAAGTTCAACCTCTTATATGTACAATTTATCACAGTTAATAGTCAAACAAAAAATTAAGCTCAAACACGACATACATCTAACCAGATCATAAAAGTTTCAAACAAACCAAAATACATACACATTCAATAACCGAACACCTTAATATAAGATTATAAGTGAAGGAGAACAATCCTTTAGAATTTTGCCTTAATAACTTGGACTCGGTTCAGACTTCTTACACAGTCGATCCACTATACATATATTTACCTTGATGTATGATGATTAGTACATCATTTCATTAGCTTGTTGATTACATAACATTCTCAGATTTATTTTTCCATAATCTTCTAATATTATACTTCGTATATTATATCTTGTGTATCAATATCGGTACAATTTTTACTATAAAATATAGGGAGAACAAGACCAAATCCAACGGAATTTGAAAAAACAAAAATCCATTATATGACAAACTTGATCTCCAAACACCACAATGTTATAAAATAAACAAGTAGCTAGATTAATTATGTAAAGATTCTTGCATCCTCATGTCTCAACATATACCGAGTGAAAGCTAATTAAATAATTATTACAACTAATTAACAATACATTAATATATATAGTATGTAATTAATAACTCTCTCTATGACCATTAGCCGACAGTGGGGTCCAATTTATGCCATTAGTAGAGCCCACAACACTTGCCTCTCTTTCTCTCTTTTCTCTAATTTTTCACTTAAACTCACATAAAATTTTATCTCTTTCTATTTTTAGAAACCTTAACCTTTCTTCTCTCCCTTTTCTTCTTCTATATATTACATCTTAACTCATATTCTTCTCCCTAACTTATAACCACTTTAATTTTCTTCATCTTTGTTTCATTCTAACTATTCATTTACTATTAATTCTCTCTTAATTATTCTTATTTATCATATACACTTGCTAATATTATTTATTCATAGCATATATATGGATTTTGAGCTCAAAACTTCACTTCACCAAAACACTTCCACTTCATCATCTAATGATCTTCCTCACTTGATCAACCTCAACCTCGTCCTTGAGCAATCGATGTCATCGTCTATGTCATCTTCTTCACCCTCGAGCCCGGCTAGTGAGGCTAGGGTGTTCTCTTGTACTTATTGTAAGAGAAAGTTTTATAGCTCCCAAGCTTTAGGGGGTCATCAAAATGCTCATAAGCTTGAGCGTACTTTAGCCAAGAAGAGTAAGCTACTTAACTCTCAACTTGCTAATGATCATAAGCATCATAACTTCGATTCGAGTCGTATGGCTATGGATTCACATCAACTCCATGCTTATGCTCATAGGCAATATAGGGAGCAAGGGTTTGAGTACAATTTTGGAAGTGATCATATGGTTGAATATGGGAGAAGGGACATTAACTATGGTTCTACCAAAGAGGATCTTGATTTGTCCTTGAGGCTTTAATTAAGTACTTATAATTGATGTTATAGTTGGATATAATAATGATTATTATTTTTGAATCATAATTATTAAGGTGTATTTTAATTTGTACTATTTTAGAGATGTAATGTTTTGGCATTATGATGATCAAGATCATTGTTTTCCATTAATTTAAAGAACAAATAGAAGAAGATTTGTCACCCTTGTTTAACTTTTTATATACACTATTAAATATGCACGTTTTGGTCTAGTGGTAAGATTTGTCCCTAGTGACGCAGTTACATCTTACATGCATTATCAAGTATTGTTGAGCTCCTAGTATTTTAGGAGATAGGAGATGATTAACCTAAATTCCCTTTCCTTTTTTTAAAAATAAATAAATAAATAAATAATCATAGATTGATGTTAATTAGGATATAAGAAAATAAATTTTATCTAAGCTAGTTCTCTAATATAAAAATGCTAATACAAAAGATTTTGAATCTTCATGAAGTTCATGTATTATTTTTTTTCAATTAGTCTGTTTGACAAGCAAAATATCATATATATACAATGATATTCCAATACAAAAGTAAAAGTAACACGATTAACTAATCAAAGATGATACACTACTTTCATAATTTTCATACCCAAATTATATTTAAAATTGGTCTAGGCCATTTCCTTCAAATAAGAAAATATTCATCTAGGCCAGCCTCAATACAAAACTATTACAAAAGTTTTTGATGGTTTTAAATGTGTAAATCTTCCTTCCTTGGAGTGATGTCCATTAATGATTGTACACAGAGTTACAATAATTGAACTAACTGTGTTAGAAAACAATGCATATTATGAAATAGTATCTATACAAAATAAACCTATTATGACAATAGTCGGTATATATACTCTATCAAACGGGATAATGATAGGTTCGATCTAACCTCAACCACATTTATTATTGTTAAGTGGTGATAGAAAAGTTATGGAGTACATACAATATATTATATATCAATATATGACTAGTTAATTAATTGTAGAGAACGACAAATAAAATCAAGGAAAATTACTCATTAAATCATTAGGGTCTTGTATTGGCTATTATTGGAAATTTAAGTGGGTCCAACTTGAATGTTTTACAATTCATAAGCTATTGCGAATAATTATGTCCTCGTTAAAAAGTTGTTTGAGGTCTTGAGCACTTACTACTTAGTACTAGTAACCTTAAATTATTAATAGGCTAGGCTACATCTACATGTAACTTGACTATTTTATAAAAGTTTTTAAGGTTTTTTTGTCAACAATGGTGTACTTTTGTTATGGTGAAGCTAAGTACATGAAAGGTTATGCCCTGATACATAGTACTCATGCAATAACTTTTACCTCTCAATTCACTTTAATAGTTATCATCAAACTCCAAACTCACTTATTCTCTTATTTTGTGATGTCCATTTTTTCCCTTCTCATTTACTATATACATAAAAACAAAACTAGTTTTCAAAATAATCAAGCTACCATCAGTGTTTTATATACACTTATTATATTTTGAAAGGTGTCATAGCTACCCGATAAAATTTTAAAGTACACAATCACTTTTGACCCTAAGTATTTGTTTGAAATATAGACTTCCCAACTATCATTTTACTATAAGGCTAAGGGGCCGCTACTCCTCCTATTGCCATATGGTTTAGGATGGAGTCTCCTTTGACTTGTGAAATTGACTCTCTCTCTTGATTTGCGGGTGCAGCCCAAACCCATATTTAACACTTTTACTAAGAATATCCCATCATGTACAAGAGTTGTAACTCTTACTTTTGAAAGGTACAAGATTTGCAACTTAAACAGTGCTTAGTAGACATAGGGTCTATTTTGATTTACTGAACTGATTGAAGGTGAACTGAACTGAATAGAGCCGAAATAAAATTTTTATGATAGAAGGAAATTAGGATATTGACTGAACTAATTAAAGCTGAACTGAACTGAAATTAAGCTAAAGAGAACAGACCCATAATTAGTAGTTTAAGGAACAAAAAACATTGACAATCACATATCAATATCTTATTAACAATGAATTAAATGGTCTATATATGTAATTATGATTGTAGAGTGAAAACAATCAAATCCTTGAAAAGTTGAATTTTAATGAATACATGAAAAAATTAATATAAAGTGAGACAAAAGCTATTGAACATCCAATCCAAAACTTTGTGTATTTATCTTTGCACATTAAAAGGGGGTAGATAGGCTAAGTTAGGTTTATAGAATTTATAGAATAAAGCATTGCCAATATTATAGCCTTTAAAGATTATGGTCCAAAATGTTATGAAAACGCCAAACTTTGTATTACTAAATCTATGTATATCAAGGAGGCAAGCCCAAGGTCGATCAATAAGTCGGATCGGAAGTAGTAAACACGCATGATTTATAGAGTTATAGACTTGTGGTATAAAAAAGTAAAGCATATAAGGTTGAACCGTTAAGGAAGCAAACATGAACTTTCAAAGGCACTAAAACAATACCCTATAAACCTAAGTGAACAACCGTGACAAATTTTGATGTTAGTTGAGTAGCTTTTATAATTAATTGCTTACATGTTGAAGCTGAGAACTTGAGATGATGTATAACGCTTCGAGATAAGGGAATATCGTGATGATATGATGTATAATGACTTAAATGAAGATAATTTGTGCTAAACTTGCTTGATAATTAAACTAGTATTGCTAATTTATACTTCCTCCGTTTCTATTTAGTTGACGCGTTTGATTTAGGCACACATATTAAAGAAAGCACAATATTACTAGAAATTAGCTTATGTATCTTAATAGGAAATTTTGACTATTACCACCTTCTGTTATGTCCATTTTAGCAATTACCACCTTCTATTTTTTTTTTTTTTTTTGAAAATTACCACCTTCTATTTTCAAAAACATCAAAAGTTACCACCTTCTTGCCCCCCAACTACCACGTGACGTCATTTTGAGCCCATTCTTTCCCTTTCCTCCCTATTTCCCTCACATTTCTCATTCCTATTTGGATTCTCATCTCCCCTTTCACTTTTTTTCCCCCAAACCACCAATAATTGTTCGTCAATTTTGATTTGGATGAGTGAATTGAAGTGTTTTTGATTGTTTGGGGGAAAAGAAGTGAAAGGGGGGATGGGAATCGAGTTAGAAATGAGAAATGTGAGGGAAATAGGGAGGAAATGGAAAGAATGAGCCCAAAATGACGTCACGTGGTAGTTGAGGGGCAAGAAGGTGGTAACTTTTAATGTTTTTGAAAGTAGAAGGTGGTAATTTTCAAAAAAAAAATAATAGAAGGTGGTAATTGCTAAAATGGACATAACAGAAGGTGGTAATTGTCAAATTTTCCATCTTAATATTGATCAACATAAGATAATATATGAACCTTTACCACATCACATAAATTTGAAAATAAACAATTGGACAATTTTCATTATTTTACACTGGCTTCACATCACACACACACACAAAACCTCACATTTCAACCTTAAGTAAAGTAGTAAATGCATGTTCATATTATAATGTTAAAAAAAATAAATAAAGGTGATTGCAATGCTTATTTTTATACGTGGTTTTAAGACATTTTAATTAGTAGATGGGGACATATCATAAATTCGTAATGTAAAATTGTACCATCTTTCATTAAAAAAGAAGTGTTCATATCATATTATCATGTGACAGAGTATAACGCGTTACGTCTAGATTTATGATGGACATTAGTTGATATGACTTAAACCATGACTTTAAATTGAAAGCAACATGCATATTTGGTTTGGTGCCTAAAATTCATAGATGAAGCAAGTCTACTTGTCTGATTGTTACTATGTCACTTTAATTAAATTTCCAAATGAGTTGAAATGCTTAATTATCACAACTTGTACGATGACTAGCTACGAAAAGATTAATAATTGGGACCTCTTTAGCTCATGTCGTTGTACAATATGTACATACTACCATTATGTCTTCTATACTTAACTTTTTTGATTGGTCTAGCTTGGAATTTTATGTAATGTAATCGTGCAATTCTACTGGTTTAATTTATTGACTATTCTTGAAACATTAAAGGTATTAGGAGGAGAAGGAGATCGAGTTGTTTGTGTAAGAGTGAGTTAGTGTGTGGGTCAGGTAGTCATGAAGCCTTTTTTTAATGGAAAATCACGTGGACTAGTGCGATTTTTTAACACCTGAAATCATGTTTATATGGGTCTGTTTCCGGGAATTGATTTAGGCACACCCTAAATTGATTTAGGCACACCCTTATGTGAGAAGAGCATAGAAAACTGTGCTCTTACATAGGAGTGTGCCAAAATCCCTTTAGGGTGTGTCAAAATCATTTCCCTCTGTTTCTGCATAGTCTTGTTCTTGTAATGCAAATTCTGATTTAAAATATTCTTGCTTAATATTTTTCGAAGAAAAAAAGACTTACAAAAGTACAAGAAAAACATACTACCTCCGTTACATATTATTTGCAACGATTAGACATTTTTCCTCTCTACTTTATGTCAAATCGTTGCAAATAATATGTAACGGAGGTAGTATAAATCATTCGTTTATTGTTTATGACTTTGTGTTATACTTTGTTTTTTTATTCTTGATTCTTACTTTATGATTTTGTTTATTCGCCTACTTGATATGTTGTTTATTCTAGTATTCTTATAGTCCTACAAGCGATTCCATAAATAATCAACATACAATTACATACTCACACAATTAATTTAACTGAGCATTTCTAGCATAAGAAATACGTTACAAGTATAATGAATATTACTCTATCCTCTTACATTAGTGTAAAATAAGTGTTTCAAAGGCTACAAAAATATAATGAATAATGTGTTTGTTTGATCAAAGGAAGATGGTGTGACATGACATTTCATCACTAACTTTAATTTAAAAATGAATTCTGGCGCCACCGGGGTGCACATTGTATTGCCAGTACATTCCCTAAGTTATACCTTGCCAAGATATTTACCAAGGTCCCTAATATCCTCCGTGAGCCCATTTGGGTGGATAAAACCGTTCAATATGCCTTTAAATAGTCAATTTACTCGATTGCAACGTACACTAATTACATAAAATCAAGCTAAATAGACATTTATAACAACATATAATGGTCACATATGGTTCCAAACGTCATTATATGACCCCAGGATGTATCCTCTATCATCTCAAGACTTTCCGATACCGGGTCCCTGGTTGAGGGAAATAATCGGTCGTTGGACGATCACCCTAAAACCAAACAATATTTCTACCTAAACCAACCTAAGACAAGTCTAGGGTAAGTAGAGGATCGTATCCACAGGGAATGGGTAAGTACACCGAGAGTATGAAACGGTTGCAATCTAGTTCGGTCACAAATTGGGGGTTTTGATTAGATAACTACTATGGAGACAAACACTAGGGGGGAATAGGGATCGACTCCAACCAAACCAACGGATCAAATCAATAGGCAAGCACGAACACAAATTGGGTGATAGAGGGGGCACTCAATGTTACCTTCTTTCGAAGCCACAACACTAAGCATTCCTAAGCCAAACTCAACTAACAAGATAGGCCGACCAAGTCTTAACAATGAGAAGTAGACTACTAACTCGGGTTTGTCTTTCGATCGGTCCAAGAAAGCATTAAAGCACAAGCAATTGAGATTTCTCACCTAATTGTTGCAACTAAGACTACTACATCATTCAAACAAGGAACCATAATCAAGAGGAGATTAGCATAACCATAATAAGAAAAGGCTCACAACTAGACTTCATCTCTCAATGCAAGCATAGAAGTGAATACATGAGCAATAAGTGGCCATCCAATTACACATGCAATTAACCATCTCTTTAACAATCAATCATCAATCCAAAATGAACATGCAAGCACAAACATCAATCAACCCATGGCTTGGTTGGGTCTTCCCCCAACCCCTAGCTAATTAACTACTCACTAAACATGGTGAGGGACATCAAAACAACAAGTTCTAATCCAAGCATTAAGTTAATAAGTTAAGAGGAGTAGTAGGAATAAGGTAGATTGGACATGCAACAACAATTAAGCAAGATCAAGAGAGAAATTAACAATTAAAAGTAAATAAAAACTGAAATTAAAGAGTAAGAGATAGAGGAAAGAGATTACTTAAAATGCTTCAAAGTTGAGAAATTGTTGAATTCAAGAGAACAATCTTCAATTAATCTACTACAATGATTGAGTTTGAGAAGATCTAAGCTAATTAATGAGGGTTGAGAAGAACTAAGAGCCTAAGAAAACTAAAGGGGAAGAAGATGATCTTCTCCAAGGAAGAAGATGCAGAAAACTGAAGCCAAGGGTCGTATTTATACACCCCGAAATAACATTGTAAAATCCGCCCAAAAAGTCGGGTCTGCATGTAGGAGCGCCCGCTCCTACATAGAGGAGCGCCCGCTCCTCAGGCTGGAGCGCCCTCTCCTGGATCTTGCGCGCCCTCTCCTCCTGCAGCAATTTGAGGCAGTTTGTAGGAAAACAGGGAGGAGCGCCCGCTCCTATATAGGTGCACGCCCGCTCCTAAAAGTGCAGGGGAGACAGAATGTGGCAGTTCAGGCAGGACCGCCCGCTCCTAACAGGCTGCACGCCCTCTCCTCTTGTGCTTTGCTTCCAATATAGTTCTTCATGTTCATGCTATGTGACCAATTTCTCCTTGCATCTACAAACACGAACACACACATAAAAAGGAACGGGGAAGCCAAAAGTTGTAATCATACACAAAAAGGAGTCGGAATGGGGGATAAAGAGGGGAAAATGACAACAAAATTGTGCTAAAAATACCATGATAAGTGGACAAATAAAACACTTATCAGTCCCGAAACCTCCAAAATTTCTCGAAAAATGTGGATAATAGCCTTCAATTTTGGAATTTTTTGACATTTTTTCGCCCGAAAATAAAAATTGCCGAGATGTTTACCAAGGTCCCTAATATCCTCCGGGAGCCCATTTGGGTGAATAAAACCGTCAAATATGCCTTTAAACAGTCAATTTACTCGATTACAACTTACACTGATTACATAAAATCAAGCTACACCACGGACATTTATAACAACATGTAATTGTCATATATGGTTCCAAACGTCATTATATGACCCCAGGATGTATCCCTAGCATTTCAAGACTTTCCGATATCGGGTCCCAAAACCTCCAAAATTCCTCAAAAAACATGGATAATAGCCTTCAATTTTGGACTTTTTTGACATTTTTTCGCCCGGAAGTAAAAATTGTCGAGATGTTTACCAAGATCCCTAATACCCCCCGGAAGCCCATTTGGGTGGATAAAATCTTTCATTATGCCTTTAAACAGCCAATTTAGGCCCAGTTCTTTTGAGCTTCTAGGCAGAGTAGAATAGAGCAAAGCATATTTCAGCAGAGAAGAACAGATTTCAGCAGAGCAGGGCAGGGCAGAGCAAAGCAGTTTGAAGCAGCTATTTTTAAGCACTATTTTTAAGCAGAGCAGAGAAGATCAAATTGAAGCAGAGCAAAGCAAAGCAGAGCAGAGCAAAGCAGCTCTAAAGAACGGGGCCTTACTCGATTACAACTTGCACTGATTACATAAAATCAAGCTACACCACGGACATTTATAACAACATATAATGGTCATATATGGTTCCAAACGTCATTATATGACCCCAAGATGTATCCCCTAGCATCTCAAGACTTTCTGATACCGAGTCCCGAAACCTCCAATATTTCTCAAAAAACGTGGATAATAAGCCTTCATTTTTGGAATTTTTCGACTTTTTTATGCCCGAAAATTAAATTTGCCGAGATGTTTACCAAGGTCCCTAATACCCTCCCGAAGCCTATTTGGATAGATAAATACCCTCTGGAAGCCCATTTGGGTGGATAAAACTGTCCAATATGTCTTTAAACAGTCAATTTACTCGATTACGGCTTGCACTGATTACATAAAATCAAGCTACACCATGGACATTTATAACAACATATAATGGTCATATATGGTTCCAAACGTCATTATTTGACCCCATGATATATTCCCTAGCATATCAAGACTTTCTGATACCGGGTCCTGAAACCTCCAAAATTTTCAAAATACGTGGATAATAGCCTTCAATTTTGGAATTTTTGGACCTGTTTTCGCCCGGAAACAAAAATTGTCAAGATGTTTACCAAAGTCTCTAATATCCTCCGGGAGCCCATTTGGGTGGATAAAACCGTCCAATATGACTTTAAACAGTCAATTTACTCGATTACAACTTACAATCATTACGTAAAATCAAGCTACACCACGAACATTTATAACAACATATAATGGTCATATATGGTTCCAAACGTCATTATTTGACCCCGGGATGTATCCCTTGGAATTGCAAGACTTTCCGATTCCGGGTATCGAAACCTATAAAATTCCTCATAAAATGTGGATAATAGCATTCAATTTTGGAATTTTTTGACTATTTTTCTACCGGAAATAAAAATTGCCGAGATGTTTACCAAGGTCGCTAATACCCTCTAGGAGCCCATTTGGGTGGATAAAACCGTCCAATATTTCTTTAAACAGTCAATTTACTCGATTACAACTTGCACACATTACATAAAATCAAACTATACCACAGACATTTATAACAACATATAATGGTCATCTATGGTTCCAAACGTCATTATTTGACCCTAGGATTTATCCCCTAGCATCTCAAGTCTTTCCGATACCGGGTCCCAAAACCTCCAAAATTCCTCAAAAAACGTGGATTATAGCCTTTAATTTTGGAATTTTTCGACCTTTTTTCGCCCGAAAATAAAAATTGTCGTGATGTTTACCAAGGTCCCTAATATCTTCCAGAAGCCCATTTGGGAAGATAAATCCATCAAATATGCCTAAAAACAGTCAATTTACTCGATTACAACTTGCACTGATTACATAAAATCAAGCTACACCACGGACATTTATATAACAATATATAATGGTCATATATGGTTCCAAACGTCATTATATAACCCCAGGATGTATCCCCTAGCATCTTAACACTTTCCGATATCGAGTCCCGAAACCTCCAATATTTCTCAAAAAACGTGGATAATAGCCTTCAATTTTGGAATTGTTCGACATTTTTATACCCGAAAATAAAATTTACCGAAATGTTTACCAAGGTCCCTAATACCCTCCCGAAGCCTATTTGGGTAGATAAATTCGTCAAATATGTCTTTAAACATTCAATTTACTCGATTACAACTTGAACTTATAACATAAAATCAAGCAACACAACGGACGTTTATAACAACATATAATGGTCATATATAGTTCCAAACATCATTATATGACCCCAAGGTGTATCCCCTAACATCTCAAGACTTTCCGATACCGGGTCCCGAAACCTCCCAAATTTCTCAAAAAGCGTGGATAATAGCCTTCAATTTTAGAATTTTTTGACATTTTTTAGCCCGGAAATAAAAATTGCCGAGATGTTTACCAAGGTCCCTAACATTCTCCGGGAGCCCAATTGGATGGATAAAACCGTTAAATATGCCTTTAAAGTTAATTTACTCGATTACAACTTACACTGATTACATAAAATCAAGTTACACCACGGACATTTATAACAACATATAATGGTCATATATGGTTCCAAACGTCATTATATGATTTCAGGATGTATCCCCTAGCATTTTAAGAATTTCCGATATCGGGTCACAAAACCTCTAAAATTCCTCAAAAAACTTGGATAATAGCCTTCAATTTTGAAATTTTTTAACAGTTTATCGCTCAGAACTAAAAATTTCCGAGATGTGTACCAAAGTCCCTAATACCTTCCGGAAGCCCATTTGGGTAAAAAAAACCTTTCAATATGCCTTTAAACAGTCAATTTACTCGATTACAACTTGTACTGATTACATAAAATAAAGCTACACCACGGACATTTATAACATCATATAATGGTCCTATATGGTTCCAAACGTCATAATATGACCCCCTGATGTATCCTCTAGCATTTCAAGACTTTCCGATACCGGATCCTGAAACCCCCAAAATTTCTCCAAAAACGTGGATAATAGGCTTCAATTTTGGAATTTCTTGACATTTTATTGCCCAGAAATAAAAATTGCCGAGAAGTTTACCAAGGTCCCTTATACCCTCCGAGGGACAATTTGGGTGGATAAAATCGTCAAATATGCCTTTAAACAGTCAATTTACTCGATTACAACTTACACTGATTGCATAAAATCAAGGTACACCCCGGACATTTATGACACCATATAATGATCATATATGGTTTCAAACGTCATTATATGACCCCATGATGTATCCCCTAGCATCTCAAGACTTTCCAATATCGGGTCTCGAAACCTGTAAATTTCTCGTAAAACGTGGATATTAGCCTTCAATTTTGGAAATTTTTGACATTTTTTCGCCCGGAAATAAAAATTGTTGAGATGTTTACCAAGGTCCCTGATATCCTTCGGGTCCCCATTTGGGTGGATAAAACCGTAAAATATGCCTTTAAACAGTCAGTTTACTCGATACAACTTACACTGATTACATAAAATCAAGCTACACCACGTACATTTATAACAACATATAATGGTAATATATGGTTCCAAATGTCATTATATGATCCCAGGATGTATCCCCTAGCATTTCAAGACTTTCGGATACCGGGTTCCTAAACCTCTAAAATTCCTCAAAAAAAACATGCGTAATAGCCTTCAATATAATTTTGGACTTTTTTTGACATTTTTACGCCCGAAAATAAAAAATTGCCGAAATGTTTACCATGTTCCCTAATACCTCCCGAAAGACCATTTGGGCCGATAAAACCTTTTATTATGCCTTTAAACAGTCAATTTACTTGATTACTACTTGCGCTGATTACATAGAATTAAGCTACACCACGGACATTTAACATATAATGGTCATACATGGTTCCAAACGGTATTATATGACCCCAAGATGTATCCCCTAGCATCTCAAGAGTTTCCGATACCGGGTCCCGAAACCTCCAAAATTCCTTAAAAAACATTGTTAATAACCTCCAATTTTGGAACTTTTTGACATTTTTTCACCCGGAAATAAAAACTACTGCCGAAATGTTTACCAAGGTCTCAGATCTAAAATCATCCGGGAGCCCATTTGGGTGGATAAAACCGTCCAATATGACTTTAAACAGTCAATTTACTCTATTAAAACTCACACTGATTACATAAAATCAAGGTACACCATTAACATTTATAACAACATATAATGGTCATATATGGTTCCAAATGTCATTATATGACTCTGGGATGTATCCCCTAGCATCTCAAGACATTCCGATATCGAGTTTTGAAACCTCCGAAATTTAATCAAAAAAAGTGGATAATAGCCTTTAAATTGGAATTATTTGACCTTTTTTTGCCCGAAAATAAAAATTGCCGAGATTTTTACCAAGGTCCCTAATAACCTCGGGTTACCATTTGGGTGGATAAAACCGTCCAATATGCCTTTAAACTGTCAATTTAATCGATTACAACTTGCACCTATTACATAAAATCTAGCTACGCCACGGACATTTATAACAACTTATAATGGCCATATATGGTTCCAAACGTCATTATATGACCCCAGGATGTGTCCCCTTTACATCTCAAGGCTTTCCTATATCAGGTCTCGAAACCTCCAATATTTCTCAAAAAACGTGGATAATAGCCTTCAATTTCGGAATTTTTTATCCTTTTTTCGCCCGAAATAAAATTTACCGAAATGTTTACTAAGGTACCTAATGCCCTTCGGAAGCCCATTTGAGTGGATAAAACCTTCTAATATGTCTTTAAACAGTCAATTAATTTGATTACAACTTGCACTGATTACATATAATCAAGCTACACCACGAACATTTATAACAACATATAATGGTCATATATGGTTCCAATCGTCATTATATAATCCCAGGATGTATTTTCTAGCATTTTAAGACTCCGATACCGGGTCCCGAAACCTCTAAATTTCCTCAAAAAACGTGGATCATAGCCTTTAATTTTGGAATTTTTTGACTATTTTTCGCTTGGAAATAAAAATTGCCAAGATGTTTACCAAGGTCCCTAATACCCTTCGGAAGCCCGTTTGGGTGGATAAAACCGTCCAATATGCCTTTAAACATTCAATTTACTCGATTACAACTTACTCTCATTACATAAAATCAAGCTACACCACGGAAATTTATAACAACATATAATGGTCATATATGGTTCAAAACGTCACTATTTGGCCCCAGGATGTATCCCCTAACATTTCAAGACTTTCTGATACCGGGTCACGAAACCTCCAAAATTCCTCAAAAAACGTGGATAATAGCCTTCAATTTCGGAATTTTTTGTCCTTTTTTCGCCTGGAAATAAAAATTGCCGAGATGTTTACCAAGGTCCCTAATATCCTCCGGGAGCCCATTTGGGTGTATAAAACCGTCTAATATGCCTTTAAGTAGTCAATTTACTCGATTACAACTTGCACTGATTACATAAAATCAAGCTACACCACAGTTATTTATAACAACATATAATGGTCATATATGGTTTCAAACGTCATTATATGACCCCGGGATGTATCCCCTAGCATCTCAAGACTTTCCGAAACCGGGTCCCGAAACCTCCAAAATTCCTTAAAAAACGTGGATAATAAATTAATAGCCTTCAATTATGACAATTTTTTACTTTTTTTGGGCCGGAAATGAAAATTGCCGAGATGATTACCAAAGGCACTAATACCCTCCGGGAGTCCACTTGGGTGGGTGGAACTATCCAATTTGCCTTTAACCATCCAATTTAACCATTTTCGTACACGCCTCTTGTATTGTCTATAAGCTTCTACGGGGCCTTTACGTTGCCGAATAATGGTCATATATGGATCGAAACAATATTACATAACCGTGTGATGCATCACGTAGTGTTTTGTGAGTTTCTGACTCTGGGTATGGACACCTCTTAAATTGCTCCGATCTCTTGTATTGTAGCCTTTATTTTTGGCTTCCGTATATCATTTTTTCATCGGCGAGATTATGCATCCAAGTACTTCCATGGGTTCCCAAAAGGCCTTGGGAGTCATACATAGTGCCCGAAACCATCTCATTCATCCTTAATCATCATGTCTTAATTAAGGGGCTTGGGAGTCGTAACTAGTGCCCGAAACAAGTATGCCTTGTCCTTGGGTGCGTGCACATGTCTTGTGCACATCCCGCACGGCCCCTTGTATGGATACAAGGATTTGTGATAAATATGTTTGTTATCCTTTTCCTATTATTAATCGTTGTTGTTGTAAAAACTTAAGCCTTGTTTCCAATAAGAATTCCTAGTATTCAAAGTAGTTTACCAAAGGACAATGTGATTCGTTTTCCTGGTCGTTACTATGCCAAAGAAGCTGTATAGTGTATATCGATGCGATGGTGATAATAATTGACGTGAAAAAAGTTGTTTGCTTGAGGAAGACGAAGGTAGCGGATTCCACCATACATCATCTGATGGAGGTAATTATATGTGAATTGGCAATTGTGAAGTGTTGTTACTATATATGGCAATTGTGATTTAAGATATTAATTGCATTGCAACGGTTGTATGAGTGTAGGTTGAATATATAGGGAGTAGAATGTGAGGGGTGGTCTTGTCTTTATAATGTTGTTGACATATTATTGTCTACACTAGAGTAAGATCATGTTTTGAAAGGATAATTTTTCATATCTAGCTCATGTTTAGTTGTTCACATGAAATAAAAGTTTTGGTAGAAATTAGGATGCATGAGATAGATATTTATTTCCGTACGAAAGTTGAGATCCAATTTCTAAATTTAACACCAAAGTTTAGCAACAAGCTAAGCTAGCAAATTTAGTTCAATAGTTTCAAGATGAATACACCAAAAAAAGAGGAAGCTTGGAAAGGGAAATCCACTTGAAAAAGATTAATGACTAGGAAATTAAAATGAAAAATAATTCAATTCATTTATCTTATTGAAATAAATTAAAAGCATTATACATAAGACAAATTTGATTCATCGCATTGATAGAGATAACATCACATTTCTCCATCACAGTAATGCTATCAATACTAGATCTAAAAACCAAGCTCTTAAACTCAAAATCACATCAATTAATTAGTGCTACATTAGACATATTTGATATGTTCTCATACCTTAGGAAACTTCAAATAATATCAACTTGGACAGATTGTAGGAGCTCCATAATAGGGCTATATAGGGAGTTCCCCCATGTAACAAATATACTTAAGCACACAACATCACGATGTGTGATTTCATTCTTCGTGCTCCTTTGTGCATGATGACACGTCTTGCCACTCTTTGTACTCCTAGGTGCATGGTATAATTGATCTTCCAACGACCAAAAAAAGATGAATTTGGTGAGGGTCTCTAATTATGCCTTGGCTTATTGAAACTTAATTCAAGCCTTGATCTTATCTCATGCATATATACATATTATACCATTAGCGTAGATTTTGTCAGGCCAAGCGAATCAAGAGTACGTAAAGGTTACGGAAACTTAGCCCGTCATAGTTCATAATATATGGGGCCTTTAAGATATAAATTTAACTTGTCTAAATTTTATATTGTATCTATTATTGTGTCTCCGAACCTAACAAGAGATAAATCGAGAATGAACAAAACAAAAAAAATTTCGAAAGCGAGTAGTGTCAAAATTGTATACTAGTGCGGAGTATTCGACAATGCAATCCACATGATAGAAGTACAAGCACGTTTATTTAAGTATTACAAGTGATTGGGTTTTGTACGGGTCTTATTGCTTGCTTCAAAGAGCTTTCATTATTGATTGGATTTGATTACATCTCTTACTTTCGGCTGCATTTGTTTGGTATACAGTTATTGTACGTATGTGCAAAGTTTCCGTACTTTTACTTTAGCTTATAAAGTTCTAAACTTTTAATTTTAGGAAAATTTCATTATAGTGTCAAATTTGAAGTGTGTTGTAAAATATTTTGTAGATATATCATGACATTTTAAAGATAGATTTCACAAGGAATTAGCTCGGAATGAACGTACTAGTTGAACTTTTGATCCGTCTTCTTAAATTGGTCCCAAGTGGGAAAAAATTCCGATGTTGAGAGGCACCTTACCATATAGCCATGGCCCTGTACACCTAATAAGTTGCCTCGTTGTAAGGCTAAATTCATTTCAATTACGATAACTTGCTGTATAATAAAAGTTCAGGATAATTACATATACTAATACTATAATTCTGCTGAAGTTGAAAACACAAATTTTCTTTGAAAAAAGAAAAAACGAGACTACATAGAGAATTAGTCCTTCATTAGAATTTTCTCCCTATAGTACAAGTACATCATGGATGGAAACAGCACCATCAGTACTTCTGCATTACCTATAAAATCCCAAACTCACGACAGACAAAAGTAACGACGAAGCAAGTTAAAATACAAGGTTACAAGAATTACAAATCACTGTACAGGAGGAAACTGTACAAAAGACACATCTATGTCTGCTAGATCTCAATAATAAACAGCAAAGTCAGGCCTGATTTGGCAGCTACTTGCGGTAAATGCTATATACTATTATACCTAGCAGAATATGCACCAAGGGAGCTAGTTGACGGTACCTTTTCTGTTGCAAATTTAGCCGACAAACACACTTAATCAGGAGCTCAGTCATCCAACTCCACAAGCTGTGCACGCCTCTCAGCTGCTTTCTTCCGGATAAAGAAGCCCCACCTCATAGCCGCCTTGATCTTCAACCAACCAACAACAGCTTTGCCTGAACGACTACGATCCTCCTCAAAACTATTGTAGGTAGATGGTGTAGGCATGAAAGACGGGTATGATGAAAAGGCTTCATCAGGCATATTTACATGGCCTCCCATGCTGAACAGTCTCAGCAGCTGTTGCATATCATCGCTCTCAAGTAATTCATGACTTCTGTTACGAATGTCGTCCTCTGATATTTGGTTTTGTGACCAATCATCATATGGGTTGATATTGGACGGCTGAGACGGTTGTACAACTTGAAATTCAGATGCAGAAGGCTGGGGAGGACCCAAGGCCAATCCTGCCCTGCTATCATTCCCAGCAATATGGGCTTGTTCTGACATGCCACCGATCAGACCATGCTGAGAGAATGAGGTGCTCTCAAACTGATTATGTGAGTTGGAATTTATCAGCTGTGACTGATTGGGGAATCGGTTTACCAGATTATCATTATATCCTGCAACTGCACACCAAAACCCAAATTAATACTAGGCTTTTTTGACAAGTTAATACTAGGCTGTTAAGGCCATATTACGAAAAATGGGTAAAACAGTCGTATGATCCATTTGAGCATTAAGAAACAATAAAATCATGTCATATGATCCATATGAGCATGAAGAAACAATAAAATTAATGCTTACTAAATGTTGCCGTGTTTAATAAGTGTTACACTTTCTTTTTTCGCAAACAGCTACATTTTAATATTATATCTCTCTCCTCTCATGTTACCCACCCAAACCCACTACTTTTTAATTATTTATTTCCTCTCACATTCATTACCTTTCAACAAACTATTAACCCCACTATCTTTCTTTTACAATACTTTAATACTCCAACTACCTTACTTACCTCTTATTTTATTCAAGTCGATTAAATTGCCTAAAACCATGTGCTGGTTAAAGTGTAACACTTATTAAAACACAGAGGGAGTAAACCAAACTTGCAATGAATGTTCTTTTCTCTATCTTGCTTTGGATGGCAATTCTCGTGGAGTCATGGTTATGAGCTAATGACTATATTCCTTTATCTTAATGTCCCAATTTTCTTCCCTTCGGGAAAAGGGGGCGGGGATGGAATGAGGATGGATCAGTTGTCAGCCTCTACCATATGTCCATATCCGTGTATATTTAGGATAGTGGCAGCCACAGCCTTAGTCACCAGCCAAAAATGTTGCATCATCTAAATAACAGTTTATCAGCCAAAGTCATGTCCAAAGCCAAGCAAGAAGGATCTTAAACAGATTATGGTCATCATTTTTTACAGCAAAGATACTGGGACAAATTTTACTAGTTACTCCACTAGTTCCTACAATGCTACATGAGTTAACTCACTTAGAAAACAAAGGCCTTATTTGGTGCCAAAAAGAAAAACTCTTGCCAGTTTGGTATTTTATTTTGTTGAAAAAACGCAAACGCAACATCTTGGCCTATTTCTCATCAGGATGAATTTTATCAAGCACGTGTTCACAAATTAGGGAGTTTTGTTAGTTATTTAAGAGAGGATTGGAAGGACAGGAAAAGACTCAAGATCAGTGGGCCAAGTTCCCTCTTAACCTGTACCTACTTTCAAAAGTACAGGTCCTTTGCGCATAAATAAATACCATCCTGCATTTTAGAAAAACTTGGAGGGTTTTTTCTTTTGTAAAAGACAAAAAAGTAAGAGAGGATGGGAGAGAGAAATTCAAACAGGGATAGGCACATAGCCTAAAAGACATCTAACAAAGCAACCGACATAACCTTATTTTTTTTCTTTCCAACTTATCTTCTTGGTTTAGATTCCAAAAGTTAATTGGCATATTGTACAAAAAATATACACAAACTGAAAGCTTACCTGGAGCCACTACATTGTTTTCCAACATTGCCTGCTCAGAAGAAATAGCAACAGGCAACCGAGGTAGAGCCAGCTGACTATCGACAGGATTTGAATAACTGATTGTATTCATCGATAGTTCATTTTGAGATGAGCGAGTCCTCCTAGTTTGTTTGGAATTCAAAAGTGCCTTTCCATCGTACTCTATGACTTGATGCCAATTGTCATATGCTTTCTTCACTAGGGCATCAACATATACCTGAAAAAGGTATACAACAACAACAAAGCCTTAGTCCCAAGATGATTTGGGGTCAGCTAACATGAATCATCATAAGGAACGTACAATATACAGAAAAGGACATAACAAAATAATCATTTGAAAGAGTTTGAAAAAGGTGAGTAAAGTGAACAAATGAAAGAGCATTCAAGAAAAATTAAGGGAGTTTCAAAGGGGACCAAGAATAATATTCAAGAAAGTTTTTAAAGGTATCAAAAGTCACATCCCATGGACATGAACCTGAAAAAGGTATCAAAAGTCACATCCTATGGACATGAACCTGAAAAAGGTATCATAAGCCATATTTATGAATTACATCCAGAGTGACCACAATCAAATATTTAAGGTTTTCCCCTAGGCCAAGGTCAATTCAGATGTTGAGCTTCTCTTTCTGGGGTAGGGGGCATTATAGGTTAATCATCATCTTACTTCATCCTGCAAAGTTACAACCTATTCTTCTCACATATTAAAAAAACTAAGTAATAACAACAGAAAACGTAATAGTGAAAAAAGGGGACACAAGTCCACAACACATCAATACTCTAAGTCAAAAGTATAAGAATGCAAAACAATTCTTTCATGCTGTGCTTTTTTCCCTCTGATTTAAGCAATCACAGTTTGCAACTGAGTACAAGACAAAAGTAGCCCCAATGACTCCCAAGCAAAAGCTAGAGAGCCCATGGAAGAGGTAGCCTTAGGGCACACATTACAAATCACTGTTTCAACCCCAAAGTTGAGATACTTAAGGTTGAAATCCTCATCCTCAAGGTTTTAAGGAGCAAGAACTCTACCACAAAAGCTCACATCCTCTCACTTTTGTTTTAAAGAAGGTAAATGAACGTTAAGGTGTGGACAAAACGTGGTTAGGACAAAGCAGCAGGAAGAAAACAGCAGTACACAAACCAGGCATGACACAATAAACATTGAGAGTTTTCAGCACGAAAGCTTATTTCGATCTTTGTCAAGAAAAAACATGAAGCTGAGGTTATTTCATGACATGAAGAACAAAGGGAACATAGTATCCCCATCAAAAACAGGAACAAAACTGAAAGCAGCATGACTAACCTTTTGACTGTCTGAGAGAGTATCAGCAGAACAAAATTGGTCTCCAGCAATTAGACCACTCAGCTCATATATATTATTAAATGCCACACCGACATTTCTTGCATCATCGGAATAATAAACATACAACTTTCCACTCAGAACACAAGTCTTTGCATGCTCCATTAGAGCATCCCACATCCTATTAGACATGCCACTTCCAAGGGTCTACAAGAACAATGATGTATCAGTAAATGTATTGCAACAACATAAAAGAAGACTCGGGACTAACAATCACAGTTGATAACAAGTCTAGACATACTCAAGGTTAGGTCAAATAGACTTGGCTCACTAAAAAAATTTAGACAAGCTCCAGTTCAGGATAAGCTTGGAGATTCACTAGTTCAATAACATGGAAGAAGAACTAATGGGAAATGCACGACTAGCAAGAAATATCATAAAGATGCACTAACAGTTCTTAATTTTTGAGGATCTCTGACTGCAAGGCGGAGAAAATCCTCCACCGAATAGATCCCAGCAGAATTCAGCCTCTTGTGGAAAGATCCATCTTTTCCAATCTTCTCCAATCTCCAAACCTCATCATTAAGGGCTGGAGGATAGTGCTTCTTATATACTAGAAGAAAAAGGAAAGAGTAAATTGTAAGACACAATCAGCAATAGCCAAAAACAACCAAAAGAAGCCACAATCCAATGCACTTACATTCCCCTCTGTGATCCTTGACAGTAAATGCTTCTGTTTTTGCCTCACGTATACGCATGCCCTCACAATGTCCTGCGGACACCTTGAGGCCTAGCCTGAACTTTCTGCTCCTTATCCAGCTTGAATTATCTGTGAATGTAAGTTCTCCAAGTGTTCCTACACCTTCTTTGAGATTGACATGCAACTCCCCATGTAAAAGTGGTCTCTTTCCATCACGTTCCTTTACAACATGGCTTTCAAACTCTTCTTGAGACCAATCTTCATCATCTTCATTGTTGAAATCACCTTCAAGCACATTAACTTCAAGCTTTGTGGATGATTCAGGCCCAGAGGTCACCACATGACCAGTGTTGGCATCAATTAATACAACATGGATTGCAGCACCCTGCTCTCCTTCAACTTTGCCTCCTGTGAACAGAGGAAGTGATAGTTTGGATCGGAAATGCAGCTGCAAGTTCCTGCCATCTGACCCTCCAATTCGTTTTGGTGACACCCTACATAAAGTACAAGAAAAAAAAAAAACTTACTCCATGCTTTTTCAAACACCAATATAGCAGCATACTTTAAAGATAATAATAACTTAGTGTCATAATTCATATCCTTTACCGTGCCAAAATTATTGGACAAAAAAAAAGAAGACATGCACAAGCTTCATCCATATATCCAGGATAAAGTTAGTAGTTATATAAGCAAACTCAAGATAGTAAAACTCTTGTGAATGATGTTTCAACGCTTCTCCTTTAGATATAAGAACTGAATCTTAGGGCCTGTTCTCATTGAATGAACTCAACTGAACTAAAATGAATATTTTATAAGAGAAGGAAATTAGGAGCTGAGCTGAACTGAACTGAATTGAATTGAATTTCAACGTATGAGAACAAGCCCTTAGTCAGATTATGACTACTTAAATCTTTGTCAGATGAATGAGACAGGTTAAAACTATAAACATGGGCACAAAATAAAGATCTCATTCAACAAAATATTACTAATATCAGATATGGCTTACCTCCCAGAGATTTTGGCAGGAGCTATCCTAGCCAGGGCACGCTCAACTTCTTCACTGACCTGATTTATCCAAATATGAGAATCCACTCAGCTCATGAGAAAGAGTATCTTGCAAAAGAGCTATACGAAATCTTATAGACAAAAAAGCAAACAAGAACAACCCTTAAAGGCAAACATTGAAGGATTAACCCTTTCTTCCATCTTTTAGGGTCCAGGAGTAAGCACAGCATTTGTCCTTATAATTCGTTTTTCAAATCCCATAACAAGTACCAATGATCAGCATTTGGAAAAAAAAAAAAAAAACAATTTTCAGCATACTAAGCCACTTAAAAGGCTGAAAGATGTGTGTCAGAGTGTGAGCGGTGTTAGAGGAGCAAGTGACCAACTGCTATAAACAACATCACTTAATATATTCACGTACAATTCCCCTAACTATTTATTCCTCAAGACTTTCATCAACTTTTTATCAAAAGGAAACCCACAGCCCAAACCACAGAGTAAAGTAGGACAAGTAACCCACCACCATAGTTAAAAAGGATAAGTTTACAAGTCAAAGTTCTTGAACATAAAAAAAGGTCAGCTGAGAAGTCATGTATCTTACAACTCTACGAAGTATAGGTTCCAATGATGAGCAAAGTCTCTGCAAGCTGTCCACCTTCAATGCTTCAACAATCACACTGCAAGAAATGCATACGATTCAAGAAGTGGACCCAAGAAAATTTTGAGACAATAATCAAAATTAAGAAAATGGTTCCACCAATACAAGATGACTCGAAACATTTGAAGGAGAATTTAATTTGAGAAAGTGGTTGCAGTAGCTGAATATTTGTCAGATATTACAATTTATACATAACTTTGGTGTAATTAGATCAGTAAAATTCACATTTATTGTGGATTCATAATGAGTCATTGTTGAGCTGAATGCAAAGAGCCTGATTAGATATGTAAGTATCTCATCCAAAATATCTAAAAAAAAAAAAAAACTAGCTTTAGAGACTCATTCCTCTTCCCTAGACAGCCATAGGGTTCACAACATGCTTCCTCCGTTCATTTTTAGTAGTGACAGTTTGACCAAAAAGCTCTCACACTTCTAGTCAAACTATTGCAACTAAAAGTGAACAAAGGAAGTAGTATATGAAAAAAAACATACTCCTGTGAGATGATTTAAATGCTTACAATTGTCAAAAAACAAAAATTGAAGGAAGTGACAAATCACCAAGTTACAAACTCAAAACAAAAGAAAGAATTCAATAATCAAATTGGCCTTTTGACATACCAATTTCGATTGCACAAAAACAATAGACATACACTCTAGTACATATAATGTATGCTTTTCACCAAAGAGGAAATTTGGCTTTGCTTTTTAAAGTTTATAACCCAAGTAGACTTCTAGTAAGGAGATATTAATTTACATTCAGCTAACAGTAAGCAACTTCTATTTTATTTTTCAAACATATCTTCAGGACTCGGCAACCAAAATACATTCATAAAACTCGTAACAGATAATGTTCCAAATACAATGCATGTATTCACTTAAGATTACTTTTTTATTACATATAATAATGCCCTAATGTATAATTATACAGCACTACAAGCCTACAATCAACTCTCTAGCATGTCGAATGATGTTTCGTACTAACCGGATATAAACAATTTTAAACACAACTTCCATCAGAAGCCATACAAATTATGAGAAAGGGAGCTTCCCAAGAACCTTCTGTGTATACATAGGAAACAGATAATCCAAACACACCACTTTATTCCAAAGAACTTTATACTTCTATAAATATCTCACATCAAATAAACATTGAACAGCACCCCACATTTGCATCCTCTTTCTACTTAAACTTCCCATCATCAATAACCAACACAATACTTCTTATGAAGCAAAAACAACAACCAATTTTGTCCAAAATACCAACTTTATAGCACAGAAGTAAAATTAATGATTCATACCAAAATCAGATGCTCAACCACCCCTTCAAACAGGCAATTACCACACCCCACCCTTCAATTGCAAACAATAACTATCAATCCATTATAACATCAGAACAGAAAATCATCAATCATACAAGCCTAAAGACATACCTAGCTAAAGCCGGCCGCTTTCGCTCCGGTTGATCATCATCACCACCACCAGCACCACCGCCGCCGCTACTCTCCAAACTCCGCTTTCCCCTCATACTATTGGATCTCTCCATAGACCTCGTCTGTCTCTGCATTTGACCCCACCAATTTGTCACAACACCCTAGATTAACAGATCTGTACCACCAAATCAGACACAAATTTTAGTTCAATCTTTGCTTAAATTAACAATAACCCACATCAATTTCCACTCAAAATCACAAACCCATATGCAACAAAACACCAAATTCACAATAAAAACCTACCCAATTCATATTTCACCCAGAAAAAATTACCCAGATGCAAAAACCCACCAAATTCCTAACAAAACAAAACAAAAAGTACCCAAAAACAAGAAATTTATAAACTTTTAATCATTAAAATAAAAAATAACAGTTTACCAGAAAATTGATTACTTCAGAAGTAGAATACAGGTGAGATTAAAGAGACAAACACTGATGATTATGCTGCTGAAGCACACCAAAAATAAGGAGGAGAGAGAAGGAGAAAGAGAGAGAAAATAGAGTTAATGGATTTTGTTTAGAGAGATGACTTTGACTGTTGAGGTGAGCTGAATCAGTTCTTTTTTTTGTAGATTTTTTTTTTTTTTTTTTCGGCTGCTGAATGCTTGTAACAGTGCAAATTGAGCTGAGTATAATATTAATGTATATATATCTGATCATAGAAATATAAAATAAATGACAATAATTCAATAAATAAAATAAATATCTGCTTTTTCTTTATTGGTCACTGGAGAGTATTGTCGTTGAATCTTTGCCGTTGATGTTTAACGTTCCTGTCATCTTTCTTTTCCCTCTTTTGGATTGAATTAGGTAAGCCTTAACTAAAAACCTACGACAATATGATTAGGAAATTTGAACCACATACAACATTAAGGTCCTAATTTCCTTCTCTTATAAAATATTCATTTCAGTTCAGTTCAGTTCGGTTCAACTGAGTTCAGTTCAGTTCAGTTCAGCTGAGTTTAGTTCAGTTCAGCTCAGCTGAGTTCAGTTAATGAGAACAGGCCCTTAGTAAAGGAAGAAAAAAAACGCTATCCAAGAATATAAAGATTATGAAATATTTTTAGAAATAAGGTTTATTGTTGCGTGAATAGATCTAAAAAGATAGTTGAATCACTTAAGATTGAGTATAATATAGATGCCCAAAGTCGTTGGTTGATATAGAGTTAGAGAGGGAGTTAAGAGCTAAAGATTTGTTTCACAATCACTAAAGTTATGTTTCAGAATCAACAATGATGTTACCGATGACCACAAAATCTTTACTGTTTTTCTAGATAGAGTTGGTGACGCAAAATTTGTCATCTTTAATAGAAATATGTTTGATATTAAGAATTCAAGCCCCTTTTGAAAAAGTTAGGGCCTGTTCTGATTTTCTATACTGAACTAAATATTTTATTAGAGGAAAAAATTAGGAACTGAACTGAACTTAAACTAGAATAATAGGCCCTTAATGCTTCATAATGACAAGCAATACTATTAGAATTAATGATATCATTAATCGGTTACATTCCTAAAAAAAAAAAAAAAAAAAGAAAAGAAAAAAGTGTATCAGTTTCACAAGTCCTTAAAACTACAAGAATCATTTAGCGGGACTGATTGCCCAAGATGAACAAACATTCACATAGATTCATCTTTGGTAGCTTATTGATCGGTTGAATAACTCAGAACTTCAGCATTTCTTGATACAAAACAAAAAATACATCATATAATTTTCAAAGCAAGTACTATTGTGAAGTATGATTGCGCAAGATGTAAAATGAGCCCAGAAAACTATAGTAGTTCTGTAATTGAACATTAGATAGACCAAGAGGCAAGAGCTCAGATAGATAATATTGATAATAATTGAACATGAGATAGAAAAAGAGGCAAGAGCTCAGATAGATAATCTTTGAACATTAAATAGTCGATGTGCAACAATCTCTGCCATCTACTATGCCTTATTATCTCTTACAAAATAACTCTAGCAAAAGTTTTCAACTAAATGATGCAACATTAATCAGAGAGCTTATAAACCTGAAGACGTACTACTCTTGTGAAACTCATCAATTCTATGGTATAATTTCACAAGCAATTGACTACAGGTAGTAGGAGAAGAGTAAGGTCCACACATTAGATAAATAACATTCCCCAGAGGCCTTGCGTATATGCCATCTTCACGAAGCTTTTGAAGGATTGATGTAGCAATAGTCGATGCATACCTATAAGGCAAGAATGTTTTGATCTTATTAGAAATACTTGAGGATGAAAAGTTTTTGAACTACTACGAAAAGAATCAAATGAACTAGTTCGATGATATTACCCAGCATTTGAACCACGAGTTTGGAGCTCCACTGCAAAAACTGTTCCCAGCACCATCAACCTTTTGATTTGTGGATGCATTGAAATCTTTTTAACAAGTTCTGCATCCCATATCTGACAAGCATAAAATAAAAAGATACTGGCTCAAGTGAAACATGACAATATATACTAAAATAATTGAATTGAAGAGCTAAATGAGTTAAAACCAAGAAGTTCAAACTGTACTATTTTGTTAAACAAAGATGATACATTCTTCAGGATTTGCAAAGTGTTTATCCAAGACACTGATGATGTTAACCTTTGCAGGATAAATATGTAATTATGATATAATGATGTTTATCCAAGACACTAATATAAATAATTGAACATTAATAAATTTCAAGGTTTCCTCACATAGAGAAAATTTTAAATCCACACAATCGAACAGACACAAACACAAAACTAAAATTTGCAAAGCTACTCTTCCGATCCAAGAAAAGTGAGAGATTATTATATACACCCGGGTGCACGGTGCACCCATGAGTATTGATGATTGTTTTTCATTTAATCATCAAATGAAGAGCAAAAACTAACCTTGGCTTTGTTGGGTGCACAGTGCACCCCGGATGTATATAAAAAATTAAGAAAAGTTGCTCACCTCTTTGAGTGCTCTTCCATCAGGTGTCAAGTTTGGGTTTTTCTTTTCATTTTTGTAATTCTTAATAGATTTAGCAGCAGCAGTACATCCCATAGCATGTGCGGAATAAGAGTGACCGTGCAAAAGTGCTTTCAGCTGAAGAAAGATATGCAAGCATTTAATTATCAAAACAGAAAATAATGGTTCAAAATTCACCCACAATAAGTAATAGAAAAGATACTAGTAAGTTTACAGGACTCAGATATTTAAATCAGTAGATCTTAACATATTGATTTTGAGTTTGGAAACATTTTTAATTAACTTGAAAAGCATGCCAAAAATATTAACAAATCTGCAATCATGCTGTGTTGTTTTCCATGTCGGATGAGTAAGGGAAAAAGGAAATATTGCCATGGAAAACTAAGGATTAAGTTATGAAAGCAAGGAAATAAAAGGGAAATTCTAATTTATATATTTTCTATCATTGTAGACAAGTTACCCACCCTGTAATTTTATCATCAATTGAAGGGAAAGTAAATGTTTGTTAATTTTACTAGTATATTTTATAAGTTGTTATTGTGCTGTTATATATTGGGACTAAGGCTTTGTTGTTGTTGTTGTGGTTGTGCTGTTGTATTAGGCGAACTCTACAAAAGCTTTACAATTACTACAATCTCATCACTAACAAGTGTAATCATTTTTGTACTTCATCATTTCCTTTCCATACAAATTCCAAAAATTGCCCCAAAAAGAAGCATAACATTAACAAAATACTCACATGCAGATATTCAAGCAAACTTACCTTTGAGTCGCTCATAAATGTATCGAAAACAGCTTCTGTAGCTAATGTAACTGCTAAAGGTATAATCCCACCAGTCAATAGCTTAGCATAGCAGGCTATATCAGGTGTACAATGAAGTAGCTCTGCTGCAGACTGCCCAAATAATTCAGGTCAAACATATTTCAGATAATAATTAAAAGAAAGGAGGGATGGATGAATAGCAGCAATAAAGTGCCAGCAAACCTCTACTCCTAAGCGCCAAAACCCTGTGAAAACTTCATCAAAAATGACTGGAATTTTTCGCTTTTGACACTCTCTAACAAGGATGCGTTGAAAAAGTGGATCAATCATATACATACCTCCAGCACCATGTATAACTGCAAAAGAAATAAGAGGCTAATCATTAGATATCAACTTAGCACGGCAAAAGCAATATGAAGCTCTAGGATGAGTAAGACCAAATAAACCATAACAAGACCAATAACATCCCTGTATACTTCTTCAAAAAAAAATCCCTGTATACTTCTTTATCGAAAGAGGTGTGCAAAAAATTGGAACAGAAAGATCTATTCAATATAACAGATTTTACATAAAGACAAAAAAAACATTTAGAAAGTAAGAATCTCTTTGACATTCCTTCTTGGAAGCACAAGCTAGATTTAGAAGCAGGAGTCTTATTAACAGCTTGAATGACTTAGAGGCTATCAACAACTAGAGCTATGGGAATCTTCCAACTCCTTCTGTATCCAAAACATAAACATAACATGCACCAAAGTAATTCGATGTACTAGAGTGTCAAAGGGTCATAATTTTGTAATTGTTACGTGAATCCATGTGCTGGTTCAAATATTAAGCATTTTTTTGGAGTCAAAGTATTATGAAGATCATGGATTATCCACCAAATGAAGTTACTCTCTAAACCAATCACGCTTATAAACTGACCAATTATCTTAGGCAACCCCAGTACCCCCCTTTTTGAAGTTTAACTAAATACAAAGCCACAAGGTGATTGCTATCCCTCCTTCCACCCTATATTCTCAACTTAATTATAAAATACTAGTCTACCCATCATCAATTCCATCCTGAAGTGTTTGATAAGGTATTTTCATTTCTTAACTTAATATGTACTAGTCTACCCATCATCAATTCCATCCTGAAGTGTTTGATATCAGGTACAATACTCATGCCACTGTAGCCTCAAGCTAAAATAAATGCAGTGCAGGTAAGAGGTGAGAAATACCCGTACAATTATAGAGGTTGTTTCTTGACTGAAATGGCATTAATTGGCCAGCAGCTTTATAGAATTTAAGAAGCAGAGCACAAAATATTGATGGCATCTTTCGGTGACAAGTGTTCCCGATAATCTTTCTATTTATTTAAATAACCCTCATGGCATTTTCCCTCAAGTTTCTAATGTTATTTAATCACAGAAGAAAGAAAACAGCACAATATTGCCACATGAAGTTCTAAAGCATTCATTTGGCACAATAAAAGAGTAGAGAAATTCAAGTTAAAATTTATCTGCACCAAGCAACCAAGTGTCGATCATTTGAAAAATCTTGAGCCAGTTAATTTTTAAAAAAAGGGGCCATTAACGCTATGTTTGGATAGGAATATTTGGAGGGAAAGTGTGGGGTGTAATTTTCCTCATTTGGATAAGACATAGGGCAAGGGAAGGGAAGGAAAATGGAGGGAATCCCTCCATTGTTGGAGATTTGGAAGGAAAATGGAAGGTCACTCTCCCTCACTTCACCTCCCTTTCATTTCCCTCTTTTTTCCTTTCCCTCCCTTTGCCTTCACTTGTTTTCCATTTATCCAAACATAGTGTAAATATTTTTTTTCTTCTCCAATGCACCACCACCTAGGGGCTAGGGCAGTTCAAAATGAAAGTTTATCAAGTCATATAGTCAAGCTAACTAATACTTTGTATAAACTAGATGTCATCACTCACAAGCCTATAGAAAATCAGCAGCTTACAGGAAACACAAAATAAGAAGGCACAGTCAAAATTTACACTAAAGATAAACTACTAAAAACAAAATAAGTAGTCCAGTATAATCTTGCCTGGTTCAATAATTAGAGCTGCTATCCATTTGTTCTGTTCACTTCTAGAGAATGCTGATAATTGCTTTGATACATAAAATACGTAACTTCTAGAAACATCTGACGTATCTCTGCTCTTTGAGAAAACTTCATCCCGTGATTCAAAGACTGCACAATTGTTTTGTGTAAGATACCAATATGAAGGAATTTATTAAAAATAATAATAACAATAATAATAATAATAATAATAATAATAATAATTATAAAAAATAAAATAAAATAAAATAAAAAAATAAAAATAGAAATTCCCTAAACTTACTCAAATCTTCCTGCTGATGTCCTTCTGAAAGTTCATCAGGTAACTGAATATTCCATTTTCCACATTGCATGTACAAAGTTGGTGGATCCACAAAGAGGCCTCTGCCTATGTACCTACAGAAACCAAACATCAATTATATTACTATATAACAGCTGGCATAATTAAACCTGGTACAGGGGAGGGGATCCCTTTCAGGAAGCTGGCATTGTGGGAAGCTCTAATGCAGTTTATTAGCAATTCTAAATAAGCCCTAGTTGGGATTTACTCTCTTAGCCCCACATGCTTCTTGTATTAATAAAGGACAACTAAATCTTCACCAAAGAGGGTGGGGAGGCTAACACAACATGAAGGCATTCAGCATCCACCAAATTAAAACTCAGAATTTTCATGTTTTATAGACAACAGATTGGTTAGGAGTAGGCAATTTACAGGCTTGGAGCAGAATCCCTTGCTGGGGGGAAATTGAAAACAATAATTGACACAGAAAAGAACCAAATGCAACTAGATGTACTCCTAATTCCGTTCAGCATACCATGGTTGCTGGAGAAAGCCTGTGAAGGATGATGGTGCCTGTGCTTCCATTGCACCCAGAGTATCACCATGATATGATCCTTTAAGAGCCAATACCTGCTTCATAAAAATTGGAAAAGGCAAAAAAAAAAATGACCACTGGTTAAATCACCAAAACAATAAAAAGAAAGAAAAGCTAAAGGTTAAAATTAGAGAAATATTATCAACATTTTTTTATAGTTCATACATACATGTTGAACACATGTACCTAAAATAAAATTATAATATAAAATGGTATATCATTTTCTTCTTAAAAACGGAGTATAAAACAAAAATGTATGATCATTTGCTCCACTGAAAAAAAAATAAAAAAATAAATAAATAAATAAATCTTGGTTTAGCTAATCCATTCAGGAACTATGCTTCATCATATGGCTAAAACAAATTACAGTCAGATGGCTGCAACTTTTACTGATCTAGACATACAATAAGTAGAACTGACAGATGTTTATTGAAAAATGCAAAGGCATGTTAAAAAAATTTCTTCTTCCACCCTTCAGTTTCACCTCAGTGTCTCCTCAGTTTTCTCTTTAGTAAACTTTTCCACTTGAATGTAACTTGAACAGCAGAATAAACAAGTTTTAATCAACAATAAGCAAACATCTTTAAGTTGATAAGAAACAAACGAAAAAGTACCCACCCTAAACTCTATGGATTTCTCGAAAGTCTGGTCAGAAATATCCACAATTGCTTCATTGTCATGCAAGAATTTGCGAAATGCCATCTTAAGGGCAACTTCAGTTGCTGTTGATCCATTATCTGAAAAGAACGTCCGAGAAGCCCAACCTGTACAAGAACTAATTCAGATCAAGTAACTGGTAATCTGACATCTCCAGGATAAGACACATGGGATCTCAGCTCGGTGTGGAACCCTTCTAAGTAAACACATATATTTGAACAGGAACAAACAGCTGAAGAGTAAAGCTAGCCATGGACAAAATGAAACACAGTGAGGACAAAATGGCATTGCCAAAATTATATACGAGTATATAAACCAGGATCACCTTTTCCAACTCCTTCCAGCAAAAGCTCTGCACATTCCAACGCTGGTTCATAAACATTCTCAGGAAACATCACATGCCCATATCTTGCAGCAGCGTAACCCATATCTCTAGCCAATTCAATCTAAAACAACCTAGATTAATAAACAACATTAAAGAACTTCCACAACAGCAACAACAAAAAAAAGTACTGCTTCACATCATGCATCTTAAATTTATTTTTTAGTTTGCACATTAACTACATTTATACTTGATATACACCAACTTATACTCCAACAGTCCAACTTCCAGTTGTCTTCCATTCAAAGGTGCCTAAAATATGACATTTCCATTCAATCATAATCTCTTGAAATTTTGCAACTAATGTTTTTATTGGAAGTACATTTCAGAGATGTAACTATATATTTAACTTGTCACAAAAATATTGGGGACAAAAATTTAAGATTCAAGAAATCAATTTTTTAAAAAATATTAATAACCAGAAAAAATAAGGGGAAAGGGGGCATTAATAGCTAGATCCCACACTTTGTCCACTCATGCATTATTCATGATGCTCTATATTGACTCCAATAAGCAAAAAAAACCCTTGTTACTCAAGTTTTGGTAGTGCTTCTATATAGTATTATAGTACTAATATGTTCAGGATCCTTCCAGTACACGGTGTAAAGCTGTGCTTGTTTCAAGTTTAAAGAATATCTGGTCCAGTCTAGTTTAGCTAGAAACCAAAAGTGCCTTGAGGTAATAGCATTTCCTTGAGGATCAACACTGATGATATTCAAAAGTGGCCACAAGTCACACAAGGTACTTCATGGATTTTTGGAAAAGAAAAAATAGTTAGTGTGATGATGTGTTTTAGAAGACAATATCATGACAAGCCTAACTTTTGTATTGAGAGGTTTGCCTGACTTACATTCAGATATTTAACGGTGAGTTATATAATAATATGTACCAAGAGTCCAAGACTCAAAGTGTAAATTCTGTACTATTTTATTAAAGATACTCCTATCCTGATTCAAAAGCATCCATTCTCCTAGGTTGCTACATGTATTTACTCTTTTATCCAAAAAAATAAAGGAAAAAAAAACATACAAAGAACAAGGAAGAGCATAGCTTTTAAAGAATTAAGTCATAAAGCAATATTTACAAGTAATAATCACTTATCAGTCTTTACTCTCAACTGAAAAAACAGAAGAAACAAAAATACTTCATCAAAGAGCAGAAAACTATAACCTGTAAGGCGGCATTAGGTCCTTGAGTCCACCAACTAGCACAAGCATCAAACTGCTGAGTCATGACATCGCCATTGTCAGCCTGAAATTACAAAGATAAAAATGTTACTTAAAGGAGAAACAACTAAAAGCACCTACGCCAACCACATTTCAAAAGGACTAAGAGTTGCCAATAATTTATATTCAGGTGAGTTTACGTTGATATAAATTGGGGACCCTACATATCAATATAGCCCACTTTAACTACTAGTTGAGTCATTGGTGAAAATCAAAGAGTTAGGATTTTGATACACGCTTAAGGATAATAAACAAGAAAAACGTATATCCACCTTGTGAACTGCAAAGTTTTCACCGCAACGGGAATCTATTACTGTGACTTTTTCTTTAGGTACAAATTGATGTTGCGTAAATGGCCACCATAGGATGTCTCCTGCCTTCTTTCGCAAGTCATGCAATCGCTTTACTCTCTGAGAAAATGCTGACAGCATTATTTGCTTCAGGGAAGCAAATACATCATGGGATTCATCAAACCATTCCATCAGGTCATCTGATAGATCTTGTGGAACAGGTGGCAATACAAGAACTGGCAAGCTAAGATAAATTCACACCATTAACAGATAACTAGCTCAACAGTTATGGAAGAAAGCAAACATCAACACAAGTCAAAAAAGACTTATCAACCTTCCCGTGCATCGATTAGGTATAAATTGAAATGAATTCCTTAATTATGTATAGAAATAAAATTAACATGTCTAGTCATCAAAAGAAAAGTTAACATATCTGGAAAGCATTTGTTGTAAAAATGAGTAATTCACAGATATTGATAATAAAAAGAAAAGAAAAGAAAAACCTCCCCTAGTCCCACTCCCTCTTCCATCGTGCATCCATGAGAAAAAGATATAGAATAGAGAAAGAGACCCTACAGGCTCGTTGAAAATCCACATAATAGCTATACCGATGGCCAAAAAGTGGTTCGGTCCACAGTACATTTTCTAAGATATATAAAAAGTGTCCTCACATGTTACCTGTTCTGTAAATAAGACAGCAAGGAGCCATCATTTGCAAGGCCATGATTTTCAAGTACTACAGCTACCACGTCATAGCCTCGAAGCTTTAGAGTTTCATATGCAGAGATTGTCCCAGAAATACCACCTAGCCTTCCATCTCCAACAAGAACAGCAGGTATACGAAAAGGCCTGCAGATAAGTGAAAATGCTAAATCAATACAGAAGCTAATTGACAAAAATGATCAGATTCACAAGATACAAGAAAATCCTCAGTTTTCCTTCATCTAAACTTCAAGGAGAGAGAGTGAAAGGTATAAAAAGGAAACAGAAATTGCAGCACATCTAACAATTGAAACAACTTGGCCTATTTGTTTATGAATTAGCATAAAAACACTGCTTTCTCTTTATAACAGTACCACAAGAACAAACTATATAAATCATCTTGAACGAACAGCTAACGACAAACGTTTCGTCTTAAACTAGCATTTCCATAGGAATGGATATTCTCATTACCACCATTAAACACTACATTATCAAACAGACATACAACTTTGACATTACCATAAAATTCTAGCACATAATACAACATCAACATCAAAGCCTTAGTCCCAAAATGATTTGGGGTCGGATAAAGGAAAGTCTTGCACAAAACAACACAAAAACAACAAAAACTATAGGATAAACATTAATGTACCTATAAAGATCACATTGAAGAGTACCAGAAGGTCCAGGACTAGCAACACCACCAGCAGTTTCAATCAAACTCCAACACTCACTCTTCTCCTCACCCATCCACAAGCATTTCTCCACCATTTCCAACACCTCTTCATCCTCCACACCCCCACCTTCCCTCTCCACCGCCAAATGCGGCGACACCGCCTCGTTCCAAGCACACAAAGTCCTACAAATCAGCCTCTTTTCCCCAAACCCCATCTCACCACCCACCTTCCTCTCTTCATAATCCCCATTAACCTCCTTAGCAGCAGCACCCGACACCTTAACAACATGATTCGACGCAACAAGAGAGAATTCAGCGCGACGACGAAGGAAGAGATCACAAACCCTATTGAAAACGAAGCGGGAATCAGAATCTGAGGGAAACCCAGTTTGAACAGGCTTAATGTAGTGGAATTGAGATGGGTTTTGGGATTCAAGGACAGAAGAAGCGATTCCTGCGGAAATTAGGGTTTTGCCGAGGTTGGTGTTGGCAGCCCAGATAGTGTAGATTGGGTGAGAGAGAGGGAGGGAGGAGATGAAGCGGCAATGGAGGAGAGAGAGTGGAGTTGAGGAGAGAGAATGTGAGGTTTTCAGGAGAATTGAGAGTGTTTTCATGGCGGAATGAGGAGAGAGAAAATGGAAGAATTGGGTGAAAGTGAAGAGTGAAACGGCTAGCTAAGAAAGATGGAATTTTTTGGTGGGAAAAGATTTGGTTAGTTGGTCCGTATTAAACTGCGTAATTGAATTGGTAGTTGAATGGGTAGTTGGATACTTGAATGGGTTGGGGCTTGGGGTCATGGGTGATCGGAAAGGTACACGGTTCTAAACTTCTAATGGTAAGGGCTTAAGGGGTGCTATGATCATATTTTTTAGATCGGAAAGGTACAGGGTTAGATCAAAAAGGTACCCGATTTTAATAGGGTACTTTGACCTTATCTTTCGACAGAAAAAGACAAGTTTTAGGACATTGTCTTCCTTATTCCTTGAATTATGTTTTGTGAAATTATGGTGTGACTCAATCGAGCTCTAAGTCCTTTTATCTCCCTAGATTGGGGCATTAAAGGTCTTAGCATTTTCTCTCTTGCCTTTGTTACCTTGCCTTGGATCCTTACTCGCTCTTGAGATAGGATGAAGTTAGTGTCCTTCCATTCAAAATAATAAGCTTACATTTTATTTTATTTTATTTTTTGTTCATTTTCCCTCTTCTACCTCAACTCTTTGCTGCCCCCACTCCGTCATTGAGTCTTTTTCACTACCTTCACCCACCAAGCAATAAATTCTTCAACCACACATTTTTTTTTTCATTCTCCATCTATCTTTTTCTTTGTTAATAGCCTCATACTAATCGAACATGTGATGAACAATAGGCCAATTCAATTTGGGATTGTAGCACGTTTTTCTCAAGCACTAATTTGCTGACATCCTATACCCAATCAAGCATACCATGATCCATCCACCAACTAAAAAAAGTGAGTCCCTTTCTACCTATTCGATGGGATTCCATGAAGACGATGATAACTTTAGTAACATATTGACATTATGCTTTTTTGTGAAAAGAAAATGGACTCATATAAGTTTAACACCAATATTCATAAGTAACTAGTAAATTAAAATTGAGAGTATATTCATACTTGTCGAAGTAGTAAATTGATCAACAACCCTATTTAACGAGAGGAAGGGTTTTGATATAGCTAGATATGTTGGGGTACTTTACATGCTCTTAAATGAATCAATTTTCTTTAAAAAAAAATGAACTAATAAATTTGGTACTCTTTATGACGCAATTTTAATAGAACAAGAGGAAATATAATTTTAGATATCCTGTCTTCCCAGTGGCGGAGCCACCCTTGGGCACGGTGGGTCACGTGACCCAGCAAAAAAATAAGTTTTTTTTTTTTTTTTATGACAAAAAGAAATTGAGTTTTAAATATTAAACATTACACTAAATAACCATAACTTCTTACTAGTCTAGTGGTTAAGGCTTCACAATTGTGTAAGGAGGTTATGAGTTCGATACCCATGACCTAGCACCCATAAAATCCTGGATGCGCCACTGTGTCTTCCTACCAAAATTGCTTGAAAGCCATCATGGGGCCTAATATCGATTGGCCTTTAGGCTTTTAGTCAACTGAAAACACCAAATACATTACCAATCCACCATTACAAATACACCCTTTTATATCCTAATTAAGAGTTTCATCACCAATTGACATGTCATACAAATTACGAAGTATTTGTTCTAGCAATATTCATGGGAAACTTTTGTTGAAAATGGAGGAATCAACAAGGCGTGTACTCTACCTAAGGTAGAGTGACTTATAATACTCCCTTTTTTTTAGAGTCTTCTATTAGGACTTTTGCATTTTGGCATTATTCACTTGACCCGTTTTGACCTATATATATAAGTAAAGGTATTATTGGTTAAAGTTTTGTATTGACATGTGTGTCAAGCTCCAATGGAGCATTTTAAACAAAAAAGGAGTATGTAACATGTAATTATAGTAACGTTGCACAAGAATTATATGCACGCAATAAAAGTTTATCAATAAGGTAGTGAAGTAGGATGTTTATTTTCCATTGAACCAATTCAAAACCCTTGGTATGAACCTCTTTTGGCGTATTATTAATAAAATTGAAAAATTATTTGAATACAATTGAGAGTGGACTCAAACTATCATCAAGAATGGTTCATAGTGCAACTTTGGTCTTCGGTGCTCTACTGCTCTAGCCCACCATACGACATAAGCTACATACCAGAAACTTGGAATGGATTCATGAGTGTGACTATCAATAATATTTACATGATTCACTACTTTAACACATAACTTCAATGACTATCAATAGAGTCATTATGTTGTTGAGCAATGATGAACAAAACATTATTAAAAATCTATTTCATAGCTAAAAGGCCAATAAGAACATGAGTACTTAACTACTTACACATTAAATTTGTACCTTTATTTTAACCTAAACCTCAAATCTATCTGCGTGATTTACAAACCAATGTTCATTGAATAATTAAAACTAAAAATATGGTTTTTGGAATTGATCAACGTTGTTATTCAAATTGACTTTAAATTTAAATTTGTTTTGTGACTCATCTTATAAAAACTTGTCATTTAGCTTGTTCATGTCCAAGTAGGGTGGCGGCTCTTAACCTTTGAAAAAATAGAATAAAGTCTACATCAAACGCTCTTATGAAAATTCGAACATTATGGCTTCATCAAAGATTCAAAAGTCTTTTTTACGTACCTTGAGATTATAAATTCAAAATCCAAAAAATATACTACCATTGTTTCATAATTGATTAAGTGGATGTCAACTTTCTTATAAAATCAAAGTTTTAGCTAGTTTTAGTGGCTAACAATCCTGACACCCCAAATTAAATACTCAGGATAAAATCTCATTTACATTATTTGTTCACGTTGATTTAGTCTTTCTACACAGTACCAATAGTAATAATAAATAATTACGTACTTCATAACTACTCAAAAACATTTGTCAAAGTTTAATTCTTTAGAAAATAACAATTTTATTAAAATTCATTACAGTTAATACTTTCACAATATACAAGATCAAAGTGACGATCCAACATCAATCACTTGTTTATCCAAGGCCTCCTACAATTTCCATAAATCATTACAAAGCTCACAAAGACCTATACCTAAATCTTACACTTTCTATAACCTCTAATTACAAGAAAATAATAAATAATAATTATAATAACTTAAATTATTAAAATTAATAATCAAGCATAATCTTGGTTGTACAACATAGTTGTACTATTCTCAGGCTGAAGAACAACACTTGAAGCATCCCACCATCCATTAATCCCGTCGAATTCGTGACCAGCCAACTTATCACCACCAAGAAGCTCATTTAGCTCGGCTTGAAAGCTTAAAACTCTTTGCATACCTGTTGAATATCCCTCAGTTTTCGAAACACTAGGATTAGGCATACCAACAAAACTACCAATACTAGTCTTGTTATTTTTGTTGTCGTTATTGTTATTAACAAGATTCGAGCTTCCTGATGATGCTGACCCATTTAAGCTAGAGTTTTCCAACTCTTCAACTTGCTCCTTACTAATCATACCGTTATTAACATTGTCATCATCGTCGTTGTTGTTGTTGTTGTTGTAATTGTTGGCTTGTAAGTGTACAAGACTTGGAGTTTGTTGTAAGAAATCAACGTTACTATAATTATTAGGGTATTGGATCATTTGAGGGTTTAGAGATTGGAGGTTATTTTGAATAAGTTTTTCTTGAATAAGAGGGTGTAATTTAGGCCATATTGCAGGGTTATTGAAGAGAGAAAGAGGGTTATTTTGAATCCCTCCTTGTTGGTTTTGAAGTTGCATATGAAGCTGAAGTCGCTCCAGGGCCGAGCTGCTTAACGAGGGCAGCTCGTCCCTAGAGCCATTTTGTTGTTGTTGTTGTTGCTTTCTCCTTCCAAGGAGCTTCTTCTTAAGCCTAGTGTTCCAATAATTTTTTATATCGTTGTCTGTTCGTCCTGGTAGCTGTGCTGCTATTATTGACCACCTAAACAAATAAAATTCGACATTATTCTTCACATACTAAAAATTTGGGAAAACAAGTTTTGTTTATGACAGTGAAAAAGTAAATGAGACAAACATTAAGGGACAGAGGGAGTATGTAGTATTACCTGCTGCCGATGCTAATGTAGAGACTGAGAATGATGTTGTCTTCCTCCTCGGTAAAACCACCATGTTTGATATTAGGCCTTAAGTAGTTCAACCACCTTAGTCTACAGCTTTTTCCACATCTCTTAAGCCCTATAATCAAACACAACAATTCAATACATAAATGACAAGAACCAAAGTCAAAAAACACCAACTTTTGAGATAATTTTTCCTAGCAAAAATGTATTATTGATTTATTGTTGTACTATTATTATTTCTTTTTTATTAAACTTATTAGTAGTAAATTAAATTAATTACACCGTAACAAAGATAATTAAGACGCGATTAAGTATAGATACATACCGATCTTCTGAGGAAGCGCGATCCAATTACCACCGGTGCCATACTTCTCAATGTAAGCCTTAAGCTTAACATCCTCTTCAGGAGACCATGGACCTTTCTTCACATTAGCTTTGTCACAACATGGAGCTCTTCCCATCTTATTCTTTCTTCAAAATTTTCGACTTTTTCGATCTTCTTCAATTCTTCTTCACTCTCTCTAACTCTCTCTCTCTCTCTCTCTTGAATTGTTGTTGTTGCTTGGTTTTTGGTGATGCTTGTTGTTGTTGTTGATGAAAAAATGGAGGAAGAGAAGACCTTGTTTTATAGGTTGAAAAATGTGACTAATTATTAGGAACATAAAAAGTCTTAAGCATATCTCACCTCCTTTATTTTTACTTTTTTTTTTCAATCTTCAAACATTGCATTAAAATAATCTATATAATTGTTTTTCTTCTAGGGTTTGTATGTATTACTTTATTAATTAATTAATTAAACTTTGAAATTTGGATCAGTTAACGTAATAATAGACTAAAATAAGATGACGTACAACCCCTCACTCCTTTAATTAATCATAAAATAAAGTAATAACAATAATTAAATTAAGGATTATTATAAGTTTCATTTGTTACATAGTAGTAATCATATAATATAAAAATGCATGGCTTTTTAAGCTTTTGAGTTGTTTATTAGTAGGTAGTAAGAGAAAAATGTAACCTATTAAGTTTGTCCTTAAGTAAGATTGAAAATGTTCCTAAATCTTTTTTGAAATCAATTAGTAACTGCCTTGTACTGTCTGCTGTATTCATGCTTGCATTCATTGGATGAATTTAATTAAGAGGATAGAAGGAATAATCCATATTCACAACAGCTCCAAAGTCTAATTAAACCATTTACAAGAATCCAACCAAGTGATTTAAAATTGTTTAATTGCGACTCGATTTTTGATATGCTAGCTTGTGTTTGTGGGAGCTGTATTGGTTATGCTTCTGTTCAATCTATTAAACATACACTGGCTTTGAACCATAGATAATGAGGCAGCGATAATGTATATTACGAGCCATATATGATATTCGATCTTTTATTTTTTCAATTGAGTTAGGGATTCATTCATGAAAAATTTGTATATATCACTATATACCATGAGAGAATTGAAAATTGACATGCATAAAATGTATGTGTAGAAAACACATCCATGTTTTTGTAATTTTTACTAAACGAAATTGAAAACTCGTTATTGTTATAATTAATGGATGCAATAGAAGAAATCAAAGATTAATAAAAACAACAAGAACATACAGATTTATATTACGTAATTCACTTACAACTAACTTAACGTGTTAGTTACGTCTATTTTTAATAAATTTATATGATGAACAATTTTTATTGTGCCGAAATTGATTTGATATGTTGAAGATTACATGGCCTAGGCCTTATTATTATTGACCAATGTGGCAAGCCTTAAATTGTAACCATATGCAATGTTAATACTATTAATTATAAAACTCTCTATAATCACCAACTTATTGGTCTTACATGTTGACTTTTAATTAAATTTTGTTACATCATATTGCTTTTAATCCTAGCCCGTACAATTATGTATTTATATGCATATCACTGTTTTACATTCACCTTTTTCCCCTTAATTTGCTTTGCAAAGTCAAAAGTAGTTTAAATTATATTGAATGAGATAGATGGATTACTGAATTTATCACGACATGGTACAAAGTTGAAAGATGGTATCTTGGACTAACTACCTTTCCTTTGAAAATTGTTAAAAGACTCTTAAATTGATAATATTGAAACTTATTTCTAATAATGGATTGGAAAGAGAATAAAAGAATTTACTCCTCGATCATTAACAGAGTTGACTCAAATATATACCTTTAATTTATACATAAGTACATAACAGAGTACGTCTTTATGTGTTTTGTAGAGCATCTTTTAATTACTATGACGACAATGGTAATATGAATTGAAATTAGTTACCGTAAGATACTTCCATTTTATGTACCATAATCATTATAAATTTTCATGGTTACATATTAGACCTATACATTAATAAGGGGTGAGACTTCCAAATTCTCAATCATTTCATCTCAATTCTATAAAATGTTAATCAAAAAGCTCTTTTTATTATGAATAATAATGCAGTACAAGTAGAAGATATATTGGCAAAATCATACAAAAAGTAATCTGATAAATCCAAAATTGAGGAACATAAGTACCGTTAGCTAAGCTAGAAAGACTATTAAACTATCTTCAAAAACTTTTTGAGCATAGGTAGGATATTCCATCAAAATATCTTAGTTAAAAAAAAAAGGAAAAAAAAAAAAAAAAAGAATCCCTTATTATAATTATATGCACAATTGTGCACTGCATTTCTCAGCTCCCTCGAAAAAATTTTGAAAATTAAAATGTGCACTGCGTCACTTCTTCTTAAACAATACTAGCTTCATCATTTCTCTTTATCTATCTACATACTCCATCTTAGTATGAAATTTATGTTCATTACTTCTTAACAATATGTTCTTTTCATTATAACTATATGTTCATCACTTTTCTATATTATGTTCTTTCTTGCAAAACAGATGTACGATACAAGAGTACCGGCGCCTGCAGGGACCAACAATTGATACTTGAGTACTATTTTACATTGACCGAGAAACTTTATCTTACAATTTTATAAAGGTATGAAAATTTATGGTTGGATTTTTTAATTAGTTACTACGTTACTTACATCATTTGATGGTATTTCATTTTGATAACACAAAATCTTATATGTGCTGGCCACACGGTGTGGACTTTTATTACGAGGGTTACTTTGTTAATTAGTGTTATATATACGGGTTACTCGTTCAGTTTTACAGGGGTTACTTTATTAGTGTTATAGGGGTTACTTGGACAATATTATATTATAAGGGTTACCAGTTTAGTGTTATAGGGGTTACTTTGTTCTTTAATAAGTGGTCACATGGTGTGGTCAGTCGCACACAAAATACACTATTTTGATTATCACTTTATATATATCTACAAATACGAGAGGTTGATACCCTGTACTCCTGTAGTGACAAATGTCATTTATTCCACTAGGGGTTTAGATTATACGAAGTACAACAAGATCGATCCTTAGTTCGATCATTGTTCTAATACAATGTTACTTTTCCTTTTTTCATGAAAAAATTTAATTTATTAATTCCAATTTTAGTCAATTTACTTTGAATAATCTCAATTTTCTTTAATTCTAAATAATCCCAATTATTACCTGCGTTTTCTTTCTTCGGTCCCGAAAACTTGCAAAAATAGACTTTGATCAAGTGCACATTGATAAACTTGCCAAATGAATAACAAGTAAAAATAATAAGAAGTAATTTACCCTCCAATCATTTACCCATTAAGCCTTATTCTCTTCATCTTATTCAAAAAATATTTACTTAGTGAAAAAAATATTGAAGTTCAATAAAATTAATTTTAGTTTGCATTATTAAGTTCAACAAAAATAAGTTCAGTCTAATAAAATTTTAATAAGTTGAAATTTTTCTATAATACAATAGTAAAAGGTTGTATTTTTAGGTAGGGTAACATGTTTATCTGGGGAAGGAATGAAGAGATAAATTTTGTGAAATTCCCTTGATAAAAAAACAACCATACCCTACAATAATGTTCTTTTCTTTTGAGCTAGTGATGAAATTTAGCTTATGTTGTTCTTCATTTTCTTACAAGTGTCATTATTGTCCAATTATTTTAATTAGCCCCAATAATATGGCCAAATTAAAGGGAGAAGATATGAAAAACTAAATAAATATATAGAATGCCAAGTTGTATAATCCTACTTTATTAAAAAAATAAATTTCCAAAAAAAGCTAGTGAATATTTAAATTCTAGCAGAAAATAACAAAGGAAAACCCCCAAAATTTTCAAACTTATTTGCACCACTCATTGACCTTGGTTTAAATTAATTTAATACACTAATTTGGACTAATGTTTCTTGGCTAATTAATTATTACTACTATATTAATTACTTAAGGTCAAGAACATATCCCTACATGAAAATATACAAAATAGAAGCTAACAAATTTTAAAAAGCACTCACTCCCACAAATTAACATTTTATTATGTTTGGGTTTTGTTTTATTAATCTTCAAATTGACTCGGATCTTTAGGAAGAATTAAACATGCTTCTGTTTGTCTTTTTTCTAATTCCTAGAATCTGTGTTATTGAGGCTTCTAATTACATCATCATCAAAGACCAAACTTATTAGGTTCTTCTTTATTTTTATTAAATTAATTTAGGAGGCAGCTGGTAGAGGTTGTCTTGATAACAAGATAAGCTTGAAATTATAGTATTAATTTGAATAGTTTTATTAGTATAGTTCAATGTATATTATGTTGAAAATATAGCCTAGGAGCTAGGCTTGGGATGCAATATACATTTAAGGGAGTTTTGGGATTATGAACAATAGCTAGGGTGATGAATTATCCTCGGTAATCTTAGCTCGGGAGTGTTTCTTAGACAGTGAAGTCGAAACACACGTATTTTCAAGAGAGAAAAAGTAAAGAAAACGGGTCTATAATTTGTACTCATGGTGCATGCCTACTGTTCAAACTTCAAAGGACTTCATACATTATGTATTGTTACAAGCTTATGACAAAATTACGTTGTATGTTCTAGTGGAATAAGAGATGGTTCGAAATGTCATGACGTACTATGCTTGTGTATTATGACTTCTGACGAGGGTATGTCGATTAGTCTTTTATCCAAAATGAACTAAGTCATGTACATCTCCCTCCAATTATATTGGAGACTGGGTTAATATTATTCAAAACCAGCAAAATAAGAGTACACATACATTATATTATAGATCAGATGAACTCTACTATAAAGTAGATCGACATGATATCTTACTTGTACTCATAATGAACTCTACAAAGTAGACATGATATCTGCATTGTTCATCAACAATGTAAATATACGAAGTATATGATAGTACATTAACGAAATTACAACAATGCATATACATGCATGATACATAGAATAATCCATCGTGTTGCAAAGAGAATGCTCAATGCTATGTGTGACTCACAAAATTAGAAATTTCAAAGAACATTGTTGATCTGAACAAGGCTTATACACCGTACCAATGATTGGTTTTATCTTATGCTAACATATTTACTGAATACATACATTACATGATTTGCATCCGCGTTTCATTAAGCTTATTAGTTATTACATTTCTTTTTTTACATTGTCGTCCATGTACATGTTCGACAATCAAACTAGTATATGATATACGAATTTTGGTATATTGCATGAGTATGAAACAGAGGTAGCATGTTATGTGGAATAATAGAGTTGTAGAGGTGATAGAACCTTTTATAAACGATTTGAGATATCAAAAATTTTGACCCTTATCATGCTGATTTCATGTTAAAGTTTAAATAAATCACAACTTACACATCAATTTGTATATCATATATTAGTTTAATCTTATCATTTGACCTTAGCTTACTACTGAAAGAGCATTTCTCAAAAGAGTTCAACATTTAATTTGTTGACATACAAAAATTAACTTAAAATCCCATTTATCCGTTGGTGATAAGCTATTATATACCAAAGCTAGTGATGATCACAATATTAATTAAATTTAATAGCATTGACTTAATTTGTTATAGTGATAAGATCATATTAATTAAGTCAAAAAGCTCTATCTTTCATCACGGAAGTTGACATAGATGCTGTATATAAGCTGAATAAAAACACCAAGTACAGTCCATATTTTCTCAAGCACTCATTTATGATGACCTAATCTCTTTATAAATATCTTGGCTCCTTAATAATATACATCACAGCTAGCTTCTAGATATCTTGAGTAGCCCTTTAAGTGTATATTTGTGTACTTCTTTATAAGTAATTGGATAATTATTCCTTAGTTCAACTTAATACCATTTGCGCATGTTGTTATTATCTAAGTGAAAAAGATAGAGATAAAAAGTGGTAGTGAATGTGGGATCCAACTAAAAAAACTTTGAATTCCTTTAAAAGTAAATGGCTGAATAGCTCATGTATAGGGATCGATGACTATGGTACAGACATCACATTCCTTTGAAAGTGAATTCTATTTGGATATAATTAGGGTGCATTCTATTCACTTGATTTTTACTTATTTGAACTTACTGCACTTAAAATTATCTAAATTTATTTCTTAAAACTAAGTTAAAATAAGATAATTAAATAAAATAACCTTTGGTTATCGATCTATAACAATATAACATGTTGCATGCCAATTAAGGTATGCACATACATTAAGCGTTTCGTGATTACCTATCATCTTTTTTTTTTTTTTTTTTGATTCGAGAGAAATTATTTCATAGCAAATCAAATTTCGCCAAGAGAATTTGGAAGAGCTAATAGGTTTATGAACATACTCAAAAGAGTCAAAATTGAAACTACATACTAGTTTCAAGACAATCTTGTTTACCTCCCTAGGATTCCCTCTCATTCCACAACAAACTCCTCTAGAACTATACAAGACACAATACCTTAAGAAACAAGCCACACAATTTGACTTAGATTTGATAAAATAAATAAGGTCCAAGTATTAGGTTAATCAACATCAAATTTATAAATCAAAAGGTACCACGGATTATTATAGACGATGACTTTTTTTTATCCAAATATAGTTTTTTTCTTGGCCATGATAATGACCTACAATACAATCCCTATTAAAACAAGGATTCTAATTAAAAGAATCATGATCATGCAATTTAAACATTTCAAAAATCAACGTAGAAAATTGGAATCATGCAATTCAGCAAAAAGTCAACCCGAGTTTAAACAAGAAATCAAGAATATATATAAGTTAATTAGTCAGATTACAAAATCAAAGTATTCACCTGCAACAGGGAATAATATATATGGGACCATTATTTTGATTGATTTATATTCACCCTAACAGCTCCATATAGTTAAGCTTGCACCGGCCAATATGGCGTTTTCCTCTAATTATTTTGCAATAGTAATACTATACATGTATATCATACTTCTGCCGTTTATTTGTTTTACTTAAATTACGTGTTCATGTGGTGTGTTGTTAAAGAGGAAGTAGAAGATCAAAGTATATATATATCAACGTTAATTAAGTAGAAGTATGTATCAATGTAATTTATGTAATCGACGATTCATGCGTGTATGATATAGGAGCTATATGACAAAAAACATTAAAATAGCAACTTAACAAGTAGATTTTGAGAAAAAATTGAACACTATTCTACCCCAAAATCAGGTAGAGCAAACAAAATAACATCATGACTAAAAAGAAAAAATAAAATTGTGAGCTAAATAGCTAATTAATGTTGATGATACACATTGATGATTCAGTTCCCTTTGAGAAGAGGAAGAAGATAATATCGCCATCCAAACATTATTCAGATGAGGAAGGGGTATTATGTTGTAAATTTAATTAATAATGAACTCATAATGATGATGGTTAAGGACATAATAAGGTTGTAGCCTGATGGGTGAAGAGGAGTTTGGTGGTTAGATAAGAGTGATTTTTCCTTGGGTACGTGGTGGTACGTACAATGATACAGAGGGAAATTGAGTAAGCATATAGGTACGAAAAGTGGATGATGAGATTCAAGTAACAAAAACAACATGCAAGAAAATCAAGGTAATTAATTACCTTTTCCTTTCTTGGGGTGGTGGGATCAAATATGATATAGAGGAAACCAAATTCTTTAACTTTAGGTATAAAGCCACTAGATTTTGGGGGTCGGGGGAGGAGTTTCTAGGGTTTTGCGGGGGTGGGGAAAGGGTTTTGGGGGAGGGAAGGGCTTTTCCCGATGGTTCAAGGGGAAGAGGCTGGAGAGGCGGCGAGGGGAATAATGCAAAAGTCAAATTATAAAAATTAATATCTCTAATAATTATAGACATTGTAAAATTATAAAAATTAGATATTTTATTAATAAAACATACATTAAAATGATTCAAACAAAATTACACATGAAACATGACTATGTTTCATCGTAGTATTAATCACAAAATTAGTCAATTATTGTTTGTGAATAGTGCAAAAGTCAAAATGATTTCAAGTAAAAAACCGAGGAAGTAAGAAGTACTCTATAGTATCCACTTAGGATATGGGTTGAAGACTTGAAGCCCATACCCGGATTATAAAAAATACTTCCGTAGGGTTTATTTTTATCATCTTGCTCGTTGCTCATTCTCCTGTAACACAAGTTACGAAAGCGCAAAAATGGTAAAGGGACGTCAAGGTGAGCGTGTAAGGCTGTATGTCAGAGGATCAATCCTAGGCTACAAAAGGTGAACTTTCTCACTCTTCAATTAATTCTAATTACTGGGTATTGCTTATAATCATCTTTTAAATTGTCAATTACTACAAGATGTTGAATTTCTGTATCTTCAGTTGATTCTAATTCTTTGTAAAATACTGCAAGATGTGTAATTTATGTATCTTCAATTGATTCTAATTACTGGGTATTGATTAAAATCATTTTTTTACTTTGTAACTGAAATACTACAAGATGTATAATGTCTGTATTTTCAATTGATTCTAATTAGTGGGTATTGCTTAAAATCATCTTTTACATTGTTAAATTCTAAAAGCTGCATAATTTCTGTGTCTTCAATTGATTCTAATTACTGGGCATTTCTTAAAATAATCATTGAATTTGTAAAATAATAGGTCGAAATCAAACCAGTACCCAAACACATCCTTAGTGCAGATCGAAGGAGTAAATACACAAGAAGAAGTATCATGGTATTTGGGAAAGAGGATTGCTTACATTTACAAAGCTCAAATTAAGAAGAATGGGTCCCACTATCGTTGCATTTGGGGTAAAGTTTGCAGACCTCATGGTAATACTGGTGTTGTTCGTGCTAAGTTCACTTCCAACCTTCCGCCTAAATCTATGGTATATCTCTTTTTCATTTTATTCAATTTGTTCTATTATTTTGGGTTGAATTATTGATTTTATTTTTTGAATTTTTTGATATTATTGCAGGGAGATAAGGTTAGAGTTATGATGTATCCCAGCAACATTTAATAAGGTACTGTAATTGCTAGGCATTTGTGATGTTTATTATATTGATCAGAATTTAATTAATCTTGTTGGATGATAAAAAATGTAGTTGTATTGTAGTAAAATGTTATGAAATCAAATTTACAATTGTTACTGATGTTTGGATTGTTGTGCTAAACTCCAAATTTCCTCCAATTTATAGGATTTTGGATATCAGATTTCGATCTCTCTTTCCCTCCTTTTGTTCTAGGTTAATTAAGTTTCAGTTGCTCAATTATGAGTTGTTCATAAATCAATTCTATAATCTTTGATGTCCAATTTCCTCTTGAATATTGCCTTCATTTCAGCTAACAAGCCCCAGATTATCTTGTTGATAAATAAAAGACGTTTCACACAACTTATTCACTTTTCTCGGTGCTGCAATATATTACTCCTATATGATTTACCAATTTATGTTTGTTGACATTAAGGCAAGTAAATTAGACGATAATATGATCTTTGGTGTGATTACAGCATCTAGGCTTGCTGTGTTACTTTGAGCTAGTGATTTCTAGACTAAATTCAGGTACTAACTGTATTCTAAATGTCCTCTTGCAGATCGAAGTTGCATATGCAAGATGGTGAAGTGAGGATTTATTTTACTAGAGCTGTTCAGTGTTCACTGGTGTTTCAAGCTGAGCCATTTTCGATATTATCTAGTTTGTAATAAAATAATTCTGTGTGTTGAGTAAAAAAATTTGTGTTAGGTTCTGAAACCTGAAGTTTTGTAACTAATTTTTCACTCAGTATACAAATACTACTGGTTTTGTTCAATGTTGAAGAATTATTGCTCCAAGTTAATGATGGTTGTTAATTTGTTGTTCTTAAATGCCTGATTGTTTATCTAGTGGAGGATTCAAGGAAAATTTGTGTATCACTTAGTTACCCTCTAAATTGTGTTATTGTAGTTGTGTAACTGCGGATCATCTAAATCTCAATGAATACCGGTGCAATGCTTCAGCAGGTGTCCATGATGTACATTTAGTTCTTATTGCTACTGAAGTCCCAATGCGATCTCACTGAACATAAAGTACTGCATTAATCTGATCCCTAATTGAAAAACCCAAGTCTATCGAGCACCTTAAACTCATTAGCCATTGACTCTTTGTACAATCTCATACTTTATCTACTCCCTATTTCTCATTAAGTTCATCATTTTGTTTTTTGCACTAGGTTTTGTTAAAGTCTTCCTGATTAAAGGCAATAATTTTTATTTCTAGTGCAATTTCACAAAAATTACCATATGAGAAATTTTCCCCTTTTTTACAGTATTAAATTTTTTTGAAGCGTTGATTGTTTTTTGGATATGGGTGTTGCTTCGGTTTTCATGGAGCTGAGATAATTTCTCTGCAATTGTGTGTGTTAATTATTTATATTATGGTTCTAGGAATTTATGGGTAATAATCTTTTTTTTTTTTTTTGGTAGGATTTTTATGGGGTAGATTATGGTATTTAGTTTACTGCATCAAGTGTTAGGAAATTTGAGCTAGCTAACAATGGAAACCAAGACATGTCCATAAAAGTTGGCAATAGAAATTCGAAATTTTTTAGATTAGTCTAAACATTCTCACTCTTTCCACCATATTCAACCTCATATCCAGCTCCACTGTCGGCTGGTGGAGCGCATTGGAGGACAGGAGGAAACTGAAGGAAGTTACCAAGATGGCAGATATAGGGGTGTATTTGGGTTTGAAGAGAGGAGTAGAAAATGAAGATGAACGACAAAAATGGTGGATTTGGTGAAGTCTAGGAGACTAGGAACAATGGAATAAGCAATCAAAAAGATTATTATTACTCCATATATATTTTTCCTAAAGAATTTACTTGAAATTTTTACTCTGCATAAAACCTAGAAAGAAAGAAAGAGGAAAAACATACAAAAGGTAATTATCAGAAGTTCAAAACTGCCAAGGCGTCAATTGAAATCTCACCAGTTTTCACAAAAATTATACCACAATTTTCTATTCAACATTTCAACCCAGCTCTCCTCTCAGACATCTACCATAATGCTCGACGAGAATATGATGTCAATACATCAGTAGAATGAACTACAAAGAGCTGTTGAAGCAAAAATCATATGTACTTCTTTACAACAGCATACTTGATTTAATGTTTACACATAATTTATTCCTAATCTACAATATAAACCAAAAAAACTTGACCACTTTAGCGATCACAACCTAGCAAGTTATGGTACTATTTGTTCCTTTATATATGGATCATGCTATATCATATATTGGCTTATATATACAACGGAATCCACTACTTCAGCTTAGAAATCAAAGAGCCCTTCTCTGATATCCACTACTACGAACTGACATCCAGTGTTGTAAGCATGACATTCTGCACAAGGGGAATACAATTCGACAATCAAACCCCAAAGCATAATTAAAGGTTCTTTAGTGTGTTCAGACGGAAGGATAATAAAGGGCAGGGAGGAGAGGAAGAATGCAGGATCCATTCTCTCGTGTTAAGAAAAGGATATAGAAGGGGTAGGAATAATATCACAGGAATACACTTTCCTTCCTTTTCAATACATAGTAAAACAAATCGTCTCAAGGTTTGGAAGGAAAATGCCAGCCCGTAGTATTCTCTCTCCTCCCTTCCACTCCCCATCAATATCCTGTCTTCCCCTCCACATTTTTCTCATGACACACATAGTTAGTCTAGCTCAGAATAATAGAATAACGGTATAGCCTATAAAGTCTTGCACACAGGAACACTTACATTCGGTTTTGGGATGGCACTCCCAACTTTCTGATCTTTCTGAATGTCAGCTAGAGTGTGCATAGTGACACAGAATTATATATGATGAAATGCTAAAATTGTTATACTTCTCCATAGTTGTGTCTGAAGCAGAAAGCAGCATAATAATTAGCTTTCCAAAACTTGAGAGATCAGTGTCAAGCTAATAGACATCAAACCTGCAGAAGTTCATGAGCTGCCTTATGCCCTCATTTGACATTCATTGCTGCAGCCATACTCCTTAGCTTTTGGGAAATCTCTGTAAATGATGGCCTATTGACCGGGTCAGGTGCCCAACAGCTTTCCATCAAAGACTTCCATTCAGGATCACACCAAGTTGGAATTTGGGGACGCAATGTATTGTTCACAATACCACCTGCAAGCAACATGCGGGGTTTGTCAAATTGCTACAGCTACAGTTCTCTATTGTTGTTCAGACACTCGTACATTCCCAATCAAATCAAACCAAAGTCTAAGTGCATATACTTTAAAAACCTTAAGTAATAAAACAAAAAATTATGAGCCCTCTATCTTCAGACATCAGTCCTCCAAGTAAAACAGTGGCAACATATCAAGATGCCTCAAGGACTCAAGGTATACAGAGCTCCCTGAGCCTGGTGATCAAGATGCCTAATGGTGACGAAAGGAATGCCAAGGGATTTTGAAAATATAATAAAGGTTGATACTGCGTTTAAATAACATATTTAGAAAAAAAAAAAGTGTGGGAGAGAAGAAAAAGTAAGGACAGGGAGCTGGCAGCCATTTCTTTCCAGGTCTAGAAGGATTTGATGAATTATTATATCAATAAAAGAAGGATACGTAAAACCTCCCAAATTCTTTTCCATTAGAACAAGGGAAAATGGATCCCTCACTCTCCCTGCCTTTCCTCCTGAACCCCAACTCTTCTCCACTCTCAAAACACCTAACTTCTTTTCCATCACTCTTAATTCTTTTGTACAAAAGAAAAATCCTCTCAGCCTTTAGTTAAAAATATATACTTCGTATATATATATATATATATATATATATATATATATATATATATATATATATATATATATATATATATATATATATATATTAAAGAATACATATACATGTGATGAGTTTGTGTGCTTTGTTGTTGGACTATTGGCAACTATAAAATCTGATAGAAAGGAAATATACAGAGAGAAGACTATGGTCACTGTATAACTGTAATAGAATGATCTAAGGAGGTGTAATGGGTATTCTAGTAGTAACATTAGTTTACAAGGTTAAAAGTCCATAGTATAGATAGAGAGGGAGTAGAAAGAAAATAGTGGGCGGATATTAGTATTGGAAAACCTAGAGAGTTATGGCCTCAAGCCTTTATTTGAGAGTGATAGGCTGATAGCCTACAATAATCTTATCCTTTGTAAACCTTGCTATTTTCAATCAATATTCAAGCTTTAATATCTAATTGTTGCATTATTGAAATCCAAAATATAGACCAAAAAATTAGTTCATTACAATAACTTACCTCCCGTATTATAGATGAGCTACAGATCAAAAAATTACCCAAGCTTAAAAAAAAAGTAACTATATACACTTTAAGTAAGGGAGTTAACAGGTTCTTCAAGTGGATGCTGAACAAACTTGGTTCATGACAGAATTATACGGGACTACAAGAGCACTCTTATGCCAAAGTAGGGTCATCCTTTCACTAGAGATCAGGAAACACAAAACTGCTAGGGAAAAAGCTATGGTAATCTCATATGTTGGTATAGCTATTCTGCGTACTTCAATAAACCCATACAAAAACAATTCTCGGCTAGTAAAGGCAAGAATTTTGCCTTTCAAAGAAGGAAAATAATGAATAGAGTTATACAGAATAAGAATATCTCTCGTAATCCTACAGTCTGAAAAAGGAACCCTGATCCTATCAACCAAGCAGCAGAAGAAAGCCTCCTTTTCATCTAAGTGAAAATGACAAAAAATCAGTAAATGAATTTGAATAAACCATAATAAAATTTTGAGTTTTATCATTCTAAAGAATTATTTAATCAGTTTTTTTGCGAGGTAAGAGGTAACCATTGGCATTGACCATAATGGACTTGTCTTATATGTGTTCTACATATTCCAAACTCAGAGTACAATCATCATTATAATTCTGCACGAATTAATGATATTACCACCTTAAAATCATCATTCTTCTTGTCACTTAAACTTACATCAGAATACAAATAAGCACTCACAGGCGTCACAGCACCATAGATACGAGTTTCAAATTTATATCAAAAGGAAGCGGACTGAAAAATTAACAATCGTCGTAGTAAAGCACTTAGAGCGTCTACAAGATTCACGTACCAATTATTGAGGCACAATGCATATCTGAATAAGGTTCCTCTCCAGTGAGCAACTCCCACATTACGATCCCAAATGAGTACACATCAATCTACATCACATAAGTGTAAGGTTAATATCAAGGAGAGGAATAAACAGGGAATAATTCCAACACTCACCTTTTCAGTCACCATGTTACTCTTTCCACTGAGAAGCTCTGGGGCCATCCAGGGTAAAGTTCCACGAACACCACCTGACACCAATGTATGTTGCTTCACCTTTGACAAGCCCAGATCACCAATCTAGGACACGAAAAATAAGGTCAAATGCTACTCTACTCATCTTTGATATAATGCACACTTGGTGCAATACAATCTTTGTTATTTCCTGATTACTAAAAATGACAAACTAATGTATTAGCACCAAAAAAGCCAAAGTAGTTCACTGCCTTTAACGAGTTTCACCCAGTAATGGCTAATTATTTGATATTAGTTTGTTTTATATAAAGAAAATTCTTAAGAAGAATTGATGATAGAAAATTGCAGAAGGGAGGAAGAACCAGGGGCCTTATCTGTAAACTAATACACCAATAAAAACATGTAAAGCAAGTAAAAACTTTGATTTAAACAACATTTTGGATAAACCCCAGAAACATGAACTTTGAGAGGCAGGGAAAGCCAATAAATTAAAAGTACAATGTAACAAACATATCATTAAAAAAATATATACGTAGTATATTTATTTTTTAAATAAAAAAAAACGGCACAGAAAAATTACAATGTTCTTCAGCATCTCTTGTTAAAATGTGTTCAGATGCAGGCTGCTAAGCCGGGGCAAAGGCCCAGCTTCAATTCACAGCCATCTTTTAATACAATCCGGTCCCCATAAATCGTATATTACTATATACTGTATATCCCCTAAATTCCTGGGTTTGAAGGTAGGTCCTATAAAATTCAGCTATGAACACATCACCATAAATACAAGGTGCAATGATTATACAAATTAAAGAGCTTCCACATCAACTAGCGGATCACAGCAAATAGTTAATATATTTTCATTTTTCTCTTACTAGCAAATCACATCAACTAGTTAATGTAAAGTCACCACATCAGATCATGTACGAACTCAGGTAGGCATGAAATAGAGATGAAGGGAATCAAATGTCATGATAAAAAATTCACAATTAAATGCTTGAGGCATCACAGCAATATAAAATTAAAAAAACTATAGAGACACGGCCAGACCACACATAGCAGGCAAATAAGAAAATCAAAGTATAACTCTCTCTGGAAACCTCATTAGATGAGCATTAATCATCAAGATACACAAGAAGCACATACCTTACACACTGGTCGATGAGGATCCCTCATGTTGACCAGAAGATTTTCACATTTCAAATCAAAATGCACTATGTTCTTCCCATGCAAATATTCCATTCCAAAAGCAGCATCCATAGCTATGATTAACCTTTTACGGCGATCAATTGTTCTGTATAGAAAAGGAAATTTTACTTAATAATTACTGAAAAATAATAAAAAATAAAAATTCAATATTTCTCCTTCCTTATCCAAAGAGTGCGAAGATTGTAAAAGTGCAATCTACACACTTCACAACAACCAGCTCAATAAATTCACTATTGTACATCAGTAGTCATTAGTTGCCAATACCTGTCCTTCTTTTGCAAGTACTGTTTCAATGATCCATTAATCATGAATTCAGTGACAGTTGCTAATGTCCCATCAGGGCCATCACGTACTATACCATAAAAGGAAACTACATTCGGATGATGCAACGAACTCAATAGGAAAGCCTCCTTCCAAAAGTCCGCGATCTATATTAAAATCATTAATTAAGTCATCAGTTTCTTAGATAGCTCAATTTTATATAAAGTGCAAATATACTTATAGTCATAATGTGCAGGCCAGCTATAAGCAAACTAAATAGTCAAACATGCTCACACATATAAAATAAAATAACTAAACAAAATAAAAATAACTAAATAAAAAGGAAGAGGGGTTTTATTTAAGAGGCCAAAATACATTATCTTCTAGCGTTTGACCATTGATTTGTTACTCCATTTAGGGGAAAAAAAAATGTACACATGGACATATGGTAACAAATTGTCGATAAAATGTGTTTTAAGAAAATACTCACACAAATGCAGTTATATAATCTTTTACATAATACTTCCTTCGTTTCACTAAATTTGCAACCCTTCCTTTTTTGACAACTTTCCACGCCTAATTTATTCATAGTTGGCACACTATTTTATTTTCTCCCATCCTCTTTATCTTCCTTAAATATTCTTTTTACTTTTAATTTTTTTGCACTTTCTCTCCTCTTACATTAAATAATGTGTCCAATTCAAGTGACGCAATTTTAGAGAAACAGATGAAGTATAATCAATCAAAGAAACAATTCCAAAGTATGACTTGCAACAATCCATGTAAGTTAATTTTTGGGGGATGAAGGAATAATTAATTGCCTTTACGTGATTGTACAAAAGAAATTTTTGTTAAAACATTCACATAAGGTATAGCCGAAGGCAGTGAGGCAGGGGACGAATATTAAATCCCCGAGAATCACTCAATATGAAAACCAATCACCCAACATCTAGTAGGGTTTAATAAAAATTTGTATATTTTTTTCCCTGTTTTTTTTTTTTTTTTTTTTTTTTTTTTTTTTTTTTTGGGAAGTGCCCATTAAAAATAAAAAAGACTAAGATGGTAATAGTAACCAAAGTTAGAATGAATAAAAGAGTGCCAAAGTAAGAGCAATTTTTATTTCTTTCAAAAACAAGGAAATGGAAATTTAGAGAGCTGTTAAGATAAAATTTAAAGACAAGTACTAAGGGTAGTAATAAAGAAAATCACAATAGTTACACTAATATGGTGTTTCACATTACCTTTTGCAGATTTCAAGCAATATATTAGGCACATCCTCCGCATAATATTAAAGAAAGCTATTACTCACTTTTCAATGTTTAATCCTTGTTGCTAAGTTTATAGCTAAAATTTTATTTATTATACCTAAAAAAAGAAAGCTATACATTCTCAGTAAATCAAGCACACCCATAGTCTAGATTAATGTTTCAGATTCACTGATCTGATTCATTCATTACTGTTTCTGTCCAAATGGGCATCACAATATAAAAGGGCCATGGAGAGCAAAATTTATCACCACGTCATGTAAAATAAAATAATTCAGATTTGTAAATTCTGAAATGAAAATAACATACAAGACGTTCTCTTTCAGAAGGTCTTCCAGCAAAGCAACTAGCTTTGATTCTTTTTATAGCTACATCAGAACCCTTCCACTTCCCATGGAAAACAGCACCATACGTACCAGAACCAAGCATACGAATCTCTTCAAGATCATCATTGAATATTATCTGAATCAACAAAAGTGAGGAGTTATATGCTAGTCGTGAATTGAACTTCACAATCAGTAATTACAGAAACAAAAGCAAAAAAAAACGCATTCCATAAAATGTCTTTCGAATCTAATGATTGCAAATAAGTAATAGCATGTTTAAAAGAAAAAAAATGTAAGAATGAAAACAACCAAAGTCCTGAACTCAACCAAGACATTCAATAATAACGTCTTTCACCCTAAACAAATGACACAGGCGAAAGCACATTGCCTGGACGGTCTCTTACTCTGCTGGCAGGACTGATGCTTGAAGGTCTCTATTGCTATTTTTCTCAATATGAAAGAGAATTTGTAAAAACAGAAGTAAAAGACATGGGGCTAAAAAGAAAGCACCTGAAGTCCTTTAGCAAGAGCTTCATCTTCAGCCTTTGTGTGCTCAATCTTAGATGTATCAATGTTATCGTCAGAGTCACGCTCAGAATTACCTTCAACATCCTATTAAACAGCTCGTAAGTTCATCATAGAAGCGATTGAATTAAGAAAACTTCCACATAGATGGGATTAAAACAAAATCAAGTCAGTCAAACACTGACCGGTGATCCTGTTTCATCAATGTTAGCAACTCTTGCAGGATTGCCATCTTCCTGAGCTCTGGCTTTCACCCTTTCAACACTTTCCAGTTTAGCTTTCTTGGCAGAAGCTACCAATTCAGGCAAGAAACTCAAGTCTGCCTGTGGGCAAGTATTGGTTTCTCCCAGTTCAATACCATACTTAATATCTTCACCACAGTTATTTAGCTTCATAGTATTAAGTGAAGCCACATTGCAATTATTCTCTGCATTATTATTTTCTTGAGTACAGATGAAACCATTTATATCTGGGCGCTCAGCTTTTCTCAAGTGAGTAGTTCCATTGGATTCATGATGAATGTTTCTTTCATCTAACCTGACCACAGCATTACTAGCATCTATTCTTTGTACAGGAGTATGATCTCTAGCTCCAGAAGAAAGCATATTATCATTCATTATAGTTGAAGGTCTCAGAGATTCAATGGGAGGAATATTACCGATATTAGGTGTGTTTCTTAAAGGATCTTGAGGATATGTTGGGTGAATTTCCTGCAAAGGAGCACCAGCACTCAATTTTGAAAAATGGCCATAAGGACTTTCTGGTGTAGCGGATCCTTCAACTCCTAACCTACTCCGGGAAGATTCACCCCAAGGACTTTGATCGACTCCAACAAAGAATCTGGGACTGGCATCAACATTGGCCCTGGGAACTGATGGGCTAGGCATACCGTTTCTCAGCTGAAGATTAGAAGGATCGTACACTGGAGGCACATGCATCGGGGTTGAGACATTCCTCCACATAGCCTGTGCAGACGGATGGCCATGTAATACTTGGTGAGGAATATCTGTGCCATAAGAGTATGGCAAGTTTGTAGCATGGACACCTCGTTCCTCTAAAGGAACGTGAGCTTGTGAACCAGCAGCAACAGCTTGGCCGTGGAAAACCTCACCTCCCAATTCAGCACCAGGTCGGGTGTAGCAAGAATCTTCAAGAGGGGCATAAGGTGGTGACACAAGTTGCCCCTCAGGTAATTTGTTCGGTCTCATAGTGATGTTTGCACCAGAACCATCTAAGTTATAATGTTCACCCATCCTTCCAACTCCAGCTATACTATGCTGCAACTTTGGATCCGTGTTCAACATAACAGGTTCCCTCTTTGGAAAGCATTCAACACACTGATTTGCAACATGAGGGTATCCATTTGCAACAGCCGACTGTTCCACATGACCCTGACCTTCAGGCCTCCAGTGATAGTCAGAAGCAGCTGGATTCCTTTGAAAAGTCATTTTGCAATTCTCACAGACGCTTGGTCTGTCCAGAACACTATGCTCATTAAGTATATTGCCAGGGAACCCACCTCTATCAACAGGCATACCTCCAGGGGGCATCCAGGGGGCATTGTCAGAGTATTGCTGTTGAGGATCAAATGGGATTTGACCATTTCCTTGTTGAAGAGAAGATTCGTCTGGCATCCTATCCCCACATTTATCAGGCACTTCTTGAAATGGCATACGATAACGAGCAGATGACGGTGAAGATGGATACTCAGTATAAGTGCGTGTATCATGAGGTCCCCCACATCTTGGGGAATAGAAAGCCGGACTCCACGGAGTTTGAGTTTCCTCATTATACCGTTGTGCAGCATGACCCAAATGTTGCCCTGAACCCATACTAGGAATAGCAAGCTTCCTTAAATTATACTGTGGCATACCCATCTCAAAATTCCTCTGATTATGCACACTCCCCTCGAGATTCATCGAACTAAACATCTGATCAGCAATATGCACCTCATCAACAGGAGTCATTACCGGGGAATCATTAAACTGTTGTAGTCTCCTACACTCAGGGGACTCACACAGGCTATTCAAAGCATCCACATACCGCCTCTCCGTATCCCTGTCATCCCCATCCATAAAATGCAACGACGAATCCTGCTCCGGATGAGAAAACAAAAAAATCCTAAGCCTGGTAAAGCCGTCCCCAGACCCTAACTTATCATACTCCTCCATCATATTAGTAACATCATCATCATTAACAACCGAAACAAGTGCATCTAGATCCTCCTCGGGTTGCTGATACTTAAAAATCGCGGTCACCTCGTACAACTCCCTCATCTTCCCCATCAATTCCTCATATCTAATATCCCTCGGTACACTCACAATCCTTGTTTCTCCCCCAACATACCTAAGCTTCCCATCTTGAGGTCGCGGCAATATACTCCCCCCAAAACTACACAAAAACTTAACCCTAGATGCCGAAGATTCATCATTCATATTCAAATTCATATTCATATTCAAATTATTATAACTATTACTGCCAATAATACTACTATTATTCTCCATTGCAACAAAAACAGCCTGATTTTGCAGCTGATTATTATTATTAATAATATTATCAGATTCAATTAATAAAAACTCTTCCCCCAAACATTCAACCTCTTTATTATTACACATTAGTTTCATACAATTCCCAGATTTTCACCATTGAACTCAACACAACCAAAATCACTCTAATTTTACACAATAATCTTACAATTGAACCAGATATTTCAAAAATCAAATTACCTGACAAGTGGAAACTCGATTGAAACCCTAAAAACGACGATTTATTTCGTTTTCTTTTCAAGAATCAAATTATCGTCATCGTCATAATCATCATCAAAATCAAATCAAAATTAATAAAAATTTCGACTCAGAGAAGATGAAAATGAAGAAAATTGCAGAAAATTATGGTGATGATGATGATGATAGAGGTGTTGATTGGAGGAGAGAGAAATGACCGCCATAGCTTCGCTCCTTCGTTCGTCGCTTATGGTGGTTTTTTTTTTATTTTTTATTTTTTTATTTTCATTTTTAATATTTTATTTATTTTATTTTATTTTTGATTTTATTTTGTTGTGCGATGAATGAAGCTCTGAGGAGATGCGATGCTTTTGTGCCAGGTGGGGACACACGTGGCACTTCCTGGTTTACTGGAACCTTTTAGTACGTTTTTTGAACTTTTGTAGAGGCGTTTAAATAGCGTGTGATTCACGTGATCTGTGATTGGGTTATTGGCGCGTGGAATTTGAGATTTTTTTTAAAAAATGAATTGAATTTTTTGAGTTTGCGTCATCAGTTACAAGTAGTAGTCACCACTAAAAAATGTTTGATTGTTAATTTGTTGTGCAATTGAGAATGAATTTGGACCATAACGATTTTGGTTGAATTTTGTTTTTAGAAACTTGATAAGCGTAAATGCCCAACATAGGGATGGACAATTTGGGTAAAGGATATTCCTTTTTGGTCCCTTGGTTCAGTTTCTCGGGCGGCGTTCCTATTTGGCATGTAGTACATAGTTTAAGAAAAAAAATTAGTTTTTAACCCGGATAATGTCCTAAATCGTTGTAGTACGTAGTAAGACTGGAATTGCTATTAAGTATTACAATGAAATTCTAAATGATTTAGGGCATGTTCTCTTCAGCTTAATTTCACTTCAGTTCAGTTTAGCTCCAATCAGTTCTATTCAGTTATAAATTTTCTTCTCTCATAAAAAAATTCATTTCAACTCTATTCATTTCAGTTCAGTTCAGCTCCAATCAGTTCAGCTCAATTCAGTAAATTAGAACAGATCCTTAGAGACGTAATGACAACATACTATAATAAGACTGGAATTGCTATTAAGTACAAGGTATTTGAAAACAAAATTACATGAAATAAAATATACAGAGTAACATGTATATATTATAGAGAAAACCGATGATGAATAAGCGCAATAACACTATGTGTATAATAAGGAAAATATCATTAGGAAGCCCTCTCACGAAAAGGAATTTTATTCTAGATCCGCCACTATCTTCACCAAACCATGGTTCAGTGTGGCTAGTCGTAAACAGATAAAACATTGTGTTTGGCTATCAAATCAAACAAAATACACTACTGCCAAATTAAACAACTCCCCAAATTTTCGCCAATTATTGGTATGTACCTGTGCGATTTAAAACCTTACATACCAAAATACCATTAATTGAAAATATATATCGTAACCATCAGATAGTGCAATAATGGTATTATAATAGCTTTCAATGGTATGCACATGCATGATATTTTTCTAGTAGTACAAAGAGAGTTTTATTGATTACTAGGTTAGGTCCCGTGCCATGCACGGTAACTTTTAGTAATTGTTTCGTATTAACAGTACGTTTAATTATACAATATAAATTTGTCTATAATATTATGATTTATGAAAGAGTACGTTAGCCAATATTTTTTTAATTTTTGCTCATTTTAACTCTTAAATGAGAAGAAAAAAATATATTAAATAAGCAAAAAAAACTACCTTGGGTACACCCGTACACCTACTTCTATGTGAACCCGGGTATATATAAATTATAAAAGGTGAACGATGATTGGGGCATTTAAAACTACACATTTGTTAATGTGCATATTTTTTTTATATACTCGATTTCACTTACAAATTGTATTGGTATCATTTGGATAAAAAACATTGGACATTACACCATGTATGTCTCAAATTATGTGAAGAATGTTACTTTTTTTTAATGCTTAAATTTATAGTAGTTATATTTTTAATTTTTTGTGGAAGGATAAATCAAATATTTTATTTTAAATAATTTTTAATATTTGATATTCGAACTACTGAGCTTCTAATATGTAATTAAGTAAAATTAATAAAAAAAATAGAATTCTTGTAATATATGACACAAATTCTATAAAAAAAAAATCTTACTGTATCTACTTATGTTTATATAGTTGACAATAGATTATAGAAATATACATCAAATCTTCTATAATCTGTTATATATGTATAAATTTTCTACTCCGTATCTTTTTTTTATTTAATGTATAAGATTTTTTTCCATAATAATTTTTCAAAAAAAAAAAAAAAAAAAACTAAGGACACACCAGAACATGACACGTGTCATTGCTGGTGTGTCTTTTAGTATATAGTTATTGAAGTAAATTTCAATAATACTAATGTGGTATATGATAGGACCTTTATACTCTAATGATACTATTTACGTTTCTTTTGAAAACACAAAATGTATCATTGAAATTTGAAGTTTCATGAAAAAATGAACATACCCTGGTTCGTTTCTTTTGAAAACACAAAATGTATCATTGAAATTTGAAGTTTCATGAAAAAATGAACATACCCTGGTATGCATGATGCTCATACAACATAGGTATGTACCCAGATCGACTCCAAATTCTTTAATTCTCATTAACTGAGTGCTACCATTTGAATTAACTTTCTTTTTTGTTGCAACAAATACTTCAACCATTTATTTAATTATAAATTCAAACATCAACATAAATTTATAAACACTACAATTTACAACGTTTTGTGAATGAGAAATCTGAAAGTTTTTCCAAATCAATGGAAATCAAAGATATTAGACACTCGTTAGTGTATATGAAAATTGAGAGCAAGAACAACCAAATCGAGGACCGCTAACCATTCAATGAAGTTAGGCAGCCCTTATATCACAAACAAATAACCCCGTATAGATTATAATAAGGAAATTTTGTTTTTTACCACCTCACAAAAACACGAAAATCTCTTTTACCACCTCCCAAAAAAAGTATTTTACTTTACCACCTCATAAAAAACACGAAAATAGGTTTTACCACCACTTAACGGTTTCCATCCAAAAATTCCGTTAAGTGTGGCCCACAGTAACACGTGTCAGCATTTTATTTGTTAAAAAAAAAAAAGAGAAATTAAAAAAAAAAAACAAAAATCCTAAAACTACTCCAGCCAACACCGCAGCACCACCCCCGCGCCACCGCCGCCTTCCCCCCAACTCACCGCACCCCTCCCCGAAACCACCACCCGCGTCGCACCACTAGCCCCAACCCACCTAAATCCTCCCCCTCCCTTCCCCACAACCGTATCGCCTCCAAAAACCACCAAACCCAAAACTCATCCCCCCAAAAACGACCACGAATTTGACCTTAAAAGGCTGAAATCGGCCGATCAAGGCCACTGAGCCCCAAAACCGGCCGATTTCGGCCATTTGTGGCCAGATTCGTGGCCGTGGTGGGGATCTAGGGTTTTGGGTTTGGTTGTTTTGGGGGCGACGCGGTTGTGGGAAAGGGAGGGGGAGGGTTCAGGTGGGTTGGGGCTGGTGGTGCGACGCGGGTGGTGGTTTCGGGGAGGGTTGTGGTGAATTGGGGGGAAGGGGGTGGTGGCGCGATGGTGGCGCTGTGGTGGTGGCTGGGTAGTTTTAGGTTTTTCTTTTTATTTTTTTATTTTTTTTATTTTTTTTCTTTTTTTTTTATTTTTTTCTTTTTTTCTTTTTTTGGCCAATAATAACACGACACGTGGCTTTATGGGCCTACTTAACGGATTCCTAAACGGAATCAGTTCAATGGTGGTAAAACCTATTTTCGTGTTTTTTATGAGGTGGTAAAGTAAAATACTTTTTTTGGGAGGTGGTAAAAGAGATTTTCGTGTTTTTGTGAGGTGGTAAAAAACAAAATACCCTTATAATAATTGACAATTTCAAAAATAAGAATGACGACCCTATATATCTCTTATTAGGTGACCCTGTATAAATTATACTCGTATTTGGTAGCCTCGTATATAAGAGGGAGCATCCCCTATACCCCTTATTAGTTTACCCCAAATTGGATTGTAAGTAACGCTTATGAACCTTAGTTTATAATTCATTCAAAATTTACTAAAAAAGTCCACTAAAAAGAATAATTAAAACGACAAGTACCTAACAGGCTAACAGCACATAATAAGTCCTGCCCAAAGGACGATGACTTCATTCTCCTCAACTTCCAGTGTTGGAGCGCCATAGGCACTTTAATTTCTCTCCTCTTTTAAGGAGCTTACGTCCGGAAGGCACAACTAGACACCAAAATGGGACTCGGTTCTAGTACCATTAGTAACACTCAGGTTAACATGAGCCCACTAGTAGATATTGTCCTCATTAAGCCCTATCTTGCAAGTTATTTGCTTTGGTACTGGACAAGAAATCCCATTTAAAAAGGCCTCTACTAGATGGAGGTTTCAACCCCCATATACCTCAGCTTTCGATGTGGGAGCGCCATAAGCACCTTCTTTTAAGGTTACCTCCAATATTGCACTACTCCCTTTGTTATTAGATAAAATTATATAGATGGGGTTTGATCCCAAGTTTTGAGTACCACCCCTCGAGAATTTAATCAACTAGAATAGTAAAATAGAAGAAGTTGTGCTTTAGGTAGAATTTTATTACCGAATTCTTTAATGTCACTAATTACACCCACCCCTAAAGGTTGTATTGTACTTTGATCCACTTATAGATCATACTAATAAGCATACTCGAAAGAATAGTTTGTGATGTTCTACCCAATTTTGCTATAATAATGTGATAATGGCATCAAATGAGAAACAGATGGGGGGAAGTGCCACGTAGCATGTAATTTTTAGTTGGAATGTCTTTTAATACTACGTATATGGTATACATTGATTGGATCACGGGAGTATGAATGATTTGACTATATTTTTTTTTATATTCACTATACTGTACTCGTGTTCATGGTTGAGATGTATTTCTTGTGAGGAAAAATAATTTAGATATTAATGTTTCTACTTTGAAAAGTTAATGAAATAAGTGTTTTTTTTCCAATGTGAAATTGGTATTGATTGGTACTTCAAAAAAATAAAATCATATTAAAATAAAAAAAAATAGGTTAAGTATAATTGCAAGCATGGGGTTTCAAGTGCTATGGTTAAAACTTACAAAATGAATCCTAATACTCTCCATGTTCCTGAAAGTTTGACTCACTTTGCATTTGTGCGGTCTCCAATGAACATCTTTGATTATGAGTATCTTCGGCTATGTATAAGTGAAAATTATAAAAAGTTGACATTTGAAAACTTTATAATAAGGGAAATCTAAGATCACTCATTCTAATTTATTTGTATTATATAAATCATAACATTATTTTGACCACATAAGTAGTAAGTGAGTCGAATTTTCAGGAACGGTGGTAGTAAATTATTACTCGTATATTGATATCATTTAACACTTTGTATAACATTAATGTCAATCCTAATAAGTTAATCAACCTTTTTTCTTTTCAAACTAATTTTTATGAATTTTGATTTTCATGCATGTGCTAGTTTGACATCTAACCTTTCTACAAGTATCTATTATTATTATTATTATTATTATTATTATTCGAGAGTTACTCTCATGTTATCAACTACCTAATGGTATGACAACTATTCATGGTACCCATAATTGCTAGTTTTTCCAACTAGGTAAGCCGACTAAAATATTAAGGACGATACCAACTTAATTAATTCAAGTACAATACCTGACATCAAATCCCATCTACATGCCATAATATGTCGTAAAACTTTATACGAGGTGTCAAAAACTTACTTGTCCGATCTAACCCAATTAAAATTCACGTTAACATGACCTAATCTAACCTCTCTATTATGGCCCTAACTTACTTGGCCGGATTGAGTATCAATTCAGATTCTAACTTAGATAAACATAGAAATGACTCAACTTTAACATGACCTAATCTAACCACTCTAAACCCGGCTCGAGTACCCGAATTGACACTTCTATGTCTCATACTGAAGTGTTGGATTCCTCCTCAAGAAACCAAAGTCCAATACACTCTTACTCTTCCCCTAATTCCCAAAGTTGCCATTGAAAACCCCTCTTTCTTTTCACTATTCTTTTCTTCTCCAACAGGATTCAATTCAATCTCTCTCTTCTCTTTCCTCTCTCTTCTCTCACTGCAACAGCACTCAGAAGCCCCACAACAATGGGTCAAGGACCATCAGGTCTAAATCGGCCACCAAATTCCGGCGACAAAAACCAAAACTCCGACAAGAAAGACAAGAAATTCGAGCCCGCCGCACCCCCATCTCGTGTGGGTCGAAAGCAGCGCAAGCAACGAGGCCCAGATGCCGCCGCACGACTCCCTGTTGTAACCCCACATACCAAGTGCAAGTTAAGGCTTCTTAAGCTTGAACGAGTGAAGGATTACTTGTTAATGGAGGAAGAATTTGTCGCTAATCAAGAAAGATTGAAACCCCAGGAAGAAAAGACTGAGGAAGATCGATCTAAGGTTGATGATATTCGTGGCTCTCCTATGAGTGTTGGGAATTTGGAGGAGTTGATTGATGAGAATCATGCTATTGTTAGTTCTTCGGTTGGGCCTGAGTATTATGTGGGTATTATGTCTTTTGTTGATAAGGATCAATTGGAGCCTGGATGTTCAATTTTGATGCACAATAAGGTACTTTTTTTGGCCTAATTTATTGAATCGTTGATTGAATTGTGTTGATTTTGATTTTTGTTGGGTTTTTTTTTTTGGTGTAATTGTGGATCTAGTGTATTCTTTATGGAAAAAGTAGAAGCTTTCAATTTGATTTTACAATTAGGTTTTATGTTGTATTACTTTGCTTGGGAGGCGAGGCAAGGAAGTATGTGAATGCGATTAAGGGGATTGGGATTGGATATGGCCAAGTGGGTATGAGTTTGAAGGGTGAATGAACTACATTGGTGTGCAAATGCGGGAAATTTGAGGTGAAAAGCATTAATGTTTAGTAACATGAGGTGCATTTGTTTGTTTGTCTTAGGTAAAGTGGAAATATTCAATTCAGTGCTGGATTAGATTTTATGTTGTATTAGTTTGCTCAGGAGGCTAGGCGGTTGGGTTGTATGTGATGACACTGTGTGCATATGTCAGCCTTCAGGCCTTTATATGAGGTTAAAGCTTCACTTAGGCTCGGGTCTTAGGGATTGGGATTGAAATTGAATATGGCCAAATGGATATGAATTGAGGGTTGTTTGAATTATATTGGTGGAGAAACATGGGATAGGCTTAATAACTTTGGTTGGTGATTTGAGTCAAAGGAACTCTTTGTTACGAAGCTTTTTGAATTTTATGTTGATGATTTGGTTTCTTAGTAAAGGTTCTAGTATTTAGCTCCATTCTTGTTTATCAGCTTAGATTATTATTTATGTCATGCGTATTATAGCATAGGGAGTGTGTGCGTTGATCGAGGGTCAGACTGGGTGTTGTTTCTTCTTTTGTCAAATTTGAATTGTTAATGTTTTGAATCATATTTGAGGCTTGGAGTTATGGGACTTTTGTTTAAAATAAACAGTCTAACATATGGTGGAGCAATTGGCTTGTGTAGCTCTGTTAATATTCCAGTTAATGAAAGTTTGTGTTAATAGTTTTTCATTGATGTACTAAGCGGTGATTTTGATTGATATGGGGTAAATGGCTTACCTGAATCTTGGCATCATCTTAGCATGTTTTTTTATTTGGTGATGACAATGAGATTGAACTTCATATTATTGGTTTCAGTAGCATAGCCCTAACATTTTCCAAAAAAGAGATGGTTTGGAGAATCAAAGTATAGGAAGATGAAATTCTGTTTTGACTTGGCTGCTTTGGCAATAGTAGCTACTTCTCATTACTCCTATCTGTCTGATATACTCTTAATGTTGTGACCTTGTTTCTTAATTTTGTCTGCGTTAATCATGACGAATTTTCTATTCTAGGTCCTTTCAGTTGTTGGAATTCTCCAAGATGAGGTGGATCCTATGGTGTCTGTGATGAAAGTTGAAAAAGCTCCATTGGAGTCATATGCTGACATTGGTGGGTTGGACCCCCAGATTCAGGAAATCAAAGAAGCCGTAGAACTTCCTCTTACTCATCCTGAGCTGTATGAGGACATTGGAATTAGGCCTCCTAAAGGTGTTATACTGTATGGTGAGCCTGGCACAGGGAAGACTTTGCTGGCCAAGGTAACTTTTATGCCTAACTGTGGAATTATTTTGTATGTTTTTTTTCAGAGTAGAGATTCTTGTCTAAAAGCTTTGACAAAATTTTATTTTCTATGTGCATCTTCTTTCTGTGATTATTTATAGTCACAAGACTATACTCATGATATTTTTCATTGCATATTATTGTTTCCTTTCTCCTTTCCTTGAAGTCCTGCCTTTATAAAGTCTCCACATACGAAGTAAAATTTTAGATGTTGTGAATGAGCATTTTGTTTTGTAATGCATGGGCTTAAGGTTTCTTTCTTGTTGAAACGGAGAGGAGATCTGGCATAAAAGGGGTCTTCTTCTCCTGGGAAGAAATGATAAATTCTTTTTTTACCAAAATGATGTTGTTATGATTCTTTTGTCTTTCTCTTCTAATAAGAAAAACATGTTTGTTTATAAGGGTAGAAATATGGTGTGGGTTTCAAAAAAAGCTAGTGTTTCCAAAAAAGCTTGAATTTTTCCCAGCCATAGTTATCGTTCTGACACTAAATATTACTGGTGAATCATGTCTACTGATCTTTAAGGCTTAAAAATCACTTCAAAAACCTTTGGGCTTCTGTAATATTATAGTTTTTCCAGTGCACACAAAGTGAAGAAGATTTCTTAAAATATGAGGAACCAAATTTAAGGGACACTTGGTATCGCGCACCTAACCTTTGGTGTTCTTCATAAGCCATAGCATCTATGAAATTGTCAAATAATCTTTGCCACAAAACATTCTCATCCTGATTTTCTATGATGGCTCTTGATCAATTGTACTTCTTCTCATATATTTCAAAAAGGTTTGTACTAATTGTACCATTCAAAGGTGGTTTGTCTGGCAAAGCCTAAGATAGTGAGATTCAACATTGTTTCTTGTTAAAACTAAATGTATGTTATCTAATAGATGTTGCCTTCAGTAAGCAAATATTAAAGAGGGAGGTTTTTATTTTTGGACTTGGGGTTTGTGGTGATTAGTGGGGAAGGTGGTAAGGATGCTCTTATATGGATTGAGCTACTTAATAATTATTTAAGTTAGGTGGGTTAATTATGTGGGAAAGTAGTAGAGATGTTATGTGTAAGTGTATTTTTTAAAGAATGCAGTGTGGTAGGTCTGTTGGATTATCTTTTAAATGAGGTGTTTAAATTAATTTCCATAAGGATTGATATCTTATTGATATGCTCAACGTGTAATCTAGGCTTATTCCTTAATTGGCATAGATTTCAAGACGAAGAGGTAGTTTTAAATCACTATCTATCATCTGATGAGTCATCTTGGTATGTCCGTAATCTGTTTGCTTTGGAAATTGGTGGCTCTACTTTATGGGTTTTACATCAATTTTGAAAGTTGTGGCTAAAATGTTAGGTGGCATATAGATAATTCAAAGTTTGTTTAGGGAGATGGAGGAAGTAGATGTTAGTGTTTGAAGTAGATGCAAGATTTAATTATGAGTGAAGATATAATGACTTAAAAAGTGAGGAAGATAGTTTCTTTAAGGTTACTATAAAGATCATGTAGGATTGGAGGAATATGCCATTGGAGATCTAAGTGAAGTAGCTGAAGAAGTTACTTCCTCTCTTATTCAATATTGCAACATGTGGTGGATGCACCCGCAGCCTCACACACACATTCTATCTTGTCATTTAGGGATCTATCCCTGAAATTTTCTAGCACATGCTTTAATATATTATTCCTTTCAATTACATTGGTTGTCGATCATTAACCCACACATTAGCCATAATACTTGTAGAATTTAGAGACCTGGACCAGAGCACCTTGGACAACCAAGCCTATTCTACTAAAGAACCTTTTTTTTTTTTTTTTTGAATCATTATACACTAGTGATGAAACTATTAGACATAAGTTTTAATCTTAATACAATGATCTTTCTAAGCAAGGAAGGTGATGAAATGGCTTTCATTATTTACCAGGAATATCACTCTTGAAACAAACCTATGGGAAACCTCAACTAATCAGTTTACCCCCACATTTCTAGAAAAAAGGCAGCATGAAGGTTTATGATGTAATATCACTATATTCTCAAAATGACCTTTATTGCAATTTGACGTTCTTATTTATGATTTCATCCTCTGCTGTGATAATTATGATGGATGTTTTCTTATCTAGGCTGTAGCAAATTCAACTTCAGCCACATTTTTGCGTGTCGTTGGAAGTGAATTGATTCAGAAATACTTGGGTGATGGTCCCAAATTAGTCAGGGAACTATTTAGGGTTGCGGATGAACTTTCACCATCAATTGTTTTCATTGATGAGATTGATGCGGTGGGCACAAAGAGGTATATGTCATTCCTGGTTCATCTAGTGCTGTAAAATCAGTTTGTATATGTAATTTTATTTTCCCTAAACTGTGTTGGTTTTCATTTGATCAATTATGCAGATATGATGCTCACTCAGGCGGTGAGCGTGAGATTCAGAGGACTATGTTGGAGTTGCTGAACCAATTAGATGGATTTGATTCTAGAGGAGATGTGAAAGTCATACTTGCAACTAATAAAATTGAAAGTCTTGACCCAGCATTGCTTCGTCCTGGGCGAATAGATAGAAAGATTGAATTTCCTCTGCCAGATATTAAAACCAGGAGACGCATTTTCACGGTACTTGTCTAAACCAAGAAGATATTCATCTGTAATTAACATTATATCTTTATGTTTGGAAGCCTGTAACATGCGTAATCACAATTGTGTTTGCTTTTAATATAGATACATACATCAAAGATGACATTGGCTGAAGATGTCAATTTAGAAGAATTTGTGATGACAAAGGATGAGTTTTCTGGAGCAGACATTAAAGCAATCTGCACAGAGGCTGGATTGCTTGCTTTAAGAGAACGGCGTATGAAGGTGATGCTTTTATACTCTGTTTGGTGAATGAATACTTCTGCTTTTGGTGTGTTGTCTGGGACTCTGGGAAGTTATTGAACCTGTCAGTTATCTCAAATGGATGAATTTCATTGTCTGTTGAAATGTAGCTGTAGTGCTTTGGGTAGGCGGTGATAAAATCGTAATATATTGACATGTTTTTTGCAATCCTCATGCCATTGTCCATGGCAATGCAACTATGCCCCCATGGCCATTCCATTAGTCATTGCCATATTTAGAGGTGTTGGGTGCCAATGAAAATTTATGAACAACACATACTAATTAGATGTAGAAGCATCACCGTGAACATTGGTATTAGACTGAGAAAATTACTTATGTTGATGTACTCCTCACCATTTTTTACCGTCTGTAAACGGACAATAAGTGCTTCTATATTAGATATTTGATTGTCACTGGCCTGGTTCATGTAGCACTTGTTGAATAGGTTCTTATATCTTAATTTAGTTTAGTATTATCATCAGAAGGAACTATACAGGTGTGGTTTTAGTAAAAAATTTGAAACTCTTCTTTTTAACGGGTCATATCCTTGTACATTATTCTGTGCTGCGATTCATGTAACGCTCAATAAGGTTGCTGATTAGTACGTATATTATGGTGCAGGTAACCCATGGTGACTTTAAGAAAGCCAAGGAAAAGGTGATGTACAAGAAGAAAGAAGGTGTTCCAGAAGGGCTTTACATGTAGAATTGTTTCTGGAAATATTATTTCACAATTTATGGTAACGCCCAGCTGTTATCAAGTTTCATCGTTATTATGCCTTCATTGTTTTTTTTCTTCTCGATACATTTCAATGTTTTTAAATAGATTATCAACCCTCTCATTTAGATGAAATTAACATTCTTAAAATCAGCTGATTGTTATACCATTTGAAATGTACAAATTTTCTTAAGACGATTTTTGAGCATCATAATGCTCATTTTCTACAGCAGATCTCTCAGTGGCTCTTTTATTTTTATTTTTGATTTTACTTTTATGATGGTTACCCATCAATCTTAAGAAACTCTTCTGTGGAACTGGAGTGCTACCTTTGCTACTGCAAATAAGATTGCGCTACCTTTGCTGCCGCATATTTAGATTGATTCAATTGAGCAAATGCTCAGTTAAGACCTTGAGCCAGTGGCTGTCTAATGTGGCTTTCTAATGGCTTCCATTTTTGGGTCATCCCCCCTTCAGAGTTGTCTTTACCTTTACCATCCCTTTGGTTATCTTCTGGTGGATATATTAGGCTATGTTTAGTTTCAAAGAAACCCATTCGAATTTTTTTTATGGGTATTACTACCTCCATTCTTTTATGTACGTTGCTCTTTTGGAATCTTTATAGTAGATATTTCAATGATAGAACTTGAAACTCTCTTGGTTACCTACTTACCTTCTGCTTTCATTACCTTTTGCTATCCATGTTGCTTGTCAGTTTTTAATATATGATTTAACCACTAACATTCACATTTTACATACAAGTAAAAATGATGTTAAAGTTAATCTATTTCAAGACACATTGAAACAATTCAAATAAGAGATGTCACATAAATTTGTATTAATTTCGAATAATCTCGATGATAATTCATCTTCGAAATTTATTAGAGGGAGTACACACTGTACACTATATACAAAAAGAGCTAGGTAGGCTTACATAATTATATACGTACCCCTAACTAACTCTATACAACCTTAAAATTCAACAGTTACATTAGATATTATTAATATTTTTACATAGTAGAACAATAAATATGCTAAATATTTATTATTCTACTACATATATCAGTTATTGTATAAATATGAAAATCCTTAATTCATAGCTTATTGTTTATCACCTTTAACTGGAGCACCATTATTTTGATCGTTTTTCGGGTCTTTGTCACAATGAGTATCCTTTTCACATCCTCTATTGTATTTGTTAGCTGCACCGCCAAGTTGTTGGTTACCTTTTCCATAAATTTTATCTCCTTTTCTAATTGCACCATATGATACAAAATTATTTGCTTCACATATTATTGAACTAAATAACACGATTCCTATAATTATTGCAACTGCATTCTTTCTTGAGATGCCCATTTTGTAGATTTTGCTACTCTTTTTTTATTTATTTATTTTTTTTTTTTTTTGTATATTATGAGATGAAATTTAAATGCTTGTGTTTTTGAGAATGTTTTATTTATTATTACCGGGATGAAAAGGATTTTCAATTTATAATGGAAGTAACTAAGCTAATTACGGCGTTGTGGAGTAAGAAATGAGGTAAAGCAACTTATTCGTTGATGGATAACCTAATTTTATGCGATTTTATCTTTAACTTTGCCATGGAAACATAGTTAGCTAAATTAAGTTTTATCTATAATTTGGTGAATAGTATATTTAGCTTAGCCTTTTTTTTTTTTTTTTAATCATCACTAATTAAGTATAGGGGAGAGTAAGTGTAGATAAGTTAAAGCAGAAAATCATAAATATTGACAATCTAGAGAATTACAACTAATATGGAGGATAAATAACTAATCTAGACATGAACAATTAGCATTCAAAACGAATTTTACTATGCATGAAAAAAATGTGTAAATAAGTAAATACTACTAATATCAATCCTAAAATTGGCACTAAACAAAGGAAAATAAGCAAAATTAATAGACAAAAAGAGGGTGAGAAGAACTCATTCGATTTAGATACGAGTATGTGATAATTTTATATGTTTTATGAAGCCCATAACTGTAATTCGACGATTTAGTATAACGTCATTAAATTAAATTTAATGACATAATTATTAAATTAAAATCTAATAGACAAAAGGACATAAAATTGCATTATTAGCCTTTAACTTATTCGACTAGAATAAGACTTAAAATGTAAAATATCTTAGTGATGTAAATTATTTTTTTTTGAAAGAAGTGATGTAAATTATTGAAAAGATTTAGAGCATAAAGTTATTTAGTTTGTGATATTAATTATTTGATACTATGTAATTGAAGTTATTGTCAAGCATACATTAGCAATTTTTTATTTTTATTTTTATTTTTATTTTTTTTTGGAGAACAATGAAGATAAAGGTAAAAAAAAAAGTAAATTAAAAAAGAACCTATAAGTTGTTTTGTGTTTTAAAGAAATAAAAGTATTAAGTTTTTATTTTGTTTCTACTGTACTGTATTATTTTTTCAAGGAAAAAAAAAAAAAAAACATTGGTCACTCTTTGGGAAGGGATAGGCGATTAAACGAATAGCGGAAAATGAGAAAAATAGGTATTTTTTTAATTCTTCAAAAATTGGCCACTCTTTGGTTCATATGTGGACAATCTTCGGCAACCCCCACCAGTCCACCACTGCCACTAGACCCACTGATTGCACCCCACTTGGCTTGCGAGAGTACCATGTTCAATGTCAAAATTTCTAGTGAAAAATAAGTGGTTGTTTGATTGACATCTAAATATACGAGAATTACAACTTTGGAATTAAAATTTTTTAACCCTTAGTTTATCAAGAGATTTTAAAATAACCTAAACTGATAAACTGACCCAAATAATAAAGTACTCCCTCCGTCCCTAAATTACATTCCTCTTTCTTAATTTAGGGATGTAATTTAGGGACGGAGGGAGTAACATATAACTAGCTTTAGGTGTACCAGGTCCAAGCCGTACAACTAAGAATTTATAGACAAGGAGATATTTCAAGTTCATCGCGGTGGAAAGTAAATAAAAGAACAGCAAATAGCAGCAGTTCCTCTAAATTAGAACCGTGAAGCAAGAGTTCATAATTCTATCACTACGAAAATTAGGTACTAAGCTTTACATAACCCGTTTCCTTGTTAAATCTATAACCAATAAGTTAAGAAGGCATTACACCAGCGACGAATAACATAACAAACTGGGTATACAGTAAATAAAAGGCTAGAAATAAGCAAACTAATCAATGACTGCGAAAAAGGAAGAGGAAAAGGAGAAAGTGAAATGTACAGCTCCAAATGGTAACCAATTCCTTTTGAACACGAATTGATAAACTTTTATGCTCTTAAGGACTCTTGTCTCAGAGCTGAAGATACTACCATACCACCTAGGCCAAAGCTTCAGCAATGATGGACCGATATGAGACTTGTTTTTCGTAAAGGTCATGGAAAATCCTATACTTCGCATCATGGTACTTCTTCACATTGGGATCTTTGGATGGGTTAATGACCTACAACATTCAAGGGTTAGTACTAGCAAAATGAATCAATTGTCATACATGGACAACATGCATGAGTGACGGGCATATATACACATTCTTATCATTTCAAAGCAAGATACATAAGTTCCTACCTGGCCCGCTGCATTCAGTGCCTTCATTGCCTCATGTAGGCTGGGATATTTCTTTGCTGCAACAGCACCCAGAATAGCAGCACCCAATAATACAGACTCATTTTCCCGAGGAAGAATTACTGGGTATCCTGTGCAAAAAATATATGTTTATTACAGACTATGTTAATGGCGGGCAATAACTTAGTGTTTGAATGAGTTGATATAGTACTAGAGAATATCAATACCACTTCATGTGTTACTGTAGGCAGAATATAAACACAGGAAAAAAAAAACGCTCTGCTTAACAATAAACAAACATAATAGAGTTAGCCTTTTCATCTCTAAGTTCCTCTTCAGAGAGAAGTGAATGGAATTACACAGGAACACAGCTTTATGTACTGATGGTAGGAATGTAGGATCAACATATCCAGACAAAGAACAGACGATACTAGTTTAATCTATAACCATCAAGCAACTAAATAAATTTATCTTGAATTCAGAAGGATTGTAAGCATATATTTCACTGAAAAAATTTAATAAGTTATTTAGAAAGGGGAAGAAGGTAGAGAAAGATAATCAGGTACAAACCAGTAATATCGGCATGCTCTTGTATGTACAAAGGATTCTTTGCTAGTCCACCGCAAGCAAGAAGGGTGTCTATCTGTTACAATAAATAAGTCAGATTTAGGAGCATTATGGACATCCTGGGAACTGGGAAGGATCATAACCAGAACAGAAAAAATTTCTCAAGTTGGAGTCTTAGTTTACCAATTGGTTTCTATAGGGAACAAATATCATGCTTTACATAAGAAAGCTTCAACCAACTATTGGCTTACCTAGCAAAATCCTCGAGGAAATAGGTACTATTTTAACTAGTGACCTACCTCTGAATGCTTAAGAATTCAGAACTGCCTTATGTCAAATCATTCGTAAGAAATAGAAACCCAAACATTTACAATTGTTATCAAATTTGTTCACAGGAATCACAACCACAGCAGTCTGCACACTAGAAGGTGTTTCCAACAGAAGTCCCTGTGGAACACATTCAATCCCTTATACTACAGCTAGCTGAGTCTGTAACTTGACCAAAAAGAAAACAAGCCCTCAACTCCTTGAGCAACAATAAGGTACACTATGTCAGTTGACATATCTTAAGCAGAAATTCCTTTTTTTCAAGCCATTTATCTTCACTAAGTTTCCCATACACACCTCTGAAAACCACAACTTTTCTTGGTATGGTCAAGTACACAAATACAATATCCCATAATCATCAGGTTACAATAATGGAAATGATGATGATGAATATCCAAATTAAACACTCTTATGAGCATTGATACTCCAAAGAACTAGAGTTTACACTATGTACCTAGCTATAGGTGGTCAAACATATACGTGAAAAAATGCATTACATGATCATAGCCTAACAAAGTGCTTAGCATGAACACAGTTTGTAAATGACCCTATTTCAACGCTAATACAAAGTCTAACTTAATAAAAATTGAATGAAACTTAACAAAAGAAAACAAATTTCTAAATTTTAGGAAAAAAATAGTTAAGTAAAAGAAATCGACCCAACAAACTCCTGTACTCTACTGCCTATCACCTAATGCGTGCACCACCCATCCTCACTCAGCTCCCCTCTGCTACCACACCAACCCCTTCAACCCCACTATCCATCTCTAAATGTCCCTAGAAACTACCAATTTCTGAGAAAACAAATCACTAGCCCACCCAAAGCATCCATTACCTCTAGCCTAACCAATCTAATAACTTTACCTCCATCAAACCCCCACCAAAACACAAACACTGATTATTTTTTCATTAATTAGGGTAAATTAACTAATTAAGCATATTCATATATTAAGGTCATTAAATTCACCTTTGTTTACATTGTTGATAGTTGAATATATTTTTCAAATTAGGTATACATTTGTTTAACGATCTTTACATTGTTGATAATTAAAGCGTAATCATACGGTTGGGTATAACACGTCACCTTACATATACCCAGGGTTATAAAGTAGTACATTCATATAAAAACACGCATTTTAGTTCATGAAAGCAGTCTCACAAAGTAATACAAAGTCCCCCTTATAATACAATTTAGGATGTTAAACAACGACAAAATATACATACTTACTTTATGGCCATTGGCATTGCATTGCTCAATGATGTGACGGGTGCCATATGCAATACCTTGTACAGTAGCAAGATATAAAAGAGCAAGTTGCTTTTCGCTTGTGTCAAGCGTAAGACCACTGACCATCCCTTTTGCATTAGGATCTGCAATAGGAGACCTGAACCAATTTGCAAATTTAAAGGTTTACATTCTTGTACACCATAAAAATTAGAAAATAACGACTTGTTCGCATTTTAATTTACCTATTCCCATGAAAGTCAGGAAGGACATGCAAATCCTTTGTTAGAGCAGAAAGAAATGAAGCATCAAGCTCCTGCATCATTGATTCTAACATCTTGTTTAGAAGTGCATACACTGTGGTCCCTGAAAGATAAAGAAACCAGTCTATGAATTTGAAAAGGCTGATGATGATTAAACCAAGATTGAATAATCAGCATTACCCTAGGTTAGTGAGGTGTGAGATAGGGAATGGTTGGCACATTCATTTTTGGGAAGATATTTAGAGAGGAGATTCAAGTTTTTGGGAGGTTATTCAATTAGGGAGGTTCAAAGAAACTGGACTAATATGCACTTTTGGTTTCAGTTTAAAAGACTGTCTGAACTCTTTATTTTAACTTCGTATCACATCTGATAAATATAGTTTATTAATTAGTAATAAAACAAAAAAAATTACCCTGAGAGGCAGCACGATTTGCCAGATGTGGAGAAGCTACATGGTTCTCAATTATGTGATCCAAGAGTGCCCCAGTGGCACTTTGACCGCCCTCTGTAAGCCAGAATTGAGGTACCATTGCTGAACATGCGGAAAAGAAAATGCAGAATCACCTCTCCAATTTTCAGATAGACAATCAAACAGAAATAATCAACGATAGAATAAAAAAGACTTCCACACAAAGGAAAGAAAAAAAACTTATAATATATGTGGCAATCTGCTATATTATGACACAAGATGTTTATGAAACACGATGGAAAAATAAAAAACAAAAATTTGATCTGCAAAGCGATAATTAACATGAACTATGAACACACTAGCTTCAGCCTAGAAAAGAAACCTAGCACTAGAAGGGTTCAACAGCAGGTAAAAAACTAGGGAAACAACATGGTGAAAACGGAAAAGCATACCAGACCAAAATGGTCCCCAGACCCCTGGAATGAACAACTTGCTCTGAGACACAGCCATATGGCAAGTAGATGTTCCACAAACCAATACCATACGACGGCAGATTCCATCCTTCTCATCAGCTGAACAATTAAATTCCCGTCAGACAAAGTGTAGTCTGTGAGCTAACAAGACACTTAGAAGAGCTAAATGTACCTTCACATTTCAAGTCAGATGCTGGCAAGCTTTCCATGACCCCAACCCCTCCTGCATGGGCATCAATTAAAGATGTTCCTACTGGAGTACCAGCTTCCAGACCTAGCTCCTGAAAAACAAAGATTCCTGAAAAAATGAAGCAACAACATTTATCTACAATAAGCACATAGAATTCCCTCCCAAGCCCACTAAAAGGATGTAGCTATATATTATGTTGAATGGATCCCAAGGAAGCACCACTTGAAATCAGTGTGAACTCTTCAGCACAAAATTTCTTGCCTTTGCAGCAGCTGGTGTCAGACCAGAGCCCAAAGAATGTCCAGGAAAAGCAACACTCCGGCCTGTTAGCAAATTTGGAGAGCAATATAGGCTTCATAAGATACCACATATATATAAACAGAAAAGAAATTAACATAAACCTTAAAAGTAGTATAATTTGTTTGTTTGTTTGTTTTTTTTTTTTTTTTTTAACTACATCCTAAAGGACATACATTTAGATCACATAAATGATTAAATGCCTATCTCATCACACACACATCAATAAAATTTTAGAGATGCCAAACAAGCCTAGAATACGTGTGAATGGCTGAACAAGAATATGATGCACATATCCACACATATGCTGATGGAAGTCTTAGATTGACTTGGCAGTGTAGATTATCACGGTATCACCTAAACTTTGTTATTGGCAATACAGAGAAAAGAGAGATTTTAGACAGGAAGCTCACCATGTGCACCTATTGATACACGCAACATATTCAAATCAGCATAAGTAATCTAGGTGTTAAAATTACTAAGTTGATATGTTCAATTGAAAGGGTTTTATAGAATCATAAAGCAGAGTGAAGTAGTAGCATTTAGCAGTTTGGCACAATAAAAAAGAAGCATGAAGTATACCAATCTTGGCATGATGTCCGTCGACCAAATCACCTAAGCCAATCTCCTCCCAAAATTCATCATCCCAACCACAAGCTTCCATATCACGGGAATCATTCTCATTCAATTGCTCCAGGTGTGCATGACCCAGATATGTCCACTTGCAAACAGTGGTGCAAAGGCTCCTCGTATCATCACCAGTTGCTCTAGAAAGATATTTTAACTAAGAATTAACTCAATGTTAAACCAATTTAATACAATAATAAAACAACCAAGTACCTATAGGACAGCCAGTCACTTAAGTCCATCCACCGAAATGCCATTGACCAGGATTCCTTGAGGTTTTCCTTAACCCACAAAAGCTGCAGAAAAGCACTCTTATAAATCATGTGCCACTTAATTTAGAGCTTATATGTGATGCATTTGAGGAGAAGAAACAAAGTTCACAAGCTGATTATTTTTGCTAAAATTTGCCTTTAAAGTTAAAGCAATGCGTCAAGAAGATAATCCTAAAGCAGGGAAAATAACAATGCAGGTGTTTTATAGTGGCTCTGTCCCTCAAATTCTCAAAATAATGTTCTAAAGCTCTGATACTATCAAGAGGATAAGGATATCCACTATTTATACAGTTTCAATACAATGTAGCTTAATCCCCAGAACCTCCACAAGTTCCACCTCTTGCAAATCTAATTGCTAATTTTGATCTCGACAAAAAAGAAGATACATTGTCAATTCTATATTTCTATCTCCCCTATCTCTTAAGTATCTCAAATTCATTATTCACATGTGATTTTTGGATGGTGCTATGCCCATAACAGCTAAGGCTTGGTCTCCGCACGATCATTGCTCAACTAGCATCCTCAAGTAGCTATAGAAGCTAATTGACTGAGTATATTTCTCAACTGTACCAGTGTACCAGTACGCATTAATCCACTTGCTAAATAGAAGATGCTTAAGGAGCAAAGACTATTTTGTATCCCAATAAAATTATTTGTCCCATGCTGTCAAAGGAAATACTGATTGAGCCCAAAATACTATCAGCCTCAATAGGCAATTTGTAGCCACCATTTTTTTTTATTTTTCAGTTTGCTTTGACGCTTCGAAAAGTTTGGTCCACAGCCCACTTCAAACACTTTAAGTTTCACAAGATATTATGCCATCTAAATGAGTGATCCATATGAAGAAGCAGAACCCAAATAAATATTATAATGGGGCCATCATCACAAACAATACATAGCATGCTGCAGCTCTGCAGAGTGCAGACAGCCAGAAAGGTGTTGGGAAAAATGACCACTAGACCGACTATCAGTCTGATCCTAATGTTTTTAGTATCTAATTGGGATTCGAACAGAGTTCCCTAAGTTGTTCAAACACCTTATATAGTCAAGAAGTTGCTGCAAGGCTGCAAAAACAACTTGCAATGCATCTAGAAGTAGCAGTATGTTAACAGCCTAATGGCCCTAATGAAACAGAAATGTTCTAGAACCTTAAGCGATGGTTAAAGAAATTATCTCTAAATAAAGAACAACCTTAAAATCAAGAAACAATCTGGCATGTTTGAGTCTTTCAGGCTCAGCATTTGCTAGTTTTACAATTCTCATACAGCGATGGCAGTTTGGCACACAAAACAGAATATTGAGGACTCTTATCATAATGTTTCTCTTACTTATCTATATAGATGCAAATAAATACTTAATTCTCTCCTCTTACTTAGCTTTGGAAAAGTAAACCTTTTGGCACAAGCTCCTATATGGTGGGAGTGAACCATGCCTGTTTGCAACATGGATGCTAATTACAAGTTTTTCTGACTAGAATCAGCGTGAGGTTTAAGCATCAAAAGAATTTCACAAATTTGCTTCCCATGAAGGTTATTGCACACCACAAGAAGAATATATTGAACAAGCAGGTACCTTTGGCGGTTCCATCTCAGGAGAAAGAGATCCCCCACAGTATTGCAATACAGGTGAGTTAGAAGCATTGATCCTTTCAGCTTGCTTTACAGCTCTATGGTCCATCCAAACAATAACATTTCTTCTAGAATCACCACTCCAAGAAACTGTAACTGGGGAACCGTCAGAATCTACAGCCACTGGAGAAAATAAGCCACATTAGTCAAAATTCAGGAAGTAACTATAGAAAGCAGTAAAACATAACCTTAATTTTCGAAGACAAACTGACTAAGTACAATAATGAACATTTTACGCACCAAGGGAACATGTTGCTGCAAACCCAATCCCCACAACTTCTTTTCCATCAACATTTGCAAGAGTGCATGCTAATTTCACAGCTGAACAGACAGCAAGCCAGATATCGGTTGAAGATTGCTGGATAAAAGCAGGAAAATTAAACCTCCGAAAAATAATAACTGGAATTAAAATTAAAAAAAAAAAAATTAAAAAAAAAAAAAAACAAACTTGAATGTAATCATAAATAATATGATGTACTCTGTATCTCATACAACTTCTTTGTAAGAATGGTAAGACAGATTTCCACCAATTAGACACCAAGTAAAGAAGAGAAATGGTGGTGTCGGCTTACTATAATATACAAGATAACTTTCTCACCTCAATACAATCGGCCTCCTTCCAAATTTGTATGGGACAGTTTCCAAAACCTAGAAGCTTACCGTTCACATCAAATAGACCTATATCAGCACAAATGTGTTAGAAACAGCCTAGAATAAAGAGCCAGACTACATTGTGGCATCAAACTTGTAAGGAAACTTTGCTAAACTTTCTATAGTAACTAATAGAAATAACACATTTCAAATTTGTTGATCGGAAATTCGGAATCATGGACCCTCTGAAGTGATGTAATTTCTTCATCTCAATAATGATCTTTCCACCTATCTCATCTAAAACAACAATTACATTTACATGACAAATAGATATGAACTTATATGTAGTTATTACAACCTAACGTCACTAAACTGATGTCATTTACTAGATTATAGAAAAAAATATTGTACTTGAATCCAGCAAGGATATCTATAAAGGCCATGAAATATCAGATTGTTTCGGTGATTAGCATTTTTGCAGAATTCCTCAGTAATCTACATTAACATAAAACAAGAAAACATTGAAATATAACTAGACATATAAATGCCTACACAAATATAAACAATTTACTTGTTATCAGAATCCTAACCAATACACAAATATAAACATTTCATATACTTTTGCAATTCAATTATGCTCCATTTAATCTATCACTTAAAAATTTAATCAACTTATTTTAAAATGTATATCCTATAGTTTACATACATGCAATCAAAAATTAACTTAAGCATTACAAATAAGCAGCTAATGCAACAAAATCAACAACAACAATGAAAAATCAAAATTACAATATCTTTTAGAACAAAGGCATTTTACAATTTACAATAAAACAGTGATTACATTGAATTATAAAAAAAAAAAAAAAAAAAATAAAAAAATTAGTGTGTGATCGCATATATACAAAGGAAACGACGTCGTAAGGTGGAGAGAGAAAGAGAGGAGGAGAACCTGCGCGAGCGCTGCCAGTGCCGACGTCGACACCGAGGTAGACGGAGCGAGTAGGGGAGTCATCGCCGCCGGACATTCTGATCACAAGCGTTGAATAGGGGTGGCGTTGGTTCAATTAACGGGTTCTTGATTATTTTTCTTCATTTTGGCCGTACATTATTTATTATATTTTATTTTTTTTGAAATTTTCTTTTCTTTTATTTTTTTAAAATTATTAAATGTATGTATATCCTATCTTATGATCTTATCTAGTGTGATGGGGATTGATGACAAATTGAATGAATATTGGTGCACATTTTTAATTTTAAGGTAATCAAATTCACGAGGAATTAAGCTCCAATCAAGTGTAAATATGAGGTGATTGACAATTTTTGTGCTAATTCACAATTTGACCATTAATGAGTACATATTAGAGGTGTCAATTGGATTTTCGGTTCGGTTTTCGATTCAGTTTATCAGATTTCGGTTTCTAATGGGTCGGTTTCTAACGGGTTGATTCAGTTCGGTTTTAAATAAAATCGGGTCAGTTCGGTTTGGGTTTTTTTAACTACGGTTTCTATTCGGGTCTGGTTCTAATCAGATCGGTCTGTAATCGGTTCGGGTCATAATTGGTTCGGGTTGAATTCAACAGTTTGAAAATGGATTATTTCGGTTTTAAGCGGGTTTCGGGTTAAAACAGATCGGGTCCTAATCGGGTCGGGTTGTAATCGGTTCAGGTCATAATCGGTTCGGGTTTAACTTGGTTAGTCTGAAAACGGGGTTTTCCAATTTAGAACGGTTTTCGGGTCAAAACAGATCGAGTCCTAATCGGGTCGGGTTTTAATCGGGTTGGGTTATAATCTGTTCGGGTCATAATCGGTTCCGGTTGAACTCAGTCGATTTAAAAACGGGTTTTGGTTCAAAACAAATTGGGTTAAATCCTAACTCACAAAGTCACAATTAATTAATAAGGGCCATAAAACAAGTTGGGTTGATTGAATAGTGAGTTAAACAAATCAAGTGAGTTAGGATATAATTGAGCCGGTTATGAAGAGTTGGGTAAAATCCTAACTCACAAAGTCACAATTAATTAATAAGGGTCACAAAACAAGCTGGGTTGATTGAATAGTGAGTTAAACAAATCAAGTGAGTTAGGATATGATTGAGCAGGTTATAAAGAATTGGGTTTATTAGGTCATATTGTACGTATAACAAGTTATGACTCATACATTTATACTCATACACGAATTCAAATCAAATGACTTAGGTTACGACTCATACACGAATTCAAATCGGATCAAATTAAAATCGAGTTATGAGTTAAACAAGTTAGGTTGAATAGGTAACGAAAATTAGAACAAGTCGAAACTTTTCACTCTTACCAAGTTAATAAATTATGAAATAGTCATGTTGTTGTTTGTTTACCAAAGTATCATGATTTGAGTGTGTTTTTTTTTTTTGTTTATTTATTTATTTATTTTATTTTATTATTATAATAAATATAATCTAAAGTTAGCTATTAATTTCATATTTTTTTTAATACAATATATATTATCCAATAAGCCATTACTCATAAAAGGAATTTATATAGGGTTAACGATTTGGTCATAATAGGTTATGGACTTATGGGTTATAAATTGATCTGTCATAATTGGCCACAGGTTGTAAACAGTTCGGTCATAACCGGTTACAGGTTGTAAACGATTCGGTCATAATCGGTTACGGGTTGTAAACGGTTCGGTCATAACTGGTTATGCGTTATAAACGGTTCGGGTTAATCAGGTTTTTGTCGGGTTTTAACAGTTTCGGTTTACACTAGGTCGGGTTACTATCGGGTTCGGCAGTACTCGGTTCGAGTTGTTCTCGGTTTCGGGTTGCATCGGTTCGCTTGAAAACAGGTACGGTTTCTTAACAGTTTTCAAGCATTTGGATCGGTTCAGTTTCAGGTTTTAAAAAATCGGGTCGGGTCAGTTTACGGTTATAACATAACGGGTTGTTAACGGTTCGGTTCCTTTTCGGAACAGTTCGAAATCACCAGTTCGGGTCGGTTTTTTACAGCTCTAGTACATATCTATACTAAAACAGAATATGTTCCACGTGTCACCTTTTTTAAGTTCGACATACTCAAGACCAACAAGTCAAGTTACAAGTCTTACCATCTTAGCCATTTATTAATTGTGTTTTATTATCCAACATAATTATAGTTAACTTAGATACGTTTATTGATTTTTTATTATACTATTTGTTTCCAATATGTAATGATTGAGTTTGACAACTAAAAATGTTTATAGCATGACTTAAACTCGAAACCAACAAGTACAAACTAGCAACCAGGGGCATCGCCCGGGCCACACATTAGTTTGTAATTATATAACTTCGTATTTTTAAGAAGAAGTATAAAAGGTTAATATAATAGTGCAAAAGTCAAATTATTACGAATATTTTGAAACACATGTGGTATGAATTTAAGTCAACTTGACATGTTTAACTTTTTTTTTTTTCAGGATTTATATACTAACTTTGACTATCGCTTTGTAATAACATATATAATACAATTTTATTATGATATATATTGTTAAATAAGTACATATATTTAAGGTTAAACTTGTGCTGACATGTGTGCCAAGTTTGAACAAAGGAAATACTGATACAAACAAACTTAAAAAAAATACTTGGTAAAATAAAGTAAAACAAAGGATTCAAGTTGTATGCAACAAGATAATGTATGTATGAAAAGTTAATTGGTGTCTTTGACATTAAGGGTGTTGCATATTGACATTATCTTACAACACAATTTGTGGCCCTCATCACGTTACATAGAATATAGATAGGTTTACACAATTTAAATTAATTAAAAAGCTATCAAATCATCGGCGTGATAAACTCCAAATTGGAAACTTGTGATACGTAAAATTCTTTCAAATACTCATGATCATGAATGCTCACTAGCTTAGGCCGATTATATCTGCATGTGTTGTGTTCTATTATCTTCCTTTTCTAGCCACTTTTTAATCAAGTACTCTGCCCTACTTGTATACAAATTGTTAAACTTAATTAAACGGTTAGTTTGCCATGGATTTTTTCTTTTTAATATACTCGGATGTTAGGTGCATCTAAGGTAATTTTTGTGCGTGCAGCAGGGTCGTCGTATATAAAATTTAGCGTGATAAATGCATAATGTATTAGAGTTCAAGAGCATGATTTAATTTGTAAGAAAAATTATCTTGATTAGTCGATGTTTATGGATCCTCACCTCAGATAGGTGACTCATTATTTGTCGTTCCTTTACAATCAAGAGCACCCTTGGTGATCGGAGAATGGTTGCAGTTGACCGGAATGAACAAATAACATCGACATGACTTCCCTTATCATAAGTTACATACTACAAATACTAAGTTCATTATCAATAACACTTTTATTACTTTATTAGTGACTTTAAAATTTAAATAGACTAAAGACAATGTACAACAGTACAAGCAGTTAACTAAAAAGAATTATTAAAATACTTGTACATGTTATTGAACATAAATCATTTTATCACCCTAAACCGGCCAGTTTCCATGTTGATGCATGTTGGAACTTTGACATAATTATCTAGCAATTGGGTTAATCATAATTAAAGAAATAATCAATTATATTTAATTGTTAAATTACTTTTAATGGGAAATAAATTAAACGTCAAACCCAATTTGTATGAAGAAACGAATCACATTAATCTCAATTTGACATAAGGTCATACTAATCATGAAAAAACATGGGTTGCCACTAAATGCTACAGTTTTTACTTTGACAAATTATGTTACACTTATGCCTTTATAAATAAGAGCAACATAATTATAACCTTCTCCATAAACCAAAACCAAAAGAAAAAATTAAAAAATGTCTACTAACATATTATGTGTTTTTATCTTCGTTCTTTTACTACTTTCAATGTCATCTTATGCATATGACAGTAGAACATATAGTTATAGTCCATCACCTTATCGTGGTAGTCCATACATATCTCCAGCCCAACCCACGAGTGACATTGATCTTTACATGAAGGTTCAAAATGATGCTCGGAATGCTAGCTGTTGGGGTGCCGCCTTTGTCATGGGACAATAAGTTGGCTGCCTACGCTCAATGGTGGGCTAACCAAAGGCGGTACGATTGTGCCCTACAACACTCTAGAGGTCCTTATGGGGAGAACATATTTTGGGGGAGTGGTGGTACTGATTGGTCACCGGCCTTTGCAGCCCAATATTGGGTTGATGAGAAAAAGTGGTATGACTATAACTCCAATTCTTGTGCTTATGGCAAGGATTGTGGACATTATACCCAAATTGTTTGGAGAAGTTCTACGAGAGTTGGTTGTGCTAAAGTTGTTTGTTATAATGGTCGTGGTGTTTTTATTACTTGCAACTATGATCCGCGTGGGAACTATATTGGTTTAAGGCCTTACTAAGTAGAGCCCAAATAACCTACGTATTCAATTTCAATGACAAACCCTAGTATGTTGGCCTGGTCCAATCTATTGTGTAATAACCTAGTATTACTAAAAACTTATTATTATTATTAAGAACCACAAGATGTGGTTAGTGCTTAATTATAAACTTTGATTAAAATTTTACTTTTGCATTGAATTGGATTTTATTGATATAATGTTTGTAAGTTGAAATTGTTACATGTTCTTGTGGCTCTTTCTAGCTACACCGAAAAGGATGGATAAAATTGAGCTAAAAGACATGGTTATTAAGTAGCTATGAATTATAAGTTTATAACTAGCTATAAAATCCGAGATCATATTTAATTACTCGAAACTTGTACTTGCTTATTAGAGACAAGTAATCTCAACTTATACTTTCCAATCAACTTCTTCATTCATAGATTTGCTAGCAATGTAGCGTATAGATAAGGGTATTCATTGATCACTATGATCACAATAAATTAACATACAACACAAATTCAATCCAACTCATATATTATGACTTTCATAATTAGTTTGACATATAATAGTACAATATAAGTAGTACATATATAATTGCTATATATATATTCAAAATATATATGCCCTTTGCTTATATATTTGCCTATTTGGGTTTATAATTTCTTGAAACCCAAATCAAAGCCAAACTAAACCCGAGTTAATAAGGTCGTTCACCAACATAATTTCCAGGAGGATAATAATTACAAGTCATAAACACGTCCCCATTTTCACAAACACTCCTAGCACACCCAACACTCCTTGTTTTACTCCAAACAATTTGTGTATAATGTCCACACATTTGTCCCTCAGCACAACTATTTGATCCATAATCATAATATTTCTCCTCATCAGCCCAATCTTGAACAGCATCCCTAGGCCTCCATTGTGATCCACTCCCCCAAAATATGTTCTCCCCTAACGTAAACCCGCCCTCAGGAAACGAATGTTGTAACTTACAATCTTGATACCTTTGTCCTGCCCACCACTTCGCGTATTTCTCAAGTTTAGTGTCCCATACTAGGGGGAACTCAAACTTTTTGGCTCGTACGAGGTTTTGGTACGCTAGGAACTCTAGGGCTTCACCGAGGCAACCCCAACATAGTTGCTTGGAGAGGTTGTACACTTGTGGGAAGTTGTAGTTAGGGTTAAGTGGGGTGAGTTCTTGGGTGGAGAATGATGGTTTTGGGTAGGAAGTGAGGATTATTAGTAAGGTGGAGATGAAAGAAAGGAAGAAATAATAATAAGGTTTCATGTTTTTTGTTTTTTTGGAAGTTATATGTGCCAAAAATATGGTTAGAAATAGCATATTGTTGGAGGTGTATATATATTGGTCGAGTAGCTATATTATATGGTGTGAAAGTAATATTTGATGTTTGATATGTGGAGTAGAAATAATATATGAATAAGATAAATAGGATTTTATTCAATGCACGAGAATGTGGTCGTACGGTTGTGCTATATAGATAATAATGTCTATGATAATGTCTTATTTGATAGTCACATGCTCAGAAATGTAAAGTTCCTTTTATAATTCTTCATATAATTAAAGTACATACAATAAGGGATCATGTAGCTAACTTATGTAAAGTTCCTTTTATAATTCTTCATATAATTAAAGTACATACATTGTGTTAGATTATGTAAATAATCTTTACTGTATATTATTAATTTGGTATTTTACTTACGTATTCTTAGCCTTAACCCTAGTGTGCTTGTATATATTATGCGAAATAATAAAATGTCAAAAGCTTATATTAGGGACAAAATAGACTTATAAAACAGATGAGATATGATAGAGTGATCATAGATTTCGAGTACCATTCTAAAACTTTAATTGAGGATTTGAGAGTGCTATTTAAACTTAGGGTAATGCTATACATAGCCCTTAGGGCTATATATAAGCATTGAATTTACGTTTGAAAAATGTATAAAGTTGGGAATTCATGACAAAAACACGCGCAAATCGGTGTAATTAGTGTATTTTTGTCATGATTTTCTAAATTTAAACAATTTTCAAGAATAAAATAAATGCTTATATGTAGCCCTTAGGGCTATGTATAGCATTTTCCTTAAACTTATCTTATTAATACCTGATTACCCTTGATTTTCATGTTATATGTATAATGGATTAGGATAAAAACGGATCAGACTTAAAACCTTTTTTGTAAAAGGTGCACTAAACACACCTTAATTAAAATAAATTAGTTAATCATAATTCATTATAAATCTTGTAATATTATGTACATTGTAGAGTACTTTTTTTTTAAGATATTACTAATTTCCCGTTTACATGATTTTATCAAGATAGTTGACAACCACAGGTACATACGATTGGTGGTGGGAAGGCCATATATAGGTGCCAATATATTCTCTCGTGAAGTCGTGATTGCGAGTCTCTAAAACTATAAACCCGTGAAGCTCTACATTGTTTGTTTCTTAAGACATCATGGACCACCTACCATTAACAATAACAATCTGGAAGACTCTACAGTTCTACTCATCACATGACTAATAGAGTTCATTGGTATCAAAACACATAAACGTTAACTAGCTAATAATGTGGTTTGTTTGATTTGTCTTTAATTAGTATTAATAATTATAGATGAGGATAATTAGTTGAAACACGAGTACATTTTTGTTCACGGGTTAACGGATCCAAAATATGTCAATTTAACTTCTATCTCTACTTGTTTAAGTTCTTTGCATTCCCAAAAATTAAATAAGGAAGCTTTAAAAAATGTCAATACGAGAGTGAGGTGTAATTCAAGTGGTTAGAGATTTTCTCTCAGTTATAGGAGATCATGAGATCAATTTTCATTACTCGCCTTGTGACACTCTAATCACCGATATGAAATAAGGAAGCTTTAGAAGCTGTTAACTGTCAATACAAGAGTGAGGTATAATTCAAGTGGTTAAATTAGAGATTTTCTCTCGGTTATAGGAGAACACGAAATCAATTCTAATCACCCGCCTTGTGGCACTCTAATCACCAATATGAATAATGGATGACGTGCCTACATATAGTATTTTATAAGCTTTGGAAACTATCATTACGAGTAATAAGGTCATGAATTGGTTTATGTATAAAATAAATTTTCCCATTTATCTTCTAGAATCTTATATATACACGTGTATTTTGTGCTCCTTTGCCCATTTTTTTGTTTTTCATTGAGCAAGTTAAAATAACAAAAGCTCATCATGTTAAAAAAAAAAAAAAAAGCTCATAAATGGCATAAACATGTCTAAATTCACTCCCATCAGCCACCTATGAGATAAGCAAAAAGTACAATTAGGATGTCATCCTCTTGAGTGATACACCTTAATCGTCGTTGTAGAGCATCGAGTGGATTTACGGGCTATTACAAGTGTCCATGTACATTTACAAGATACTCTAATGCTGCGATTATTGAAATGAAGGGAGTATGAAGTATAACTTATACTAATCTTATTTACTACCTCCATTACATATTATTTACAACGATTTGACATAAAGTAGAGAGGGAAAATGTCTAATCGTTGCAAATAATATGTAACGGATGTAGTATTAAATAAAACGAACAAAACTAAAAACATACGGAGTACTAACTTTGATTGAAGTACTCGTGGATCATGTGTAACTCAAAGTCATCAAAGAATCAAATTCTTTCTATTAACAGGAGAATCTAATTCGTTAGTGTTAGGAATAGAATTGGTCAAAAAATACTCAAATCCTAATGTGATGACAAGATCTTTGGTAACCTTGATATTCACACAAACTAATCATCATACATATCGTTCAAGCAAAGAAATTTACATAAAAAAGTTGCAGTCACATTACAGTGCCACCATCTACACTCCACTCTTCTTCCACCACTTTCTAGTTGTCACTTCTTCACTATTCCTTAATTTTATTCTTAATTTATTTTTTTAAATAAATGTACCCTTCTTCTTACTTTCCCATTTTCTGTATCTCATGATATTCTTGCATCAAAGTTCTGCACTTTTAATCAAACCCTCAAACCCCATTTCATGGAGATCTGATTGTAAGCATAGAAAAAGCAAAAACCCAGTTCAATTTCCTGCTTTAACACCCATTTCTTGCAGATTTCAGCAGAAAAAAGGGATTTTTCAGCACAATTTTTTTAGCAGCAGTAGTAGTAGTATACAGAACAAATCTGATAGTGTTTTGATGATGGAATTTCTTAGTAAATTGGGAATTGGGTGTTTTGGGAATAGGAAAAATAAGCAATTGCAGCAATTAGGGCAGAAGACAGAGACTGAGTCTGTTGCTGGTGGGCAGGATTTTGTGGATTCTGCCATGGTTGAACATAAGCTCTCTCCTAAGCATCTTGTTGTCATGGTTAATGGTCTTATTGGAAGGTCCTCTCTCTCTTACTCTCTCCTATCCCTTACATTCGTTTTGTAATTCTTATAATGTTCATTAATTTATGCAATGATAATATGATATGATAGATAATATTGGTAGGTTGATGTTAATCCATGATTGCATATTATGTTAGAGGGTTAAAGTATAGTAGTCATTGTTTTTGAGGGTAGTAACTACTAGTAGTATGTAACTCAACCTAATGATTGAACTTGTGGTTTAACTCCAAAACTTGAGTTTGAGGATTAGCATCATGTGGATTGTGGAAGAACCAATATTAATTGAAAGTTTTAGAGAGCCAATAACTTGTTATGTGTTTATCTTGTTGAAAGAATGTAGTCACAAGGGATGCTTGTTTGATGGCAATGCCGATAGGAAGTTTGATATAAGTGATGGAAGTTGAGGATAAAAGATATATACAAATGCAATATATGTGCTCGTTGCTTTTTTAATGATAAAGGGTTTGAGGAAGCATATCAATCCTTAGTGGAAATTTTATGAGACAAATTACCCTATTGTGCTTAATTAAATTAATGTTTGATAAAGGATTTTGACGCTTTTACTCAAGAGGATCATATGTTGGAATTTGGATGATAAGACAACTTGTTGTAGTGCTACTTTGTTGAAATTATGAATCTTGTGGCAATGGACCATCAATTTGAAGTTAGCAAAAGAAATAGAAAGAGAGAGAGAGTGATTATGAAGGGGGGTAGTAAAGATATTATTGGTGTATGGGGTATGCCTTTATGCTCAGTTCCTTAAACATTGAGTTAATGTGGGGACTAAAAGTGCTTTAGATACGTTTTCTTAAAGACCTTGTGAAGAATGAAATTGAAGGCTCCTTTTATTGGATTATGGCCAAACAAATGAACAGAAATTATTGCAGTGCAGTCATTTTAAGCAGGGGAGATAATAAATGCCACTTTAACTAGTTTAGTAAGCATTTTTGTAAGTAATCTGGTTGACTATTAATTGGTAATTGACAGAATGACATGTATGAGGAAATTATGAGAACTATAGAAATAACTTCTAGGTCTGTTAGGTGACACAAAGGATGAGATATTCTTGTTTGATGTTATGTAATATGGAGTATGTATGAGCAGACGATTTTTTCCAACTGATGTCAGCGATTGGGCAGTGTTTACTTACATATTATACGCGCTTAGCAGCCTTCTCTATTAAGGTTTGTCCACTCTTTTATGGAAATGCTAATTTTTGTAAAATTACAGATCCAGAATCATTTACATGTGTTTATCGGCAACAGTGGTTTAATGTGTACTTGAACCACTATATGAGTGATTAATATGCATCAATTTATTATTCCTTGTCCCACAAAATGACAAAAAGAAAACATATTAACTGAGAAGATTGAACCTTTCATCATGTCTTGTCACCCGTTATCACTTAGTGCTGAATTAGCCAAAAGATAGAAGTTGTTACCTTGTTTGTCTGCCCTTCTATATGCCTATAATCCTATAACTCACCATTCTCTATCTGTATAAGGTGGTTCAGTTTCATCGTTATAGTTTTGTTCTGCTAAAACTTTTAAGAAATATTTCACCATGCATATGATTTGGCAACTTGAATTTTTTTAATTTTCTCCATTCTGAAATTTATAGTACTTAATAATATATTTTTTGGTGCCCCTCTCTATAATTATACACTTGCTACACATACTTACTTGACTTGTGAACACTTATAATGTAGTGCCACTGACTGGAAATTTGCTGCTGATCAATTTGTGAAGCAGCTCCCTGACAAAGTAATGGTGCATTGTGAGTTCTATTTTGCCCCTCCTGCTCCATACTTTAGTAACTTCACTTTACAGGGAGGCGTCCTCCTCTAGTCATATTACTGATCCATCCAGAAATTATTATAAGCTTTTCCTTTTTTAGACATGAATTGTTACCAGCCTTTCTTCCATTCAAATAAAAAAGCGTTATTATTTATCATTGATTGAGAGGAAGCTAGTTTTCTCTCTATATTCATCAAAAAATTTGCCAAAGTTTTCATTCCACTTTGCTGCAGGTAGTCAATGCAACACCGCTACATTGACATTTGACGGTGTTGACTTGATGGGTGAACGTCTTGCTGATGAGGTATTTGGGTAATAGCTATTTCATCCTCATAGCCTAAGTTACCTGTAATTTTTTGCCTTGTCTTCCCTATGAATAGCTTATGCTTTCTGCTCCTTACAAGACTTTGGGGATGATATGTTCATACTTTGCACAACTGCAGGTATCCACTGTTATCAGCCGCAGGCCAGGGTTGCAGAAGATTTCATTTATTTCACATTCTTTAGGGGGTCTTGTTGCAAGGCATGCTATTGGAAAGCTGTATGAACCTCAGGAAACATCAAACATTTTGGTTGCAAAGGGAAACTACTTCGAAGATGAGACTTTAAGTTGTAGTGTGGAAAGGGTTGGGGAAGACGGCCAAGGTAGAATTGCTGGACTGGAACCGATGAATTTTATCACTGTTGCAACTCCACATCTGGGTTCACGAGGACATAGACAGGTAGGTACTTCAGCTAGACTTGCATAATGTTTCTTCTTAACTTGTGCGTACTGTTATTTCTCATACGAATCCCTCTAGGCATAAACTCTAGGTTAAAGGCTAGATCTTGAATATTCTTTGCCTGAAGGATTTAAGTCTAAATACACCCAACCGAATATAGGTCGATGGATTCAAACTTTTTAAAGTGGGTTACTCACGAATTACACTAGAAAACTCATGAAACGGGATATATAACCAAAACCCCAGAACACCCTCAAGTAACTTAGGCAAGAACTCGAGACACACTCAAAGTTTACCCTAATCTTATAACTCAAGAACAAACTCAAATCTATAAGGAAACACTTTAACTCGAGACAAACTCAAAGCCTAATGCTAAAAACACTCGGTTATTTTATCAATAATCAAAAGCTGTCATTCTCTTGTTATTAGCTCCCTATTTATAGGAAATATGGGCAGCAAGGCAAGTGAGAGGTTACAACTTAACATCTTCCTAAAACTGTCCACATTCAACGTTACAAAAACTGAATAAAATCTCTTAATTCACTCCTTTGTAACACCTATTTAAATGGGTAGCTATAAATCAGCAATTAAGAGTTACAATTACACTTAATCACACATAAACTTATGGCTAAATATGAGAGGAAGTTAGTAACTCCTCTAAGCCTTATTACAACTTAAATAAAAGATAAAATAAACTTAATTATATAGCCCAAAATAGCAAATGGGCCATGCACACATAAATAATACTCCTTCGTGGGCTTGAAGTGATCTCCCAAGTGAGCAAAGTGACAAATTGGGGCTTGAGAGCAAATGGATTAAATCCAATGGTTTCTAACACAAGGGCAACTGGTTCTTGATCCATGGAGCTTCTAAGTGGATTGCTTTATCTTGGATCGCTGGATCAGCCTAGGCACAGCCTGGTTCATCGGACTGTCTTTTTTTAAAATATTAACTTGGGAAAAAAAATGATAAAATACCCAACCTTCCACCTCAAGGGTCTGTTGAGGCCTGGTACTGGTCCAATTCTGGTTCAGTGTGTTCTGAACCACCCAGTTTTGTACCTCATCCATCTAAGTCTAGGTATCTGTGTCCAGCTTTGCTGATTCATTTCACAATTTGTTTCGATCATTTATTTGAGAGCCATCTGGAGTATGATTAAAAACATTAATCTCATCCACAACTTGTTTTAACCACAGTTACCTTTCCTTTGTGGCGTCCTTTTCTTGGAGAAACAAGCTTCACAAACTGCGCACTTGATTGCTGGAAGGTCTGGAAAGCATCTCTTTCTAACTGATATTGAAGAAGGCAAACCTCCACTTCTTGTTCGTATGGCTTCTGATTCATATGAACTAAAATTCATGTTGGTATATCATTAGTTGTCTCATAATTGACTTGTATATATTGAATTTATCATCAATTTAATCTGGTTATCTTTTGGACCTTCACAGTTCTGCTTTACGATCTTTCAAGCGGCGTGTTGCTTATGCTAATGTTAACTTTGATCGTATCCTTCCTTGTTAAAATATGATTTTTCCTTCTATTGTTTTGTGAGCTATGTAAGCCATTGGATGCAATTATTTTGTTGTTCCTGACTGCTTGTTCAGATGTAGTTGGGTGGAGCACCTCTTCAATCCGCAGGCAGCATGAACTACCTAAGGTTGATGTTTCTTAGTCCTGATCATATTTTACTTTTACCAGAATAATCATTAGTCTTTGATAAAACTATATATCATCAAACTTACTTTTTCCCTCCATTTTATAGTCAAATTTACTCGCAAACGATGACAAGTACCCTCATATTGTTTACGTGGAGCATGACACTCTGGATAACGGTCGCCATAAAGTGCCTTCATATGCTGATAACCAGACACTTGACTATGAAGGTCTGTTTTTACCTGCAATTTGGATGTTAGGCTCTGTGCTGGATAGATCCTAGCTAACAATTAATTCTGTTTCTTGAATGGAATTATTAAATATCTCATCATATACATATAATATTCAAGCCTTCAAGGACATTATTGATTCATTATCTATGTAAAAAAAGGACATTATTGATTCTTAAACTTCCTCATACCTGGGGGCAATATCATTTCCAAGATTTTTCTATTATATGTGGTTCAATACTGAGGGCACATTGGTTAAAACAAGTTTTCTTATTCATTTTTTTTTTCTGGCCCCTTGTAGAGGAGATGATCCGAGGTCTTAACCAAGTACCTTGGGAACGTGTAGATGTTAGCTTCCATCGGAGCAGACAGCGTTACATTGCACATAATACCATTCAGGTAAGTGACAAACCAAATGCATGTGCTGCATTGTCACAGTATGTTACCTTGTACTGTTGTAGTTATCATCTCCATTTATGTTCTACTCAGCTATTGTAGATATGCAAGTTAAGAAAACACTCGTATTGAAGAATGTGAGTGGTTTGTAATATAAAGTAGGATAAAGTAGGATAAAGTAAGAGAGAATGCAAATACAAGTCTCTGTTTGAGCTTGACTTCTTTTGATATGTTTTCCTTCTTTTGTTTTCCTGGAGCAGTGCTCCAGAACTGTAATTGTTGCTTTAAAAATATGAAGCTGAGGCTAGTCAGGATAAATAACATATACCTAGAAGCGGACTGCAAAATGCTCACTAATTCATCTTTTTTCATAAATCTTACAATGGAATGGCTACTAATAGTTGCATTTCTTCGATAAACATAGGTGAAGAGCTATTGGTTGAATTCTGATGGTGCAGATGTTATCTACCATATGATCAACAACTTCCTGGTTTAATCTCCATATATCGCTCCTTATCTTGTGTCCCATGGGTTTGTCTGAATTGTAAAATACTTTACTCTGCATTTCTTAGACTAGATATAGCTGTGCATGTTGTATTTTACCGAAAATTCTGGTCATGTATGTCTATTAGACGTCATTTTTGGAATTTAGAACGTTCTTACTACGTATTAGTATATGATCATTGTAATTATTACCTTTTTCATCTATCACAGCCGGTGGTCAATGCGACCTTTGTGTTATGCAAGAGCTCTCATTTTTCCTCCAAAAGAGCTTTTTTTTTCCTTGATCTCTCCTATAGTCCCATGACAATATAGCTGAAAGTATTCTGATGGTGTTGATATACAAGGATGACTCAGATAGAATAGACGACTTTGTAATGTGTCTGTGTTGGTTATGGAGATCCCTGCTCATTACTTTCTATTCATATGAAATCAATACTAGACTCTGCTGTTCCATTTAAGTTGAAAGTGAATGTCCCATGTTCGTGTTTTCTAGGCGAGTATACATTAACCTGTTAAATTGTTCTTTCTTTGATTCATTTTCGTTTTGTCATATATTTTTTATGTTTTTTTTTTATAGTTGCAACACTTCCCTAAAATGAAAATGTCGCAATAGTTGCAACACGTAATAAAAGGAAGGTTTTTATGGTGAAAATTGTACTATTATCTTTAATTAAAGCACATGGCCCACTTGATTATACTCTTAACAACCTTTTAACTCCATTTTATGGGTAGTATAACATGTGAGGTCTACTTTTCTTAAATGCCGTGATAAAGTGTGTGTTGCAAGAAACAGAGGAAGTAATAGATATACTATTTCTCATTTCCCTAAGTCAAGAGCTAGGAGAACCCACCAGGTGTTGAGAAAGATGATTTTGAATTTTTTTTTTTTGCATAAAATTGCTCTTATGTTCTTCCTATTCTTCCAAAATGTCTGGCTTGCTAGTATGATATATCAACTTCCTTTAATTTTTTTTTTCTGAAATTAATCCTTCAGGTTATCTTTTGTTGACTGTTTCTCTACCGATGATAAAACAAGAATAATTGGATTTCATTATGAAAAGAAAAATCTGAAATCCTAAATATAATTAAACACATAAATTGAAATCCTAAACGTAGAGAATTAACAGACTATAAATTTGAAATCCTAAACATAACAAAATCTGTAAGAAAATCTTAAACAAATTAAATAATCTGAATTGAAATCCTAAACATAGAGAGTTAAGAAACTATAAGCTACAGATTAAAGCAAAGGACATATAGGAGCTCAATTATCTGATGCTTTCATTTTACTGGTCCTTGTGATTTTAAGACCAATTATTTGCTTAATAATAAACCCAATACCTTTTCTAGTTCGCGTATCAACATCTTTTCCTCTTTTAGACAACCCACAAAATTTTTAAAATTGGTGGTTTTTTGCAACATTTTTTTTAAAAGGTGGTTATTTGCAAAACACAAGATTTAAAAGAGGGTTTTTTTGCAAAATTTCCTACATTTGAAAAGTTATACTTTGTATAAAATTATGATCAATCTATCAATACCAATAATTATATGCAACAATAATGTCTAATATAATATATACTTACTTTCATGTAATTTGTTAATTTATAAATAATTATGATATAGTATAATTAATTTTAATTTAATTTGAAGCAATTTATTATAAAGGTTTTTCATTGCATGTACATCCAAAAAATATGATAGTATTGATGCAAGTTTGTTATTAATTTACATCATTTTTAACGATGCTCCTCGGTATTACGTATCATGGAACTATGGGTTTGAAGGTAACACCATATACTAGAGAACCCGAAAGGTCAAGTATCACTTATTGAAATACGGGGACTCTTGGGGGAGCTAAAGTTGGTTAAAGAGTTTGATTTCACTGGATTGCGTGTTTACAACGGCATTGGTACCCTAGACATTGATGAGAGAATCGGCAGACAGAAAGTCATGTTAGGCCCCATTCACTTTTTTTTTTATTTTATTTTTTTTAATGGAATAGGAAGGGGTGATTTCATTAAATAATAATAGCCATTTGACACTTATAATCATCCCTTAAGAGATCTAAATTCGCAATACAAGAGTTAAACACCCCTAAACTAATGTCATCGCTTCTGAACTGCTCTGGATAATTTTAGATGTCTTTGCATCATTTTTGGCGGAGCTCCATTGATGTATAGTCGCAAAATTGGTAAAACTTGATTGGTTATCAAGGCTCCATTCACTTCATCTTATTTTTGCTGAACTGAAATTATTTTTACTGAACTGAAATTATTTTTGCTGAACTGAAATTATATTTACTGATTTTATGTTATTTTTGTTCTTTGAGGTTACTGATTTTACTGAACTGAAATTATTTTTACTGAACTGAACTTATTTTTATTGAATTGAAATTATATTTGCTGAACCGAACTTATTTTTACCGAATTAATTTTTTTTATTTAATATTATTTTTACTGAAGTGAACAAGGGCCTTAATGTCAAAACTATTAAAAATACTATAGTTGTTTATACAAATATATACTCCCTCCGTTTTTAAGTAATTGCTCCATTTTTTCATGCGCGGAGTTTTAGGAGAAATTAGAGAAAGTAATAAAATATGGAGGTAGTGGGGAAGGTGGAAGAATAAAAAATTGTAAAAAACAAAAGTAGTTGAGAATTGGAGGATAAAAAAATATAAAACTAATAAAATATGATTTATGTTGTATCCATTATTAATAAGGTGGATTGAATTAAATTTTGTAAAATCTTTTCAAATAAGGAAATGGAGCAAGCATTTAAAAACGGCCGAAAATGGAAAGTAGAGCAAGTAATTAAAAATGTAGGGGGTAGTTGATATTCCCATTTAGGGCCTGTTCATATTTACTTAATTTCAGTTCAGTTCAGCTCATAATTTTCCTTTCTCATAAAATATTCATTTCAGCTCAATTCAATTCAGCTCCAATCAGTTCAGTTCAGCTCCAATCAGGTCAGTTCAGTTCAGCTTAGTTCAAAATGTGAACAACCTCTTAGTAGTCATACTGTTTAATTTTAATTATCAGATTTTTCACCATATATTCCTAAGCTTTTAGTTTATTCACCATATACTCCTAAACTTTTTAAAATTCATTATATATCCTTGAATTAAATTCACAAAAATACACCATGATACCTTGATGAATTATTACACGTGTACTGTGTAATGCGTCTATTGATTATGGAGATCCCTACACTCGTTTCTTGAATGTCTCATGTTCGTGCTTTCTAGGCAAGTATACATTAACCTGTTAAACTGTTTAAACTATAGGGCTTTCTTTGCTTTATTTCCAATATTTCATAAGCTAGATATACTTATTTTTCTCATTTCCCTGAGTCGACTCAAGAGCTAGGAGAACCAGCAAAATGTATGTTCAAAAAGACGCTTTTAAACAATATGTTCACTGTTCTTGATATTCTTCCATAGCATCAGGCTTGCTAGGTTATCTTTTGTTGATTTCTCTACAAATGGCTGAATCTTTGGAACCAATGCTGCCACTATTTGGATTTTGTAGCTACGTTGATAGTGTAATATGGAGTTTAAACTAGCAATTGCACGACACGGAGGGAGTAATCAACACTCTAGAACCTGCTACGTTCTTTAATAATCACTTCAAAGATCAATGCACACTGCCAACTTAAACTGGACGAAGTATGTAGTTCATTCAACTTACTGATTTTAAGTTGCTGCCAGTAGTATTAGAAGCCGGAATATAATGCATCAGAGAATGTACACAACTATATTTACCTTGTATCTGCATACTTAATGGATCAAGCTTAATTTTATGATTGACATTATGTTTTCCTATCACATGTGATCAAGCTTAGCTTTTTATTTCAAAATTAAAACTCTCATTTCTTTGACTGTCACATTGCAACTTCACTCTACTACAACATAAATAATAATCCCCGGAAGCTTGAAGCTATCAATCACTTATTCAGAGTCAATAGCAAATGATCCATGTTCTCCGCGTTTTTGTCCTTGAGCTAGTGATGTCATTTGATACCTCTTAATAGATGTTGGCTTGATCCTTATGTTAGCAAAGTAGACAAACTTCGACAAAACTGTTTCAGAACATATCAAATATAGCAGTTCAGGATTTTTCAAAGATTATCAAGTGATCCTGAGAATAGTTCACAGTTAGAATTCTGAAAATACCTCTTGATATAGTTCTGATTCTCCAGCAGGTTTTGATACTTCCACAACACAATCTGTTGGTGCCACTTCAACCACCTCTGCCAATAGATTAAAGAATGAACGGAATTTCGATTTTAGTTTTATTTGCATCCTGCTGTTATTCATCCTTTCAACTGAAAGACTTGCATTGCTTGCAGCCTCCTCTATCTTGTGTACAGTTTCAGTGATTGTATATTTAGATCCCAGCATTATTCTGTTCTCCTTGTCGCCCTGTATTTCGAGTTACCAGTTAGTATCACAAACATGATGATGGATGAAATATACAGTTAAGTGCTGAAAATTTTAACTACAATATATAATCCATTAAGCACATTTCATCTTTAGTTTAAAAAACAGCATGCTAACCTTCATTAACAGTTTTGCTCAATCAAAATCAACTTAATCAACAAAAAGCGGTTTGAATCAGTAAAAGAAGTTTCAGTTGAGTAAAATTAAGGGAAGAGAACAAGGCCTAAGACTGCTAATTTACAGTTTCTTTATGTTTTTTGAAGGATTTCTTGCCTACTTCAGCCAATAAGAAATATGCATTTTTTTTCGAATCATTTTCTTGCTCATAGTGTTAGTGTAGATGAACTTGCCTGCTCTTCAAACATTGCTGATAGATCAAGGTCACATGACATTGCTATTAGTTGGAAGGCATTGATAAATCCCTGAGTTTCAGCAATGGTTACATCTTCTGAGCTTTCCTGCAAGGTAGCATTGGCAATTAGCTAGTGTGTTCAATCTTATGATTATAATTAGCCAATCGTGTTTCTTGTATTGGCATAGTCATTACCTTTTGTGACTCGAAAAACTCTCGAACAACATCATCGGTGTTGTTCTTTCCTTGGAAGTCAATTCCTACAGTAGGCTGATAATCTTTCTGAAACCACTCATCTTCTAAGATTTCTGCTACTGTAATTCGCTGTAGATGACAGAAGACGAGGCTGATTAAATTGACCTTTTGTTTTCAGTGCTGATATATGAAAATAAATCCACTTACCTTCTTTGGACGCGGATTCAACAATCTTCCAATAAGGTTCTTATGACTTGGTGTGAACCATTTTGGACATTCGTACTCAGCTCTCAATATCTATGCAGAGGAAAATATGTCAGATGAAGATTTCTTATGTACTATATGTAAGAACTTTCATTCTTGCATTTCCTATTTTTCTTCTTTGTGAGGGAAAATACCTTTGTGTACAAATTCAGTAGATTGGCGTCAGTGAATGGTAGAAAACCAGCGCGCAGCTCAAATAAGATCACTCCACAAGCCCAGACATCTGCAGCTGCCCCGTCATAGGTTTTATGGTTCAGTAGCTGTCAATTAGACAATGTTAGAAATCGTTCTTTCATTCCCCTTTCTTTCTTTTCAACTTTGTTTGAACAATTTATCTTATCAGTCATCTTTTTGTCTGCTACGTACATTGATAATTGTAGTAGCTTGAGGGGTTCATCTCCTGAGAAGGGTTTCCTAATGTTTTTCCCTTATATTTGTTTGTTTGAAAAATTCTATCTTAGCATCAGAGGTATATGATATTTTGCTCTTACCTCAGGTGCAACATAGCTTGGAGAACCACATGCTGTTGATAGTAAGCTTCCAGGCTATCAGCATTAGTTAGAGCTTTAGTAAGTTGAACAACTCAAACTATAAATTCATAAATTCTAGAAAAAAAACTGACGAAATTCAAGTATATACCTTTTGCAAAGCACTAAGTCCAAAGTCTGATACTTTGAGGTTTCCTTGGCTATCCAAAAGCAGATTTTCTGGCTGCATAGTATATGAAGACATGTCAAACAGGTCGGTTAGGTTCGAGTACATATCAGGATCAGCTAATATAATTTTTGGGATTTTGACAGCATTATGTACAAACTTATGCTATTCTTTTCAGGTCAGTATCATATCAATCAATCTCAATTTCTGGTTTAACATGAATTTTCAATATATCTTTCATGGGAATTCAAGCTTTAAATCAGTTTGGCGAAATTTTTATTTGAAAATACTGATAGTTTTCAGAGTTCAGGATAAGGTACATCTTACAGCTATTCGCGTTACCTTTAAATCTCTGTGATATACCCCTCTGGAATGGCAATAGTCTACTGCATCAATCAACTGCTGGAAGTATTTTCGTGTTTCCTCCTCAGTCAAATTCTCCGCATAAGTCTTAACAATCAAGAACAGAATCAGATAACCTAAAAACAGTCGAACTGAGAACTAATATCCAAGTTAACTAAGAAGTATTCTCACCAATTTGTCTGAGAGCTGCCCTCCTGCAACATATTCCATGACTATGTAAATCTTTGTCTTTGAGCCAATAACCTGTGACAGATGGTTGGTGAGTTAAAGCTTTGTTCTTTTCTCCTAGGAAAAACACATGTAATTAATCATATGATATAGAGGGTGTGATCCAAACACTTGCCTCGTGTATTCTTACAATGTTCGGATGATTCAAGAGCTTCATCGTTCTAATTTCTCTCTGCACCTGTTGCAAACATGTTTAGAATATCATAACTAGTACTATAAACGTAACGATTCTTGTAGATATTATGCAAGATCCAAAACTTTGTTAGGAAATTCACCTGAGACATAAGTTTCTTTGACAGGACCATCTGCTTGTCAATGATTTTAACAGCAACAATTTGGTTATTTGTGCTGTTTCTACCAAGCTTGACCTTAGCAAAAGTTCCTTCCCCAATCGTTCGGCCAAGTTGGTACTTCCCTATAGTCTTTGAGACCACCATCTTCTGTTATGATACCGTGAATTTCTCTCCTTACACTTCCTCCTGCTCACTTTTCTGTTACAGTTTTTAAGCGCGATTTTCCCTCTTTGTTGAGTAGCTAATGTTCAATGTTATGACCCTTATATTTGAAAATTTTCTCTGTTGCATTGGCCTACTAACCATTTTAGAATTTTGGCTTTAAGTTGAAGTCTAATTAAGCTATTTTCTTGCAATTTCCTAGTCAATTTCATGATGTTTATGGTGGTAGGGACTATTTAAGGAAGTTTCCTATATAGGTGTAATGAGAGATTTTTGCATGAAAGTTGAAAGGCCGGTGACTTTGTTTGGCTCAGTGTTAGTTTGTCTTCACTGCATTGAATGGAAGGTAAGGGTAGCTTCTAGTTTTCGCCTCGTACCAAAATTTCCTCACACTGTTTTAACCAAAGTTATATTTCTTGTTTTTAGAGGTGGTTAACCAGTCGTTTGATTCTTCGAATTAGGTCAAATCTAGGTTAATTCAATTTGTGCCGTAATAAGGTGAAGAGGAGTACTCAAATTGAAATCATAAAAATATATGGCATTAGAAATTAAATTGGTAACTATATTTTTTATGTCATGTTTTATTTTTTTTGTAATAACTATATTTTTTATGTCATGTTTTATTTTTTTTGAAATACAAAATTAGATTTTATGTAGTAATAATTTCTTTCAACTAAGTTAGCTTTTATTTTTAACTTTCTTAACATACATTTTATATAAAATTATTTATTATGGAATACATTTCTTAAGATTATTGAAACAATTACGGAGTATATTATTTTATTATGGAATACAACCATAATCTAGATGATGTCCTAATATAAATGAATTTTTTATTCTTTCTAAATTCAGGATTCAAGATATTCGGAGTATTGATTTTGCTACAATTAGTCAATTTAGGTTATTTACATATAAGTTAATTTTTTGTTACGTCATTAATAATTTACTTGACAGATATAATTTACAAAGAGGTTTATTTACAATTAATTCAAGCATCTTTTTTTTTTTTTTTATAACTTTCCTATAGACAATTTCTCAAACATAATATAAAAATAATATAGAGTATAAATTTTTTTAATGTAGTATAAATGATATTTTCCTAATATTAGTGATTGCTATTTTATTCTTTCTAAAACTCGGGTTTTGACATTATTATTAAGGCTATTTACATTTAAATAATTAAAAAACATATAACTAATTAACGGAAGACTATCCAATAATTAACTATTTTGACATAATGACATTTACCATTGTCATTGCTACCATTTTTTTTTTTTTTTGAGAAAGTGAAGAATAAGGACACGTCTTTCACGACATGCATAAAATCGTAGTGTTGCTTTCGAAGTCTTATGTTTTTATTTATCTCTAAACGCACATAGATTAGGCTGTTGGAAGTTTGGAACAAGACCACCATGTATGGTCATATTATTTTAATATTTTATATTGCCCCTAAAGAGGATTGGGGGGGGGGGGGGGGGGGGAGGGGTGGGGTGATAAATAACAATTGGCTTTGAAATTTTCAAAACTTTTAAGGAATCTTCCTAATATTAAAATGAAAAATGATAATTATAGCTCTTACAAAAAGTCTAAAATGGATATCATAAAGATAAGTAAATAATATTACACTGATTTATGCGTATTATTATGAATTAACTTTATTCCGTCTTTAGAATTTTATTGAATGTTTATATGAATTCTTAAAGCAAATCTAATAGTTGTAGGCTTGTAGCTAAAAACGTGCTTGTAATTTTTAATAATTGTTAGCTACTAGTGTTGGACCTGAGTCACCGGCCTTATTGGGCCGCACGCACACTCAGCTCATCTCCACATTAATATGATATTGTCCGTTTTGGGCCTAATTATTGGGCCGTACGCACACTTAGCTCATCTCCACATTAGTATGATATTGTCGTTTTGGGCCTAACCTGCATGAATTTGTTTTTAGGTACCTTCCCAAAAACACCTCATAGTATTTAGAGAGCCACAAGGGCAGGGGGTGAGAATTTATCCTATAATCTCCTGGAATCTAGAAGGAAGCTCTAACCACTTGAGTTATCCCTCACCCTCAAAGACCTTATAGTAATTGGAGTGTGCACTCACTTATCAGGAACTCATTTCTTCCTTATTTTTTCCATGTAGACTTAGAGTTTGTTCCCATTTACTTAATTTCAGTTCAGTTCAAGTCCAATTAGTTCAGTTCAGCTCCAATCAGTTCACTTCAGTTCAGTTCAGTTCAACTCCTAATTTCCCTCTCTCATAAAATATTCATTTCAGCTCAGTTCAGTGCAGTTTAGCTCCAATCAATTTAGTTTAGTTTAGCTCTAATTCGTTCAGTTCAGTAAATGTGAATAGGCCCTTAGATTGTCACCCAACAACTAGCTTAACCATTGAAACTAAAAATGTAATTAGCTTGGTCAAGCAAATTGGGTTTGCCGAAAAAAAAACTTGCCAAAATAGCATAAATGAAATGAAATATAAAAAAATTAATTGAGGAAGTGGGGTTCTTTAAAATAGTTAGCTAATAGCTTACCCTTAGAGCTTAAAGTAGCTAAAATGACAATTAGCTTAAAAGGCTTATGTGGCATGTAGTTGCTCTAAGATCCTGTTTTCTTCACTTCATTATTGCTTATGAATCGAAATTATTTATTTATTTTTGAAAGAAAATTGAAATTATTTTTAATAAAGTGAAAATGTTTTTACTAAACTTAAAATTATTATTACTAAACTGAAATTATTTTTACTGAACTAGAATTGTTTTTACAGATTAAAACTTATTTTTGTTAATTCTCTATTATATTTATTCTTTAAAGTTCCCGATTTTTACAAATTAAAAATTATTTTTACTGAGTTGAAATTATTTTTGCTGAACTAAACTCATTTTATAAAACTGAAATTATTTTTATTAAATATTACTACTATTTTAAGATGAAGAGAATATGGTCTTATATGCTAAAGTTTATCTAAAGAGAGAACCAATAAGTCAATATATAAAGGAGGGTTTGATTCACAAAGTTAAATGAGGCTAGAACCATAAATGAAATCGTAATGGTACGAATGATAATTTATTCATATCATATTTTCATTTTAATATTGAAATATTTTTTTTTCCTTTTATTGAATACCTAAAAATATTGATAGGTTAAAAAAAAAAAAAAAGATGATTTAAGTCAAACCCATCTGCCCGTAAGAAATATTGAATCATACTTGTGAGTTCAATATAAGATAAAGCATTGTCATTTGTAATCATTTTTTTTTTAAACATTTGTAATTCTAAAAGATTCATATCAATCTTTCAATATAACTTTTAATAATTTCACCAATACATCATTAAAGAAAATAGTAAAAGGGTTGTTCAATATAATCGGTCCAAAACCTACTTGGGCTTGACAAAAAAGACAAGAATTATGATAATTCAAACTAAATTATGCTAGTATCAAAATCAAATTAGTTGTAGAATTAATATTTAGTGTTTCTATAATAATTAAAAAAATTATAGAAAAGTACTATAAAAGTTTTTTAACACATCAATGGAAAGCATAATTTTTTAATTTATTTATTTATTTTTTGAAACCAAGTTAAGTACGGAAAAGCGTAATTATATTAAAGTTAATGTGCATAATTTTTATACTAATATTAATTTCGAATCCAATTTAATTTTTTAAAAAGTTTTATGCTAGGCCGAATTGAAGATCAAAAATTAAAGTTTAAAGGCGAGCTTTATTAATTTCTTATTCAAAAAAAAAAATAATAATAAAAAAATAAAGAAAGGCAATGATAATCATTAATAAAATGGTATGAAATCTATGAATTTATCATCAAAGCTGCCGAAGGATATGTGTGAACTTATCCACGTTTGCATTAAGGGATAAACTCTGTTTTTTTTTTCTTTTTTATAAAAAAATGAAATAATTAAGAGTAATTGATAAACTTTCGGATTAATATAAAACTTTCGGATTGATATAAAACTATATATGCCTGATTAATTGGTTGAAACTGATAAACCATTTTTATCTTTATAAATTCTCTCTCTTTCTTCTCATAATCTCGTTTCATAATTTTGTTTCATAGTTGATTATACATTTAATTTTGCTGATTGGTAAGTTTTGCCATTTTTTTTGGTTAATTATTTCTATTATTGGATTGTAAATTTGATTTTGCAGTGGCTGATTCTTTGTGGGTTTATTTAATTTCTGTGTTTCTCCATGATTTATCTTTCCGGGTATTTGAAAATAGAAATTTCTGCAAACTTTATGAGTTGATTCCATAAAAAATTTAGTCTTTTTATTGAATTTTTATACCTTCTTGTTTCCTTTCAGCTTTTTCAGGTGGTTGATTTGATTAAAATCACCATCTTGTTCCCTGTCTAGTGTGTACATGTTCCCTCCCCCAGAATTAATAATAGTCACTTTGGTAGTATAATTTGAACTATTAACGTGATTATAGTCGTGTTGATAGTATAATTTGATCTAGTAACGTGATTATTTGATAGTATAATTTGATCTAATAATGTGACAATGTGACCGAGTATAGAACCATCTACTTCTTGTGGGGGTTTGTTAGGTTCAGTAAGCAATGTTTCTAATTTAAGGGTTTTAGAGATATTTCTTTGTTGTAATTGATTGGCATCATATCCAGTTATGAAGATTAAGGTAAAAAAGTATCTTTGTTTTTGAGAAAATCCAAGTTCATCTTTTTCATCCCTTTCTCTTTTCTCTTTCTAGGCTTTAGCTGCACTTTGATTGTGATTCAAGTACTATGGAGTAGTTGTTATTGGTTCTTATTTAGAATTGGACTGTTTTTTCGCTTTGCTTGATACCGTGACATTAACAATTCGAAAGCGAGTTTATTGGAATTATTGTATGAGTTCATTTTCATGGTATAAAGGATTATAGTCTGTAGTGCAGACTTACTCAATGCGGCTGAAATGTAGTTGTACCAACTTTTATACGTTCATAGTTTTGATCTTTTGATGTTATAGCTTTTATTATTTTCCTTTTTTGAATCATGAGGAACTGGTACACCTTTTTTCTTTTTAGCATACTGTTCTTAATTCACACTAAGGTCACCTAAGAGTGTAGGATTCTTGTCTTTGTCCAGTTCTTGTCACTATAATTTCCTGTTTACTGCAACTTAATTTGTGATAATTGTATTTTTCTGATGGATTCTTGTTGCTCTTATGGCAGAAGTGTGCAAAGCAATCAGAATGGGGTTGCGAATGAATTTATTGCTCCTATGTTGTTTAAATCTGGCTTTATCTGCAGTGGTAAACATGCTTTAAGCACTTTCACTTTAAACGTTTTATATGTTTTTCATTTTCAGATTGATTAGTATAGCTATCTTATTCGCCGTGTTTAAATTTGTATGTAGATGGCTGTTGGTCCACCAACTTGTCCTGCTGAAGGCAGTGGGTGTGATACTGATGAGTGGGTAGGGGAATTCTTCCCTGAAATTCCCAAGATTAAGTATGAGGTAAGTTGTTAGTATTTGTGTAAATGCAAAGCTTAGATATCATAATATGTCTATAAGTTGTTCTTCACTCACCTGTTATGATAAACAATGCCTTAAGCTCTTTGTATTTGCGCCACTTTTAGGGACCTAACAGCAAGAATTATCTGGCATTCAAATATTACAATGCTGAAGAGGTGATCCTAGGAAGGAAAATGAAGGTTGGTATGAACTATCTTCCAAATTTAGCTTTAGATGTTATAAAAAGAAAAATTTTATGTAAATTATGTGCTCCTGACTATTCTTTACTAATCAAATCACAGGACTGGTTTAGATTCAGTGTTGCATTTTGGCATACATTCCGTGGAACAGGAGGTGATCCATTCGGAGCTCCCACTAAACATTGGCCATGGGAAGATGGCACCAATTCTTTGGCCATGGCAAAGAGAAGAAGTAAGATTGATGCACTCTCCGCCTTCTAATTTAGATCCTAAATCAGAGGTGAAATTAGGTTAACAGGGCCGTCTTTCTTGCAGTGAGAGCTAATTTCGAGTTCATTGATAAGCTTGGAGTTGAGTTCTGGTGCTTCCACGATAGAGATATAGCTCCAGATGGTAAAACTTTGGAGGTATGCTAACTTTCTTAGACTTGGATATGAAGTTGAGTCTATGGCTTGATACTAAAAGGGTTGTAAGTGCTGTGCCTGGAGTGATACAGACCAAGTTTGATGTGCGATTTTCTAAGATCAATAATAAAAGCCTATATGCTAGTTAATTTGGAGTTGCTGTATTTTTTTTCTTCTGTTAGTTTCTCTGTTTCATTTGGAGATGTAAAGATTCAATTGCCTGTTGCAGGAAACTAACAAAAATATGGATGAAGTGGTAGCTTTAGCTAAGGAATTGCAGGTATGTTATATTGAGTCTCTGGCCCTCTTTTTCTGTATGCGAATAGTATATGAATCAGGGATAACTAATGTTATGCAAATTGGTTTTCAGGGTATCATGAGAAACATAAAATGACTTGAGGATACACATTATGGCAGACTAAAGGAAGTTAAACTTTTGAATCCTTTTGTCTGATGTCTTAGTCTGTCCATCATTGAACCCTGTACCAGTTTGCACATTCCAAAAGTGATTTACCTAGGGACTGGTAGTGTGTGAATGAATTAGATGACTAGGAGCTACAGTTGGCTCCTTTGTGTATTTCCCTACAATGTTATCTACCATCTTACAATCATTGATCCTCAGTGAAAGCAACAGGGTCTAGTAGTTTACTACTGTGCTGTAACATTAAATCCATCACCATGTGGAATTTTATTCACTGATTAATTCATCTAGGCATCTAGCATCCTAAACTTTGATGCGTATAGCTGTCCAGAATCCATAATTATAACAAATCTCTTTTCGACAATTTGATTTTTCATGCTGGTCTGCTACTACCAATCTCCTTACTTTATTAACAAGTTTTTGATATATTAGTTTCTTTGCATCATCAATCTTTGGCTCTTATATCTGTATTGGAACCATTAAAAAATGTGCGATCTAGCCAACAGCTTAGTAAATACATTCGGAGTGTTACATTTTTCGCTTGCTGATGGAGAATCGTATCAGTGCTTACTGTTGTTATACTGGTCTGTAAGTTCCCAATGATTTCAATGATCATTCCTAGCAGGGTCATTAAAATCTATAGCAATTAGTCTGTTTTGAAGATTCTTAAACACAGAATCTCATTTTATTTCTAATATGTCAAAGTATTACTTCGTATGTTATAGTCTTTGTTGTGCATGTCCTCAATATAATTTTGTTGTGTTAGAGTGAACTTTTCCTCATACTGTTGTCTTGTGCAAAATACCTGTATACTGTTATTCTTGATGATTAAATAGTAAGGGCTAGTTGGGGTGTCTAGTTGGAATTCAAAAGCTGTGGGTTCTGATTGACTTGTATCTGAAAAGCAGGGTTCCAAGATTCATCCCTTATGGGGTACAGCTCAATTGTTTCATCATCCTCGTTACATGCACGGAGGGGCTACTAGGTATGAATAACAATCTTCCTCGTTTATGTTTGTTAAAGATATTTTCTGCTACCTTTACAACTTTGAGCCTCCCTTTGCAGTCCTGAAGTTGGGGTATACGCATATGCTGCTGCTCAAGTAAAGAAGGCAATGGAGGTGAGTGATTGGTATTTATTGACAGGAGAAGTAGATAGGTTTCAATTTGGAGAATTGTGCTAATACTGCTTTACATAATACAGGTGACTCATTACTTGGGTGGTGAAAATTATGTTTTCTGGGGTGGTCGTGAGGGTTATCAGACACTTTTAAATACGGATATGGGAAGAGAACTTGATCATATGGTATGAGACATAATCTGATCATCAACTTTTGTTTCTACCCTCTTTAATGTCTGTTCTTTTATCTGCACATATTCTTCACCTTTTTTTTTTTTCATTCTTTTGTGTAATTTCATCAGCATCCTATTGTTTTTCCATTTTCAATTACTCACTGCGGGAATAGCCATTGATGCACAATAATCTCTGTTTGACAGGCAAGGTTTCTTGAAGCTGCTGCCAACTATAAGAAGAAGATAGGGTTTAATGGTAATGTTTTGTTTGTTTACATTTTTTAGTCTAGAACAAATGAAGGAGTTATGTTGGATAAATATATGTAATTAATATTTTTATCTGTACATCATGTCTTGCATTTGCTTTATCATCAATAATGATTTTCATGCTTGCCTTGATGCCATCTTTTTTGTTTTCTTTTCTGGCAGGAACTTTGCTTATTGAACCTAAACCTCAGGAGCCTACCAAGCATCAGTATGTTTTTCACCTAGACTTGTATATCTTTTTTTTCTTTCTTTCTTTTTTTTTCCCTGGCATCTAAACAAAGTTATTCTTTAGGTATGACTGGGATGCAGCAACTGCAGCTAATTTCTTGCGTAAATACGGCCTTATAGGTGATTTTAAGATTTTCTTTTCTTTCAATCTCTGGTCTTTTGGCTTCTTCTCATGCAGAAAACTAATATAAGGGTTCTGCTTTGCCATTGAAGATGAGAAATAATCGAATTTTTCTGCCAGTTTCTGTGCTTGTCTCTGAATCATACTTAACCTGTTGCTTTATACTTGAACTAGATTTCATCTCTATTTTTTCTTTGTTTCTGATGTCTGTCATGTCCTAATTTTTAAACAAAGAAGTAGGAAGTAGTGAAGTACTTGGTCAACTAATCTTAGAAAGTTTAATTTGGTTTGGATCTGGTTTTTTAGTGGTTTGATGGCAATGAAAATTACCATTGCATTTATGTACATGACTTGCCAATACTAATACACGGATAATATCATTTTTTGACAGATGAGTTCAAACTTAACATTGAATGCAATCATGCCACACTATCTGGTCACAGGTATTACATGATTTATTGATTGATTTTTTTCTGTAAGAGTGTAAAATTTTATTTGTCCTTGTGAACAGCACAAAGGCATCAATAGATTTCTTGCTCTAATATAATTGAATGTTTGCAGCTGTCATCATGACCTTGAGACCGCTAGAATCAATGGCTTGCTTGGAAATATTGATGCAAACTCTGGAGATCCTCAAACTGGTATAGCTTCTTTTTTTTTTTTTTTGATTGTTTGTGGGGGAGGAAGGATGTGAAGTGTGTTCTACCCAGCTACATATATATGTAAAGATAATTTTGTTGCTGCCTCACACTCTGCATTGGGTTGATACAGGCTGGGATACCGATGAGTTCATGACAGATATTGCAGAAGCTACCAAGGTTATGCTCACTGTTGTAAAAAATGTAAGTCAAATGCCTCCAAGACAAATTCATGTAGGAATTAAGACCTGTTAGTGATCTGACCTTTATTTTCTTCTGTAGGGTGGGTTGGCTCCTGGAGGATTCAACTTCGATGCTAAACTGTAAGTTATTCTTGTTTGTTTTTCAAAAGTGAACTTTTGTATACCCTTCTTTGTTGAATTCAAGACTATGTTGCACATAATAGAAACGTGAAGTAATTAAGATCTAAAACTGAACTGGAGGCGCATCATTTTCTAAATTTATAGGTGACGGAAAGTTCCTGAAATTGGTTAGTAGGGGAAATAAGGTTTATGCAGTACATTAATTGTATAATAATTTTTAAAATTGACTTTAGTAGTTATTATTATTATTATGACTAAGAAAAAGACAGAGAAGGAAAAAGTGAATACAGGAGATCAAGCGGTCCATGTAAAGAAAGATTTTCCGTGCATTGTTATGTTTTATATTTTGGCCCATCTTAATGATGCTTGATGATTTTTTGTATTTTCAGCCGAAGAGAGAGCACGGATGTAGAGGACTTGTTCATTGCGCATATTAGTGGAATGGATACAATGGCTCGTGGACTCCGAAATGCTGCTAAGTTAATTGAGGTAACTGTGAAATTTTGCATTCCACTAATTCCCTTGTTCATTTTCTCTCTTTACCTGCCACATTTGAGCAAAACTTGGTTCATATTTCATAATGAAGGATGGAACACTTGACAACTTTGTGAAGAAGAGATATCAGAGCTTCGACTCAGAGATTGGGGCTTTGATAGAGGTAATCTTTCTGCTATTATTGTTAAAATGGCACATATATTCTGTACTATGAATATGCATCATTCAGACATTAACTTGACAATCTCTCCACCAGGCTGGCAAGGCTGATTTTGAGTATCTTGAAAAGAAGGCCATTGAATGGGGCGAACCTAAAGTTCCATCTGGCAAACAGGTAACTAAGCCGTTACAGTACGGAGTGATATTTTTGTGGTTCTTTAATCAGTCATAACTTTTATTCTGACATGTTGCTCCTCTTTGTTATGTTGTCTGTTATGGCAGGAGTTCATTGAGATGATTTTCCATTCCGCGTTGTAGAGTGTATAGGAGAGGCCGAAAGAGCATTCTACACGTTGTCTATTTAGAATAACATATACGTAAGGATTAAGGATTTAGAAGAGGTAGGGAACTAGTTCTTGTCTGCATTCAGTGTAATGCATCGAATGTATTTTCAGAGTCTGAAAATTGTTTATGATGCTGAATAACATATACATAAGGATTAAGGATTAAGGGTTGATTAACATTGCTCTTGGCAGGGTACTGTGAAATAAATAATTATGTTTGCTGGTTTCAAAAAAAATATATTTATGTTTCAGCTCAAAATTGTTTATGATGCTGAACCTTCTCAGTTTTATCTTGATTTATAAACATAAATCGAGGGTCTCAGAACACAGAAGCAACAATTCATGCAACTCTTGAATTGGTGTTTAGTTGTTTACACATGTAAAGGGCACAAGGGTTTATAAAAAAGGCTAAAGTTGAGATAAGTTCATGTAAGTGAAAGTTGGGCAAATAGGATGCACCCTATAGGCTAATTAGACTACTTAGTCGTGACTACAAATTTTATAAGCATCAAAATATCAGATAAACTACTGGGTATAATTGAACCCACGAAAGTTACAATTCATAAATTTGATAAACAGCACAATATCAGTCAGATGTATGACTGATCAAAGACCTCTCATATAGCTAATGGCAAGTTATGGCCCGGATAATTTGGTTGGGTCATCCACTGGTACAAAGACCTCTCATAGTACACTACTACACTCATAGTACACTACTACACTCGAATACTTGGATGGACTTCAAGCTCCATTGCCAGCTCTGAAGAGAACTACGAAAACACACTACACACCTTATTTTGAGACTATATTAGATGATTCTGGACTAAACCATATATGATTGTGCACTTTGATAATACGACATGAAGGATACCAAGATCAATGAGCCAAGTTTCACAAAATTTCATACTTTTATTCTTTATTCAACACAGAGGAAACTGGGGAAAAGAGATCAAGCTCGCCAATGATCACAGTACATAGGCTTAAAAATAGCAACATAACGACTGAGAGAAAAAAAAGTTGCTCAAATCAGATATCTAAACTTCATTAATCCATATATATGTTATTTTTTTTTTTATCATCCCTATAGAAGAGCTGCTTGAGACGTTATAACAGATCTCTAGAAACCTAATGTCATCTGTATATAGAGCTCTGTATCAGTTTACAGTAATTTCATTCCGACTTCTCTCATATTATCAACCACTGCTTTGATCTTACCATGATACTTCTGTTTTCTCTTGAAGAATATTGAAACAGCAGGAATGTCGTTAACAAGCAAGCGCTCGCCAAGAATCTTCCCAATTTTTGCGGCAGCTGCCACATCACGTATATTTGATCTTAAGGCCTTTTCCTGTGAGCTTGCAGAAGCAGCCACTGTGGCTGTTGGAGAGTGAATGACTTGAGCATGAACAAATTTGTTCGTCAAGTGCATTTTTAGCATGTATGGCTTCAAATATTCTATAATTCTTGGAGCTCTGACCGGTGGCGGGATCACCATCTTTTCCTGCAATAAATTGTGCTACCCATTACCAGTATATTTTCTGGGAATTGAAAAGAGGATGTGACATTCCATGAATATGAAAAACTTGTGACTGTATCAACTATCAACACTAATGCTGCTACAGCAGTAGAGTAGTTAAAATACAGAATGTAGAACTCTCAAGTCTCAACTAGGCCTTTTCAATGAGACAGAACCGAGCCGGATCAAGTAAATGGCTGATCTAGGAGCTTTACTATTTCATTATTCATATGCCACGCTATGTTGCAGCAACAGAATACACTAATTACAGATTGAAGCGCTATTCTTGGAGTAAATAGCTAGTAATGGTGGCTCCACCAGAAGATGAGTGTAACTGGGTTGACTGAGAAATGGAAGAATCAAGGGTGCGTTTGGTTCGCATATCACAAAATAGATGCTAAATTGTACGCACGAGTAACTAGTAAAATTGTACGTAATAATTGACTAGTGATTAGTGATTAATTACCATAAACAAAGCAAGTACGAGACTACGATTAGATGCTAGAAATTTTATTAGTGTCGGTCATTTTGTGTAGTTATCACCGACGGTTATCGTTTAATTATTCTTCTTACCAATAGTCAACTAACCAAGCACTGCTTAGTGTAGAGATATAATTAGTTAGGAATTCACCAAAGTCAAATCCTTCCAACTACAACTGCGACACTTGGGGGGTGAAGACCCCTTATCCTTTCCTCTTACTTTTGATTTGTAATGGTGGATACCAATTTCTTTTAAAAAGATTAAATGTCACATTCTATTCCCTACTCTTAACATTTACGCACTTGTGTTTATTTCTTATATGATTTTTCTATTGATAGACAAACTAATAAAAATGAACTATGATTTCATAATCCAAGTTTTTTATATTGACATGATGTTGATCAACCAAAAGTCAAATAAGTAAGTTTCAACACGAGATTTATTATAATGAGGAATCCTACCCACCATTATCAAATAGCTTTTTACATTTTTTACCGAAAAAAAAAAATATTTGTAGTTGTTACATTGGGATGGATCGCGAGTATAATTATATATTATCCTTCGAAGTTCAAATATATTATCACCTATTATATATTATCATGCGAAGTTTAAATGTAATTCAAGCACGAATAGTCGAATAATGTATTTCGAATTATTTTATTTATTTATTTTTTTTTGAGAAGGGATTAAATTGAATATACCGGTTTAAAAACACATGTTAAAAAAAGGGAAAATAAATTAAAGAATTAAGAGAGGGGAATAGAATAGAATATAGAGGGAAAGGAAGAATTTGGCATTTTTCCACACTTCCTTCCATCTTCCGATTCTATTTTTCCTGCTGTGCGTCGAATTAATTTCTATGATTTGCAGACTTCTTCTGCCCAGATCACCAGTCGCTGTCTCTCACTCAGGCACACCCTTTCTCCTTCAACATTTTTCTCATGCAATTTTATTAATCTCCTTTATTCTTCATTCTCACTTGATTGCTTTCTATTGATTTTGTTGCAGTGGCAACAAGATAAGATACCCAAAAAATTCTGCAATTTCTTAGATCTATTCCCATTTGATGCACTGATTTTATACCTATTTACAAATGGGTATTTTGTTTACTCGCCTCTTTTCTTCTCTCTTCGGCAATAAAGAAGCTCGAATCCTCGTCCTTGGTCTTGATAATGCTGGCAAAACCACGATTCTATGTATGTTTTTTCTTAATTTTTTGCAATTTTGATTTCATCCCATGTTCTAATTTTCAATTTTGTGATCTGGGTAGTTTTTAATTGTTCATATTTTGATGTTTTGTGTTTGATCTCATAACCCCAGATCGGCTTCAGATGGGTGAGGTAGTTTCTACTATACCAAGTAAGTGTTCTGCTCTTAATTTATCATGATTCTTGCTTTGATTTGAGTGTTTAATCTTGTGATTAGAGTGTTTATTGAGATTTGGTTTTTTTTTTTTGGGGTTTGTCATTTTCAGCTATTGGATTCAATGTGGAAACAGTGCAGTACAAAAACATTAAATTCCAAGTGTGGGATCTGGGTATGTAACCTGCTCTATCTTATTATTATGTTATTATGCCTCGTATCGTTGCATTGTTTAAGATGGGTGATTATGGCTTATCAGTTCACAATTTGAAGTTCTTTGACCTGCCTTTAATCTTCATGTATGATTGATTTAACAAAGTAAAGGAATTGTAATCCGAAATCGTTATTTATTGGCTTCATGAATCATGTGTGTATCAGTGAAGTATTATGCTAGGGTAGTTATGTATAAGATGAAGCTATTGTTGTTCTTGCTGAGGTTTTGTCGTATTGATGAGAAGCTTTAAGTAGCTAACCGTGTAAGTTGTATACATTATGTAGTGACTGAGGAATAAGAATAAGAAGTATACATTCAATGGTATTTGATGAACATTTACAGCTCTTGTTTTTCTACCAACATACCAAGCAGTAGTTATAACCTTATTGCACTATTTATCTTGAATTCTTGAGTGTTTGAATCCAAACATTTACTCCTGTTTCGTTTTCCCTCTTTTTGAAACTTGTACAATTGTACCCTCCGATAATGTAATCTCAATGCCTCAAACATATTGAACCAGTATTTTTGGGATTAGTATGCTGCATAACAGTGGATGCAATATATGGTGTAGTAGGAGAATTGCGGAAAATATATCAGCTTGGTATATGGGATATTTTTCATATCTGGGATGTTAGCTGACACATTTTCAAGGATTAGTAGAAAATGACCACTCCTAAGTGAGGACTAATTTCAAAATCACCCTTAACTGAAATGTGTTCAAGTGGAGACAATAGTGGGTGATGTGGGATGGAAGTTGACTTTGGAGTAGATCGTCAAATTAATTGTTTTGGATGGAAACTATCATTCATTAAAAAGTTTCAGTGAAAATTTAGAAATTAATTACATTGTCATTAGAGATTTCCTCTGGTTTTGATCTTTTATTGGCCTGTCATTCTTTTTATTTCTAAACTAAGTTTCATCACCACCATAACTAACTTGGAACTTAGTCATAATTTAATCATGTATTTTGAACAACAGTGTTTCGATCCAATGACTTTTGCATTTTGCATTTTCAATTTAATTGTTCTCTTTGGGGATCCATATTATTAGTGTGCATTGGCATTTGTAAGCTGCCATGACTGAATGGTTTTTGGAGCTATAAAAAGTATAGGTAGGAGTGGTTATGATGTCTGTATCTATGGTGATTTTAGCATCATATATGGAAGCTTAACAGTAGGAGAAAATGAGGGAGCTATTTATAGAAGAGATCCTGACTAAAAATGATGGGAGAGGACGGATAGGAAGTTTTCATGTGGGGGACCGGGGTTCTTTTTTAATAACTCAAACTATGTGAGGATTATGGTGTTGAGAAAATTAGGTGTTAGGGTTGGGTGAATGACCATGGTGGATGATCAAAAGTTGAGTTGGTAAGGTTGATAGCTTCAAGGTTTGGCTATTTTGGAGTAACAAGAATTATTTTTTTTGACAATCATTCATGAAGCATATATATACAACCATGCCATCATAACATGGTTTTTATTATAAGCATGCTATGTCACTATTTGCAAAGAGAGTAGCCGTGTTAATTGGAGAGTGAAGGTAACAATCTATTTTTTATTTTTCCTTGGGGGGAGGAACATAGGCTATAAGGTAACAATCATGATGTTTGGATAGAAATTCAACGGAAAGATTTAATTGCTACTCCAAATTATAAATGGTGTTTTGGCCTATTGGGTTACCAAAATAAGTATTTGTGGAAGGGTTAATGAGTTTGTGGTTATTAGAGCTGGTATCTTAAGCTAATTTATGGTGTAGATGAAAAGGAATCGATGGAATTTGAGGGGAAAACCAGTATTAACCAAGCATTGCAGCTTTATTGTTTGAGGATCCTTTGATTCTTGGTTTGGAATACATGACCAGGCATGACTTTATAGATTGAGGGGTTTTGGTTTGAGAGACTTGTAAATGCGTTGAGGTCATTAATATTCTGATTCTAGTTCCCCTTGTGCATATGGTTGACAGTTGACACCGCCCTTGGTGTAATTGAATAATCTGTATAAGTCTTTTCCTTCCAAATTCTTGATATATAAGGAGGAAAATGGTGGGTATTGGTAGGTAATACCTTGGCAGTTTTTTTTAATCAGCACAAAACAAGCTCCAAGTATGTATCTATGAGGGTAAGTAATATGGAAGCACTCGGTACAAACATGAAAAATTATTAGAGCCTACCCCAACTTCTCGTAGTGATAATTGTTCAAGATCTTAGTAAATATTTTCTTTATTCTTTTCAAACACGACTTTAAGCCAAGTAAACTATATATTAGTCATAGCCTTGCACCATAGTGAACTAAAGTTACATTCTTTAGTATCAAAACCATGATCACCAAGATATAAGGGACTTCACCTGACTTCATATGATCTTGGTTGTTTCAAATCAGAGCAATAATACTTTTAATGCTTTTTGACATTTTAATTAAAGTTGAAAATAATGTGTTAATATAGCCACATTTGCCTCATGATGTCAAGGGTCGTTGTCTAATGTCTAATTAGCGTTTCGAATGAGCTAGTAGAATTGGGGAAATAATGATGTCTATTTTATTAGTCATTGATGAAAATTTGTGATGTGGCCATGTGGGTATAAATAAAAATTGCAAGGAAATTTGTTTCTCCTTTAGTTGGGGTATCATTTTCTAATTGGAATGTTAATTTGGTTTCTATGTCCGTGAATATTATCTACTAGAGTATACATTTTTCTGGATGGATTCAGAAACCTCATTCACGAATCAGATGGTCCTTAATATCTACCTTACTTTTGCACCTCCATGATTGGCACACACGCACAAGACATTAGATCTTTCTCCTTTGTGTTTGTGTCTTCCAAGACTTTCATTATGAACTTGATTTTTTTCCCTATCAGTGTGATATTGTGGTTTACTTGGCTTTTGCAAGAATGTCACATGGATTATTATTATTAATAACTCCGGGATCAAGTTTTTAACATAATCAACTTCATAGTACTATCCTAAATTCCTCGAAAAGCTAGTAGCCTTCAATTTTGGAATTTGGACTTTTTTTTGACCCAAAAATAAAAATTATCATGATGTTTACCATGGTCCCTAATATTCTCCGGGAGTCCAATTAGGTGGGTGGAACCATCCAATTTGCCTTTAAAGGGTCAAGTTACCCATTCGCAACTTGCACCGATTTCTTGAACTCAAGCCTACCACGGACATTTATGTCAACATACAATGGTCATATATGGTTACAAACGGCATTATATGACCGTAAGATGTATCCCCTAGGGTCTGAAGACTTTTCGCCACCGGGCCCCGTAACCTCCAATATTCCTCAAAAAGCGTGGATAATAAGTCTTCAATTATGGAATTTTTGGACCTTTTTTCGCTCAGATATAAAAATTGTCGAGATGTTTACCATGGTCCTTAATAGCCTCCGGGAGTCCATTTTGGTGGGTATAACCATCCAATTTCCCTTAAAACGACCAAGTTACCCATTCGCAACTTGCACCGATTTCGTGAACTCAAGCTTACCATGGACGATTATGACAACATATATTGGTCATATATGGTTCCAAACGATATTATATGACCCTAAGATGTATCCCCTAAGTTCTCAAGACTTTTCGCCACCGGACCCCGTAACTTCCAAAATTCCTCAAAAAGCGTGGATACTAATGCCTTAAATTATGGAATTTTTAGACCTTTTTTTGCCCGTGAATAAAAATTGCCAAGATGTTTATCATGGTGGGTGAAACCATCCAATTTGCCTTAAAACGACCAAGTTACCTATTCGCAACTTGCACCGATTTCGTGAACTCAAGCCTACCACGGAGATTTATGACAACATGTAATGGTCATATGGTTCCAAACGATATTATATGACCCTGAGATGCATCCCTAGGGACTAAAAACTTTTCACCACTAGGCCCTGTAACCTTCAAAATTCCTCAAAAACGTGAATATAATAGCCTTTAATTTTGATATTTGTAGACCTTTTTTCGCCTGGAAATAAAAATTGCCGACTTGTTTACCATGGTCCCTAATTCACTTTGGGAGTCCAATAAGGTGGGTGAAACCATCCAATTTGTCTTAAAACGGTCAAGTTACCCCATTCGCAACTTGCACCGATTTCGTGAACTCAAGCCTACCACAGACATTTATGAAAACATGTAATGGTCATATATGGTTCCAAACGGCATTATATGACCTTGAGATGTATCCTCTAGGGTCTCAAGAGTTTTCGCCACTTGGCCCCGTAACCTTCAAAATTCCTCAAAAAAACGTGGATAATAGCCTTCAGTTTTGGAATTTTTAGACCTTTTTTTTAATCCTGGATATAAAAATTGCCGAGATGTTTACCATGGTCCCTAATACCCTCCGAAAGTCCAATTGTGTGGGTGGAACCATCTAATTTGCCTTAAAACGGCTAAGTTACCCACTCGCAACTTGCAACGATTTCGTAAACTCAAGCATACCACGGACATTTATGACAACATATAATGGTCATATAGGTTCCAAACGGCATTACATGACCTTGAGATGTATCCCCTAGGGTCTCAAGAGTTTTCGCCTCCGGGCAATTCCTCAAAAAACGTGGATTATACCCTTTAATTTTAAAATTTTTGAACCTTTTTGGGTCCGAAACTAAAAATTGCCGAGATGTTTACCATGGTCCCTAATACCCTCCGGGAGTCCAATTGGGTGGGTGGAACCATACAATTTGCCTTAAAACAATGTAATTACCCATTCATTGCAACAATTTCGTAAACTCAAGCCTACCACGGACATTTATGACAACATTTAATGGTCATATATGGTTCCAAACGTCATTATATGACCCTGTGATGTATCCCCTAGGGTCTCAAGAATTTTCGCCACGGGGCCTCGTTACCTCCAAAATTACTCAAAAAATGTGGATTATAGCCTTCAAATTTGGAAATTTTGGACTTTTTTGGGTCCGAAACTAAAAGTTGCCGAGATGTTTACCATGGTCCCTAATACCCTCCGGGAGTCCAATTAGGTGGGTGGAACCATCCAATTTGCCTTAAAATAGTCAATACGGAGTACTCTTTTTATCCTAAAAATTCCTAAATCCTAAAGTTCGGGTTAGTAATAGGTCGAGTTTAAATTCGGGTCGGGTCAATAACTAGTCGGGTTGAATTTGGGTCGGGTCAATAACAAGTCGGGTTGATTTCAGGTCGGGTCTGTAATAGGTCGGGTTTAAATTCGGGTCGGGTTAGGAACGGGTCGGGTTGAACTCGGGTCGGGTTAGTAATAGCTCGGGTTGAATTCGGGTTTTGACGGGTTAAATCGGGTTTGGGTCATTCTCGGGTTTGAGTCGGGTTTGGTTCAGGTCAATAATTTACGGGTCACATTCGGGTCGGGTCATCTGTAGGTCGGTTCATGGTCGGGTTCGGGTCTCAAATACTCGGGTCAACTCGGGTCTAGGGTTGGTTTCAGGTCGGGTTAGGTCGGGTTCGGGTCACCATTTTTTTCGGGTTCGGGTCACCATTTTTTTCGGGTTCAGACGGGTTAGGGTTAGGGTCGGTATTTCGGGTCGGGTCAACTTTTGACTCATATAGGTTCCAAACGGCATTATATGACCTTGAGATGTATCCCCTAGGGTCTCAAGAGTTTTCGCCTCCGGACCCGTAATCTTTAAAGTTCCTCAAAAAACGTGGATTATAACCTTTAATTTGGAAGTTTTGAACCTTTTTGGGTCCGAAACTAAAAATTGCCGAGATGTTTACCATGGTCCCTAATCCCCTCCGGGAGTCCAATTGGGTGGGTGGAACCATACAATTTGCCTTAAAACAGTCTAATTACCCATTCACAACTTGCAATAATTTCGTAAACTCAAGCCTACCACGGACATTTATAACAACATTTAATGGTCATATATGGTTCCAAACGTCATTATATGACCCTGTGATGTATCCCCTAGGGTCTCAAGAATTTTCGCCACGGGGCCCCGTTACCTCCAAAATTACTCAAAAAACGTGAATTATAGCCTTAAACTTTGGAAATTTTGGACCTTTTTGGGTGCGAAATTAAAAATTGCTGAGATGTTTACCATGGTCACTAATACCCTCCGGGAGTCCAATTGGGTGGCTGGAACCATATAATTTGCCTTGAAACGGTCGAGTTACCCAATCGTAATTTATACCGATTTCATGAATTCAAGTTTACCACGGACATTTATGACAACATATAATGGTCATATATGGCTCCAAACGACATTATATGACCCTATGATGTATCCCCTAGGGTTTAAGAGTTTTCGCCACTGGGCTCCGTAACCTTCAAAATTCCTCAAAAAGCGTGGATAATAGTCTTCAATTTTGGAATTTTTATACCTTTTATCGCCCGGAAATAAAGATTGCCGAGATGTTTACCATGGTCTTTAATATCCTCCGGGAGTCCAATTGGGTGGGTGGAACCATCCAATTTGCCATAAAACGGTCAAGTTACCCAATCGCAACTTGGACCGATTTCGTGAACTGAATCCTATCACGGACATTTATGACAAACTATAATGGTCATTTATGGTTCCAAACGTTATTATATGACCCTGAGTTGTATCCTCTAGGGTCTCAATACTTTTCGCTACTAGGCCCCGTAACATTCGAAATACCTCAAAAAGCGTAAATACTTTAATTTTGGCATTTTTAGACATTTTTTCGCCCGGAATTAATGCCAAGATGTTTACCATGGTCCCTAATACCATCTAGGAGTTCAATTGGGTGGGTGGAACCATCTAATTTGCCTTAAAACGGTCTAGTTACCCATTCGCAACTTGCACCAATTTCGTGAACTGAAGCTTTCCACGGACATTTATGATACTATATAATGGTCATATATTGTTCCAAACAGCAGATGTATCCCCTATGGCCTCAAGAGATTTTTTATTTAGCCCCGTAACCTTCAAAATTCCTCAAAAGGCGTGGATTATAGCCTTCAATTTTGGGATTTTTAGATCATTTTTCACCCGGAAATAAAAATTGCCGATATGGTTACCCTGGTCCCTAATACCCTCCGAGATTCCAATCGGGTGGGTGGAACCATCCAATTTGCCATTAAACGGTCAAGTTACCCAATCGCAATTTGCACCGATTTCGTAAACTCAAGCCTACCGCGGACATTTATGACAACGTATAATGGTCATTAATGGTTCCAAACGGTATTATATGACCCTAAGTTGTATCTTCTAGAATCTCAAGATTTTTCGCCACTAGGTCCGTAACCTTCAAAATTCCTCAAAAAGCGTAGATAATTGCCTTTAATTTTGGAATTTTTAGACCTTTTTCGCCTAGATAAAAAAATTGCCGAGATGTTTTCCATGGTCCCTAATACCGTCCGGGAGTCCATTTTGGTTGGTGAAAACACCTAATTTGCCTTAAAACGGTCAAGTTACCCATTCGCAATTTGCATCGATTTCGTGAACTTAAGCTTACCACGGACATGTATGAATCCATATAAGGGTCATCTATGGTTCCCCCTAGGGTCTCAAGAGTTCCACTTTACCATTTAACATTCAAAATTCCTCAAAAGCGAGGATAATAGCCTTTAATTTTTGAATTTTTAGACCTTTTTAAGCCCGGAAATAAAAATTGCCGAGATGTTTACAATGGTTCCTAATACCTTCTAGGAGTCCAATTGTGTGATAGAACCATCCAATTTGCCTTAAAACGGCCAAGTTACTCATTGGCAACTGTCACCGTTTTCGTAAACTCAAGCCTACCATGGATATTTATAACAACATATAATGGTCATATATGGTTCCAAATGACATTATATGACTCTAAGATGTATCCCATAGGGTTTCAAGAGTTTTCTCCACTGGGCCCTGTAACCTCCAAAATTCCTCAAAAAGCGTGGATAATTGCTTTCAAATTTGGAATTTTTAGACCTTTTTTCGCCCGGAAATATAAATTGCCGAGTTGTTTACTGTGGTCCCTAATTCCCCCCGGGAGTCGAGTAAGGTGCGTGGAACCATCCAATTTGCCTTAAAACGGTCAAGTTACCCATTTACAATTTGCATCGATTTCATGAACTCAAGCCAACCACGGACATTTGTGACAACATATAATGGTCTTATATGGTTCCAAACGGCATTATATGACAGTGAGATGTATCCCCTAGGGTATCAAGACTTTTTGCCATCGGGCCCTGTAAGCTTTAAAATTCCTCAAAAAGTGTGGTTCCAAACGACATTATATGACACTGAGATGTATCTTTAAGGGTCTTAAGACTTTTTGTCACCAGGTAACCCCCAAAATTCCTCAAAAAGCGTGGATATTAATAGACTTCAATTTTGGATTTTTTTGCCTTTTTTGCCGGAAAATAAAAATTGCCGAGATATTTTATTATGGTCCCCAATACACTCCGGGAGTCCAATTGGTTAGGTAGAACCATCTAATTTGCCTTGAAACGGTCAAGTTACCCATTCGCAACTTGCACCAATTTCGTGAACTCAAACCATCCACAGATATTTATGACAACATATAATGGTCATATGTGGTTCTAAATGGCATTATATGTCCTTGAGATGTATCCCTTAGGTCTCAAGAGTTTTCGCCACTGGGCTCTGTAACTTTCAAAGTTTCTCAAAAAGCGTGGATAATAGCCTTCTTTTTTAAAATTTTTAAACCTTTTTTCTCTCGGGAATAAAAATTGCGGAGATATTTACCATGGTCCCTAATATCTTTAGGGAGTCCAATTGGGTGGTCGGAACCATCCAATTTGCCATAAAATGGTCAAGTGACCCATTCACAACTTGCACTGATTTCGTTAACTCAAGTCTACCACGGACATTTATGACAACATATAATGGTCATATATGGTTTCAAACGGCATTATATGACCGTGTGATGTATTCCCTAGGGTCTAAAGAGTTTTCGCCACTCGGCCACATAACCTCCAAAATTTCTGATAAATCTTGGACCTTTTTTCGCCTTCAATTTTGGAATTTTTAGACCTTTTTTCTTCGGAAATAAAAATTGCCGAGATGTTTATCATGGTCCTTAATACCCTCCGCGAGTCTATTGGGTAGGTGGAACCATCCAATTTGCCTTGAAACGGTCAAGTTACCCATTCGCAACTTGCACCGAATTCGTGAACTAAAGCTTGCCACAGACTATGGCATTATATAATGGTCATATATGGTTCTAGACGACATTATAGGACTCAGAGATATATCCCCTAGGGTCTCAAGACTTTTCGCCATTGTGCCCCGTAACCTTCAAAATTCTTTAACAAGCGAGGATAATAGCTTTTAATTTTGGAATTTTTAGACCGTTTTACGGCCGGAAATAAAAATTGACGAGATGTTTACCATGGTTCATAATATCATCCAGGTTTCTTCATTAAGTGGGTAGAACCATCTAATTTGCCTTGAAACGGTCAAATTACCCATTCGTAACTTGCACCGATTTCATGAACTCAAGCCTACCACGAACATTTATGATAGCATATAATGGTCATATATGGTTCCAAACGACATTATATGACCCTGACGGATCTCAAGACTTTTCGCCGCTGGGCCTTGTAACCTTTAAAATTCCTCAAAAAGCGTGGATAATAGACTTCAATTTTGGAATTTTTAAACCTTTTGTTTCCCAGAAATAAAAATTGTCGAGATGTTTACCATGGTCCCTAATATTCTCCGAGAGTCCTAATTGGATGGGTGGAACCATCTAATTTGCCTTAAAACGGTCCAAGTTACCCATTCGCAACTTGCACCGATTTCGTGAACTCAAGCCTACCACGAACATTTATGACGACATATAATAGTCATATATGGTTTCAAACGGTATTATATGACCCTGTGATGTATTCCCTAGGGTCTAAAGAGTTTTCGCCATTGGTCCTCGTAACCTCCAAAATTCCTCTAAAAGCGTGGATAATAGCTTTTAATTTTGGAATTTTTAGACCTTTTTTGGCCCGAAAATAAAGTTGTCGATACGTTTACCATGGTCCCGAATACCCTCCAGGAGTCTAATTTGCTGGGTGAAACATCGGATTTGCCTTAAAACCATCAAATTGCCCATTCGCAATTTGCACTGATTTGGTGAACTCAAGCCTACCGCGGACATTTATGACAACAAAGAAATGGTCATATATGGTTCCAAACTGCATATTATGACCCTAAGATGTATCTCCTAGGGTCTCAAGACTTTAGGCTCGTAACCTTCAAAATTCCTCAAAAAGCGTGGATAATAGCCTTCAATTTTTGAATTGTTAGACCTTTTTTTCTCGAAAATAAAAATTGCCGAGATGCTTACCATTTTACCTAATACCCTTCATGAGTCCAATTGGGTAGGTGGAACCATCTAATTTGCCTTAAAACGGTTAAGTTACACATTCGCAACTTGCACCGATTTCGTGAACTCAATCCTACCATGGATATTTATGGCAACATATATTGGTTATATATGGTTCGAAACGGCATTATATGATTCTGAGATGTATCCCCTAAGGTCTTAAGACTTTTCGCCACTAGGCCTCGTAACCTTCTAAATTCCTCAAAAAGCGTGGATAATAACCTTCAAGTTTGGAATTTTTAGATCATTTTTCGCCCAGAAATAAAAATTTCCGAGTTGTTTACCATGGTCCCTTATACCCTTCGGGAGTCCAATTGGGTGGGTGGAACCATCTAATTTGCCTTAAAACGGTCAAGTTACCTATTCGCAACTTGCATCGATTTCATGAACTCAAACCTACCACGGACATTTATGATAATATATAATGGTTGTATATGGTTCTAAACGGCATTGCATTATATGACCCTGAGATGTATGCCCTAAGGTTTCAAGACTTTTCGCCACTAGGCCCCGTAACCTTCAAAATTCCTCAAAAAGCGTGGATAAAAGCCTTCCATTTTGGAATTTTTAAATCTTTTTTCTCCCGGAAATAAAAATTGCCGAGATGTTTACCATGGTCCCTAATACCCTTTTGAAGTCTAATTGGGTGGGTGGAACCATCAAATTTGTCTAAAAACGGTCAAGTTACCCATTCGCAACTTGCACCGATTTTGTGAACTCAAGTCTACTACGGACGATTATGACAGCATTTAATGGTCATATATGGTTCCAAAAGACATTATATTACCCTGAGATGTATCCCCTAGGGTCTCAAGACTTTTCGCCATCGGGCCTGTAACCTTCAAAATTCCTCAATAAGTGTTGATAATAGCCTTTAATTTTGGAATATTTTTGACCTTTTTTCGCTAGGAAATAAAAATTGTTGAGATGTTTACCATGATCCTGAATACCCTTCGGGAATCAAATTGGGTGGGTGGAACCATCCAATTTGTCTTAAAACAGTCAAGTTACCCATTCGCAGCTTGTACCGATTTCGTGAACTCAGGGCTACCAAAAACGATTATGACAATATATAATGGTCATATATGGTTCCAAACGACATTATATGACCCTGAAGGTCTCAAGATGTTTCGCCATCCAGCCCCGTAACCTTCTATATTCCTCAATAAACGTAGATAATAGCCTTCAATTTTGGAATTTTCGGACCTTTTCGAGATGTTTACCACGGTCCCTTATAACCTCCGAGAGTCCAATTGGGCGGGTGGAACCATCCAATTTGCCTTAAAACAGTCAAGTTACCCATATCGGCAATTTTTATTTTCGGGCAAAAAAATGTTCAAAAATTCTATAATTGAAGGCGCTATTATCCACGCTTTTTAAATAATTTTGGAAGTTACGGGGCCTGATGTCGAAAAATCTTGAGACCCTAGGGGGACGGAGGTCCTACGGTAGGTAACAGCAAGCACAAGCAACTTGCACCGGTTTCGTGAACTCAAGCCTACCACGGACATTTATGACAATATAAAATGGTCATATATGTGCTAAACGACATTATTTATATGACTATGAGATGTATCTCCTAGGGCTCAAAACTTTTCGCCACCGGGCCCTATAACCTCCAAAATTCCTTAAAAAGCGTGGATATTATCTTTCAATTTTGGAATTTTTGGACTTTTTTTCGCTCGTAAATTAAAATTGCCAAGACGTTTTCCATGATCCCTTATACTCGCTCATTCACACACACAGTGCTTATCCAAAATACACGTTACTTGTAAAACATACCCTTACATACTCATTACTTTGGAATACCCATCTTTTCTTCTTTTAGTGCTACATGGATATCAATTTGAAACTTTTATTGTTTTTTTTGGAAAGATTGACAGGAATATTATGAGCTTTGCCTAGTCTGCCATAAATAAAATCACCTTTTGATAATCCCCAATAAAACGACCTTTGCACTTGATCTTCCATATATAGGATAAAAAGCTGGTAACCTGTGTTTCATAGGTTAAGGAAGGACACGTGTCACATTTTGATTGGTTAGATTTTTTTGTTTTTTCATTTTTAACATATTTCTTTTTTAAAAAATAATTAATTTATAAAAATAATTAATTAAAAAAACCCTCCTTCCCCTGTAAATTCCGACCACCGCACCCCCTTTTCTTTTCCCCTTCCTTTTCCATGGCAGGCTGCTCTGTCTAACAAATGCGCCACCAATGACAACAAAATCCCACAAATCTCAATTGAAAAGAAAAACATAGGAAAAGAGCCAAAATTCAGAGATCCAAAGCAGCAACAAATTTCTTTTGGGGTTGAATATAGTGAATGGTGAACAAAGCAGCAACAAATTTCTATTGGGGTTGAATATGGTGAATGGTGAAAGAGTTGGTGCCTGATTGTTATTGGTGGTGATTACGGTGGTTGTGATGGGGTTGCGACGGTGGATGTATGGTAGGTCGTCGTCAGTGATAAGTGTGTTGATGAGGAGAGAGAAAGTGAGGTCGGAGTTTGGGCGGGAGAGGTGGAGTTTGCGGCATAAGGTGGTGGGGGTGAGTGGAGAGTGCAGTTTAGGGAGGAGAGAGAATGTGGCAGCAACGGTAGTTAACGGCGGTGGAGGGTTTCGTTGGGGAATTTTCATCGGTGGTGGTTAGTGCGGTGATTCATGGGGATATGTGGGGGGTTCACGGGGTGAGGCTGTGGGGGGAATTTTGTTTTTTTTTTGTTTTTAATTAAAATCATTTAAAAAAAAAACAAAAAAAAAAACAATTAACTAACCAATTACAAAGGGACAAGTGTTATACTAACCCATTAAACCAGTTACCAACAGGTTTCGCCCCATTTATGGAAGATAATGTACAAAGGTCGTTTTATTGGGGGATTATCAAAAGTTGGTTTTATTTATGGCAGACCGAGCAAAGGGCATAATTTCCTGTCAATTTTTCCTTGATTTTTCCCAAATATATGAATGGTATCATCCTTTATTTTTGGCTTTTTGGATCATATGTGATGTTTGTGGTAGAATTAGTTTCTTGTCTTTCTACTTTGAGAATTCAAATAAGTTTCTTGTGATTCGAGACAACTACAGTACCCGGGGCCTAAGTAAATGGTTCCAGGCTTTACTATAGCATCTTACCTAGGTCCCGTTCCACTCATGTGCTCTATAATTGCCCAAATTTTTTTCAGATACCGACAACTGCAGAACTTCTGTTTTATTTCTTGATGATGTCTTTAATAGCCCCCTTGAGTAGAGTTTGCTTCCTTTAGCTGACATGCAGTAATATTTATGTCGCATTGAATATCAATTCTTATCTTATCGTAATAATACTCTTATTTTTCACTTTCTTGAGGGCTCACATTCCTGTAAGCTTTCAGACTATGACTCTATGGCTTGCGTTTGCTGAACCACTTTTGAGCAAATTTGGCAGTTAAAGCCAGGATGAATTTCTCTTTTCACTATTAGATTCGACATTTGCTTTATTAAGTGAGTTTCTTCTGTCTGGTGAGATACTGGAATATGTAGAACCAAATCATCTTTTTCGATAATTCTTGGCAGAGTTTTGTCCACACCTGTCCTGCATAGAATGTACAATTCAAGAAGTTTCTTAAAGTGCGTATTCTGGAACATGTTAATAGCTTCTTGGTGGACCTCTTTTTGTTAGTCAGAAGATGCAGTAGTACTTTTACAGTATGTGATTTATGCATGTATTTTGGTATATCATACATTTTGTTGGTCAGAAGCCTATATATTTTGCTGAACTTCACCTGATATTTGTTGTTTTTCCTGTTGACTCAGGTGGGCAGACAAGTATAAGGTACCTCCTAAACCCAATCTCTATGTCATAAAGCTAAAGGATTTAGTTTAGTATTTTGGTGATATTGACTCCTGTTTGTCTTTATGCATTGAGTAATAAGCCCTTTTATGGTGGCGCTGGAGATCAGTTTCTGATGTTGCTGCTAAATCAGTCAACTTGTTAGTTTTTCCTTGTTGACGGCTAACTAAATGAAAGCTTCATACATGTCTCTGTGTTTTTATAAGAGCATGCTTTCTTGATTTTATATGCTATCTATATCTTTGAACTTCAAATCATCTTAAAACCAAAAATGAAAAATTACAATGATAGTTATTAGGCTCTAAGGTGTCAAATGTTTATATAGAAACTTGACAGTATATTTTATTACCAATTAAAGGGTAAATTTTTCTATAAAAAGGCTGAGTTTGACCCCTTGGAGACTCGTATCTGTAATTGACACTACCAGCTGACTTTGAACAACATAGCCTCCACTCAAGTTATCACTGTCATTAGTGCTTTCTTCAATGGCAGTGCCACTTCTGGCTCCCATTGGTCTCTTTGCATATTCACCAAGTGAAGCACCACCATGTTCTCATATTTCCAAAACTGCCATGTAATCTGTCACTGACACTGGGACAGTGGCACATCTATTTGCACTTGTGTTCCAATGGAAATTCTGCCATCATTACAATCATGTTTAAACTGATTGAATTTTGTTGTTGGCTTTGAGGATGAGATAAACAAGGAACCTTGATCTAAAACGATTTGGGAATGGGCCAATTTAAGTTCTGTGAGAAAGACGGAAAGTGGATTTTCAAACTGGACAAACTCTGAGCTTCTCTACAGTTCCACCCCCTTATTTTACTAACCTGGGATTAGGATGTGTCTTGTTAAATCAAAAGTAAAGGACATTTGTGCCATTCAATTTTGTAATTGGAATGGTGATTGGGCCTACATTTACGTATGTGATGTCTTTTTTCTGCTGCAGAATATATGGCTCCTCTCTAGTGTAATGGCATTTACTTGTTAGGCTATCTATATTTGAAACCATATTATGTGCCGTAGGTGGGAGCCTCTGTATAGGCATTCTGGTAATATTATGATATACTTGGCAGTCTTAAGTTATAATGTATTAGAGTTGGTAGAACCTTGTCGAAAGTTGGTTGCCCAGTTAGGCTTCAAGAGTCACGTCTCTTTCAAAGTTTAACCTTGCACTCAATACCAAAGGATAGTAAATTGGAAATTTCTGGTCCTCATTTTTTCATAAATCATAACCTGCTGCTTACTCAGTCTTGTGCCACCTTCTGGTCTGTATGTAAGGTGTTATGGATTTGATGGGAAATTTGAAAAGCTATAATAAAAAACGTATGCTCTATGCATACCACAGCTTGTAGCTTGTACCCTTCAATTTATCATCATATTAATCCTGCATTATTTGACAAAAGTCATCATGAAGATTTTAATCCATCCAAACAAAAACCTAGTTTGAAGTCCTTTCATCACTTTTTTTGATTCAGTCATTGTCTCATTATTCCAATTTAGAAGATAGGAGTAGATATATATAGAAGAAATTAACAAGGAAATAACTTGCTATAAGGGCATTGATTGTGCCCATCTTGCTGGAAGCCCTAGATACATCAGTTTTAGCATGCATTGGAAAGAGGGAATGCACTTTATCGTCTCATGTTAAGCAATTTTGTGTTTTGAAGAAATGGGCATGGATAATGAAATTCTTAATGCTTTCTTTTGTACCACCCTGTCCAGATTAGTTTATACATCACCTGCTTAACTAACGCCACCTTACTGACTGATATTTTTAGAAGGTAGTATATTTTTTAGAATCCCCTCCAGAAATATCTCCTTCTGTGCGCAGGCGTTAAAATATTTACTGAGATTTGATTGGACACTATCCCGAAATTGTTTGGTTTGTTTTAAATGCTGTATTATTTTACACTAAGTTTTTACAGGAGCCAAAAGAAATTGGGTTTTTGCATTTTCAGTTTTATTTACTTTTAGAGCGTCACAATGTCACATATGCTTACCTATTATTATTTTTTTTTTTTATTTTGCCCCTATTTGCCCTTGTTAAACCAGGCCTTACTGGAGGTGTTATTTTCCAAACACTCAAGCCATAATCTACGTGGTGGACTCAAGTGATACTGATCGACTTGCAATAGCCAAGGATGAGTTTCATGCAATTTTGGAGGTATTGTCTCTAGTTATTCAATTCTATGTACATTGCTGCTGCTTTCATTTATATACTTAAGAGGATGTAAAGTTGAAACTGATGGGATTGTGTAGTCTTGTTTTGATTTATATCAAGCTGCTACACATCTCAGATGTAATATTTTTTTGATTCATTTCTGATATTGAAGTGAATTGATGAAGATTTTTAAATGCAAATCATGAGCTCCATTCCTTTTCAGGAGGAAGAACTGAAGGGTGCCGTGGTCCTAATTTTTGCTAACAAGCAGGTTGGTTGTGTTACCCTGCTCTTGATTATCAATAATGTGTCATTTAATCGCCTTTAAATGCTTTATTTCTCTGTAGAGATTGCATAGTAGTTATTGTAACTAAATTGAGATGACTAATTTGTACAGTGTATGATTCTACCAGCACTAATGTTGCTTTGAGTATCTGCTATAATTCAGTGGCCTCAAATTTACTTTAATTTATAAATCACCAGCCACTTATCTAAGTTTTGCTTCCCAAATTTCTTTTGCATAACAGGATCTGCCGGGTGCACTTGACGATGCTGCTGTTACTGAGGCATTGGAGCTTCACAAGATCAAAAGTCGACAATGGGCAATCTTCAAGACTTCTGCTACCAAAGGAGAAGGCCTTTTTGAGGGTTTAGACTGGTATACTTGTGCTTTTTCCCTTACTGAACTCTTCCTTTTTCAACTCTCAACACAATATTTCTGATTGTAAATATTCTCTCGACTGTTTTTAGGTTGAGTAATACACTGAAATCTGGAAGTGGTTAACTTCTCTTTGAAGAGGCTAACGGAAAATCATGTAGCTGTTGAGGAGCTAAAATGAGATTATATTTGATAGGGAGTGTTACTTTGTGATCGAAATTTGAGACTGGAGGAAACCACTATTTTTCATCTTTGGTGAATTTCACCACCAATAGACGTGTATAATTTTTTTGTCACTTATATAATAGAAAAATATTGGAGATTCCATCATTGATAGCGGTCCATAACCCGAATTCATAGTTTCCATGCTTGTTGCTTGGCCTTAAATGTTGGTCTAATGGTGCATTGCTCTAATGAAGCTACACATTATTCCAGCATCTTGCCACCTAGTTCATCAACATAAGTTGCCAATATTGCCGTATCATGTAGGCCCACAAACATGACCTTCTCACAGTAACAAACAGAAGCTCACCAGCACGGCCTGTGCAGAAGCAACGTGTCTTAGCTCAATTAACTAACTAACAACTGACAAACTCCAACAGACAGCCTCCACTAAACCCAGCAAGAAGAAAAGATCACCCTTTACAGCTTATACTCAGTACAATGCTAACATTGGGCCAATAATTGAGCAATGTTTGGCCTAATAGATGAGGTTTAATGTGAAATTGTGCGACCAAACTCCATTATAGGGATTTTTAAATTGGGAATTCCATTATAGTGTGCGACCCCCTCCCCACACTTTCAAGGGACCTCAACTACTATTATCAAGGTTTCAACTCAATATTACGTACTACCTTTGTTTCTTTTTATTTGCAATGAGTTTTTGACATAATAAACTCATTTGTTGTAAATAAAAAGAAACGGATGTAGTATTATTTTGCAAATCAATTAGCCAAGTTATCCGGCTAAGTAATAGTCCATAGCTCACTTCAAGTGGTAAATATAACCAAACAAAATAAATTTTATTCAATATAAAATTGTCCTAAAATAGTACTGTAGTAATTAAATCAATTAAAAACAAGTTTAATTAATAACAATCATGAATTTAATCATTATGAACAAGGTGAATTGAACCGAGTCCAATCTAATTAGACTTATCCCTTATGAGTTATGACAATAACAATAATAATACAATAGTAATAATGAAGATAATAATACAATAATACATCCAAAGTTTAGAGTCTTAAAACGTTATCAAACTCACCTATATCAAGGGTTGGATTTGGAAAGAATAGAAAAATAAATTTAAAAAAGCAAACAATTTACGAGATGAAGAATGGGGTAGAAGAGGCAAAACCCCATAAAGGCACCTAACTTAAAGAGAAAGTTGAGTTGTAATACTTCAACGGCTTCAAAAGGCAGTTGTATTATCACGATTATCTAAAGCAAGTCAAGTAGAATATGCCCATTTTCGTGATTCACTTCATTTTTTTAATTGCTTTACTAAATTGGTAACAAGACATGCATCTACTTCCTTTATGCACCCAATTATCCTTTCTTTCAAGGGAAAGTCTATCTTTTTCTGGAACCTTCCTTACTTAATTAGCTTAATCACACTTACTTTAAGGGGTAATCATATGATTAGTTTGTGTATTAAACATATAATATATATTTCTTAAACTGTGATTCGTTCGCATATTAAACATTCATTACTTTTTTTTTTTTTTTTTTTTTGAAACATCATTACATTTTGTAAACTATGAATAATGCTTGATTTAATAAATAATATTCCAGTTGTTGAGTTTTTATATGCATGTCGCCTTAACGCTTGTTAGATGTGATTAGTGTAATTTATGTCATTGTATTTGATCTTAGTTTGAAGTTGGTGTTATTGTACACACCTATGTTAAGTTGTGTTCTACACGCACTTTGATTATAGTTGCCTAATTACTAATTAGTGTTGTAACCAATTTTGTTAATTAAAAATGAAGCCATTCCCTATTATCAAATTATCTTTTTATAAATTTAACTTAAAAATTAAAGAATATACTCCATCCATTCTTATTTATCTAACACACTTTGACAGGCACAAAAGTTTAGGTAATAGTACTAAACTTTTCTAAAGGAAGTACAATCTCTCACGTCATAGTCATAATAGTAACCGTATAGAAAATATACTACAAGTAGTATTTTTATTTTAAAAATGAGCATTTGAGACAAATTAAATCTAATATATGCTCTCTCTTTTTTTTTTAATTGCATTGCTTAAAATTTAGTATATTATTATGTGGGATTTTATTAGATTCGTCTTGACTTATAATTTTGAATTATCAATTTTTTTTCACTATATTGATAATTAAAAATATTAGTCATTGAATTATTAACAAGTGTGAAATAAGAAATATTACAAGCAAAAACTAAAGAATAGAGGAAGTATTTGCCTTTGTATATAAGTATACTAGTTGAAAATATGGTCAATGCAAGACCAAAGATAGAGGCACGCAGTAGCGCAGTACCATATAAGGTGGAAAATTAGTTTGCTGTGGAATTTATAGTAAAAATTAGTTGATGTTGTAATCCTTTATGCTAGCTATTAGGGCTTAATTTTAGAAGTTAGCAGTCAAAATATGTTTTAAATGCGAGTTCTGCGCAACTAGTTGTTCAACTATTGAAATTTATACGGTTAGTAGTCTTGTAATGCTTTTGATGTATCAATCCTTCTCTCTTTTCCATTTTGGAAAGATGATTTTTTCCTCTTATTTTATTTTAAATCCTAATCATCTTGAAAGCTAATTTTTGTATTTTTTGACGATACATCATCCAAAAATAGTCAAAAGCTAGTGCTCACTTAGTTTCTCCTTTGCCAAACGTTCTATACAATAATTGATACATACCTTTTTTCTTTTAACAAAACAACTAAACTTTGTTGAACACATTTTATAACAAGTATACAAACCTATAAGTTATTGTTGTCGAACACGCCTTGTAACAGATGTTTGATTGAGTGAGAAAAGTATTAGTAGTTGTGAAAGATTTCAAAAGTTACCAATATCTTGAAACAAGAAAACATAGCCTTACCTTCAAATAAAGTTCTCACTTGTTACAAACAATAATTGAAGTTTTTTAAGCTTCATGATTGATTTGAATAATGCTTTCAGCAACAGTAACCTTATCTTGGTTAGTCGACATAAATTAAATATATTTAATTTAAAAAAGAATATACACCTATTAAGTCTAATACATCATCATCATATAATAAAGACAATATGAAAATAACAACTGCCCAAAAAAGCAGGTATCAGCCAATAAGAATCCAGCAATAGATCCACCCTCTCTCGATTAAGTACAGCCAAGAAATTAAAGAGCAATTTTTTTTTTTTTTTAATTATTAGTATTATTAATAATTAATATTATTACAAGAAATTCCGTCATTGTCCCTTTACATTTCGAAGGGACAATTTTTAATTACATTTAATTTAATTTCTTTCCGATGTGGAGCAACTTATCGTCTTTATACTGCTCCTCCAATCCAATCAACAGCGAAAAAACCCGCCATTGATTAAATACAACATTTTTTTTTGAGGGAATGATTAAATACAACATTAATTAACCTAACATGAAAATTAATAAAACTAAAATTATATTTCATGAAAAGAAAAGAAAAAATTCAGAGAAATATAGAGTTACAAAGAAGATTAGAAGGGTCGAGAACTTTCTTTTCATACTTTCCTTTGTCTAATTAAGAAGAATTAACACATTTCTCTTTTATAAACGTTCTTTTTTTTTTTAACAATTAGTACTTGTATGATAAAATTAAAGATCAAAACGCTGGAACGACGCCGTATCCAGCATTATCAACGGCGAAATCAATCTCCGACGATTCGTTAGAATCATTACGTTTGGCGAAACGTCCTTTGACTCTAGGACGCGTTTCGGCGTACGCCTTTCTAGAAGCGTAGCGAATCGTCTTCTCGAACTTTCTGTTCTTCCTCTTCTCTCTGTATCTCAACACCCTCGCTTCTCTATCCATCGCCGGAGCTCCGTCCGCCGCCGCCGTGGATTTCGCAAAACTATACGAAAGGTCCGACGACATCGACGTTGCGCTCCCGTCTGGAACGACACCAATATCCGATGACGAAACCTATAATCAATAAAACCATAAGATTACGATCCATTGACCATCAATATTAAATAGAACAAACATCTTGATAGATTTATATATAATTACCGAGTAATTGAAGGAAGGCGAAAGGAGGTGGGAATCGTTGTTGTGGTTCTTCTTGTGGTGTTTGTTTGGCTGAGTGAAATCGATGTTGAAGCAATTATCGAACAAACTATCAGAATTCACATAATTAATACTATTGTTATTAATAGCAAAGTTGTTGTTGGTGTTTCCCTGCGATTGAGAAGGGACAACACTATCTGCAAACGCGTAATTACGAGCATCGTCATCAACGATGATTTGCGGCTTAGTATCATTGTTTGGCTGAAACTGGAATTTCGAACAACCCGAGTTATAATTAAGAATATCGGATTCGTTGTATAGGAAGCTGTTATTCGGATTCGGAATCAACCACGCGTCCGCATCATCACTGCTGCTGTCATTCGTCACGCCCGTGTTGCTCATGTTGTTGTTGTTGTTGATTATGATATCGCGACTCGGGATAACCGTCGCCTCGAGGTTGTCGGGGACGAGGAAGGCGGAGGAACGAGCAGTTACAGCGTCGATGGGTGAGTCGAGAAAGGGGATTACAGCAACACGCTCATGGCGGCGGGCCAAGGGGTTAGCCGAGTGGATATCATGGTCACAAGAAGAGCAGAGGTTAGCTCCATCCGCCTTACAAAAGACGACAGCAGGTTGTGACTCGCAGACCTCGCAAACCCAAACACGTTCGTGACGAGGGTATCTGCTTGTGGGGTGAATTTTGGCATCGCACGGGCCGCACAAGAAAGCCGAGTCCGTGTTGCAATACAACAATGAATTGGCGACATTGCAATTGTCGCACGGCTTGCCCGTGAAAGTCAGGCCCCACCCAGTTAGCAACCCCTTCATGCTGTTGTTGTCGTCTATACTCGGAGTCGCTGCCATAAGTGGTGGTTTTAGAGAGAGAAACAAGTAGAGAGAGAAACTATATTAGTGAAAGAATTATTTTAAAGAAGGGGGTGTTCAAATGAGAAAATAATGTTAATAGTGTTGTATTGTTGTAGTACTAGTACAATTTTACCAAAAAATGGGGGGAAGGTGATGACGAGGTCAGAAGGACACGTGGATCAATAATGGCCAAGTATCATGATTTGGGGAAATCAATTTCTTGGTTTTAGTTTAATTCTCATTAAATTAATTTAATTGTAAGACTTAATTTTTAATGAATTTATAAATTGGGAATTTAACTACTTGGGAGAGAGGGAGGAGGGGTTGTAGCTAGGGCTGTGCAAAAATAGGTCCAGACCGTATTTTGGACCTGAACCGGACTGGACCTGGATCAGCCCGGACCGGACCTGCTAATTCCGGGCCGGTCTTCGGTCCAAGGAAAAAGTGGATTCCGGGTTTCAGGTCCGGTCCGGTCTAAACCCGGAATAATCAGGTCTGGACCTGAAACCCGGATTTTATTAAAAAAAGCAATTTAATTATAAATTTTTTGGGAATTTTCTCACTTACTGACTTACCCATTATTACCCTAACCCTAACATTTGCAAACTCAAACTTTTCTCTACTCTCACGCAGTCACACACTCACACCCTCACACTGTCACACATACTCCATTTTTTCCGGCGACTTTGAGCATCTCCGATTCACCGTGTGCCGCCTCTTCTACATCGGATTTCTGAAAGTCGAGTTAAAGGTATGTATTGAATTGCTAAACTTTTAAATCTGCTTGTTCGACATCTATTGTGTAATTGTGTTTAATTACTTTCTGCATTGCAATTTTACAAGTTAAATATACAAAGTATCTATTAAATGGCCCATTAATGGCGAATTCAGAGAAGAAATTCATGGACTTTTAATTATTAAGGCTCGAATTGTATTGTTGTTGTTTGCTGCTGCTAATACTTCAATTGGTTAAGTAAATAATACAAAGCATCATACAATTATCATCTTTGCATTAAAATATAGTAGATCTGAAGATATGATTATATAATAAGCTTTGTTATTTCTACAAAATGCATAAAGATATTCACCAGAGTACTAGACTATAGCACTAACCACCAAGATTAGCAGTAACGTTGCTCTTGTAATTTATAAATTGATGGACTTTTGTAATTTTTAAGTAGTACTTAAATAGTTAAATGTATTCTAAACGTGTAGTAAGACTTGTTGACTTGTAGTACTTATAGACCTTTGACTTGTAGTTTGTAACTTAAGATATATGCCTTCTTAATTAACAGGTTGTTATTTAATTATTTTTTCAAGGGTAAAAACATCAAAATTGCTCAAACAGGTCTAACAGGTCTTAAAACCGGACCGGACCTGAATATTCAGGTCCGGACAGGTCTGGACCTGATTTTTTCAGGTCCGGTCCTCGGTCCTCAAAAATTCCATATTCAGGTCTTCAGGTCCAAGGGGTCCCGGTCCGGTCCGGTTCTGGACCTGTGCACAACCCTAGTTGTAGCTATCATGGATTCATGGGGCTGTGCCGACATAAGACATAATGGGTCCCACAAAAGCTTAGCATGCAATTTGAGCTAAGATTGGGATGTTGTCAATTTCTTGTGCTATTTGGTTGGTAATAATATTGGGGTTTTAGGAATTTGAGTAACTTAATTTTGTTGATTATGAATTTTGATATTGATGGTAAGTTGGAAAGAAAATTAGATTGGGATTAATAGAATGTAAATGAGTTAGACTTGTAGATAATTGTGCTAATCGGAACTTGTTTGTTAATTAAATTACTATATATGGTAAAGTAACAAATATTTCGGAAAGAAAAAAGACTGTTGTGCGCGTGATGTAAAGTTACTTTTGGTTTAATAATAAAGGGTAATTGAGTTCTATATTTAAGTAAGGAAATGAGCATTATTTGAATAAGATCTCACATAAATAATTAACCCAATTGAATTAGCAAGTAAGGCTTGGAGAGAGGAAGCAGAAAGGTAAGGAAATGACCACCCAGAAGTATTCTCAGTGGCATCTGATCACACAATCTCCCGTAGATTTGTTTGAAAAATTGTTAGTGTTATGGTGATTGACCTAACGTTATGACTGTGATTTATGTTCCCATTAATGTATAAACAAATTATTAATATGCACTTTGAAGGAATCTCTAAAATCTCTAAATGTAATCATGCCAGATTTGGGCACGTGCTAAGCCGATGTGAGGGTTGATCAAGCATGTTAAGAAATTGACCTGATTCAACACGAGGCCATCATGATAAGATAGCGAGGCATGCTTGTGGGTTGTGCATGGACATTATTTTTCCAAATTTGATACGAGCACAAAGAGTCATGATACTTATATTATACAACTTAACCTAAAGCATAAATATTACTCGCAAGAACTCTTTTTAATGATCTACCGTACCCAAGTTGACATCACATTATGACTTTTACTTGAATCATTCTAAGCACGACCCGCATGAACGCGTGGCATGCTGGCCTAACCTGTGCTCGAATTTAATCATGCTACAATAAAGTGAAAACTCTTAATGTTTGAATACATCCAATTCTATATGATGATGATATATAAATTTTCCATTGTCCCATTACATTTCATTTTTTTTTTTCTAAATCTACATAGATAAATCCTTAACAAGTTATACAAGTAATAACTAATAACTCTGTGTTATAAAATTAGGAAATTTTGACATTTGCCACCACTAAAAACACCATGTTTCACATTTGCTATCTGTTTAATTTTTTTTTTCCTTTTACTTTACTACCACCTAAATCAGAGTTTGTAAAAAATCATTTATCACATGCCTTAACCTGTTACTGTTTCCGTTAGTGAGGCCCAACCACCGTCCAGCCACCTTCTAGCCACCCTTGCTCCCTGCTACACCAACAATCAACCACCGACACCACGTACCTTCCTCCATTAGCAGCAGCACCGCACCTATTTTGGTAATTATTTCCCGATCTCAATTTAGAAATTTGTATATTTCTTCATATTTTAATCTCACTTGTTTGAATTCTTTAGAGAGAGGATAAATATATTAAGAGAGAAATAGAAAATTTATAGAGAAAAAGAAATTCTACGAATAGAAGACCATGGTTGCGCATTTAGATCAAGTTTTGTGGTGCTTTTGATCATTATTTTGTTAATGGAGTGATTGTTAATGAAGGTGAATATGTGGAATTGTTAATCAAAGATCGAAGGTAATTTTGAATGAAATTTTGTATTTATTTTTCATTAATTGTGTTATTTTAGATTTGAATTAGAATATTTTGTAATAATAAAATTCATTGTTTATTTTTCTTTTTGAAATTCGATGAATTTGGATGTTGAATTTGAGAATAATATGACAAAGGTTGAAGATGATGTTCTTTATAAAATAGTGTTATGTTTAATTTATTGTTATAAATAGCTCTATGTTCTTTTTTTTTTTATATCTTCTTATGTTCTTTTATTATATTTGTTCTTCATGTTCTTTTAAAATAGACGCTTAAAAATTATCACGTTCATTACATTTTAATAATATAGTTCTAACTTAATTACAATGATTTGATCATTCAAATGTGAAATAAATTTCAAAAGTAAAATAAAAAGGTTATCATACATTCATACGTCAACAAATTTAGATGGGTACGTCAGTAACGAAATAAGGTGCACTTCAACAGATTGTTAGGCAAATGATGTTTATATGAATCATTTTAGACCTAGTATTTAAGATAATGCATTGCCTAATGTTCCCCTAAAAAAATTTAAATAAAATAATTATGATTACATTGCCTAATGCCTGTTATAAACGAGCTATGTCCTTATTCTTTTTTAAGCAAACAGAAAATCATGTCACTACTTAGGCATTAATTATGATAATAACCAAGTCAAAATATACACATGAAGGCACGATAATACGATATTAGAAAGCCATACCGTTGTCCTTTCTCAAATACGAAGTACAAATTAGTAAATTACTTGTGAAATTGGTAGTGTGCTTGTGTTCCTAAACAAGAAAATTAAAAAATAAAAATAATAAATAAAATTATGACATATTGTAGATGACACATGATTGTATTACGTAGATAAAGATGGTAAATTAGACCAGACTTTAGTCCCTAAGTCGATACAGATAATTGGGTCAAGTTCGTTTGAGTTAATAAGAACGACTCAGGTCTAGTTGGATTTTGAGTCTTATTAAATCAATTTGCCCATAGAAGTTGAAATCTGAATTGAGTTACTTCCGAATCAGGTTAGGCTGGATTAAATTTTTAACACATTTAGGGTCTGTTCACATTAAGTGAACTGAGCTGAAATGAACTGAACTGATTGGAGCTTAACTGAACTGAGATGAAATGAATATTTTATAAGAGAAGGAAAATAGGAGCTGAACTGAACTGAACTAAACTGAACTGATTGGAGCTGAACTGAACTGAAATTAAGCTGAAGTGTACATGCCCTTAATCTCACTAGCTTAAATAACTTGTCATATGTGTTAGCCCAAGCATATGACTATTGGCAGGATCAACCAGGTAGCACTCCTCGTTCGACACCAGCACGCATGAGCTCTCCCTTTTAACGGGGATAGTCAACTTGTACACGAACGTCATTCGTGCTTAGCTTAAAACGCTGAATTAGGTATGTGACGAACGAACGCCCATTCATCCTCAACATTTTGCATCCCAGGGCACAACTAGAGACCGTACACCTGACAAACAACGCTTGGTTTTCGCCGCCGAGGTTGGAGGATGGACCCAGCTACAAGGTCCACCAATCACCTAAAAGGATGTTAGGCGGAAACAAAAGATTTACATGGACATCAATACCGTCATTAGGAATAAAACACAGAAAACCATACCTCGCCCAAGGTTTACCGTATTGGAGAAAACACTGAAGAGGTTTATTAGCGTGTGGTTCAATTCGATGCACAAGCATGGAGCCCGCCAACCAAAAAATTAAAACCGATCACTACTCACACGTGTTCCGTACCACTATGTCAAGAAATCCCGAGCATACAAACCACAACCACAAATATGATTGCAAGAATTCTTCAGAATCCCTCAACTAGCACCGTAAGACGTGAAAACAGCATTTCCAATCGTTAACTCGGGCTAGACTCGCTACTACGATTATTTCATGTCACAAAATGTCAAGAATTGGACTAATCAATAATACTAATCGTCCTCGCTCGTATTTGATTATAGTCCGTGTCAAGCCACCCTAAACATTACTTCCTCATCGTTTCGCGGATACCATATGTAGACGACTGAAATAAGGCAACAGATGGTGTTCCTTTAGTTCGCCAAGGTTTCCCGACGGTAACAAAAGCTGGAACCCCCAAACTCACATAGGTTCTCCATCAACAAATATTTGTCGCGTTGTACCACTGCTTCGCCGAGTGAATCCCCGAACTACGAGTCATGCAACAACAAAAAGTTATTACAAAAAATATACTCCCTCTGTGTTTTAATAAGTGTTACACTTACCAAATTCGGCCGGGTTTTTGTTACACTTTCTTTTTTGGAAAAAAGCTACATTAAAATATTATATCTCTCTCCTCTCATGGTCCCCACCTAAACACACTACTACTTTTTATTATCTCATTCCTCTCACATTCATTACTTTTCAATAAACTATTAACCTCACTATCTTTCTTTTACAAATTTTTAATACTCTAATTACCCCACTTACCTCTTATTTTATTTGAGTCAATTAAATTGCCAAAAAATATGTGCCGGTCAAACTGTAACACTTTAAAAAAAACACGGAGGGAGTAGTTGAAAACACCCAAAACTAACATAAAGTACAACGTCAACGGTGGGACAATTAGTCGAAGGCAAGACGAACAATATCAGCTTCATAGATTCGAGGTCGCGTCTGCATCGTTCCAAGAATATGGCCGGGTCGACATTCCCGGCCTCGAAGCTATGACACCGTCATATTTTCCTTGCCCCCGGTGAGATTTTTGTGTGCATTCTTCCTAGCGTCTGGCAATGCACACAACCTACCTCAGGTCCGGAATTAAATAACTATATTATAGCTATTCAACATTGAGTTGCCCACCTTCCCCTATAGAGCCCTATAGTGTACCTCTTGTAAAATCTTAGTGAACACCCGACAGACAGTAACACAATAATTGGTCAAATTTGTGAAAATGTCATAATAACACCCCCTTTTTTTGGTGGAATCCAAAGACTGGGTATAAATCTACATTTTGGCACTTTTATTTTTACAAAATATATTTTTTGTGGGCCCCAAAAAGGGAAAATACATGAAAAAAAGGCGGTTCAAATATATCAATAACATCATATCACATCATATCAATAACACACATGCGAATAGTAACATGGTTATTCATAGTTACTATTATCAAATCAATCATCATATCATATAATGTGTTCATTTTCATCATTATTGTCAAACCACATCAATATTTTACCCATATTACATCACTTATAAAGCATAATTATACTTTTATGACATCACTATTGTCAAGTCACGTCATATTATGACATTATAACATCACATCATTAAATAATTACTTTCATGACATCATTATAGTCAAGTCACATCACTTCATATATACTTTCATGACATCATTTAAGTCAAGTCACATCACTTCAATTTACTTATATGACATCATTATAGTCAAGTCACATCACTTCAATATACTTATATGACATCATTATAAATATATGACATCGTTATAAATAAGTCACATCACATTATTACACTTATATGACATCACTGTATTTCATAAATTTCAAAATAGAGTCAAAACTCATTTTTGGTACTTTATAGACATCTTTAACGGTGTCTAATGGTTTCAAACATCCATATATGACCTCACGAGTCATCCAACACATTCAGTTCATTTTTCAAAAAAATGTCAAAATCTAACCCGAAATCGTGTATAGCCTTTAATTTTGGCCATTTTAAACTTATTTTGACTTGGAAATAAAAATTTCTAAGATGCTTACCATTGACCCTGATACAACCCGATAGTCTATTTGGGTGGGTGCAACCATCCAATATGCCTTTAAACGGTCAATTTACCCGTTCGCAACTTGCACCGATTTCGTGAACTCAAGCCTACCATGGACATTTATGACAACATGAAATGGTCATACATGGTTCCAAACGGCATTATATGACCTAAAGATGTATCCCCTACGATCTCAACACTTTCTGCCACCGGACCCCGTAACCTCCAAAATTCCTCAAAAAGCGTGAATAATAGCCTTCAATTTTGATTTTTTTGGTATTTTTTCGCCCGCAAATAAAAATTGCCGAGATATTAACCATGGTCCCTGATATCCTTCGGGAGCCCATTTGGGTGGATAAAACCATCCAATATGTCTTTAAACAGTCAATTTATCCGATTACAACTTGCATTGATTTCATAAAATAAAGCTACACCACGGTTATTTATGAGAATATGTAATGGTCATATATGGTTCCAAACATCATTATACAATCCCGAGGTGTATCCCTTAGGATCTCAACACTTTCGCCACCGGGCCCCGTAACCTCCGAAATTCCTCAAAAAGCGAGGATAATAGCCATTAATTTTGTAATGTTTTGACCTTTTTTCGCCCAGAAATAAAATTTTTCGAGATGTTTACCATGGTCCCAACATCCTCCAGCGCCTATTAGGGTGGATAAAACCATCCAATACGCCTTTAAACAGTCAATTTACACGATTACAACTTCACTGATTTCATAAAATCAAGCTACACCACGGACATTTATGACAACATATAATGGTCATATATGGTTCCAAACGGCATTATATGACTTTGAGATCTATCCCCAAAGATCTAAACACTGTTCGCCACCAGGCCTGCAACCTCCGAAATTCCTCAAAAAGCGTGGATAATAGCCTTCAATTTTGTAATTTTTTGACCTTTTTTCGCCAAAAAATTGAAATTGCCGAGATGTTTACCAGGGACACTAATACCCTCCGGAGCCCATTTGGGTGGATGAAACCATCCAACATGCCTTTAAACAATCAATTTACCCGATTACAACTTGCACTAAATTCATAAAATCAAGTTACACTACGGACATTTATGACAACATATAATGGTCATATATGGTTCCAGACGGCATTATATGACCTTGAGATGTATCCCCTAGGATCTGAACACTTTTCGCCACCGGTCCCGGTAACCTCCGAAATTCCTTAAAAGCGTGGATTACAGCCTTCAATTTTGTAATTTTTTTGACTTTTTTTCGCCCGGAAATAAAAATTTTCGAGATGTTTATCATGGTCCCTAACAACCTTCGGGAGCCCATTTAGGTGGATAAAACCATCCAATATGCCTTTAAACAGTCAATTTACCCGATTACAACTTGCACTAATTTCATAAAATCAAGCAACACCACGGACATTTATGACAATATATAATGGTCATATATTGGTCCAAGCGTCATTATATATATGACCCCGAGATGTATCCCCTAAAATCTAAAGACTTTCCGCCACCAGGCCCCGTAATCTCTAAAATTCCTTAAAAAGCATAGATAATAGCCTTCAATTTTGGAATTTTTTGACCTTTTTTCGCTCGGAAACGAAAATCGCCGAGATGTCCACCATGGTCTCTAATAGCCTCCGAAGCCCATTTGGGTGGATAAAGCCATCCAATATACCTTTAAACAATCAATTTACCAGATTACAACTTGCATTAATTTCATAAAATCAAGCTACACAACGGACATTTATGACAACATATAATGGTCATATATGGTTCCAAACGTCATTACATGACCCCTAGATGGATCCCCTAGCATCTCAAGACTTTCTGCCACCGAGCTCCAAAACCTCCAAAATTTATTAAAAAGCGTGGATAATAGCCTTCAATTTTGACAATTTTTGACTTTTTTAATGCCAGAAATAACAATTGTCGAGATGATTAGCATGGACCCTAATACCCTCCGGGAGCCCATTTGGGTGGATAAAACCATCCAATATGCCTTTGAATAGTCAATTTACCCGATTACAACTTGCACTAATTTCATAAAATCAAACTAAACCACGAACATTTTGGACAACATATAATGGTCATATATGGTTCCAAACGACATTATATTACCTTGAGATGTATCCCCTAGGATCTCAACACTTTTCGCCACTATGCACATAACCTCCAAGATTCCTCAAAAAGCGTAGATAATAGCCATCAATTTTGGATTTTTTGACCTTTTTTTCGCTCGGAATTAAAAATTGCTGAGATGTTTACCATGGTCGTAATACCCTCTGGGAGCCCAATTGGGTGGAAAAAGCCATCCAATTTGACTTTAAACAATTAATTTACCCGATTACAATTTGCACTAATTTCATAAAATCAAGCTACACCACGGACATTTATGACGATATTTACAATGGTAATATATGGTTCCAAACGTCAATATATGACCCCGAGATGTATCCCCTAAAATCTCAAGACTTTCCGTCACCAGGTCCCGTAACCTCTAAAATTCCTCAAAAAGCATGGATAATAGCCTTCAATTTTCAAATTTTTTGACCTTTTTTTTGCTCAGAAATAAAAATTGCCGAGATGTTCACCATGGTCTCTAATACCTTTTGAGAGCTCATTTGGGTGGATAAAGCCATCCAATTTGCCTTTAAACAATCAATTTACCCGATTACAACTTGCAGTGATTTTATAAAATTAAGCTACACAACGGACAATTATGACAACATATAATGGTCATATATGGTTCTAAACGTTATTACATGACCCCGAGAGCTATCCCCTAACATCTAAATACTTTTTGCCACCAGGCCTCGAAACCTCCAAAATTCCTCAAAAAGCGTGGATATATAGCCTTCAATTTTGACAATTTTTTACTTTTCTAAGGCCAGAAGCAACAGTTGTCGAGATGATTACCATGGACCCTAATACCCTTCGGGAGCCCATTAGGGTGGATAAAACCATCAAACATGCTTTTAAATAGTCAAATTACCCGATCACAACATGCACTGATTTCATAAAATCAAGCTACACCACGAACATTTATGACAACATAAGATGGTCATATATGGTTCCAAACGGCATTATATGACTTTGAGATCTATCCCCAAGGATCTAAACATTGTTTGCCACCGGGCCTGTAACCTCCGAAATTCCTCAAAAAGCGTGGATAATAGCCTTCAATTTTGTAATTTTTTGACCTTTTTTCGCCCGAAAATTAAAATTGCCAAGATGTTTTCCAAGGACACTAATACCCTCCGGGAGCCCATTTGGGTGGATGAAACCATCCAATACGCCTCTAAACAATCAATTTACCCGATTACAACTTGCACTAATTTCATAAAATCAAGTTACACCACGGACATTTATGACAACATTTAATGGTCATATATGGTTCCATACGGCATTACATGACCTTGAGATGTATCCCCTAGGATCTCAACACTTTTCGCCACCGGGCCCCGTAACCTTCAAAATCCCTCAAAAAACGTGGATAATAGCCTTCAATTTTGTAATTTTTTGACCTTTTTTCGCCCCGAAATAAAAATTGCCGAGATGTTTACCGTGGTACCTAATTCCCTCTATGAACCCATTTGGGTGGATAAAACCTTCCAATATGCCTTTTAGCTGATTACAACTTGAACTGATTTCATAAAATCAAGCTACACCATGGAAATTTATGACAACATATTATGGTCATATATGGTTCCAAACGACATTATATGAATTAGAGATGTATTCCCTAGGATCTCCACACATTTCGCCACCAGGCCCTGTAACCTCCAAAATTCCTCAAAATCGTGGATAATAGCCTTCAATTTTGTAATTTTTTGACCTTTTTATGCCCGGAAATAAATATTGCCGAGATTTTTACCATGGTCCCTAATACTCTCTGGGAGCCCATTTGGGTGGATAAAACCATCCAATATTCCTTTAAACAGTCTATTTACCCGATTACAACTTGCACTGATTTCAACAATCTACACCTTGGACATTTATGACAACATATAATGGTCATATATGGTTCCAAACGTCATTATATGACCCCAAGATGTATCTCCAGGCATCTCAAGACTTTCCGATACCAGGTCCCGAAACTTCCAAAATTCTTCAAAAAGCATGGATAATAAGCCTTCAATTTTGACTATTTTTGACTTTTTTTTTTTTATGCAGAGCCGGGGCAAGAAATTAGATTAAAAATTTAGCAAAGCTACATAAGGGTTTGGGAGGTTTATCCTCCAATATTACATCTCGAATTAAGTCAGGAGGATCGTTTAAACTTAATAAAGTTAAATCATGATTTGGGGAAGATTTACAACACTTTGCTAAAAGATCAACTGCCCTGTTAGCACTTCTACCTTCAAAATTCAATCTGACTTCCTGCATACACTCAAGCTGGATCCTGCAATATTTCAGAATATTTGAATTAGCATCCTTGACAGTCATGGCATTTGTGATGAGATCTACAGCTTGATTTGAGTCTGAACAAACTTTCACTTTCTCCCTACCTCTGTCCCGGCCCTAATCAAACTTAGGCAAGCAGAGATATCAATCATCTCTCCCATGATAACAAATTTGATCCTGCACTTTTGAAAAAAACCCAGCACCTAAGCATCTGTATAATCACGAATCACACCAGCTATACCAGCCCAAGAGTCAGCAGAGCTAAAGGAGGCATCACAATTCAGCTTTAGGAAAGTGGGGGCAGGAGGGTTCGGGTTTACATAAGGGGTGACAGGAGACAACAACCCGAAGAAATCTTCAGAGAGGATTTGAATTCCCAAGCTAAAACTAAGGCCTCTCTAAGGGATGAAACTGGGAGTTGGTTTTTCGGCTGAAAATCTGGTTGTTCCTCCTAAGCCATAACTTCCATTTGACATAAGAGAAGTTGGGTTAGGGATGATGGGGGGGGGAAGGGATAGGTTAGTGTGAATCCAAGATTGAAGGTCTTAAGAGAAGAAAGAGACAGCCAGACAGGCATGTGGAGCAGATCCCACAACTCTCTAGCTTGGTCACAACCCCTGAGAATCTTAAGAGCATTCTCAAAAGCATTATGACAAGAAGCAGAAACTCTGAGGTGGTGATATTTCTCCTACACAAGGTTACCTTGTGAGGGAGTCTATCCAAGTAGCGAAGCCAAAGAAATTACTCCCTACAAATGATTACCATTTTTGACTTTTTTTGGTCGAAAATCACAATTGCCAAGATAATTACCATGGACCCTAATACCCTCTGAGAGCCCATTAGGGTGGATAAAACATCCAATATGCCTTTAAACAATCATTTTACCCGATTAAAACTTTCACTGATTTCATAAAATCAAGCTACACCACAGACATTTATGACAACATATAATGGTCATATATGGTTCCAAACAACATTATATGACCTTGAGATGTATCCCCTAGGATCTCAACACTTTTCGCCACTAGGCCCTATAACCTCCAAAATTTCTCAAAAAACGTGGATAATAGCATTCAATTTTGGAATTTTTTGACCTTTTTTTGCCCGAAAATAAAAATTACCGAGATGTTTACCACGGTCCATAATACCCTTCGAGAGCCCATTTGGGTTGATAAACCATCCAATATGCCTTTAAACAGTTAATTTACCTAATTACAACTTGCATTGATTTCAAAAAATCAAGCTATACCACGGACATTTATGACAACATATAATGGTCATATATGGTTCCAAACGTCATTATATGACCCCGAGAAGTATCCCCAAGAATCTCAAAACTTTCCGATAACTGGTCCCGAAACCTCCAAAATTCCTCAAAAAGCGTGGAGAATGGCCTTCAATTTTAACAATTTTTAACTTTTTTGGGCCGGAAAAAACAATTGTCGAGATAATTACCATGGACCCTAATATCCTCCGGGAGCCCCTTTGGGTGGATAAAACCATCCATTATGCCTTTAAACATTTAATTTATCCGATTACAACTTGCACTGATTTCATAAAATCAAGCTACACCACGGACGTTTATGAAAACATATAATGGTCATATATGGTTCCATACGTCATTATGTGACCCCGAGATGTGTCCCCTAGCAACTCAAGACTTTCCGATATCGGGTCCTGAAACCTCCCAAATTCCTCAAAAAGCGTGGATAATAGCCTTCAATTTTGACAATTTTTTATTTTTTTTGGACCAGAAGTAACAATTGCCGAGATGATTACCATCGACCCTAGCTCTCTCCGGGAGCCCATTAGGGTGGATAAAACCATCCAATATGCCTTTAAACAAGCAATTTACCCGATTACAATTTACACTAATTTCATAAAATAAATTAAGCTACACCACGGACATTTATGACAACATATATTGGTCATATATAGTTCCAAACGGCATTATATGACCTTGAGATGCATCCTCTACGATCTCAACACTTTTCGCCACCAGTCCCTGTAACCTCTAAAATTCCTCAAAAAACGTGGATAATAGCCTTCAATTTTGGGAATTTTTGACCTTTTTCGCCCGAAAATAAAAATTGCCATAATGTTTACCATGGTCCCTTATACCCTCCGGGAGCCCATTTGGGTGGATATTACGAAGTATAACTGTTCGAGTTTACGATTCAAATTCAATACCACATTATTCAAATAATACTACTAAAATCAAATCTAACTACATTAATTCCAACTACTAGTTAATTCGGCAAATACTCCAGAATTCCAGATGCAAATTGAACTGAAATTCAAAATATGAATCAACAAATACTGATAAACAGATTATAATCAAGAGGAATTCTCAGACAATCAGTAGAATGTGACTGAAAGTGAACTCCTCAATTTTCAGATTTTGTTCAACAGTCATAAAATTTTTTTAGACCATTATAAGCTAATTTCTGACGATTAAGACCTAATATCTGACAATTATGATCTAATACACGATAAGTATAATCTAATATAAGACCATTATTATCTAATTTCTGATATTTATGATATAATATCTAATATTTATAATGTAATACCTGATAAATATAATCTAATATATAACCATTATTATCTAATTTCTGACACTTATAACCTAATATCTGATATTTATAATCTAATATCTGATTATTATTACTCCCTCCGTGTTTTTTTAAGTGATACATATTGACCGGCACATAGTTTTAGGCAATTTAATTGACTTAAATAAAATAAGAGGTAAGTGGGGTAGTGGAGTATTAAAAAATTGTTAAAGAAAGATAGTGGGGTTAATAGTTTATTGAAAAGTAATGAATGTGAGAGGAAAGATATAATAAAAAAATAGTAGTGGGTTTGGGTGGGGACCGTGAAAGGAGAGAGATATAATATTTTAATGTATTGTTTTGCCAAAAAAGGAAATGTATCACTTAAAAAAACACGGCCGAACACTACTACAAAATTGGCCAAAGAGATCATATCAAAACGGCCTAAGAGACTACCTTAAGGGTGGTCTCTAGCTCACAGGTCTCTTTGGCCTAAGAGACCACTTCATCAGAAGTGATCTCTCATTTTAAAAAGAGAGACCACTTATTTAGAATAAATGATCTCAGTTTTTCCGGAAACTAAGACCACCTATTTGAAATAGATGGTCTCAGTTTTTGTTAAACTGAGACCACCTATTTTAAATGTATAGTCTCAGTTCACAAAAACTGAGACCGCCTAATTCAAATAGACGGTCTTTGTTTTTTTAAAAAAAAAAAAATATTCGTATTTCAATATATATACTGTCAATTATACAAAAATCAATTCCTTTACTTGTAACATTTTCAACAAAATACGAATACTAGTTTATGAATTATACTTGCAAGAAATTTATACAAAATACATACTTACAAATATTACAATCAATATTCTTAAAATAAAATTATACAAAAACCCAGGCCACCTAAATCTACACAACTCCCCTCACCTAATCCTACACTACGCTACTGCCACCACCGCAAGCCCCCTACCGCAAGCCATGCCACCGCCACCTTGAAATCAATAAAAGCATAGCCTGGAAGTCTCCGAGCAACATAAACACTGCAAATCAACCCAATTTTCAAGGAATTAGAAAACAACTAGTTGGTATCACACAAAATCAACAAAAGAAATCCGAATAAAAAGCTGAATGGGAATTAAAATTCTGGCTTACCTTCGAATTACTCCGAAAACGTGAAACGCATCTTCAAGATCTCGCTCAGTGACCCGTGGATCCAAGTATCCAACATATACACGCGACATTGTGCAGTATTCAACACCTAAAAACAACATATATGATACATTAAGATCAATATTGAAAAGATAAAGAAATTCAGCCAAATTAAGAGAAAACGATTAATAAGGGTTCGAAAAAACTATGAAGGAAATCTTGGAATTGGATTTGGAGAAAAGATGAAATTTAACAAATTAAATTAACAACAGCGAGTAAGGCAAAATCAAAGTCTTGTTTTCTCTGAAGAAAATTCGAAACCCAGAAGAATGGAGAAAGATCGGACGGCGGCGCTCGGCAGCGGCGTGAAGTGAGGCTTGAACTCTTGGGAAGAGAAAGAGATGAGAGAGAAAGAGGCTGAGAGGAGATTGTGAAAGTGGGAAAGAAGGAAATTAGAGGTGCATTACATAGAAGGGAAACACAGAGATAACAGGAGAGATAAAGAGGCGAAGATGAGAGTGTGAAAGAGGGGAAAATGGTGATATGAAGGGGGTGACAGCCAAGCTTATCAACTTAGGGTTTTGGTTTACAAAAATAAAAGATAGACCATTTATTTAACAAAAACGGTCTTTTTTTTTAAAGTTAAATAATGAAAAAAAGACCATATATGTAAGAGAAGTGGTCTCTCTTTTTTATTAATTTAATAAATAAATAAAAGAGAGACTATGTATGTAAGAGAAGTGGTCTCTCCTATTTTATTAATTTAATAAATAGATAAAAGAGAGACCATTTATTCAAAAGAAGTGATCTCTCCTATTTTATTAACTAAATAAATAAATAAAAGAGAGACCATTTATTCAAAAGAAGTGATCTCTCCTTTTTTTTTTAATTAAATAAATAAAAGAGAGACCATTTATCTAAAAGAAGTGGTCTCTCCTTTTTTTTAATTGAATAAATTAAAAAAAAAAAAGACCATTTATTTTCAAAAAGTGGTCTTTCCTTTATTTCATCTCCCTAAGATCGTACCTAAGAGACCATTTATTTAAAATATTTGGTCTCTTATTTAAGGTCTCTTTGGGCATTTTTGTAGTAGTAGAAAATGAAATATGTATCACTTAAAAAAATACGGAGGGAGTATCTAATTTCTGATAATTAAGTTTTTTTTCTCAAAAATGTTTTTCCAGTTATATGATTGGACTCACGTCGTGAGTCCATTCTACACAATACTTTGTGTTTCGTAAAATCAAGCTACACCACGAACATTTATGACAACATATAATGGTCATATATGGTTCAAAACGACATTATATAACCTTGAGATGTATCCCCTAGGATCTCAACACTTTTCGCCACCAGGCCTGTAACCTCAAAATTTCCACAAAAAGCGTGGATAATAACCTTCAATTTTGGAATTTTAAGACCTTTTTGCGCCTGGAAATAAAAATTGCTTAGATTTTTACCATGGTCCCTAATACCCTCTCGGAGCCCATTTGAGTGGATAAAGTCATCCAATATGCCTTTAAACATTCAATTTACCCGATTACAACTTGCACCGAATTCATAAAACCAAGCTACACCACGAACATTTATGACAACATATAATGGTCATATATGGTTCCAAACGTCATTATATGACCCCGAGATGTATCCCCTAGAATCTCATAGCTTTCCTCAACCAGGCCCCGTAACCTCCGAAATTCCTCAAAAAGCATGGATAATAGCCTTGAATTTTGGAATTTTTAGACATTTTTCGCACGGAAATAAAATTTCCGAGATGTTCACCATGGTCTCTAATACCCTCCGGAAGCCCATTTGTGTGGATAAAGTCATCCAATATGCCTTTAAACAGTCAATTTACCCGATTACAACTTGCACTGATTTCATAAAACCAAGCTACACCACGAACATTTATGACAGCATATATTGGTCATATATAGTTCAAAACGGCATTATATGACCTTGAGATGTATCCACTAGGATCTCAACACTTTTCGCCATCGGGTCCATAACCCCAAAATTTCCTCAAAAACCGTGGATTATTTCAATTTTGGAATTTTTAGACCTTTTTTCGATTGGAAATAAAAATTGCTGAGATGTTAACCATGGTCCCTAATACCCTCTGGGAGCCCATTTGGATGGACAAAGCCATCCAATAAGCCTTTAAACATTCAATTAACCCAATTACAACTTGCATTGATTTTATAAAACCAAGCTACACCACGAACATTTATGACAACATATAATGGTCATATATGGTTCCAAACGTCATTTTATGATCCCGAGATGTATCCCCTAGCATCTCAAGACTTTCCGCCACCGGGACTCCTAACCTCCAAAATTCCCCAAAAAACATGGATAATAGCCTTCAATTTTGGAATTTTTTGACCTTTTTCGTCCGAAAATAAAAGTTGCTGAAATGTTCACCATGGTCTGTAATACCCTCCGGGAGCCCATTTGTGTGGATAAAGCCATCCAATTCGCCTTTAAACAGTCAATTTACCCGATTACAACTTACACTGATTTCATAAAATCAAGCTAAACCACGGACATTTATGACAACATATAATGGTCATATATAGTTCCAAACGTCATTATAGGACCCCGAGACATATTCCCTAGCACATCAAGACTTTCCGCCACAGGGACTCGTAACCTCCAAAATTCTCAAAAAGCATGGATAATAGCCTTTAATTTTGGAATTTTTTGAACTTTTTTCGCCCGGAAATTAAAAATTGCCGCGATGTTCACCATGGTCTCTAATATCCTCTGAGAGCCCATTTGTGTGGATAAATCCATCCAATATATCTTTAAACAGTCAATTTACCTAATTACAGCTTGCACCGATTTCATAAAATCAAGCTACACCACGGACATTTATGACAATATATATATGGTTCCAAACATCATTATAGGACCCCGAAATGTATCCCCTATCATCTCAAGACTTTCCGCCACAAGGACTCATAACCTTCAAAATTCCTCAAAAACCATGGATAATAGCCTTCAATTTTGGAATTTTTTTGACATTTTTTCGCCTGCAAATAAAAATTGCTGAGATATTTACCATGGTCAATAATTTAGGGAGCCCATCCGAGTGGATAAAACCATCCAATATGCTTTTAAACATTCAATTTACCCGATTACAACTTGCACCGAATTCATAAAACCAAGCTACACCACGAACATTTATGACAACATATAATGGTCATATATGGTTCCAAACGTCATTATATGACCCTGAGATGTATCCCCTAGAATCTCATAGATTTCCTCAACCAGGCCCCGTAACCTCCAAAATTCCTCAAAAAGCATGGATAATAGCCTTCAATTTTGGAATTTTTAACCTTTTTTCGCCTGGAAATAATAATTGCCAAGATGTTCACCATGGTCTCTAATATCGTCTGGGAGCGAATTTATGTGGATAAAGCCATCCAATATGCCTTTAAATAGTTAATTTACCCAATTACAACTTGCACTGAATTCATAAAATCAAGCTACACCACGGACATTTATGACAACATATAATGGTCATATATGGTTCTAAACATTATTATATGACCTTGAGATGTATCCCCTATGATCTCAACACTTTTCGCCACCGGGCCCCGTAACCTTCAAAATTCCTCAAAAATCGTGGATAATAGCCTTTAATTTTGAAATTTTTTGACCTTTTTTCGCTTGGAAAAAAAATTGTAGAGATGTTTACCATGGTCACTAATACCCTCCGGGAGCCCATTTGGGTGGATAAAACCATTCAATATGTCTTTAAACAGTCAATTTTCCCGATTACAACTTGCACGAGATTAGTATATCGCACGTCCCCTTGTACCATCCAACATCCTAACACTTAGGTTTGTGACTTGTCTTAATCCCGTACTTAGCATTTTTTTAGTATACGAGATGCATCGCTAACCTCGTTTTCCAAAATTTTGGTGTTTTTAGGGAATAGGGTAAGGGGGAGGGGACGAATCGAAGCGACATATGGTTGAATTTCGATAGTGGATCGTGGCAGCAAGGCCACTCTACCATTTTCAATACCCCGTCGCGTATTTAAGTCGTCTGAAGTGAAATTAAGCTGAGGTGAATTAAGCTATCATTGTTTCTATTGTGTGCAAACTAACATATGAACATAAACAGAAGTTAGAGCACATATATTATACACCGAAAAATATCCCTTCATGCTATTTCTAACCAATATAGATATTTCTAACATTTTTTCCCATTCATAGGAAACCTCTGAATTGATCAATTAGTAATATTAAGTGGGCCATAAAATTAATGGTTTAAATCTAGGCGTAAGACACTATGATCAGGACAATTGATCCAATTACATTAACCAATAATGTGGGGCATTTATAGAAATATTATAATTGTAGCAAAATGGGACAGTAGTACGATAGGAATTGACTAGGAATACTACTATACTAGAGCTAGCTGCCAAACAGCCTACAAAACTTCATTTACGTTCTATTCTTTCTCTTGTTTTGGCTGTCCTAAAATTACATGTATCAATCCTTTTCACTACTTTAGATATTAAATAAAGACGCGTTTTATTGTGTCATGCATTAAACTTAGATTAGACCTTACTTTTTTTTTTTTTTTTTTGTTAAAGTCTAAAACATATTAAATACGACACAAAATTAACTCGACGTGATTTATTCAACAACGAACACTAAATATGGAGTAGAAATTTAAAATTTCAGTAGTGTAAATGATTTTAAGAACATCAGATTTCAATAGAAAACATAATATTAATACAGTAAGTAACAATTGATTCACTTGAGTATTGTGTGAACAACAAGATTGTACACATAATAGTAGAAAAGAGAAAAAAAAACCCTAGCCTCCTCTCTCTCTCTAGATCGATCTCTCTCCTCTCTCCTAAACTCTAGCCTCCATTGGCAATCTTGAAGGGGCTTCCATCGGATTTCACCGGTGAAAAGCCCCAATCTTTGTTTTCTTTTAAACTTTTTGTTTCTTAGGTTACAATAATGTCTCCCTCGAAAGAAAGGGTTTATCTCCTTCAAAAGACAAGGCTTTTTCGATCTCCTTCGAAAGACAAGGTTTTTCATATTCCTTCAAAAGATAAGGTTTTTTGGACTCCTTCAAAAGACAAAGTTTTATTTGTGTTTAGTTTGGTCTCCAGTTGTGCGGGGCTACGATTGATTATAGCTCGGATTCGGGTTACAAAATCAGTACAAGAATTTACTTTCTCACAAAATTGCAAAGCGACGACGGATCCACTCAAAAAGTTGTATGTGACAACGAATCGAGAATGTACCAAATTGTTATACTTCCTCTATTATTTTTTACTTGACCTGTTTCTTTTATCACGCTTGCCAATGCAAAACATTAACGAACAATAACTTTAATTCTCCATAACTAAAAATTGTAAAATTTACATATTATGATAGTACTTATTGAGACGAATTCAAAAAGATCTTACATGAATATGGTTTTCCTTGCAAATTATTAACAAAAGACGGTCAAAAGAGGGGTGATGAATAGTGTAAAAGTCAAAGCAGGTCAAGTAAAAAAGAACGGAGGAAGTATTTACTTATTTGGATTATTAGCCCTTCCTCGATTAATTCTTATTTAATTTTGTTAAATTCGTTTTCATTATCGTTCAATTGTAGATTTAGAGAACAAGGCCTAAATTGAAGTATATAATTTTCCTGATGTAAAATAATGATATAAATCAATTTTTAAGTAAGATCATGTGCTTGAGGAATAGTCGTCATCTCTTGTTACTCTTCGAAGAAGTGGGATATCATTCATGTATATGCCAGTTCTTTGATTTGGGTAAGATTGTTGGTTTGAAGATCTTGATAAAACATCCTTTAATATTTAAGTATAAAAAGGTGTACATAACATGATTAGGATTAATTAGTGTGGATTTCATTGCAAAAAAATTGGCCTTTTCTTGCCAGATTTCATGCACCCGGCCATGAGGGTTAGTATATAGTGCAAATTCTTAAATGGACCTGGTTCACACTAATTTATTGTGGACTACTAACATTAGAGAAACTATGCTTGTTTTATTAATACAAAAAAAAGTCACTATAATAAAATAAAGGTCACTATGTTGAAAATAAAAGTCATTTTGGTAATATATAGGCTATAAGAGGTTAATTTTTTTAATAAAATATTTTATAAGATCAATATTAATAATAAAGGTTACTATGTTAAAATAAGGGTCATAACGTCGTACTTCAAGTTCACAATTGTATTAAACACTATGCAACTTTTAATAAAGGTTACTATGTTAAAAATAAAATTACTATGTTAAAAATAAAGGTCACTATGTTCAATATTATGTCAGTTGCGTGTGTATAAACCTCGGGTCCACAATAATATTATTGTGAACCAGGTCCACACAAGTATTTCTGAGTATATAGCTGCCATTTGCCATGCTTGCCACCTAAGCACGTACGTAATCTTTAAGGGTTAGTTTAGTCCATATTCAACGTAATAAGTTGGTAATTAATACTGTTACGTATAAAACATCTTTAACCAAGCAAAGCTTAACCTAATAATAATAAGGGTTCTCCTCAAAACTTTGTCAACTCGAAGATATTAGTGGTGTCCCTCACTTTGAAGGAGCTCACCCAGCCACCAATCTAATTAGATATCAATTAAGTCAACTTGGGTCAATCATCTACTTACTCTATTATATTCCTTTTTGTTTATTACGCTTTTAACATTTTTTCTAAAAAAAATTCAAAATATTATAATTACAATAAGCAGAAGCGGAAAGAGTATTATGTCGATTGCATGACCTTGCCACCTTCTATATATACGAAAATGCATTTCTCACAATCATTAAAATTTTCTCATTTTTCCTTTAAAGTTTCCCCAAACTTCAATACTAACAAGACGCTATGAGGTACATTCATAAGTAATAAGTGCAAGGGTAATTATATGTATAAAAGAATAATATGAAATACAAAATAAAATGAGGACACTGTGCTATGTTTCTATTTTTATGTTATTCAATCTATAAATTTTAATTACTAAAAGCAATACTCATCTCACATGACCATATACTGAAATTAGTATAATAGATCATCAAATATAATACTCCGTAATATACAAGTATACATAAATAAGACATGTAAATTATATACTACCTCCGTTACATATTATTTACAACGATTAGACATTTTTCCTCTCAACTTTATGTCAAATCGTTGCAAATAATATGTAACGGAGGTAATATATGTAAAAGTTACAGCGTCATGACTAAAAATAATTGAAGGAATGATACAAGGGTTGAATTTTCAACAGTAGGCCTGGGATCGGATAAGGGACGTGGGGAAAATTCATAAGAGTAAGTAAAGAAAAAAAATAAAGACGAAAAAAAGGTGTAATTAATAATGGGGGCAACGAAAATAAGCTGGCGACAATGAGAGTGATGTGTCAATTGAAGATTTGTTGGTATTTTGCTACTTGCATTTTGCAGATCCATCAATTTAATTATTACTCGTATGTCCTCGATATATGTATGCATGTGAAATTAATGAAGAAGAAGAGATAGATATTATTGGGATATATTTTAGGAAATAGGATATTTGTAAATATTGTGTAAATATTTCCTAGAATATTTTGTGCTTATCTTAGGATACTTGGCCTTGCCCTCCAAGTATACCTAGCTATATATATTGTAGCGGCCGTATTATTGTGAATGGAAATTACAGAGAACAAATTACATACAAACGTTTAACATGGTATCAAGAGCGTAGGTTTTGATCCAAATTTTTTTTTTCCTTGTACGTGATATTCATTATTCTCGTGCAATTTCCTGTGAGTGTGAGAGTTCACATATATATATTTTTTTCTTCCTGTGCGTGTAATTGGTGTTCACCATGCCTGGTGGAAGCGAAAATAATGGTGGTAATGGTGAGGGTAATGGTGGTAATGACAATCCTGTGAAGCCTAAGGTGGATTTGACATACTATTTAAGCTCGAGTGATGCTCCTGGCAGCATCATCACTCCTATTCAGCTTCGTGGTGAGAACTACGATGAATGGGCGAGGGCTATCAAGACCTCGTTGAAGGCGAAACGAAAGTTCGACTTCATTGATGGATCGGTTTCAAAGCCGACAACTAATGAGAAGATGGAGGATTGGGTTGCGGTTCAATCAATGTTGGTTTCGTGGCTCACAAATACCTTGGACCCTGTGGTTCGCTCTACAATTGGGGATTATGATGATGCTCAATTGCTATGGACAAATCTGAAAAACAGATTTTGTGTTGTAAGTGGCACAAGAATCTGTCAATTGAAGTTTTCTTTAGGTTCTTGCAAACAGGAACCGACGGAGGCAGTGGCTACTTATTTTGGACGACTTTCCAAAATATGGGATGAATTGAATACATGCGTTTCGGTTCCTTCTTGCTCTTGTGGTCAGTGTTCGTGCAATATTGTTGCTCAAGTGGAGAAATTGCGTGAACAAGACTATGTGCATCACTTCTTGATTGGTTTAGATGATAAATATGCCTCAATTAGAGGTTAACTCTTGGCTCAGGATCCTTTACCGGGGGTAGATAAGGCCTATCAACAAGTGATACAAGCTGAACATTTGCGAGGTGATGAGATTTCTAAAAATCGTGATGCTGCTGTTGCTTTCAAATTGCAATATGATTCGACCACAAGGCCTCGTTCTAATGACAGCGGTGACAAATTTTGCACTCATTGCAATAGGGAGGGTCATGTTGAGTCCGGATGTTTCCAAATACATGGTTTTCCGGAGTGGTGGGGTGATAGACCCCGTGGAGGACGAGGACCAGATCGTGGTGGGTCTCGCAGTGGCCGTGGAGGTGGCAGAGCAGGTGCAGGCAGCCGTGGGAAAGGAGAGGCTCCTCCTACTGTCCGTGCTAACAAAACTGGAGGACACGGCACATCACAGTCCACGGGCAGCAGTTCCAGCAATACAACAGATGGCAATGCACTTGTGGGGGTGACTTCGGCCCAGATACAACAACTCTTGGATCACTTGAATTCTATCAAGCCCAAGCTCCATGGTAAGAACGATTTGGGGTGATTATAGATACCGGCGCCTCGAATCATGCTACTTGTGACTTATCACTTTTGACTAATGTGGTAAACATGACTAGTTGTCCGGTGGGATTGCCGGATGGGAAAAATGCCAATGCAACAAAAATTGGCTCGGTGATTTTGCAAGGGGGTTTGAAACTTGACAATGTTCTTTTTGTACCCCAACTAAATTGCAATTTAATTTCTGTGACTCAATTAAGTCATGAATCTAATTGCATTATGCAATTTACTAACAAACTTTGTGTTATTCAGGACCTAACGACGAGGAAGGTGATTGGAGCGGGTGAGCGACATGATGGACTTTATTATTTCCGTGGTGTTCCTATGGTGAAGGCTTTGGTTGTGGATGGGAAGTCATCGGTTCAACTTTGGCATCAACGTATGGGACATCCTTTGGCAAAAGTTATGCAATCTCTTCCGGTTGTTAGTTTCTCTAGTAATATTTTTAAAAATAAAGCATGTGATGTATGCCCTCGGGCAAAACAACATAGAAGTAGTTTCCCTAATAGCTATCATAAAGCTAGTCGTAGTTTTGAACTTGTTCATGTGGATTTATGGGGGCCTTACAAGACTCCATCGTCTTGTGGTGCTCGATATTTCCTTACTATCGTAGATGATTTTTCTAGGGGTGTTTGGACCTATTTGATTAATAATAAAACGGAAGTTGAATATATGTTTCTCAATTTTGTTTCTATGGTTAGACGTCAATTCAATCAAGAAATTAAAATTGTTAGAAGTGATAATGGAATGGAGTTCTTCTCCTTGAAAGATTATTTTTTTGACAATGGGATATTATTTGAGATCTCTTGTGTAGACACACCTCAACAAAATGGGAGGGTTGAGCGAAAACATCAACACATATTGAATGTAGCAAGGGCCTTACGATTTCAAGCTAATCTTCCTTTGAGATTTTGGGGTGAATGTGTGCAAACGGCTTGTCACTTGATAAATAGAACACCTTCTAGATTGCTCAACTATAAGACCCCTATTGATGTTCTATTTGACAAAAATCCTTCATATGATTATATTCGCGTCTTTGGATGTTTGTGTTATGTGTATAATCAACGTAGCAAAGGTGATAAATTTGCTAGTAGAAGTCGGAGGTGTATTTTCTTGGGATACCCCTTTGGAAAGAAAGGTTGGAGAGTGTATGATTTGGAGACTAAAGAGTTTTTTGTCTCTCGTGATGTGCTATTTCATGAGCACATATTCCCGTTTGCTAGTTCGAATGATGAAATTCCGGAACAAAGGTGTGAAGTGAATGAGTATCATAGTGATGATGAGTGGTGGGAGCATGAGTGTGCTCATGAGATTGCGGGCAGAGAACATGAGGTCGACGAGGGGGAGGATGCCCAGGCAGGCTGCTCCGCGACCAGCCCGCGGTCAGAGGCAGGCAGCCGCAGGCAGCCTGCGGAGTATGCTGCCAGCAGCAACCCAGCTTCTGGACAGCATGCTGGGTTGCCTGCGGGCGCTGGTGTGAGTGTGCCAGCAGCAGGGCAGCAGGCAGGGGCTGCTGTGGCCGTGAATGGGCAGCAGGCAGAGGCCATTTTGGCCGTGAATGAGCAGCAAGTAGAGGATGTTTTGAGGGTGAATGAGCAACTGCAGAATATGGGTAAAGGGATGAGAGAAAAGAAGGCATCGGTGAAGCTTCGTGACTTCGTTACCCACACCATACGGAATAAAAGTTCATCATCACCCGTGACATCGACTTCCTCAGGTACTGAATTTACATTAACACATTTTGTTAGTCCTCATTGTTTTTCTGTACAACATAGAAAATATGTAGCTGCTGTTACAGGAGGCAATGAACCGAGAAATTTTAAAGAGTCAATGAAGAATGAGGGGTGGCGCAAAGCCATGGCTGATGAAATTCGGGCTCTAGAAGAACAAGGTACTTGGACTCTAGAGAAGTTGCCACCCGGGAAGAAAGCACTTGGGAGTAAATGGGTCTACAAAGAAAAATATGATGAACACAGAAATTTGCAGAGATTGAAGGTGAGGCTTGTCATATTTGGTAATCATCAAGTAGAGGGTCTAGACTACAATGAGACTTTCGCCCCGATAGCAAAGATGACAACAGTACGAACTTTTCTTGTTGTTGCTGCTGTGAAAAATTGGGAGGTTCATCAAATGGACGTCCACAATGCTTTTCTTCATGGTGATCTGGAGGAAGAGGTATACATGAAAATCCCTCCTGGTTTTGCAAATGATAACTCTGACAAAGTTTGCAGGATGAATAAGTCTTTATATGGCTTGAAACAGGCTCCTCGGTGTTGGTTTGCGAAACTAACCACCGCATTGAAAAATTATGGCTTTAAACAGTCATACTCTGATTATTCGTTATTTACTTTGACGAAAGGGAATTTACAGGTGAATGTGTGTGGTGTATGTTGATGATTTGATCATTGCAAGCAATGACAAAGCTGCTTTGATTAATTTTAAAGCATACTTAGGGAACTGTTTCAAGATGAAAGACTTGGGAAATTTAAAATATTTTTTGGGGCTAGAGGTAGCCCGAAACAAGCAGGGATTTTTTTATTTGTCAGAAAAAGTATGCCATGGATATTATTGCAGAGTCAATATCTTCTGATGCAAAGCCCGCAGATTTTCCTATGGAGCAACATCACAGGTTGGCTCTAGCAACGGGTGAATTATTACAGGATGTTGAGAAATATCGCAGACTTGTAGGTCGTTTGATATATTTGTCTGTGACAAGACCTGATTTGACTTACTCTGTTCATATTTTAGCTCAGTTTATGCAAAATCCTAGAATAGAGCTTTGGTATGCAGCTATGCGAGTTGTGCGGTATTTGAAGAAAAATCCAGGTCAAGGTATTCTTTTGAGGTCCGACAGTGCTTTACAGTTGGATGGTTGGTGTGATTCGGATTGGGCGAGTTGTCCATTGTCTCGACGATCCTTAACTGGTTGGCTAGTCTTGCTTGGTTTCTCTCCTGTGTCATGGAAGACCAAGAAGCAACCCACGGTGGCTAAAAGCTCGTCGAAAGCGGAATATCGTTCAATGAACGGTGTTTATTGTGAATTAAAGTGGTTGAAACAACTACTTCGTGACTTAGGCGTACGTCATGAGAGTGGGATGCGCCTATTTTGTGATAGTCAATCTGCTTTGTACATTGCTCAGAATCCGGTGTTCCATGAGTGCACAAAGCATATTGAGGCAGATTGTCATTTTATACGAGATGCGATAATGGATGGTACTATATCTCCTTCTTATGTTCCTACAACACTACAGTTGGCGGATATATTCACCAAGGCCTTGGGAAAGGTAAAATTTGAGTTTCTTCTTCGCAAGTTGGGCATTGGAGATTTGGGTGCTCCAACTTGAGGGGGGGTATTGGGATATATTTTAGGAAATAGGATATTTGTGAATATTGTGTAAATAATTCCTAGAATATTTTGTGCTTATCTTAGGATACTTGGCCTTGCCCTCTAAGTATACCTAGCTATATATATTGTAGCGACCGTATTATTGTGAATGGGAATTACAGAGAACAAATTACATACAAACGTTTAACAGATATCAATGTACTTCTCATCCATTTGCCCTTCTTTGTTAGGCTACGACAACAACTATGATAGCAATTTGTCATGTAATTTTATTTAATTTATAGTACTCCTATCATTTTGGTTTGTAACATTATTCATATCCAACTCAATTTGATTGAACGATATCTCAATTTTAAGTTTTAAAACCTAAACTAGAAAAACTCAAACTTGACTCAAAACAGAATTATTAGTCCTAATGGTGACTCTCTTGATTGACGACGGTCAGTTCAAGACGATATTTACATCAAACCAAACTAAATTTGATTATGAAGGTTAAGTATATTGTTGAATAACTGTAATATGACATGACTCCAAAAAATCATAACGGAGCACCAAATTAGCATTATTAGTACCAACTACCAAGTATATGTTGAACTTAAACATTTCCAAATTATGGAATTGACTTATGGCCTGGTAAAAATGAACAAATGGGCTTAATTATGCTCACAATCCAGTGAAGAGGAGCCATCCATGGATAAGAGTTCACAAACCCAAAAGAGATTGAATCCCCAAATAATTTAATATGAGAGATCGAGTCGAACTTTTAGATTAAGAGGTTATATATTAGAACCTTTTTCAACCAGATGATCAAATTAAAAGCTATAACAAATCCTTAATTTACTTCTATTAGAGTATTTTAATCTAATACTATTAGAGTATCGGACGCCTCAAATAAGTATCTTAAGACGACAAATAGAGTTTACTATTCACTTTTAGTAGTTTTTCATTAAAGTTCTTACTAAATGAAAGTCTTTAATTGACCAATTAAGAAAAACCCAAAGTTGAAATGCGAATATGCGACCTCTAAAATGAATTATTCACATCTATCAATTCAATCATCTTTTGCGGAATCACGGGATTTGCTTATGCTCGTGCATTTTACGTTACATCTTTTTTTCTTTCCATAAATAGTATCCTTACTACTGACGTCTTTGCTTAAAATATTATGGAGTATCTTTTAATAAAATTAAAAAACAATTGCCATTTTAAGTAAGTTATCTTATCAAGATTGATTCACTGTATATGTCAAAGCCAAGTCCACGTCTACATTTGATCTATTTCCTGCAACCCAAGTCCGTTACGTGTCTGCCCTAATTATATAATAATGATATAATACTGTATATGTATAATTTTTTAATTGGATTGCAGCAAAAACCTAACTGTAATTGTGGTTGTGTACTTGTGTGGCACATGCATCATGCCAAGATGTACCAAAATACCAAATTAGACTCAATGCTTTAAGAAGATACTCTCTCCGTTTTTAAATACTTGCTCCATTTCTCCATGCACGGAGTTTTAGGAGAAATTGGAGAAAGTAATAAAATATGAAGGTAGTGGGGTTGGTGGAAGAATAAATAATTGTAAAAAATAAAAATAGTGGAGAAATTGGAGGAGAGAGAATATGAAATTAATAAAATATGACATTTGTTGGGTCCACTAGATGAGAGAAATGAATTAAATATTATAAAAGCTTTCCAAATAAGGAAATGGAACAAATTTTTAAAAACGGCCGAAAAAGGAAAGTGGAGCAAGTATTTAAAAACGGAGGGAGTAACAATAATGAGTAATCCATATATTGGATGTGTATTTAATACGAAGTAGTTTTAAATATCTTATCACTCTTGTTATAAATATTACGGTTTAATAAATAGTCAACATGTCAATCATTTGTAATGTTGACTTTCATATGAAGTAATTCGTATAGTTTTTTTGCTGTAAATCTTATGTGATGTATATAAGTTTTTGCTAAAGTACTTGTTTTGCCTTCAAAAATAATAATCTTCTTAATTGTTTATGGATGATGGATCAAAATAAATCATTACACATCCAAAGTAAGTATGTGAATTTGAGGCGTAGAATCACAGGAATGCTTTATTTATTTTCAATCAAGTATTGAGTGAATTATCATACTTTTAAATCGTATTGCTTTACCAAATAAAACAAATTTTGTCTTTTAATTTTTTTTAATTCAAATGAGACATCGAATACCAAGAAGAAGTTTTTTTTTCTAATGTGTGTGTTTTCCTAACAAACCTACTTATTTAATTCGAAATGTATGTGTTTTTCTAAATCAGCAAAGGTAACTTTGACTCCATAAAATTAACCACAATCGAAACTTGGAATAAAAATTTAGAATGGGTTAGGCTAGAGACTAGGTTAATGTTCCATCTCATGCCTTTGAATGTAACTTTGATGATAAGCACAACTGATAAACTGATTTGGGCTAGCTAATCAGGCAGCTAGGTTTGTAAATTGTAATAAGGATAATAAAAAGCTCTAAATTGGAGATTAGTTTATAATTTATTGAAAATCCCAAATAAACTGTAAATTGTGATTGTAATTTAGCTAAGCTTAAACATTAAAACAAGGATTAGGAAACAATCTAACGACTATAATGATTAAACTTTGCAAGGTAAATGGTCCGCACTTAAATAACCAAAAATAAATAAGCTTAACACAAAAGCTCAACGGTCTAAAAGATCAAAGATACAAGTTATAAACTATAAAGGGTTGGCATCAAAAGTTGGATAATTACCGGGCCTAAAGCCCATATTTTTAAGCTGTTATAAAGAAAGCCCAACTCTACAACCGGCCCAAGTAAAACATTTTGGGTTTGGATGTGCTTTTGATAGGCAGCCCTTGCGTTTTGCCCAACGAAATTGCTTATACAAAACTAACAGCAATCAAAATTAGCCTATGGTAGTAATTCATGTACTGCATTATTCTAGTTATGTAATTCGTACAAAATAATTTGTCATAGGGCCAGGTTAAAGAATTCAAGGATTACGTTAAAAATCAAAATGTTAAATGGATGGTTAGAGTTTTAAAATTAATTTAATGTTCTATCAAAATTAGATAAAAGGGGGATGTGGTATATCATTCCAAATTAAGAAAATACAATAATTTGAGTATGTGTAGTTCCTTTCCAAAATCAAAAACAACTTGCGAAGGTAATAATCATTGACTCATTGTTACCATTTCTCCCCTACAAGACTACAACTCTTTCTATTTTCTTCGTGCCTTTAACATTATAAATTTGTCGTAAAATTACAAAAATGTCATTAATAACATGAGGAACATGTAGATGATCATCTTATTACGTTGATCCAAACGACCATAACGGCAATTATGTAACAAGTATTAAGCTAAAAATCCTACACTAATTTATTACGAATACAAAAGATAACTAGAACACCCATTAAAGGGACAAGTCATCCCTACAATAAAAAAGAAAGTCACCGTACCCTATCTCACCAAAAAAAAAATTATTGTAACATCTCATGCGATATTTTGCCCATAATGCATTTCATAGGTAAAATAGTCACAACGGTCTTTGACACATAACCATTGCCTATAATCCCCTAAAAACAATAAGTTTATTTACTGAAGTATATCATAATTAGAGTTTATATATCTTCTAAATTTCAAGTTCTGCTATTGCCTTTTCTAATTCTTTATCAACGGGGACATTATAACCAAAAACCATAGAATAATCATCTATTTCGTCCGATGAACTCTTTTGAACACCCCAAATTCGAGCAATCTCAGAGTCTTGACCTTCCGATAACAACTCCAACACCTACGTACACACATACACAAAAGAACCAAATTAAGATTTAATTTGACTTATATTATGTTACGCGTAATTTAATTGGTTTTTGATCTTTGTGATAGATTTAATGTATTGTTGCTATATTTACCTCATTCATCGACGGGCGCCATGTAGAGGAATGTCTCACACAACAAGAAGCTGTAAGTACAATTTTTTGTAATTGGTCCGTGTCATATTTACCCTCTAGTCTTGTATCAACTAGCTCCGAGATTTTCCCATTCTCCATTAATGGCATAGCCTAGAAGAGAGACACAAACATAAGATGATAATAATAAATTAAAAAAAACATCTTTGGGTTTAACAAATCAACAAAATATTGTACTAGTCTTGTCTGACAATCAATTTAATACCGACTCATTCACTTGACTTGTTTGACCAATTAACAATGTTATTAAGTTCTATATATTGACTTTTAAAGTGAGTAGACGAAATTAGTTGTTACTCATATGCATAATAACAACTTATTAACTATATATTAGGGGAAACAATCAACGAAAATAAAAAATCACTCTAGTCGAAACCTTTAATTTTAGTGAAAAACTTTTCACCAAATATATTATTCGATTTAATTAGACATGTGAAACAAAAATAAGTAAAACTCAAAAGACATTATAAACTCGCAAAAAGCTAATTACCAAACATCAAACAAAACCATTGCTTAGTGTTAATAATAATTAGTAAAATATAATTATGCTTACGTCAAAAAATAAAAAACAAAAAAATGCTACTGTAGATTATAATTACCCATAATAGAAGACTTTGTGTGGAAGAATCAATAGGTCTTCGACCGGTGATAATCTCAAGTAGAAGAATGCCAAATGCAAAAACATCGGTCTTCTCATCCACAATCCCATGCAAGAAATATTCTGGTGCTAAGTATCCAAATGTGCCTTCTATTGGTAAAAATGCATTTTGGTAACTTGATTTATTGCTAGGGACCCACTTTGCTAGTCCAAAATCTGTAATCTAAAAAAAATACAGACATGATTATTATATTGTACAGTATTTATTAATAAACTTTGCTTTTTAAACAATTTAAATTGTGGTTGGTAATATAATCTTACTTGTGGCTCATAATCTGGTCCAAGGAGGACATTGGAAGCTTTGATATCACGGTGTATGATCCGATGTTTGCAACACTTGTGCAAATAATGGAGTCCTTTTGCTATACCTATTGCTATTTTGTACCGGACTGCCCATTCTAGTGACTTGCTTTCGTCACCTAATATGAAGAAAGTAAATTTTTTTTAAAAAATGTCTAAAAATGGTTGTCGCATTTTTTAGTAAAGTCGAAATAATCATGCAAATATTATCGAATTTTGAAATATGTTATCCTTCAAACAAATTTATTCTACAACAGCTAAACCGTAATTGTATTATAATTATAATGAGTTTAGACAACGTGACTATAAAAGAGTTGAAAGGTGAAATTACCGTGGAGGGCATCAAAGAGGTTGCCATTAGAGGAGAAAGGGAAAATGAGGTAGAGACCATGTTCGATGCAATAACCAATTAAGGAAGCCGTGTTAGGATGAGAAACTTGAGTAATAATACCCAATTCAATAAGAAATTCCTTCTCTTTGTGTGGATTAGTGTTGTCTTTGGCTAATCTTTTAATTGCTATGCTCTTTCCATCTTGCATATCTCCTCTATATACCTCCGAGTATCCACCTTGTCCTATCATGTTGTCTGCATCAATTTTTTTTACGAACTAAGATTAGAAACTACAATATTTAAACATTAGTAAACACTACATGTGAGCTTGATGTTATTATTGTTATTAAACAACCCTTGTCTATGATTCACTCAAATGGACATAAGATTGCATCCAATATACTAGAACGACCAAAATTAAATCCCTTTTTAAATTCATCGATTTTTTTATGTATGCAACTTTAATGGGAACCTATAAACTACATATATACAGATATTTCGTTTGTTCTATATCGATATTAGCTTAAGAATATATGACAAAATTATGCGTTGATTGATGTTTACGTACTTTTGTTGTTTGTAATGCTTAATCTTTTAATTCTATTTTTAGCATCTTATATGCTATTATTTCAATAATAATAATTAAAAAAATATTAAAAAAAAAAAAGACACATAAATTAGAGGTCTCTGTTACTTTATTATGGCATAATTTAGAGGTCATAGTTGTAGATTAAGACATCAATTGACTTTTTGCTAAAGTGTACAAGGAGTTTTCTATTTTCTAGTATAGTGGTCAATGTTTATAAATGTCGGTAACACATTAAATTAATGAACCATTAAAAATTGCATCACGTCCTAATCGATCTAATTTTGTTGTAATGATGCATTATTTTTTTAAGGTACAGTGGGAGAATTAAGAGTCCCTTAAACATCTAAAATGACGAAGACATTCTTGCCAATGATAAATGTACTTCTTCGATATATTACTTTGAGAGATACGTACAACGTACGTAGCATACATTTAATTTTGTGTATTGTCACTATTAGTTAGTGTGACATGCATTCGTGTTTTATTAAACCGATAATTCTTAGAGAGCCTAATATAATTTTATGTCATAAGTTGTATAAAACGGTTCAAAATCACCATATTATTTAATTTAGAAAAAGTATGTATTACTTCATTCAATTCTTATAGTTTTTTTCCTAAAAAAAAGTTCATATTTGAGGGTGTAACATAGATATATAGTATAGTTGTATCATGTAAGAGACGGTAATCCTAATCATGTTATTCCTGTATAGAGAAATAATTATTCCAACTTGTGAAGCCAATGCAAATATAAGAAAATAAAAGCAGAAAGATTGAAACAAAAAATGATTGCTTAAAAAGAGAGAAAAGGCTAAAAATTGATCTATGATTTTACCTGGATGAAAATCTTTGGTAGCTTGGGAGATCTCATCATAGCTAAAGTATTTTAAAGAAGGTTTTGGGAGCTTTTCTACCCCACCAATGCTACATTTCTCATTATTTCTTCTCCTACTTGACGTGTTCTTCAAGAAAAATGACGCTACACGTCTCAAAGGCGACTCCTTATACTTGGTCGTAGTTGTTGTTTTTGTTTTTACTATTTTTGTCGTCGTTGGTGGTAGTGGTAGTGGTGGTGGTGATACTGGTAAAGATGATTCGGAGTTGCTACTCGAATCATCAAAACTAGAGTTATCATCTTCGGTGGTACTAGGAGCACTTTCCCCTTCAACTCCATTCAAAACTGTCCTGGGAGACTTCTCTTCTAATGAACCTTCCTTTAAAATTGATGATGAATCCAATGTTGCTTCATTTTCTAGTTGCTCAATTGAGATAATTGAGCATCCTTTTGGTGCATATTTCATGCAATACTTTGTAATTTCCCCTGCTGTTCTGTTCATTATGTAGAACCCAAAAAAATCATTAGTAACATATGTAGATGATATATATAAATATGATACCGTGTATATGTGATCAATAAAATAATATTTCTTCCATCTATCCAACTGATTCAATTATCATATTGTCCGAACTTCACATAACAAAGTATTTCCTAAAAAAAATCAATTACAAAAATACTCTTTTACACAAGTACATTACATCTCATGTCTCACAATAAATTTAGATAATTAAAAAGTCCACATAATTAAAAATTCAAAATCCAATAAAATCAGTATTTTGTTCATATGTTTACCTTTTTGGTTCAAGCTTTGATCCTTTAAGAACTAGAAATTCCGCTTTTGTTCTCTTAGCCTCGTCGATTAAACCACTCCCTGTACTCGAGCTATACATAACTCTAGCCTCCAAATGCACCTACAACATATCATTCAACACGATATAATCGAAAATGGGGAAAAAAAACACACACACACACACACACATGAAGTACATATATAGAACAATAAGAGAGCCATATCATCTAGGATGATTTTAAGCAATTGGCAAAGTATGTACCTGTTTACATTGGCATGTCTCGGCAAACTCTCCCATGACAGAAAGAACTAATGATTTAGCTCGTCGAAAACGTCTATAATCTCTTGATTTAGGCACAAGTTTCTTAGGCTCCTTCCCTACTGTTACATATATGCATACATTTCATTATAACAAGCAAAGAGATCAATTTTAAACTAATTAATGAAATTAAACAATTTCACATTCAACTACTTCATACAAGTAACAAGATAAGACAGATAACAAAAAATTTCCATGAACTCAGCAAATAAATTATAAGAAATACACTTAAACTTAAACATAATTAATCTAATAAACAAACCTATAACATGTAGTGCTATAATGGTGTCGTTGGGATGAGAAAGAATGTTGATAGCCCAAGAAAGAAGATCTTTTGCATCATCAAATTCTAATGAAGTTGCAACTATTATTGTTGCTGGAGCTGTTGAACAAGGGATCATCACAATTTGATTATTAATAATATAATGATGAAATTAAAGGGTGTTTATTTGAATTTGTTTTTACTTTCTTTTTGAAATTAACTTGGATTAAAATTATGAGAAGTACACGAGTGGAAAAGAATGAAGTTTGAAATTTTATTTATGTGCATGAAAAAGAGTAGATTAGGTATAGTGGGGAGGAGTGAGACCACCACCTTATTTGCTTGCCTCACTTACTAGTCATTCTTCTCATACAAGCATGTTTTTTTTGTTTTTTTTTTCTTTTTTTTGTTATGTATTTTAATAATGAAAAAAAAAAGAAGGGAAATTTACTCAATTGATTTCTAATTAAGAATGAATGAAAAACTAACAAGAAGGGTTATAACCACTTTTGATGATCATAATCATGTTTGATATAAATGACTAATTTTGGAAGTTTAAATACATCAGATAGAAAATGGATTGTACTTCATGTACAATCATTTTTGCCTTTGAAGACTTAAGTAATTGTATTAGAAGTAGTATTGTTTGTGTTATTTTTTTTCCTTCAATGTCGTTAATTAAAGATTTTTTATACTTTTGGAGACATCATATATTTGTTGATCATAAAATTAATAAGGATATATCTTATCTTAATGAGAAAATAGATCCTTAGATCAATAGTAGTAGTAGTATATATACTGTATGTCATATCACATATGTAGAGTTTATGGCTTGATAAGTTATAGAGAATTTTATAGTTCAAAATTGGTTGAAAAAGTGTTCATATAATTAAAGGAAAAAAAAATACATATAAATAATTTTACAATGAATTTTAGAAATGCTCACTTTATATAGATATAAATTGGCTTCATTTAACAACTACAAAGGTATCCATTGAAAAAATAACAAGTTTACACCCGTCCATCTTATAATAATTTGTAGAAGGCTGGCCTCTATTTCTAAAAGCATGCAGATTGTAGCAATGTAGCACATAATAAAATGAAAAGTTCATCACCATACAATACTGTGCTATATTATGTTTTTTACCAAAATTTTCTATAACGTGTAAAATTTACTAATCGAATTAATAGTCGTGAATATAAAAGATGATATAGTTGGCTAGCTAATAAAATATGATCAATTTATATATATTTTTGAGAGATGGTTAAGTGTTACAGGTAGGGTGCTTTAAGGGGTAAGCAAAGGTGGTGGGATTACATTGCAATTGCATTTTTATTTGATTATTTTTTCTTGCTATGAAAGCGATAAATTTGAGAAAAAGCCTCATATCTTACTGGCTACAAATTAAATGTGCGTAATTTTACTATTCTTTTCTAGGGTTTGGTAGAAGAAGAGCAGATTGATGATATGGCACTCCAAAAAAAATTTTAAAAAGGAAAGAAAAATAAACTTTTTTCAAAAAAAGAGAAATTACAATTTTTTGATGAATGAACGGTTGGAAATAGGATGTAACTGACGCATATGATGAAGACTTTAGTTAATTAGTTAGATTGAGAGATAAATTAAATTAAATAAAGAAGGAAGATATATAGGGGTGATTTATTTTAGTATGATAAGGTAAATGATTGCTCTTGGAAATTGTTTGTCTTAGACTACATGTTAAGTGTTGCACCAACACATCATCATTATTCTTCTTGTTATTATAATTATTATCATCTATTGAATATAGATTGCTATTGTTACTATACAGATCGATTTGCCAAATGTTCATATTGGATTCTCTAAGTATTGATATTGAATTCTCTTTTTCAAAGGACTTAATCAATAAGGGAGATATGATTCATAAACATTCGATATTGAGGGCATTTTGGTAATTTACGAGGGTGAATTACAAGGGTCTGCATTGACGAATGTACTAATGTGATCAGGCTTTCACGTTATTCTAGTATCACTTAACATTTAATATATGTATACGTACTCAAATACTCATGTTGTGCTAAATTAATAACTACTTATGGGTCATTCTAGTCGAAGTTTTTTCATACTATTGTTAGGTACATTACTACTCTGTCAACAATACGCACAACCTGGGTTTTTAAGTGATTTACTGATTCTAACTATAACCTGGGTTTTTAAGCTGAAGAGAAAAAGTCATTAGCCTAGAGTTGTCACAACACAAATTCAAACTAATGACTTTTTCTCTTCAGCTTAATTTCAATTCAGTTCAGTTCAGTTCCTAATTTCCTTCTCTCATATACAATTCATTTTAGTTCAATATAGCTCTAATCAATTAAGTTGTTTATCAGAACAGGCACTAAAGTGGAAAGTAACAAAATTATAAAAACATAAAAACTTATTATAATTGATAATGGGCTCGGTCAGGAAGCCCGTGGTAGGCCTCGTCTATCATATAAGTCCATTTTGATAATGGTATTAGTGTTACTTGTTTCGGGCCAATAATTTTGGCACGGTTCTATGACTCTATTTAGACTGCTTGTGAATACACCACATAAAATACTTGTATATCAAGGTTGAATTTTGAAATAGATAATGCATTAACCTAATTGTACTTGGTGGTTAATATGGAGTCGTTTAGCAACTCTTACAAGAAATTATAAGTTGTAGGGGGCTAAATTCAATAATTTATAAAGCTCATTACATTAAATCGTCATTCTTATACTAGTTTATTGAGTAGCAGAAAAAAAATGTTGTCTACCACAATGGACTCCGAATTATTGCTAGTAATAACAATCGTAAACTTGTGCATTGAATGAGAAAGTTTGGTTAGGTCGAGTCTAGAGTAATGGAAGTTCCAAACTCTTGTTGAAGACATCAATCGTCTTTTGGCTTTTAGCAAGCGTTTACAAAATGTCTGGTGATTCAAGTTATCAAGTATGGGAAGATTAGTATATCTATTTCCATTTTGCAATTTGGATCATATTGTTCTTCTAGATAAATTGGAATTATAACTCGAGAGAAAACAACTTTTATTTCCTTATACTATTATCATGTATTCAGACTGTCTTATGCCTAGTCTCATAATTTCTTGGTGAAAAGAACTCTACAAACAACGTATTATTAAAGTAATTGAAATCAATTTGCTCTTGATAAATTTACTTCATATTTCCCCATTGTTCTTGTAATTTCATTGTGTTTAGATTGAGCTCCTCGAGATCTGAATTTCGAAGTGTTCAATCATTCAACATGTTGACAACCTACATGCAATATACTTGGGCTCTACAATCTTACGTACCTTATCCGCTTATCACATGTAGTTCCTCTTTGATGTGAATTATTGTGTCCAAAACATTAATTCCAAACCATTTACTATCTGAAATCAAAACAATTATTGAATATAGAATGAAATTAATGACAAACTGACCATTGGAATTGAAAATCGATTAGACAATATATTTTTATTCAATGGTTTAGAAGAAACTCTAGATTGAAATTGTTCAATTGATCTCCACATGGCTCTATTTAAAATTCTATATTTAGTAAAAATCAACCTGAATACTTGAACATTTCCGGAATAACATAATAAATACTCCCTCCGTTTTTAAATACTTGCTCCATTTCTCTTGGACACGCATGCCAATGCTAATCTTTGATTACTAATATCTTTAATTATCAATAAACATAAATTCTAACAATTGAAAATTAATAATCTATTCATTGAGATGATTCCAACAAGTACTCACAAGACCATATTTTTTCTTATGTATAAATCACAAACATTAGTCAAAGTAGAACAAATTAATAGTGCAAAAAATAGAAATGGAGCAAGTATTTAAAAACGAAGGGAGTACTTAATATGTATGTATATTCATTGATTCCTTTAGTACATACTAAAATAGTACTCGTATGACATTTGACTTAAAGATGTTTATTAAATTAGTCTTAGATTCTTAATGTACTTTATAGATCAAACTATCTATGGATGGAGCATGTTCAAGCTAATGATAAGTCTTAGAAAGATATGGATATACATAATCATCATATTGATGTTCATGACTTCAAGAAGAGTGTGTTATGATTTCAAGTCGTTTTATGGTTAAGTCATTTTCAATCAATGATATTTGTTTCAATTCTTTAATTTTCTAGCAGATTCTAATGAGATTTTTATCATGGGAAAAATATAGTCTTATTCTTAGACAAATAGCAGTACTTTGTAAAAAAAATTGTGGGGGCAATAGTCATGGGATGGACTCCATCAACTTTATAAAAAATCAATCAAGAACTAACAAAACAAAAACATATAATTTGTGCATGATCAATATATGAATAAAATGGTCATTTACAGCCTAATCATGTAGTACAATCGTACAAAACTATGCTTACAAAAAAAAAAAAAAAAGTGAGTGGGCTCGTGAACTTGGGTTATTTTGCAAAGGTATGGAATATTTTTAGCTGTATTTAAACTTTATCATGCATACAAATAATAAAAATGGACCTATCTATGTATAATTTTCAATCTTTAACCTTTTTAAAATAAATGGAAAGCTACAATTGCTTGAGTCCCTTAACTTTATCTATTCAATTTCTTCCTAATTTCTCTCACCTCTTTTTTGTTTTGAAATAGTTTGATTACATTATTTACATTTTTGTATTGTCTAATGAGCATGATGTGACGAAGATAATGTTAGACCGTAAATATATGTGTATTATTGATATTTATTTGCTTGTTCGTTCCACTGTTTTTTTTTTTTACATAAAAAATCATTGACTTTTTTTTTGGGCACAACAATTAAAATCATTGTAGGAGATAGGTTTTTATCATATGTCCGCTTCAATTGAAAGAATTGCGAAAAGGGTGATTTATATCAAATAATAAGACAATTTTTTATGAGTAAATACATACTTCATGTAGTATAAGTATCAATTCTTGTACTTCGTATTTATCTGCAAGATTAATGTGTATGTTTATCTTTGGAGAAGGTATTGCTTGCGGACGGGCGCACAAACTGTTTGGTGCTGGAGGATTGGCTGGTATGTTTTACTCGTTAGCTGATATGTTTCATTTGTTAGCTGATATAGTTTTCCTTTTGTGGCTGATATATTTTTTTTTCCTTTTGTTGGCTAATATCAGACATAATTATTTGGCTTATATATTTCTGTAGTTGGCTGATATATTTATTTTGTTGGCTGATATGTATATACTTCCTCCGTTTCTATTTAGTTGACGCGTTTAATTTGGCACATATATTAAGGAGAGGATGGAGAGAGAGTGACAGAGAATGAAAAAATAAGTGGGGTAGCTTTTAAATGCAAGGTAAAAAATTTACCCAAAAAGGAAACGTGTCAACTAAAAAGAAATTTCCTAAAAGGAATACGTGTCAACTAAAAAGAAACGGAGGTAGTATATTTTAATTGTTGGCTTATATGTTTCATTTTGTTGGCTGATATGTTTATTTTGTTGGCTTGTCTGTTGCTTTTGTTTCCTGATTTCATCCTTTAGTTGGCTGATATGCATCCTTTAATTTGTTAGCTGATATGTTCCTTCTATTGGCTTACATATTCTTTCTGTCTGCTGATATACTCTTCTTGTTGGCTGATATACTCCTCTTGTTGGATGATATGTATTTTTTGTTGACTAATACGTTTTTATTAATGTCTTTAATGTTGACTGATACAAAATATTAATTGGCTACATATTACTTGTATTAGCTAAAATGTAGAAAGTATATACAAGTACAAACTACTCCGTATTTCAGTTTCATTCTCTCTCCTCTTTACCCCTCTTCCTCGCGCTTGCGCTCGCTCTCTCTCTCTCTGTCTCTCTCTCTCTCTCTCTCCTGTTAGCACCTTCTCAAACACGCCCCTCACTTCATCTCCTTCCCCTTCAACCACCGAACCCAAGTCACCGCACCCACAAACCACCGAACCCACAAACCATCAAACTAGGCCACCACACCCACAAACCACCCAATTAACCACCAATCACAAGCAGACCAGCCCCTTCATTTTTGGCCACCAAAACCCGCATTCCCACAACAACCACCTGCAACCAATCTTCCGGTTCACGGTGGCACGATCTTCCATGTCCATTATCGCCGAACGTCTTGACCTAGAATTCACGGTGGCCCAATCTTCCATGTCAGAGGGGGCATTATTCGACTTCAATCTGTTTGCAAGTGTACAAAATTCACGGTGTCCAGAGCTCACGAGGGGCATTCGACTTCGATCTGTTTGCAAGTGGTGGCAGAGGAGAGAGAAAGGTTCACTTTTCTTATGAAATAGCGATAATGGAGTTTGGCCGCACAAACTATTAGGTGCGAGTGGACGCACCCAATAGTTTGTGTTATCTTTGGAATACACTCGTCTTTCTAGAGTTGTAATTTGCCACATTTTATGGTTTTATCAATTAACAGAGTTTCTCAATTAAACGTTATTCAATTTTAATGGAAAATTTGAAGCTCGCCCTTCAATTGATTATGCAAAGCTCATGAAGTCATGAGTATCTTCAATGAAGGAAGACGACAAACCCTGGCCATTTGGGGTATTAATAATTATAATAATGGAAAATTAATTGTTAATAGATCATTGAAATTCATTTTGTATTAACCAATTAAACTTGATATTTTTCACCATATAATCTTGTTTCGTTTGAAAAATGAGATCCAACAAAACTCAACATAACTTTAGGTAATCTAAGACTATATTCTCTTCAATTAATTTATTACAAAATATATTTTAAAATTTTGTAATAAATTTTTAATAGTGAATTATTTAGCCTGTCAGGCCACACCATTAAAATTTCTATTGCAATAGCGAATGGATCTATCCCATGGAATCAACGACAACACACTTTATTTCTTTCTTTAATTTATTACTCGTATTTTATGTTTTGAGTTCGTTATTGTTCCATCCATCAACAACAATATAATGATTCCAAACTTCTAAAAGATAACAAAGATGAAGTCACGCGAAGAATCCAAGCAACAATGTCATAAATATAATAAGTACTGTATATGATTCTTTATCATGTTCTTAATTATCTACGGTATATATGCATGAATTAAATATATCAATTACAAATAATAATAATCAACTAAGGTGGCCTAACGCCCAAGTGCGCTTGATTCCTTAATCTAAAGTGCTCCGTACAATTAATTTCATGTATAGAAGGCGTGGAGGTAATCAGTTTTTTTTTTTTTTTTTTTTTTTTTTTTTTGGGGTGTGATTTTCTTATGTTAATATACTCGCTTCTACAGCATTAATAAATGTTAATTTAAAAATTGAAGAACAAGGACATTATTTAATAGTGAGGACGAGTATTACCTCGACATTGACATAAACAAAATGCGAAGTATTAGTAATACATCTTTATAAAATTACATATAAAATCATTTACGAGTACATTTTAAAGCAAATATCTATAACTAATTAAAGTAGAATACCCTAGGTAAAAGGCTAGGGGTACACTAAGTGTACAAGATTCCTTTTGTACACCACCAATAAAAAAACGCCAACTCATCAATGTAATAATGGAAACTAAAAAAAGAAGAGGGAAAGGAAAAAAAAGAAGAGGGAAAGATGAGAGCCAAAATTTTCAGCCTAGGCGCCATTGTGAGAAGGTGAGCGGCAAAATTTTCAGTGGGCGGCAACAATTAATGGATAATACACCATTAATTTCCCAATTAAGCATCAAAATTTCCCATCTTCTCCCCCAAAATTTCATCTTTTCCCCCAAAATTCCTTGGCGAAAAACACATCCAATTTGAATAAGGGAAGAATTGTGAAGAAATTATTCAAGTGTGGATATTAATTTCGTCAATCAGTTACAAATATTCGCAGGTAATCTTGTTAGTTGCTGAATTATTTCGTTTAAAATTCCTAGTTTGATGATTTTGATAATTTAGGGTTTTCATTGTTTGATTTTAAAGTAGATGATTTTTGGGTAAAAATTAGGTTTTTAAAAAGATTGAATTGAAAGGGTAAATCGTTTAGATTAATAGATTGATTTGTATGTTGTCTTTGGTTTTGTTTCTTGTGAGATGTTATTTAATTGAAGGAGTTTTCTGGGTTCCATTGTAATGGAAGCAATTGTTAAATGGAATCGAGGTTTATTTGCTGTCAATAATTTTATAGTATCTGTTTTTTATACGTAGGATCATTTTGTCAATATTAAATTAAAATATAATTTTATAGTATCTTTTTTTATTTTGTTGAATCTGAAATAAATAACAGTAGTGTGTTTGACATTGTGGCAGTGAAATGGAATGCAAAAACATGTCCCCTCGTTTGAACATTAATCTTAATGAAGTGATAAACGATGTGATTAGCTCAATCGAAGATGCAGATCGAATCAAACGATGTAACAGAAGAAGAAGCAACAGTGCATGCCATTCGATTATTAATGAAGAAGCTGAGGTTACTAACATTAGTAATGAAGAGATTAAGGTTGAGGTTAATAACAATATAAATGAACATGATTCTCATTATCGGTAAAACGGAAAAGAACAATTCAGTCATACTCCGGCTGTGGGTATGTATTTTGCAAGCGGTGAAGAATTTACAAGGTTTTGCCATATGTATGTCTTTGAGAAAATGTTTGTATTTGTATGAATTAGATATGAATCAGTAAGCCAATATTTAAATTGATCCTGTTAATACCATTTTGATGCTGTTTAAATTCAAAAAGATGTTGTTTTATGGAATTTGATGCTCAGAAATGCGGAAAGGTTTTGGGTTTGTAGTAGGAGTTTTATAATTTCAGATTTAAAGAAACTAGACCTCGAACTGTTTTATTGACGATTCGTAACATTAGCATTTAAAAGTACTAATTTATATTAGGATGTTACTATTTATGGGTAATAGGTGAATGAAATATAAAATGCAAACAAAAATAATAATATAATTGGTATATTGAATTTAAATTAATCATGATTCGAATTGTTTTATTGATAATTAGTATCATTGGTATTTAAAAGTCTAATTTAAAATGGGAAACATTAGTATTTATGGCTATTATGAAAATGAAAACTAAAAATAAAACCCAAAAAAAAAATGGAGTAGTTTGGATTCGAACACGGATCACTTATACATAATAGGAAAGCATTCACCAACTACACCAAGGGGTATCAGCACATATATTATCGTATTATTTATTTATTTGTACTATTTAATTATATTTATGTCAAATATATTGGATGATTCTATTAAAGACAATATGATTCCTTAAATGGTAATAATACGCTTATTAATATATTATAATGATTATTGTATGTTGTTGTTTGGTTTAATAATGTGTTTCAACAAAAAAAAAATTAAATATATTAATCAAAGTGAGATATTTTAATAGGCGGTCAAATTTAAAACTATTTCAATTGCACACCGTCATTCGCTAAGGGTTTGTTCTCTTCACCTTATAAAAATAATTTTTAGGTCTAATAAGTTCAGATTAGTTCAGATAAGTTATAATAATGTCCAATAAGTTAAATAAGGTCTAATAAGTTACATTAGGTTAAATAAGGTCTAATAAATTTCAATAAGTTCTAATCAAGTCTAATAATAAGGTCTAATAATAAGTAGGAGTGTCCATTCGATTTTTGGTTTGAATTTAGCCCAAATCCAATCCGATCCGAAATAATTTTAATTTTCAATTATAAAATCCAACCCGTTCTGAATTCCTCACCAAATCCACTCTAATTCAAACCGATTTAAAATTCGGTTATTTGGATTCGATATGAGAGTGCAAATTAAAATACGTTTCAAATATTTTGGGCCTAATGCGAAAATAAAAATTAAAATACAATAATAAAAAATTAATTCTTGAAAGTATAGTTGTACACGATTAATAAAAGTATTGAAAACGTAAGTAGGTTACATGATCAATAGTAATAATTATAATAATAGCTTAGCATGATTATATTAACAATACTTATTCATAAACTAACGATTTCATATTTAATTTATTTCGGTTTTTTTGGATTCAAACAAGGTCAATCCAATCCAATTCGAACGTCCAAATTTTAAAAAAAAATCAATCCAATCCAATTCGATTTAAAGTTCAAATCCGATCCGAATTAATAATTCAGTTTTGATTTGATTAAATTTCGAATTTTAATCCGAATGATGGATACTTGTACTTATAAGGTCCAATAAGGAACAATAAGTTCAAATAAGTTCAAATTAGTTTAGTAAGGTCTGATAAGTTCAATAAGGTATAATAAGTTTGATAAGGTATTACAAAGTTCCAATAAGTTTCATGACTTTGAAATACGGTGTAAGTTTTGATTTTACAAATACAAATATGATTCCTTTAAAATTAATATAAATTATTTTTGAGTTTTTAAATACAAAAATGATACTTAAAATGAAAATTTATAAAAAAAAATAAAAGATCAAAACGTGTTTCTTTATACCTCCATAAAAATTCGAACATAAGACAACTAGTTTTAGGTCATTCAAGGGGTTTGTTTATTACTAGACTAAGGGGTATCAACACATACATTGGATGAAAACAAATTAATTTTTATAGTATATCTATTAGACTAAATTTCCTGACTTATGCCCATAAATAATTGATTAGACACATTATACAAATATTTTACGTGCAAAACATTTAAATTAAAAAGAGTTTTTTGATTTTTTTTTCACTTTGAAATATGGTGTATGTTTTGACTTTATATATACAAATATGATTTCCTTAATATTATATTAATAACAATTAGTTATGATTTTTTAAATACAAAAATGATTCTTAAAATGAAAATTTATAAAAAATAAAAAGCAACATGTGTTTCTTTTGTACCTCCACAAGATTCGAACACAAGATGACTATCCATCATAACTCAAGGGGTTTGTTTATTAGACCATTGGAAAATATTTTTTTTAGAAAAAAAATAGTTATTAAAGATTAGTTATACATCTAAAAGTATATCTTTGTTCCCTTCAAAGAAATAAAAAAAAATTATGTTTTGTTAACAACAAGGTGTTCTTCATCTTTGTACTTCAACTTAGGATAATATACAAGCCTCTGACCATGTCAGATTATACACCTTATGGAATTTGAACATGCCATTCTGATCTTTAAAATGCATGTACTAAAAATGGATCTAAGAAAGAGGAAAAAAAAATGTGTAAAAGGGAAAAATAGGGCAAAGTGGATTGGGAGGTGATGGCGGGCTGGATGTCTGGTCCACATATTCCACAACACATACCATTAGTTTTATTAATTCATTTCAAACTATAGTGTGTACTAGCATTTTAAACATGTTGTACGGAGATCTCATAGTGACACGTTTATCAATCAAGATTTTATTAAAAGAAGAATGATTCTTTAAAATAAAAAATGTTTTTAGGGGACATAAAATAATTAAAAACTAAATAAAAGATATACGTAAAACATTGTTTCATTCACTAACTTTTATGTTATTCTGATATTTTAAAATTAGATATGATTCTGTAAACTTAAAAATAATTAAAACCAGAAAAAAAAAAATACAATTTATGCCATCACAGTGTTCGAACAGTGGTTTGATGTATGCACAAGCAGCTTTCAAAGTTAACCATTGGACTAAGGGGTATCAGCACGTTCATTTTGTGGGAAAAAACTATATATTACATTGTTTGTAAAATCATCCCACCAAATCGTTCTCTTGGAGTCGAATCAAATTCCGAATAGTGCTATTTTGGGTGAATTGTAAAACATAATCTTTAACCAATTTTGCACCTAATAATTCTAAATCTGATTTTGTTTTTCACACCTTCCCCAAACTTTTAATCAAATTAGTTTATTCTTCAAATATATAATCACTACAATTCATTTTAAAGATAGTAAGCCACATCGCGACGGGCCGGAATGTACATGAACATTAAAATGGAAGTCTACATGTACTACAGGCTGCTGTGTGCCTTGTGGATGTTCGCAAAAAGGCTCATGTACTAAAGGCTGCTGCTGTTTGTAATGTTCACAGCGTTCGCAATTTTACCGACTACATATCGCACCGCCAGTACATTTGTATACTGTTTCACGGTGAAATTAGTTTCACGATGAAATTAGTTTCACGCCATTTGAAACAAATTAGTTTCAAGCTGAAATTCAGAAACTCATTTTTGTATATTGTTCTTCAAAAGTTATTTGTACCCAGATACATTAGAGGGGAAACTATAGAAGAGAGAAAAAAATTTAGGAGAGAGAAAAAAAATGGGAAAAAAAATCTGATTTTTTTTTTTGGGACTATATACTACATTAATATGAAATAATAGAAAAATTTGAAATTCAAAAGTTGAAAATTTAAATTACAAGTTTGAATTTCAAATGAAAATGAAGTTGACCCACATAAAAGGAATATTCCAATGCAACCAATACGAAACTTGTGTACAAGATTTCTTTTGTACACCATGTGTACCTTAAACTGCTCCCATATCCTAGTGTTGTTTATAACAAAATGCAAAAAAAGACAAGGTAATTAAAGTAGGAAAAATCATCTTTCTTTGTATACTACTATTAGCCGTTTTTTTGTAGCTTTGTTTATAATTAGTGGGATGACATGTAAAAGCACTATAAAACGTCCTTTAGCCAATGATTGTATTTTGATAACATTATTAGGCCTTACTTTAATTTAATGGAATGTTACTCATATTAAGGATATTAACAATTGGAAGATAGTGATTAATTACCTGCTAATCTAACTAACTTCATTATATATGGGCCTTTCTTTAAATGTAAAAATTTAACACTTTGTAGTAAGTCATATTTTTATTTGTTGGTTGATCAATTAGAGGAAATTTTTTAAAGCAACTATACTTATTCGACATATAAGACAAATTAAGCTAACAAGTTAATGTCACAAACTATCATTTATATCGAATTGGGTAAAATTTCATGGAACGCTTTTAATCTTTATGAGGGTACCTAGGGGAAGTTGAGAAAATTGATTGACTCAAAGCTATTGCAATATCTAATTTCGATCCCACACTCAAATTGTATCTTACGACCCCTAATTATGCTTTTTCACACGTGTACTGTGTGCGAATATGTCTATAGTGTACGACTGTAAAATAGACGCAATGCAAAACTAGTATGAAATACTCCATATTTTATTACCGAATAGTTTTATAGCTGTAAATCTAGACCATAATGTGAATATGATGTGCGTATTTTATAATTTTTATTGTATTTTTTAAAGTTTAAAACAAAAGAGATTTACGAAAATATGGTTAAATTAAAACTTATTTAATTGATTGTTGGTAGAAAATAGAAATACAACATTACATTATTAATGGTAGGCTCACATCTCTAGGGTGGCGGATACATGATACCCGGAGATGAGAATATGCAATAAGTGAAGTGCAAGACTGCAAGGCAGTCTCGGCTCGCCGCGGAAAACATTGGAACTCTCAACGCCTTAACAACTGAAAAACAATGTTCCTCGTTTTATTTTTTGGGTAATGCTATACATAGCCCTTAGGGCTATATATAAGCATTGAATTTACTCTTGAAAAATATATAAAGTTGGGAATTCATGACAAAAACACGCGCAAATCGGTGTAATTAGTGTGTTTTTGTCATGATTTTATAAATTTAAACAAATTTCAAGAGTAAATTAAATGCTTATATGTAGCCCTTAGGGCTATGTATAGCATTTTCCTTATTTTTTTACTATAAAAATTAAAAATAATTTTCTAAATTGTCACTTTTGCCTTAACAACTGAAAAACAATGTTTCTAAATGATAGTCACTTTTGTCATTTTTGGTGACCTAAAATGTTAGTCATATTTGCTTTTTTCAAGTACCATTAATATTATTTTTTTACTAAAATTCTCACCCATTTGCAAAAATATTTGTGTAAATTTAATTTTTTCATGTAAATTTTACTTTCCCATGTACTTTAATTACTTTCTCTCTCTACTTTTTTCCACACCCAATATAAATTTACTTTTTTAATGTGCTTTTGCTACTTCTTATTTAGGGCATGTTCATATTTACTGAATTGAGCTGAACTGAACTGAACTGATTGGAACTGAACTGAACTGAACTAAACTGAATTGAGCTGAAATGAATATTTTATGTGAGAGGGAAATTAAGAGCTGAACTGAACTGAACTGAACTGATTGGAACTGAACTGAACTGAACTGATTGGAACTGAACTGAACTGATTGGAGCTGAACTGAACTGAAATTAAGTAAATGTGAACAGGCCCTTATATTTATTAATTTCCGTAATTTTCTACCAAAAGTGACTATCAATCGGGGACGGAGGGAGTATAAATTTTAAGACTAAAATATTTTTCTAAATTGATAATCTTAAGAATTGGTGATTCTTGATTTTTTTTTTTAATTTTTTTTTTTTATGTTTTTTACAAGCTTCTTATATATAGCATTTTTTTTTTCCTAAATTTTTTCGAGTTTCTTCTTTTTTATTACTTGTAATTACTTTCATGTGTGTGTCATAAGGATCTTACCATAAATCATCCATTACTAATGCACATCATTCACATTTATTCTAAATCTAAATATCATTATTGAAGTTATTATGATTTTTTAGTTTCAACGAAATTTGTCTCATTTCGTAACCAACTCAACTGATCGTAATATCCGACATAAATTAAAAGAAAAACGGATAAAGCATGCTAAATTTTTGCACAATTTCATGAAATATCTCCCTTTCACTTCAATCTCTATATAGCAATTTGCAATCACTTCAACAACACAAAACCGAAAAAGTTACCTATATCCCTGAAAAAATCCTTCAATAATAATCAAATCTAACCACTATCTTTATCATCAGCAACTAAAAAGAAACGAAATTACTCCGATCCCTCCATATGATTAATTTGTTACATAACTCTTAATTTCGACCGAAAAAGTAACTAAAAAATAAAGTTACCTAGCTACCTAAATCACTTCTACATATGTACCTAATCCTCTCATCCCAAACCTAATTACCTTTACTAATTCCACCATACAATTTCTTTTTCTTAATTTTCTCTTTTTTTTCCTCCAAAAAGTTTATTATTTTTTTTTTTTGGAATTTAATTTTTGCATGGGGTCCAATCTTACTATATCCCATGACATACCTGAGCAATAACAATAATTGACAAATATTGACCCACCACAACATACACCCTCACTACACCTTCCACCAACATACTCAGGTTGTCCTTTCTCTACTTTTCTCTTCTTCACCACCCATTTTCTCTTCACCACCACTGCCTTCGCTTTCGCCACCACTTCCGTTTGTTCCTCCGCTACTACAACTCGCTAACGAAGAAGCCTTACTAGTCGCCGGCATGGCCAAGAACGTAGGTTTCGCCTCTCCCGCCATGATCACCAATACACTACTCGGAATCGACGTGGCGGCGACATTATTTTCCTTGAGTTTCTCATCGCCGGTGACCTCGCCGGAATCCTCGCCGGCGTCAAGGTAGCCGGAGAGTTTCCAATAGGAACAAGCGAGGATAAGCAATGCAAAGGCGATTAAGCCGAGCATGGCGGCTAGGCCTCCGAATAGGTATGGTACCGGGGACTTCCACGCGGCCGAGGGCGGTGTTACATGATGGTGGTGTTGTAGTGTTGGTGTGTGTTGTTGTGGACCAAAGGAACCTCCTAGATGAACTATTGTAACCCCTGGCCTCATTTTTGTTATATTTTAGAGAGAGAAAGTGGAGGGAAAATAAAAGATGAGAGTTGGTTGAGAGGTGATTAATGAGTGAAAGTTGTTATTTATAGAGAAAAATAAAATAATAAGGGTGTTTTTCGTGAATCTCGTCTTTTCATTTTATATTATTGCTAGTGTCTCTCATAAGCTAAGATTTGTTTCTTTGGTTTAGGATACTTAGCTTAGGAGTATGTATGTACATGCGTAGGGAAAAGCTATTAGTTTTTTTTTTTTTTTTTTTTTTAGTGGGTACTTGTATAACAGATTATTTGTTGATTGACATATCGATAATGATATATTCAAACCTCACGCCTCTTTTGGTAGGGGATAATAAATGTATGTAATTTAAGTGTGATGAAGCTGATTGTAGTTATAAACTCATACTTCGTATGAGATTTTCTAATATTATTAATAAAATTATTCTATATAAAATGAGAAAAAACTTACAATTAATTAATCTAAGTTTATGATTTTTTTAGGATATACCATTCCCATATTTACTCCCTTTTCTATAGATTTTTCCTTTTAATTTGGCAGCTTAGTGATTACGTTCGACAAACCGGAATTATATTACTATGTACATTTGTCATATTAGGAAATCTTATGTTTGAAGGATGTTGTTTCTCCTTTAATTTGTTTGTAGGACTCGCATTGAGGGTAGCTAAGGGATGAATTAATTAAAATATTATAGCAGGATATATTGGATTGTTAAGAATTAATTGTCTATAGATAAATGAAAATTATTGAAAACTATAAGGGCTTGTTCGCATTTATTGAACTGAGCTGAACTTAATTAAACTAAACTAATTGGAGCTAATTGAACTGAACAAAACTGATTAGAGCTAACTGAACCGAACTAAATAGAGCTAAAATGAATATTTTATAGCTGAACTGAACTAAAATGAAATGAAGTGAAGTGAACTGAAATTAAGCTAAGTGAACAGGCCAGTGTTGAGGTATGGTTGGAGACACCTTCTCCTTACCCTTTAAAATATGATATAAAACAAAAGAAATAATAATGATAATAATAATAATAATAATAATAATAATAATAATAATAATAATAATAATAATAATAATAATAATAATAGTAAAAAACAATATTTGAAGTAATAGTTATAAGTTTATAACTAAGTTTCTAGACTTCTTATAGTTAACTCTTAACTGTACAATAGATGGGATTACACATTCATTAGAGATCAACATTATTTCAAATTTTACTATAGATTCTTCGCATCGTAATTAATTACAGGATAATCATGGTATAAGCTGATAATTTAGGAATATTGAATAGATAAAGAGAAGAAAGGATGTAAAAAATGTCACGTCACCAAGTTTTACCAAAGAGGAGTTGTGTACTGAATTTAGTACTTGTGTTATACGCATCGAGGCACACAGAATTGTATAGCTACTTTTTCTTTTTCTCTCTTTGTTTGTTGCTCTTTTTATCTATTTTTTTTTCTCTCTTTGTTTGTTGCTCTTTTTATCTATTGTACTACGGAACAGTACATTTTATTAGCTTTTTTTACCTACCTGTAGATTTATATCCAATGTATAGCATGGTTTTAAAGCAACTTTGTACTCTTTATTAGCGTATTGTATACACGGATTTAATGTCTTTTTTAGCCTTCGACATCAAAATTTTATCTCAATCTTTTCCTAATACTTTCAAATATACATACGTCGTTTGGGTACTAATTTAGGTCTGTTCATATTTACTGAATAATTGGAGCTGAACTGAAATGAACTGAACTGAGCTGAAATGAATATTTTATGAGAGAAGGAAATTAAGAGCTGAACTGAACTGATTGAAACTGAACTAAACTGAATTGAAATTAAGCTGAAGAGAACATGCCCTTAATTAGTTTGAATATCTTAAGATTTACTTTAATTTCTCATACTTTTAGAGACTTCCATCATTTTGTAGGCTTCATAGATGACTCTAATTCAAGACCGGACGAGTCAACACACTCATCAAGGCTCCCCTAAGGCCCTAATCGTCTTAAATTGGAAACAAGATATTTATTATTCCTTACTTCTTATTGTAAAATTTAATACGTAGGACATCCTCCAATAATATAAAAGATGATACCCTTTCTTTGCACAAATAAATTAAGTGTAAAGAGTACTATACAATAATAATTCTTTAAAAAAGATGAAAGTAGCTCAACATCATGATGCTACGTCGTACTAGTTAATAGTTACTATTATATGGCTTACATTATTAATGTGTTCCGTTTTTGGATAAAATTAAAAATTTCTTCAGTAGTTGGTGGATGATTGCCTTTGTTTATTATCTCAGTCTTAACTAATAAAGTTAAGGAATGGTTCACCTTTAATTTTAATTTATTTATTCCTTTGGATAATCTTCCCTTTTTTTAAATCTAATTTTCAACAAGGTATGGTATGGTATAGTACTTGAAGAATTGGTTCAGGTGATTCCAACAGCCAATTAGTGGGTGATGGTATCGAGCCTAACACTATTATTCCCAACTTGAGTAGCAGATGCTTTTGTAATGTGTGTCCAAATAGATTATTAAATAGAAGGATGAAGGATAGTATGACACGACTCAACATATTTTAGGTCTAATATAAAAGACGGTCATAGTTACAATTTTAAGGCCCTTTCATCACAAGTGAGCTAGTAATCCAATTTCTAACTTTCAAAATCATGGAAATACTTTTAGGAAGATAAGAAATTCATTTTATTACATTTGGTCATTTTTTGAATCGTCAGTACGTAGCATTTAACTTTCTTCATTTTAGGTTTGAATTGAATTCCACATTTCACTGTAACTTTATTAAATGTTTACTCAAAGCAAATGAATCCAAGTACCTCAAATCATATGGAAAGAAATTTCGTAACTAGCTTTCGAACCTAAGCTTTTATATGATGAAAAAAATGCCAACTTTTATGTATTATAAATATAAAAATTATTATTATCTCCTAAAAAAAAATAATATAAAATGTTATTAGAAGTTTATATTTTCTTTATTGATAGCGGACGTAGCAAAATAAGAGCATGCTAGCTAAGCTAATCGGAAAGTTGAAAATTAATTAATTTCATGCCTCCAAAAAGTCAACTAATTCATGAACCTCTATATTCAGTTGATAAACATGACGAAAGGTAGGATAAAAACAAGGTAAAGCTAGTTGAATACGTATAGTATTACATTTCAATTTATTATTGTGGCAGGAAGGAAAAAAATAAAGGATATCACCAAATTTTCCACAATCGAAAACTACAACAATAGGGGTGCGCAAAAGGAAAATTTGAAAAAATATGTGTTCATTTATTTGTTTATTTTTTTTAGTTCGTTTATGGTTTTCTCTTGTGAAAAATGAAGAGCTTAAAAGTAAAAGAAAGGAGTAATTGTTAAAATGCACCCATAAATAATATTAAGTCAAGGGATATGAAGTAACCATTAAATACGTATATTAAATTAAGATTACCACGGAGTATTATTATATTTTTATTTGTAAAAGTAAATTCAAAAAATAAACAAGGAATGGGGAGAGGGAGAGATGACACTTGTGGTTTGTATTATTATATACTCCACTAATTAAGTACATATATATGGTTATGTGAGAAACTTAAAATACACGCACATTTAATACTTTATTGTATATACTTAAAATTTAAAGAGCAATGATATAAATGAGATGTGATCTTAGTTTGGAATATTTGTGTTTATAATAAATAAAATGCAAAAGCTAACAAAAGCCTCCGGGATATTGGATAAGATGATTAAAAGTAGAAATATTAAAAAAATAATAAATAGACGTTAATTACACTATACCATTTTAAAAATTATTATAAATATAATGGTAATCTAACGCCCTAAGGGCACTCATTAGCAAGATCCATAATAAAATAGATAATGGTATAATACTTACGTTCAGCTAATCCAAAGTAATTATAGTACTCATTAGTAAAAATGATTGGTTTGATTGAATGCAAGGAATTAAAGTATCTTTAGTTTGTGGATTTATGGGGTGCGCATCTTTGATAACTTTAGATTTGTTGTTTCTCTAATCAGTAGTGCTTACGTGAAGTTTGGGATTAACATGTTACATGTTGTTCATTAATTAGTGAATATGGAATAATAGAACACTTTTTAATTAACTAAATAAACTATTATAATGCTCTTCCCAAATCTACTAATAGCAATAGGTGTAGAAAAGAAAATGAATTGTATATTATGAAGTGTACAACTTTGATTGCAGTAAATATCATTTTCACTAAACCAAAGACAATTACAAATTTTCCAATCCACAAAAGCAAGACACCCAATAAGACTGATGTATTATTTAATTACAAACTAGTGGCCATTATAAGTTGCTTAGTTCTTGTCATTAACTTTAATTTATTTTACTTGTATTAAAAAGTTTAACAGTTGTAGAGTTGATCATATAATTACATCAACTTTAATTTTTTTGTCCCCCAAATAGAATTTTACAAAGTATTGGGTTGTAAACAATATACTTGTATACACAATCAAATTACCTACAATATTTATGTACTAAAGAGGTAAGATAATATGGAATAAAGTATTTTTATTGAATATGAATTTTTGGTGCTAGGTAGGCAATGAGTCCAAAGTCTCCTAAAATTTTATACTTCTAATGACTTGTTCAATTTCAACATACATGTATGGACTTGAAAGAAAATTAAATTTTCCAAATCGGACCTTTCTTTTTCAAATTGGCTTAAATTAGATAGATGATAAGGCTCAAATAATTGTTTTTTTTTTTAAAAAAAAATGATAATCTCTTTAGTATTAATGTTGGATTTAATTTCTTATTGAAGAATATATTATTATAAAATTCTTGTTTATAGATTAAGCTTAAAGTATTGCAAATTATTGATGTTGAAGACATGAACCTCATCATTAAATTTCTAAACTACATGATATTGTTAAATACAATAATGCATATATAAGCATGCATCATCATAATTCATAATGACATTATATGAATGAAAGGTACAAAAGTACTTAATCATGTGCTGAGACTATGAAAAAAATGATTATGTTGTATATACTCTATAAAAACAAAAAAGGAATAATGCAAATAATCATTTGAAACACCCTATCCTCCAAAATTCACATTATTATATAAATTCTTATATTTATTTCAAAGAGATCGACATACGGAGTATATAAGTGGAGAGCTAGCTAGGAAAAGCTTGACCCACCTAGAGCTGTTAATTCGGATATTCAAGTCGGTTTTGGGTCGATCAAATTAGGTCTCGGGTTAAATCAGGATCAAATTATGCCGGGTCAATCTAGCTTCAGATCAGGTTCAGGTTCAGGTCGGGTCAATTTCAGTTCAAGTTATAACGGTTCGTTCACCTTTTCGAATATAGGTCGGGTTTAATTCGAGTTAAAATAAGATTCGGGTTCAAATTTAGGTTCGGGTTGTGTTGAGTCGGGTTTAGATGGGTTAACAAGATGGTACATTCGGGTTCGGGTTAGTGTTGAGTCGGGTTCTAGTTCAAGTTCAATTCTAATAAATATCGATGTGGCCAAGTTGAATTATATAATTACGCCTTCATAATTTGATCAAGCATCATCAAGATTTTTTATTAAACCTATATACGAGTAATAGAGAACAAAATTTATATAAGCTGAACAAAAGATTTTAATAAATCGGATTGAAGGTTTACAGAATTATACCAGTATATAAGCTAAATAAAAGGTATATAAAATTTTATTAAACCTTCCATGACTCAAGTTCATGTTTTAATTAAGTCGGGTACTAGTTCAGTTCGGTTTGTTTTTAGGTCAGATTAAATCGGTTGACGGTTACGATCAGGTCGGGGCAAGTTCGGGTTCAGGTCATAAAGTATTGGATCAAATGGGTTTTCGGTTAAGATCAAGTCAGGTTCAAGTCAGGTTAAAAGTCACTAATTTCACCCCATTGTTCGAGTACATGCTAGGTTCAGTCGGGTTCTCGGGTCGGGTCAGTTTTTGACAACTCTAGCTATAATCCATACTTTTGGAGAAAATTTTGAGGTTTCGGGGCTCAGAGGTGGCAAAAAGTGTGGAGACCCTAGAGGATGTATCTCGGGGTCATATAATGCCGTTTGAAACCATGTATATATGTTGTCATAAACGTATGTGGTAGGACTCACTACTACATTTTTGACCTATTGCAACCCCTAATTCCGTTGCATTATGTGTCAAAATCCGTGGCATTAGGCCTATTGCAACGGCCATGTACCGTGGCATCTGCTGGCGTTGCAGTAGGTCTAATGCCACGGCATATGACACCTAATGCCATGGTATCTATGTTCCGTTGCATTAGCTCAATACCTAATGCAACGACATAAATTATCCGTGGCAATAGATTACCGACTAATAATTATGATGAAATTGGTACCTATTGCAACGGTTGTTGTATATAACGATATATGGAGAGTGTATCTATTACAACGGCATTATTATTATTATTATTATTATTATATTATTATTATTATTTTTTTTTAATGGAACGCTAAAATAATATTATATGAGTTAGTTAAATTAGTTGTAAATTAAATCACTAATTATATATATTAGTCACTACAAATCTAAATATACTAACAAGCTAAGAGAAACAAAAATTCATTAAATTTATATACAATAATTATAATGCTAAATACGTACATTACAAAAAATTACTTACTTGTTTTCGGTATGACACCCTTCTAATAAACTAAAGTTATATAATTAATTTGATCGTCCAAAATACAAATTCCAACATATATATAAGCCGGAATTTTCAATTCTTCACAACTTGAACTAATAGATAGGAGTCGCCAAAATATTTGCACCATTTGTTGGATGACTAGCTAGTCATGTAGTCACTATACTTCATCTCCATTTTGCTCACCATGCACCTACACGTAAAAAAGAATAAAATAATAGAACTAAACAATAGAAAAATAATGTGACTAAATAATTTAACTAAATAATAGAACCGAATTAAGGAAACTCATAAAAGCACAACAAAATTGTAGTATTCATAAAGCACAACAATAAAAATAAACAACTATAGCTTTTGACATATTATTATAAGAAAGTGGTGTAATGAATCAAGAGCACAGACCCACCATTGGGTTCAAAAATGGACAATTTCTGTCCAGAAACTATGCAAAAATCCTCTATTTTAATTTACTTGGTACTATTATTTCTTTGGAAAGAAAATGAGCTTTCATAACTCAAAATCAGCAAAATCTGAGGTTTTTACATAACTCAAAATCTGAGGTTTTTGCAGACTCTGGGAGCTCTGAGTCAGATCAGGTCCTCCGGGGTTTGAGCAAGAACAGGACAATCAGCAGGCCTTTAATTCAGATATATGCAATGTTGTCAACACATAGACAATATACAATTGGTTACAGGAGCTGGGGTTTGCAGCACTATCACATTAGGTATTTCTCACAATCAAAGGAATGGGAAGAAAAGAAAATGGGACTGGCTCCTGAATTCTGATGGTGTCACTTTAGGGGAAAATCAGCAGCAACAACTGAACTGTGAAGCTGAAATTTTGAGTGTGATTCTCAGAGGCCTAGAAGAAGCTCAAAGACTGCAGCTTTTATGTGATAACTACTTAACTGTGGGTTATTTCCATTGTTGAGTCATGTTGGCCAGGGAGGTATTTGTGATGTTTCACAGAACAATGTTTAAATATGAGAATTTTTATGAATATTGGAATAATAAGAGGTTGCAGACAGGAGACTTCTCAAGTGGGTGCAAAGTGATCATATTAGTATGCTAGGAGATAGGATGATAAAAAAAAAAATTGATGACATTGTACCCTATTTTCATTGTATATTTCTGTTAGATTCACTAAGTTTAGGGATTAACCTTCCTTTCCTAGTTGTAAAGAAAAAAAAAATTCTTGGTACAAATAAATCATCAAGAATTATTAGAGATTACAACAGGTTTACAACACTCAACACCAACTGATGATATAAGAGATTCAGTATCAGCATCATCAACACCAAAAAAAATAATATATGGTTGTACACTTGACCGATCAACACCAAAAAAATAATAAATGCTTATGCTTATGATCGTGCAGCCTATAAATTCTGAGGCGAGTGAAGAAAAATACACCACTAAGGGGGTGAGCATGAACATCAACAACAGCAACAGAAACATACATGAACAACAACAATATTTCAGCAGTAAAGTGTACAACCATATAAGTGAAAAAGGGGGGAAACGTAAGGCAGACAAAACCAACCAAAAGCAATAAAGGAATAAAGCAAAAGCGTGCATCAGAAAAATACTGAACAACAATATTTCAGCAGTAGCTATGGCAGAATCAGGTCAATAGCATAAACTAAATTTAGACAGAAGCAACAGAAAATAATATATGTTACCTGATTGATTGTGGCTCCAGATTTAGAAGATTGCCCATTTTGGTCAGCGAGAAGATGTGGCGCACTAGATGCATCCTTTGGAGCCGATGGAATTGCAAAATCAGGAATGACAAGATTGATCCCGGGGTTAGCATCCCGAATTTGAGTCAAAACTGCAGTTGTTACACTTGGTGCAAGTTGTTGTACTAATTGAGCTTGCATGTTTTCTAAGAATTCCGCCGGGAATATGAAATCTGACTTGTTTTCCTTTTTCTTCAAATCTGACTTTTTCACACCTTTTCCTAGTAGGCGTACACGGCTTTTGCGCTTAGGTTCTGGAATCACTTCGGAATATGGGTCCTTAGAGTTACTATCATCTTCATGTTGGGAAGACTCCAAAGCATCCATTTTAGCCTATATTAGGAAAATAAAGCCACCTACTTATTATTTATCAAAACTAAACAAATATAACATAAATCTAACACGTTAACTCACAATATTCTCTGCTACTTTTTCATGGTTGGTAAGGTATGTCCTTCCCTCTGTTCTCTTTCTTGACTCCTTATAGACCCTTGCTTGAGAAGGCTCTTTCTTATCAGGATCTTGTTGTTGCTGTGAAACATTATACATAAAATAGAAGTGATTACAAATAATTAAAGGCCAGAGGTGAAAGCCTCATGTAGTACATGTAATGATTGTGAAATAAAGATTATAATGATAATAAAATTGTCTAGAAATGAGATGAATTATTTTACCAACTCATGGCGTAAAATTGCATAAGAGTTACGGCCCATAGTGTGCATATCATCTAAAATTAGGCGATTGTCTTTGTTGATCTTACTGATTTCCTATGTGACAACACAATCAAGATTTATAAATTTGAACCAAGTAAGTAATTCATAAAAACAGTAAAATGAAAGAGGCTATTTAGTTCATGAAACTATGTAAATATTGCACAAATCAATTCAAAACCATATGCATAATACCTCGGCCTCTTTAGAATGCCAATATTGCAAAAGCTCTCTGAATTGAGGTTCTGAAATTGTGTCTGGCTTATGAAACCATCTTAAAGCATCAGTGGGATATGCATAGAAGTAGTTCTTCTTAGTCAAGCATTTATGAGCTTTCCAGCTTCCATTGATAGCCTGCATCACCCATTCTCTTCCAGCTTCAGGAACCATATACTTTTCCTAAACAAATCATGAATATATAATTAATTAATGGTCTAGTAACAAAATATGAAGCATTTTTTTAAAATGAAATCAAACAAACTGAAGCTAAAGAATTATATAACTACATACTTGGACATACTCCCACATTTTGTCAAGTGTGGGTAGACATGGAAACTTAATATAATTTAGTGGCGCAAGTTCAGAATCCCTTGCCACAGTACCCAAGAATTGCTTGAACTCCTGAACAATTTCACGTGTAGGTCCAATTGGTTGGCCTAGTGAGTTTAAAACTATAACTTCACGCTCGTCTCTTGTTCGTGCATGAACCTTGGGTAGCATTGTTGGACCTCGATGCCTTTTGCTTTTAGTAGCTTTTTCAGGTTGTGAATCAGGAGGTTCTTGGACAGAATTTGTGTGGCGAGACAAGAAAAGAGTCAGTAATTGCATAGTAATTGCATGGCCAGACATGAAAAGAGTTATTTCAAGTATTAGAATGAATCATATTAGAATGAATCCACTTCATTTGACCTGTGACACAATACGACTGTTAGTATTCGTCTGATACTATTGATAGATTGGAAAATCAGACAGTGCTCTCTCCTGATAAATCCTCGGCCAAAACTGCCACCCCATGAATATAGCCATGACTTCGCACCATCATGGGACAGGAAGCTAACATCTAATCAACCTAGGACTAATCCCAAGTTTGATTATGTTCTTCATACATTCTGTATTAATTTAGCAAAACTAACAGTTGGTAGTTTGCTATCAAGCTCTATTTTGGTTTAATCTGAACAGAATTCCACTGCCTAAACAAGTATCCTAGTAAATTAAAGTAACTTTTCAAACAGAATTTCACCAACCAAATTTAATGGAGCCCTATCTAATCAAATAACCATTTCGAAGTCATGTATTTCCTCTAAATTCAGTACAATATAACTTGTCACTTTATTATAACAATGCAAATTACTGGCAACTTTATAATACTGGTACTACTCAATCAAAGGTGAAGCTACACTTTGGGAACGGATCAATTGACTCCACTTGGGCTACCCAATTAAATTGATTTTTGAAAGAAAAAGTTTGAATAAATGAACAGAGTATGACAGGGTGCTCTGGGTAACCTAGGGAAAGGGTGACTGAGTATTTAAGGGGAAAGCAAGGTTTTGTAAGGGTATGCCGATTTTTATGTAATCTTTAGTCTGATAGTAGCAGCATTATTCCTTCCAAGATTCTATCTTTATTGTAATATCAGTAGTAGTAAACGTTGTAGTAACCCTGTATTATTAATTAAATACCCTTAAGCTTTCCTCCTATATTTATGTGAGTGTGCTTATGTTTACTGTTACATTGAAAGGGTGAGCTGAGAGCATCTGACAGAAGAAACAGGAGCAGCAGACCAACAACAACAACATACCAAGGCCACTATAAGGTCAGCTAATTACTAGGGCAGCTAGTGGCAAAGTGCTCTAACAAGTTTCAAGTGCTCTCACATGTTAACAAAATCTGAAATAAATAATACTACGTAAAATGATTGCATATACCTTGCATTCCTTCGCTTCCAAACTGAAGTAGACCTTCATCTTGTAATTCAAGATCACCCTCATATTCATTGCCAACATCATCATCATTCTCATTTAGTGCATCCGCTTCATCATTCTCACTTAGTGCATCCGCATCATCATTCTCACTTAGTGCATCCGCATCATCATTGTTATTATCATTAAATGCAGCGCCATTATTATTCTTTGCTTTTCTTGTGAGAGAATTATTCAAAGACTGATTACTTGATACAAACCCGTCATTATTTTCTTTTTGCCTTTTCCGGAACTCCAGGTACGCTGACATAGAACCAGGAGAGCAGAACGCTCGTTTTGTTCCCTTCTTTTCTGAGATAACTCGCTGCTTCTTTTGGATGTTCTTAACACTAGAAACCTCAATTGAGTGAATGTTTTGAACTTCATCAACTGCATGCTTCTTACGGCTATTCACTTCCACAACATCAGCCATAGTTTTAGGGCGAAGTAATGATTTCTTTACTTGATTTGAAACCTATAAAACAAAAGGCAATTATAGCATTACTAATTACATGTAAACCATGAAAAACAATATAAAACAGTGTTTATAAATGACAAAATAGAAGTGAACACCTGCTTGTTAGCTTTTCTTTTTCCAGAAGTGACATTGTCAGCTTCCATAATGTCATCAGTTTCAACCTCATTTTCACCATCATATTCCGACACAGAGTCATCATCTTCAACTTCTGGTATACTATTCTGCCTTGAACTTGGACAAATTAAGGCTTTTGTTTTCTCTTCAAGTATCTTATTAGCTACAGTTGCTGATCCTCGGGCTTCCATTCTCTCTGCATTGAATTTCAGTTTTTGAAGCCGTTGCAGCTCATATTCTGTAAGCTGACTTTGGGAAGTAGGAACTTTGGGTCTACTCCGTTTCATCTGAAAAAAAAATTGGAATTATGTTAATTATGTATGTAAAATATAATAATCTGAAAAAAAAATTACAATGTAAAATATAATAAACTGAAATAAATTGCAATATAATAAAAACAAAAAAATTGCAATGTAATAAAATGTATGTCAATACCATCTGAAAACTCTCTAGGAGGGATTTGAATAGCATAATGCCAACCTTCTCTATTCAAATCTTCTACATAAAACACTTGATGTGCTTGACTTGCCAAGATAAAAGGTTCTTCTTTAGAAACGGTCTTATTCATATTAACCGTAATAAGCTCATCATCATCCTTCTCTGAGTGAAACCATTGACATCTAAATAAGACAACACTGAAATGACCATGATAGGATATCTCAATGATTTCAGTTATTGAACCATAATAATTAACATTTCCCACAACAGGATTTTGATCTTTAGAGCTTGCAAAGCTATGTGTAATGGCTGTTAGAGTGACGCCACTATTTTGAGTTACGCAGTTTGCATCTCGCTTCATGGTATGAAATCTATAGCCGTTCACCGAGTATCCTGTGTACTTTTTGGCAATGTGAGAGGGTCCTCTTGATAACCACAAAATATGGTCCGGGATATTATCATGGCCATCTTTAAGAATCAAATCAACTTTCTCCCTAAACCAATCCATGAAATCCTTTCTATGGTCTTGAGCACTATTCCATTTTCTTTTCCTTTTAGCACTTACACAAATCTTGTGCTCACTGTAAAAATAAAATATGTATCTTACTAACGCACTAGAGTTAGAATAAAGACATTAAAAAAAATATTAATAAACCTAAATTTTGGTTACAAATCTTACCTTATATATTTCTCAACTTCCTCACAATGACAATTGAACAACACATAACGATGTGCTTGTGCCCATGTATTTCGATCAATGATGTTTCCACAATTTTTTTTTCTTTGAGGTTCTTCCTTTTCCTTTGATAGGATGTCCTACCTTAGGGAAAAATGATTTTGAGGAACCACACTCATTAATACCAGGTGTGGCTTTGCTTGATCGTTTCAAAAATCTAGCTATGAAAGCAACACATTCTTTTGCTTGGTATCCTTCTGCCATTGAGCCTTCTGGGCGAGCTTTGTTTCGAACATCTTGTTTCATTTCATGAAGATTCCTCTCAACTCCATACATACACCTTGAACTCACAGGTCCACCCAACTTAATTTGGTCTACCAAGTGTATGGGTAAATGTTCCATTATATCAAAAAAGGCAGGTGGAAAAATCCTCTCAAGTAGGCATAGAGTTTCAACTATCTCCGATTGCAATTTGTCAAGATCTCGAGGATCAATAGTTTTACTCCATATACCTTTGAAAAAAGCAGAAAGTCTTATCAAAGGACTAGCAACATCTTTGGGTAATGTTGTCTTCACAGCAATTGGAAGAAGATAATTCATCATAAAATGAGCATCATGACTTTTGTAGCCTGCTATTTTCCTCTCTCCAACTTGCACACATCGACTAAGGTTAGAAGCATAACCTTGAGGAAGCTTAGCATTTTTTATAACCTGGCAGAACTTACGCTTTTGCTCCAATGACATCCAAAAGCGAGATCTTGGAAATTCTTCACTTCCATCTTCCAATTCTATTGGTTGAAGCTCTGGCATCAAATTAAGTTCTACAAAATCTCGACGAGCACTCACATTATCCTTGGTCTTCAGAGAAATGTCTAATAATGTCCCAATGATATTATCAAAGAAATTTTTCTCAATGTGCATTACATCAAGATTATGGAGATTTGAGCAATGCTTCCAATATGGTAACTCAAAAAATATGGGTATCTTTCTCCACGGATTCGGATCATCCACATCACGCCTTGGTTTCTTTTGCTTCTTTCCAAATGCATTTGGAAAATCACGCAACATATTCTCAATATCAATTCCATTCAATGGAATAGGTTGACATCTTTCCTCAAGTTTTCCGTCAAAATTCCTCTTATCATGACGCCAAGGGTGAGATGGATCCAAAAATTTACGATTTGCCCTATACAAAGTCTTACCACTACAAGGCAACCACTCGGAATCTGTTTCATAATGACATTCAAGGCATGCCAAGTATCCTTTTGTGCTCCACCCGGATAACATTGCATAACCCGGAAAATCACTCACGGTAGTCATCAATGCTACATGCATGTCAAACCTTTGATTAGTCGAAGCATCAAAAGTTTCCAACCCAAACTCCCACAAATCCTTTAAATCCTTGATAAGTGGCTGCAAATATATGTCAATGTCATTGCCAGGGGAAGTCGGGCCGGGAATTAGTAAGGCTAGCATCAAAAACTCAGGCTTCATAATCATCCAAGGAGGCAAGTTATAATTAATCAACATAACTGGCCATGTACTATGGACAATGCTCATTGAATTGAATGGGCTAAATCCATCTGTGGCTAACCCAAGCCTCACATTGCGTGGGTCATCAGCAAACTTTGGGTATAAGGAATTAAATTCCTTCCAAGCTTGACCATCACATGGATGATGTAAAAGATGATCATTTTCATGCTCATCAACATGCCAAGTCATGTATTTCGCCGTCTCTTGACACAAAAATAGTCGTTGAAGCCTTTTCTTAATTGGAAAGTACCTAAGAATCTTTTGAGGAATCCTATAGGTTTTTCCATTTTCATTTTGCATGTCATTCTCTGTGTCATTTGATTTCCATCTTGGCGTCTCACAAACATGGCAGCTTGTTGCATTTTCATGTTCTTCCCAATATATCATGCAATCATTTGGGCATGCATCTATCTTAGTGTAGTCCAACCCCAACACTTTCAGAACACTTTTTGCTTCATTAAAAGAAGCTGGCAGTTTTGCATCAGGTAACACCTCCCTTATAAGCTGCAATATATCTCCAAAAGCAACATTAGTTAGCTTATGATCACACTTCAAAATAAAAAGTCGAATCATGAAGGAAAGTTTTGAATGATTTTTACAGCCAGGGAACAATTCTTCTTGGCCCTCTTCAACTAACTTAAAAAACTTTTTTGCCTCGTCATTTGGCCCCTTTCTAAAAGCATCACGTGCATCATGCAACAATTCTACTATGTCATCATTAAAATCATTTGGGGTTGACTCTTCTTCATTATCCAAAATAGTTTGTTCTCTTTCAAAGTTGATCCCTAACTTTGATAACTTATCCGTTCTTGGAACAAAACCATTACAAATAAGGTGATCTCTCACAACACCTTCATGACGCCAAAAACGATAATGACAACTTTCACAAGGACAACAAATTTGATTTCCTTGAGATTTAGAAGCAAAAGCCTTTTGTACATATTCATCTACTCCCCGTTCATATTCATCACTCCATTTGGCAAACATCCACCACTCTTTAGTTCCACTATCCATACCTTAGCGTAATAATTAAGAGGGTTACTTTACATAAGTTTTACAATTAAAAACATTTAATCAATTCACTAAGAATTAAGTGAGTCACTTTAATCAATTAGAAAGAACGAACAGTAAATCTGCTTTACAACCACCGGAAGAAAGAGAACTAGTCTAAAAATCAACTTCTGCTCCACAACTTAAATTATAGCCATGACTCATGAGTTGTGACACAAAAGAGCATTTTCAGACATACGTTTCCATGAGAAATATATATTTAATTTGAAAATAAAAATATGTTATAAATCATCAACAAATTACCAATATACCCCAACAAACAAAGCTGCCATAACCAACAACTGACAGAAACCTTTCATTATCAGAACCAGCAACAAAGTACCTAAGAGTCCTTCATGTACATAATCAATTCCAAAGTTCGAAAGAAATTGATACCTTTCTTTATTCAGCAATATATATTAAATAGATTTGTATCCTTAGTGTATAATAATAATCAAAATTAGTGGCTTTATTTTAAAATCAGAATATCTAATTCAGATCATGGATCAAGTGAACTAAAAATGCATAGAATGTAGGATATTAACCAGAATATTCTTTCATAATATTTTCCAAATTAGAAACATATATAAACAAATGAACAGGACTCGGTTCAGATTAGAAACATATATAAACGGATATCTGCAACTATAGTTACCAACTGTTCTAATGATATGCTAATAGATGAGTATTTATGTGCGTATTTTTTAATCTTAATGTGACTCACATCAGTATCTTATCAATATATTTTAAACACTGATGTGAAATAGTGTTATAAGTGTTATAATTCGTATACTGCAATTTCAAGTTAGGCTTTGGAAAGGCTCGTGAAAAAAAAGGGTCAGTTCTCTCTTAAGTTTTTAGATAGGATGTTTTTCTTCTTGAATGAATTGCTTGATGTCATCCTTTGTTTTGCCTCATTTCATGTCAGCAATAACAGTCATCCTAAGTAGTTGTTTAGAGTAATTAATTATGCTATATAATACAGTCAGACTTTACAGGTAGATTAAAAAGAAAAGCAGAGAACTTAACAATGAAATTGATAATTAATTATACTCATTTCACCAAACAATGAAAATGAAACAAATCACCAACTTCTCCTAGTAACAAAATTACTCGTGATTTTTCTATTTAAAGGAATATTTTAGCTCAACAAAATCAAAATACCCTATTCAAACCACCTTTCAGACAAGTGAAGACAATGAAATTCAACCAGATTTCTCATCAATTTCAGAAATTCAGCTAAATTTAAAGATACCCAAAAAAATCATCAAAAACCCAATTCATATTACTCTCCAATGAATTCAAATATCAATGATTAACAATGAAAACCTGACATACCCACAATTGAATAAAGAAAAAGTAGACGAAATAGAAAACCCCAGGAACAAACTAGAGCAATATTCGGTTTTAATTATCCATTTATATGAAATTCCCCCAAAAAAAAAATCCATTACACTCAAAAACAAAAACGTAAAATTCAATTAAGAATCTTAAAAACGAATATTTGTTGTATACCTTAAACAGAAATTCGACCAATCAGTTCAAAGAAGGGACATGCAAGAAGAAATTCGACCGCCTAAGTGCCTCTGTCAGCCACCACTGTCGTCTGAGTGCCGTTATCAGCCACCACCGTCGTCTGAGTGCCGCCTTAATCTACTTCCTGAGTGCCGATTTCTTTGCTTTTTTCTTATTAGAATTTTTGAGTTATTTTTTTTAGTAATTTTCCTCTCACAATTTGGTGGTAATATGGAGAATTAGGGAAAAATGAAGAATTGGGGAAAACATGAAGAATTGGGGAAAATGGGTGTGAGAAAATGGGTGTACACTGTACATACAGAATTCTACTTTTCCATTTTTCTTTTCATTTTTTTTTAATTTTAAACCTTGGGAAAACACGTGTAAGGGTTTAAATTCTTCAAAATATTTGGGCAAAAAGAAATAGAGGGAACTCCTGAAATTTTCCGCGCCATTCTAAATTTTTCATTATACCGTTGCATCAGCTCCCTTGTTTTATTAAAACAGCTAGGCTATTGCAACGGTTCTTTAAAGCCGTGGCATTAGCTCTACCTTTAAGAACATTAGTGTTAAATCCGTGGCATTAGCCTAATCTATTGCAACGGAAATTAAAATACCGTTGTAATAGCCTATAATAAGCCGTTACATTAAGTAAAAAATGTAGTAGTGATTGAGTTTACGAAATCAATGCAGGTTATAAACGGGTTAATTGACGGTTTTAGGGCATATTGGATGGTTCCATCGACCCAATTGGACACCCGGAGGGTATTAGGGATTATGGTAAACATCTCGGCAATTTTTATTTCCGGGTGAAAAAAGGTCAAAAAACTACAAAATCGAAGGCTCTAATCCACGCTTTTTAGGAAATTTTGAGGTTTCAGTGCCCGGTGGCGAAAATCCTTGAGAACCTAAAGGATACATCTCGGGGTCATATAATTCCATTTGAAACCATATATGATCATTATATGTTGTCAAAAACGTCCGTGGTAGGCTTGAGTTTACGAAATCACTACAAGTTGTGAACGGGTAAAATGTCCGTTTAAGGGCATATTGGATGGTTATACCGCCCCAATTTGACTCCAGGAGTATATTAGGGATCATGGTAAAAATCTTGGAAATTTTTATTTCCGGGCTAAAAAATGACAAAAAATTACAAAATTGAAGGCTATAATCCACGCTTTTTGAGGAAATTTTGAGGTTTAGGGGCACAGTGGCGAAAAGCTTTGTAACTCTAAGGGATACATGTCGGGGTCATATAATGTCGTCTGAGACCATATATGATCCTTATATGTTGTCATAAACGTCCGTGGTAGGCTTAAGTTTACGAAATCACTTCAAGTTGTGAACGAGTAAAATGATCGTTTAAGCACATATTGGATGGTTCCACCGAACCAATTGGACTCTTGTAGGGTATTAGGGACCATGATAAACATCTCGGCGATTTTTATTTCCAGGCGAAAAAAGGTCAAAATATTACAAAATCAAAGGCTATAATTCACGCTTTTTAGGGAAATTTTGAGGTTTCGGGGCATGGTGGCAAAAGGCCTTGAGACCCTAAGGGATACAACTCCGGATTATATAATGCCATTTGAAACCGTATATGATCATTATATGTTGTCATAAACGTCCGTGGTAGGCTTGAGTTTTCGAAATCACTTCAAGTTGTGAACGGGTAAAATGACCGTTTAATGGCATATTGGATGGTTCCACCGACCCAATTTGACTCCTGGAGGATATTAGGGACCATGGTAAACATCTCGGCAATTTTTATTTCCGGGTTAAATAAAGTCAAAAAATTACAAAATTTAAGGTTATAATCCACACTTTCTAAGGAATTTTGAGGTTTCGGGGCCAGGTGGCGAAAAATCTTGAAACCCTAAAGGCGAGGATACATCTCGAGGTTATATAAAGTCATTTGAATCCATATATGATCATTATATGTTGTCGTAAACTTCAATGGTAGGCTTGAGTTTACGAAGTTCCACCGACCCAATTTGACTCGCGGAGGATATTAGGGACCATGATAAACATCTCGGAAATTTTATTTCCGGGCTAAAAAAGGTCAAAAAAATTACAAATTCGAAGGCTCTAATCCACGCTTTTTGTGGAAATTTTGAAGTTTCGGGGCCCGGTGGAGAAAAGTCTTGAGACAGTAAAGGATACATCTCGAGGTATTATAATTCCATTTGAAACCATATATGATCATTATATGTTGTCAAAACATCCGTGTGAGTTTACGAAATCACTACAAGTTGTGAACAAGTAAAATGACTGTATAAGGGCATATTGGATGATTCCACCGACCCAATTGGACTATTGGAGAGTACTAGGGACCGTGGTAAACATCTCGGCAATTTTTATTTCCGGAAGAAAAAAGTTAAAAAAATTACAAAATTGAAAGCTATAATCCACGCTTTTTAAGGAAATTTTAAGATTTCGGGGCATGGTGGCGAAAAGCCTTGAGACCCTATGGGATAAAACTCGGGGTTATGTAATGCCATTTGAAACAATATATTATCATTATATGTTGTCATAAACGTCCGTGGTAAGCTTAAATTTACGAAATCACTACAAGTTGTGAACGGGTAAAATGTCCGTTTAAGGGCATATTGGATGGTTCCACCGACCCAATTTGACTCCCGAAGGATATTAGGTACCATGGTAAACTTCTCAAAAAAATTTATTTTCGGGCTAAAAATTCAAAAAATTACAAAATCGAACGCTATATTTCACGCTTTTTGATGAAATTTTGAGGGTTCGAGGCCCGTTGGCGAAAAGGTTTGAGACCCTAAAGGATACTTATATGGGTCATATAATTCCATTTGAAACCACATATGATCATTATATGTTGTCTTAAACGTCCGTGCTAGGCTTGATTTTACGAAATCACTTCAAGTTGTAAACAGGGAAAATGATCGTTTAAGGGCATATTGGATGGTTCCACCGACCCAATTAAACTCTTGGAGGGTATAAGTGACTATGGTAACATCTCGGCAATTTTTATTTTCGGGCGAAAAAAGGTCAAAAAATTACAAAATTGAAGGCTATAATCCATGCTTTTTAGGGAAATTTTGAGGTTTCGGGGCACGATGACGTAAAGCCTTGAGACCCTAAGGGATAAAACTCGGGGTTATATAATGCCATTTGAAACCATATATAATCATTATATGTTTTCAAAAACGTCCGTGGTAGGCTTGAGTTTACGAAATCACTACAAGTTGTGACACTACTAGAAAACAGAGAAATAGCGACGGACTGCTTCCGACGGACCCATTATTCCGTCGGAAAAAACGAAATTTTCGACGGATTTTTATTTCGTCGGAAATTTCCGACGAATTCAATAATTCCGTCCGAAATTTTCGACGGGAAATAAATCCGTCGGAATATATGTAATTTTCCGACGAATTTTCCGTCGGAAAGTACCATTTCCGAAGGAATAAATATCCGTCGGAATATAATTAAAAAAAAACCTTTTTAAAAAACCCTAAAACCCTAACCCTTTCTTCCGCCTCCCCGTTTTCTCCCCCCCATCTCTCCTCTTTTGTGCCTGTCTTCATTCTCTCTCATCTTCTCTTTCCTCCTCCTCTTTCCTTTTCTCTCATCTTCTCTTCGTTCTCCTTCCCCATTCTCTCTCCTCTTCGTCTTTTCCCCTCTTTACCTCCCACCACCACCGCCATCTTAATCATCAGCGCTTTACAACCACGGACAACACCAACATCGACTAGAATTTCCTACTTTGCGCCCTTTCTCTCCCCTCATGATGAAAACAAAGGTTTTCGGGTCAAATCCGACCATGAATTTGGCCTTGTAAACCCAAAATTAAGGTTTTGTGTGGCCGAATTAAGGTATGTGTATTTTATTTATTTTTTGTTGTTTTATCAGATTTTCTTAAATATATATGTTGTGGTGGCTGTTGGAGTTCGAATTTAAGGGGTTGGGTTTGGATTTTTTTTTCCCCTTAATTTTTGGATTGTGATGGTGGTGTGGTTTTGACGGCAGCAGTGGTGGATGGTAAGGTGGTTGGCTATGGTTCAGTCGAATTAGTTAGGGTTAAGGTTGTAGATCTGGGTTCATTGGGGTGGTAGATCTGTATTTGGGTGGGTTAGGGTTAGGTGGGTAGGGGTTCTAGTGGTGGGTTGGGGTCCGTGGTTGGGCTGGTGGTATGGGGTGGTTGCTGGAGTGGGCTGGTTAGGGGGCTGGTGTGGGCTAGGGTGGTTACGGAATTAGCGGTGGGGGCTGGTGGATTGTATGAGGTGGTGTCGGCTTTTTTTTGTTTTTTACAGGATTTTCCGACAGAATTTCCATCGGGAATTTACGACGGAATCATTTTTCCGACGGATTTTTCGATACCAGAAAAACCTCTTTCGACGCACAAATCCGTCGGAAAAGGTCGATTTTCCGACGAACACAATTACGACGGAATGACAAGTTCCGACGGAATTCCGTCGAGAACACGATTTCCGACGGAAAACAGGGTGTTTCCGACGGAATTTTTCCGTCGAAATTAAGCTGTTTTCTAGTAGTGTGAACGGGAAAAATGACCGTTTAAGGGTATATTGGATGGTTCCACTTACCCAATTTGACTCCCGGAGGATATTAAGGACTATGGTAAACATCTCAGCAATTTTAATTTCCGGGCGAAAAAAAGTAAAAAATTAAAAAATCGAAGGCTCTAATCCACGCTTTTTGAGGAAATTTTGAGGTTTCGGGGCCCGGTGGCGAAAATCCTTGAGACCCTAAAGGATACATCTCGGGTTCATATAATTCCATATTAAACCACATTTGATCATTATATGTTGTCTTAAACGTCCGTGGTAGACTTGATTTTACGAAATCAATTCAAGTTATAAACGGGGAAAATGACCGTTTAAGGTCATATTAGATGGTTCCACCGATCCAATTGGACTCTTGGAAGGTATTAGGGACCATGGCAAACATCACGACAATTTTTATTTCCGAGCGAAAAAAGTTAAAAAAAATTACAAAATTGAAGGCTATAATCCACGCTTTTAGGAAAATTTTGAGATTTCGAGGCACGGTAGCGAAAAGCCTTGAGATTTTAAGGGATACAACTCGGGGTTATACAATGTCATTTGAAAACGTATATGATCATTATATGTTGTCATAAACTTCCGTGATAGGCTTGAGTTAATTACGAAATTACTACAAGTTGTGAACGGGTAAAATGACCGTTTAAGGGTATAATGAATGGTTCCACCGACCCAATTTGACTCCCAGAGGATATTAGGGACCATGGTAAACATCTCAGAAATTTTTATTTCCGGGCTAAAAAGGTCAAAAAATTAAAAAATCGAAGGCTATAATCCACGCCTTTTGAGGTTTCGAGGCAAGTTGCCGAAATGCATGAGACCCTAAAGGATACATCTCGGGGACAAATAATTCCATCTGAAACCACATATGATCATTATATGTTTTCTTAAATATTCGTGCTAGGCTTGATTTTACGAAATCACTTCAAGTTGTAAACAGATAATATGACCGTTTAAGGACATATTGGATGGTTCCCCCGACCTTATTGGACTGTTGGAGGGTATTAGGGACCATGGTAAACATCTCGACAAATTTTATTTCTGGGCGAAAAAGGTCAAAAAATTATAAAATTGAAGGCTATAATCCATGCTTTTTAGGGAAATTTTGAGGTTTCAGGGCACGGTGGCGAAAAGCCTTGAGAACCTAAGGTATACAACTCGGGGTTTTATAATGCCATTTGAAACCATATATAATCATTATATGTTGTCAAAAACGTATGAGGTAGGCTTGAGTATACGAAATCACTACAAGTTGTGAACGGGTAGAATGTCCGTTTAAGGGCATATTAAATGGTTCCACCGACCCAATTTGACTCCCGGAAGGTATTAGGGACCATGGTAAACATCTCGGCAATTTTATTTTCCGGGTGAAAAAAGGTTAAAAAAAATTAAAAAAATCGAAGGCTCTAATCAACGCTTTTTAAGAAAATTTTGAGGTTTCGGTGCCCGCTGGCGAAAAAGCCTTAAAACCCTAAAGGATACATCTCGGGGTCATATAATTACATTTGAAACCATATATGATCATTATATTTTGTCAAAAACGTCCGTGGTAGAGTTGAGTTTACGAAATCAATACAAGTTGTGAACGCCTAAAATGACCGTTTAAGGGCATATTGGATGGTCCCACTGACCCAATTTTACTCCCGGAGGATATTAGGGACCATGGTAAACATCTCGGAAAATTTTATTTTCTTGCTAAAAAAGTCAAAAAAAAATTACAACTTCGAAGGCTATAATACACGCTTTTTGAGGAAATTATGAGGTTTCAGGGTCTGGTGGCGAAAAGACTTGTGACCCTAAAGGATACATCTTGGGTCATATAATTCTATTTGAAACCACATATGATCATTATATGTTGTCTTAAACGTTCGTGGTAGGCTTGATTTTACGAAATCAATTCAATTTGTAAACGGGGAAAATGACCGTTTGAGGGCATATTGGATTGTTCCACCGACCCAATTAAACTCTTCGAAGGTTTCAGGGACCATGGAAAACATCTTGAAAATTTTTATTTACGGGTGAAAAAAGTTAAAAAAATTTACAAAATTGAAGGCTATAATCTGCTCTTTTTATGGAAATTTTGAGGTTTCGGGGTACGGTGGCGAAAAGCCTTGAGACCTTAAGGGATACAACTCGGGGCTATATAATGCCATTTGAAATAATATATGATCATTATATGTTGTCATAAACGTCCGTGGAAGGCCTGAGTTTACGAAATTACTACAAGTTGTGAAAGGGTAAAATGACCGTTTAAGGGCATATTGGATGGTTCAACCGACCCAATTTGACTCCTTGAGGATATTAGGTACCATGGTAAACATCTCGAAAATTATATTTTCGGGCTAAAAAAGTCAAAAAAAATTAAAATCTTGAAGGCTATAATCCACGCTATTTGAGGAAATTTTGAGGTTTCGGGACCCGATGCTGAAAAGCCTTGAAACCCTAAAGGATAAATCTCGGGGACAAATAATTCCATTTGAAACCCCATATGATCTTTAAATTAAATGTTGTCATAAACGTCCGTGCTTGGCTTGATTTTACGAAATCACTTCAAGTTGTAAACAGGGAAAATGACCTTTTTAGGGCATATTGGTTGGTTCCACCGACCCAATTCGACTTTTGGAGTGTATTAGTGACCATGGTAAACATCTCGTCAATTTTTATGTCCGGGCAAAAAAGGTCAAAAAATTACAAAATTAAAGGCTATAATCCATGCCTTTTAGGGAAATTTTGAGATTTCAGGGCACGGCAGCGAAAAGCCTTGAGACCTTAAGGGATACAACTCGAGGTTATATAATTTCATTTGAAACCATATATGATCATTATATGTTGTCAAAAACGTCCGTGGTAGGCTTGAGTTTACGAAATCACTACACGTTGTGAACGGTTAAAATGACCATTTAAGTGCATATTGGATGGTTCCACCGACCCAATTGGACTCTTGGAGGGTATTAGGGACCCGAGTAAACATCTCGGCAATTTTTATTTCCGGGCGCAAAAATTTTAAAAAAATTACAAAATTAAAGGCTATAATCCACGCTTTTTCGGGAATTTTTGAGGTTTCGAGGCATGGTGGCGAAAAGCCTTGAGACCATAAGGGATACAACTCGGGATTATATAATGCCATTTGAAACAATATATGATCATTATATCTTGTCATAAATGTCCGTGGTAGGCTTGAGTTTACGAAATCACTGTAAGTTGTGAACGGGTAAAATGACCGTTTAAGGGCATATTGGATGGTTCCATCGACCCAATTTGACTCCCGAGGATATTAGGGACCATGGTAAACATCTAGGAAATTTGTATTTATGGGTTAAAAAAGGTCAAAAATTACAAAATCGATGGCCATTATCCACGCTTTTTGAGGAAATTTAAGGTTTCGGAGCACGGTGGCGAAAAGCCTTGAGACCCTAAAGGATACATCTCGGGGTCATATAATTCCATTTGAAACCACATATGATCGTTATATGTTGTCTTAAACTTCTGTGGTAGGCTTGATTTTAGGAAATCAATTCAAGTTGTAAACGTGGAAATTGACCGTTTAAGGGCATATTAGATGGTTTCACCGATCCAATTGGACTCTTGGAAGGTATTAGGGACCATGGCAAACGTCACGACAATTTTTATTTCCGGGCAAAAAATGTTAAGAAAATTACAAAATTGAAGGCTATAATCCACGCTTTTTAGGGGAATTTTGAGGTTTTGAGGCATGGTGGCGAAAAGCCTTGAGATTTTAAGGGATACAACTCGGGGTTATATATTGTCATTTGAAACTATATATGATCATTATATGTTGTCATAAACATCTGTGGTAGGCTTAAGTTTACGAAATCAATACAAGTTTTGAACGGGCAAAATGACTGTTTAAGGGTATAATGGATGGTTCCACTGACCCAATTTGACTCACAGAGGATATTAGGGACCATGGTAAACATCTCGGCAATTTTAATTTCCAGGCGAAAAAAGGTTAAAAAAAAATTAAAAAATCGAAGGCTCTAATTAACGCTTTTTAAGGAAATTTTGAGGTTTCGAAGCCCGCTGGCGAAAAAGCCTTGAAACCCTACAGGATACATCTCGGGGTCATATAATTCCATTTGAAACCATATATGATCATTATATGTTGTCAAAAAACGTCCGTGGTAGGGTTGAGTTTACGAAATAACTAGCAGTTGTGAACGGCCAAAATAACCGTTTAAGGGCATATTGGATGGTTCCAACGACCCAATCTTACTCTCGGAGGATATTAGGAACCATGGTAAACATCTCATAAAATTTTATTTTCTTTCTAAAAAAGTCAAAAAAATTACAACTTTGAGGCTATAATACACGCTTTTTGAGGAAATTATGAGTTTTCAGGGTCCGGTGGCGAAAAGACTTGCAACCCTAAAGGATACATCTCGGGGTCATATAATTCTATTTGAAACCACATATGATCATTATATGTTGTCTTAAACGTCCGTGGTAGGCTTGATTTTACGAAATCAATTCAAGATGTAAACGGGGAAAATGACCGTTTGAGGGCATATTGGATTGTTCCACCGACCCAATTGGACTCTTGGAAGGTATTGGGGACCATGGAAAACATCTCGACAATATTTATTTCAGAGCGAAAAAAGTTAAAAAAAATTACAAAATTGATAATCCACGCTTTTTATGGAAATTTTGAGGTTTCGAGGCACAGGTAAAATGACCGTTTAAGGGCATATTGGATGGTTCCACCGACCCAATTTAACTCCCAGAGGATATTAAGGACCATGGTAAACATCTCAGAAATTTTTATTTCCGGGCAAAAAAAGGTCAAAAATTACAAAATCAAAGGCAATAATCCACGCTTTTTGAGGAAATTTGAGGTTTCCGGGCCCAGTGGCGATAAGTCTTTAGACCTTAAAGGATACATCTCGGGGTCATATAATTCCATTTGAAACCAAATTTGATCATTATATGTTGTGTTAAACGTCCGAGGTAGGCTTGATTTTACAAAATCACTTCAAGTTGTAAACGGGGAAAATGACTGTTTAAGGGCATATTGGATGGTTCCACCGATCCAATTGGACTCTTGGAGGGTATTAGTGACCATGGTAAACATCTCGGCAATTTTTATTTCCAGGCGAAAAAAGGTAAAAAAATTACAAAATTGAAGGCTATAATCCACGCTTTTTAAGAAAATTTTGAAGTTTCGGGGCACGGTGGCAAAAAGCCTTGAGACCCTAAAGGATTCAACTCGGGGTTAAATAATGCCATGTGAAACCATATATGATCATTATATGTTGTCGTAAGCGTCCGTGGTAGGCTTGAGTTTACGAAATCACTACAAGTTGTGAACGGGTTAAATGATCGTTTAAGGGCATATTGGATGGTTTCACCGACCCAATTTTACTCCCGGAGGATATTAGTTTCCATGGTAAACATCTCGGCAATTTTTATATCTAGGTGAAAAAAGGTCAAATAATTTCAAAATTCAAGGCTCCGATTTCGTGTGTTATAGTAGAGTTGTCGATTCGAGTATTCAAGTCGGATTTGGGTTGGGTCAAATTATGTCTCGGGTTAAATTAGGATCTGGTTATGTCGGGTCAATCTAGCCTCATATCAGGTTCTAGTTCGGGTTAGGTTAATTTCAGTTGAGTTTATTATGGGTCGTTCACCTTTTCGGAGCCAAATTCAGATTGGATCCAATTTAAGGTTCGGGTTGTGTGTAAGTCAGGTTTGAGTGGGTTAATAGATGGTACATTCGGGTTAGAGTTAGTGTTGAGTTGGTTTTTGGTTCAAGTTCAATTTTAATAAATATCGATGTGCTCAAGTTGAACCTATATAATTACACCTTCCATAATTTGATCAGCTTTATCAAGATTTTATTAAACCTATATGTGAGTAATAGAGAACAAAAGGTATGCACGCTGAATCGGATTATGGGTTTACAGATTTGTACCAGTTTATAAGTTGAACAAAACGCATATAAAGTTTATTAAACCTTCCATAATGACTAGGGTACAAGCTCTAATTGGGTCGAGTACTAGTTCGGGTACAGATTGTTGTTGGGTCGGATTAAATCGGTTGACGGTTACTCTCAGGTCGGGAGCAGGTTCCGGTCCAGGTCAAAAAGTATTGGATCAAATCGGTTGTCGGTTAACATATGGTCAGGTTCAGGTCGGGTTACAGGTCACTAGTTTTCACCCTATTGTCCGGGTACAGGGTGGGTTCAAATCATTGCCAGTTCAGGTCGAGTTCTCGTATCGGGTCAATTTTTGACAGCTATAGACCCACCAATCAAATTTCAAGGTCTGTTTGAGTACTAACTTAACTAAGGGTCTGTTCACATTTACTGAACTGAGCTGAACTGATTGGAGCTGAACTGAACTGAGCTGAACTGAGCTGAAATGAATATTTTATGAGAGAAAGAAATTAGGAATTGAATTGAACTGATTAGTGTTGAATTGAACTGAACTGAACTGAACAGAAATTAAGTAAATGTGAACAGGTCTTAGGAGAAAAGAATTTATAAAATATGAATAAATAAAATTTAAAAAAATTTCATGCCATTTGCTTAACATTGAAAAAGTAACTAATCCAACTTACTTAATTTAGGATCTACAAAAACATTTTGATAGGTAGGTAAGAGTGAAATATAAAAGAACCGGTTAAGTATATATTTTTCAGCCGGAAAATCATCTTGTTAATAACAAGGTCGCTTTTTTTCTGATCTGATGGCATGCATATTAATGGAATGTAGGGTAGTGCAATCCATTTGATCAGTTGCTCAACTATCCCTCAGCTTAAATTAGTTCATAATATATAATCTCATCTCAACAACATTATAGAGGATTTGAGGGGCCAACAATATAATCTCAACTACGGGCCTGTTCACATTTACTTAATTTCAGTTCAGTTCAGTTCAGCTCCAATCAGTTCAGTTCAGTTCAGTTCAGTTCAGTTCCAATCAGTTCAATTCAGTTCAGTTCAGTTCAGCTCTTAATTTCCCTCTCACATAAAATATTCATTTCAGCTCAATTCAGTTCAGTTCAGTTCAGTTCCAATCAGTTCAGTTCAGTTCAGTTCAGTTCAGTTCAGCTCAATTCAGTAAATATGAACAGGCCCTACGTAGTGGATAACTAGTTTAAAGCAAACTCATAGTCAACACTCAACAGTCTTATCTTTATTCCTAATTCGTATAAAATTACTACAAAATACGTAATACATTAAGGAAATATCTATACAAAAATTACATTAATAAAAATTTATCAATACAACTACGTAATATGTTGCTTAGCATGCATTGAATGATTTGAATCACATAATCAAATAACTTTACCTATATAACATTAATTATCACACATTCTTAAGAGAATGAGCTAGAGCAATGGATGAAAGTAGGCAATCATGGAATGTTGTGATGCACATTCCGCATTATCGTACTAAGTTGGTAGTACGAATTTGCAACTTGCATTGCAAGTGCTTCTTGTGGACTATGGCCCCTAATGTTTAAGCGATCAACATCTCAAATTCTCCAATAATAGCTCACCACTACACTTTTGCCGGTAAGTTTGTCGGATTATTAAACTAGTTGACAATTTAATTAATACATGTCTTAGTTCATTTCGGTTTTTAATTAATACAATACCTCTTAAACATACATTTGATCGTCTAAGACTGATAATTTGATAATAAAATTAACGAAATAATTAGACATGTCGATAACTTGATAATTTGGTTATTGTTTCATTAATTACTACGATGTTTTTATAAAGGGCTAAAGGAGGAGATCAATATTAGGCATATCTTTAATTAATTTTAGAAGGGATATAAGTAACTTACATGGAACCTAAATTATTACCAAAACACAATTCAATCATTGTACGGTTTAGAGATTATAAACGATTGAGCTTGATCATAAGATTAATTCATTCAATGAAAAGTTTGAATTTCTAGGTTAAAAAGATTCCACTCTAGCATGCTAGGCTCAATAATTATCCCACCTTGCCTCCCAATTTACATACAAATAATTTACTTATTAGGATAGGTACTGCCTAAGCTAGCTAGACAACTCTCTTTAGTGAATTCGATCATTTCACTCCTATAACTATCATTTCAAGCTACGCTAGATTCAAAGGACAATTACGAAATTATATGATTGGATGCATTGCAAAGATGTGAGGCCTCAAAGTGTAATCAAATAGATCGTGTCGTGTAAGATAATGTAAATTCATGCAACCTACATAGTAATACAAATTATGTAAAAATGTGGTAAAGATAGTATTTTACAAAATATATATTTGTATATCCTAAATCTATTAAGAGTATATTCTGTGTATATTCTCTATCAATCATGTAGAGATATGAAAAATGTAAAAACATGGTGTATGCTATATGCCAAATATGATAATTGATCACTAGTTTCTTACACAAGAACACATATAAAGTGTATAGTGTATAAACAAAGAATTCTCAAAATTGTATAGCAGAGTAGAGTCTCAACTTGAGTTCACATTTCAAGCTAGCTCTTTCAATACAATGGTGCCCCGTACCCTGGCCTACTACTAGTCGTCTCATATCGTGTAGAGTATCAACTCGAGCTCACAACATCTCATTAGCTAGGACTAACTATATATGTGACATCTTTGTATTGTTTGCATGTATACATCGATAATATTCATTCCCTAACTTACATAAGTGAATAAGAAACATCGAACTACTCCTATTATGAATAAAATGGAAGTGGAGTGAAAGTTGTTGTCCCACTATGGAGACACTTGATATGATGCAACCAAATTGCCTAATATATCAACCTAAGTAATCATTTAATTATCCAATCAAAGATTCAAGTGGACCATTAATAATTACAATCATATTCTAGGACTCCACAACCAAACAATAAATATAGCAAACGTCATGATAAATTAATTCAATGATTGAAATTGATGTTACTATTTTGGATTAAAGCTAAACATACTTGCCATGATTAGCACTATTGAATAAAGATTAATTGAGATTACGCATTGATCTTTTTATGGAAAATGAGTCACCCCTGAATTCTAAGTCTTTTTATTAATCAAACGGAATATGCGGGGTTAGTACTTAGTATATAGTCACTATAGTGCAAGTACTTGTAGTATACTAGTAGTACACTAGTACACACTAGTTTTCCACTCAACTAACACTACTCTTTGGATTTAGATCCTCGTAAATTGTTAACAATGACCTACGTATAAGTGGGTTTTGAAATAGATATAATAAGACTCTTTGTGAACTTTATGTTCGGTTTCTCAATTTAGTTTATTCTCTATACATTACTTACCGTTCAGCTTCATTCAATCTAAAAGAACAAGACTTTAAGTCCATCCGTAGATGAGAAATTCACTTGGAATTTGGGCAAGAATTTCATCATTCTTTTTATGGTCCCACGGGCATTAGACCGTGAATGATGAAAGTATGAAACCCATTCCACAAGTTGAAATAATAAAAGGCTTAAACATTCAAATACCTCTCAGAAAATAATAACAAGTCGTTTTCAAATAAAAACAACCTGGCCTGGGGCCTTTGCTTTGTGCTGTCTACACTCTTTCTAGTTTCTACCACCTACAATATATGAATATAATGGCTTTCTTCCATTGACTCCACTTTAGTAGATAAATGTCCTTCTCTTTTTTCTTTTCTTAGATTTTCTTAATCTTTAAATCAAAACTTGTAGCTTAACACAAAAAAATTAATACGAGTCAAAAAATATGAAGTATAATTATGATATGATATATAGATATAAATGAGACTATAAAAACTTTAAATAATGTAAGTTGTGTATAAATTCTGAGATCAAATCTCGAATGTCATTAATATTTGCGGATTTGTCTACGCTTAAAAAAAAGGTTCAGTTATTTATGCAACGACAATATTAACTTTACAATAACGACGTTGTAATGAACCATACAATCGTGAATCATCATGGTAGAATATGAATGTTTGTGGTAGAATACGAGGTCCAGTTGCTAATTGCTGCGTTTGACGATTATTAACACAGAAGCAATAGATTAAGGGTCATATAATTCATTACAATAACATACAAGAGCATGACCATAAACTCCATACTAATGTATACTTGGTCACAGAAGTCATCACCCTGAAATCCGTACATATAGGAATCTAGGATTGCAATGCCAGTCTTTGCAAATCAAGCCATGACAGTGTGTCACAGCCAGCCTCTAGGTGACAATCCCCACGACAATCGATGCAGATCACCTGTCACGCCAGTTTACAAATCACTGCTGAAAGGGGTGGCAGGCTGCACGGCAATGTCACCCCAACACATTTACCATTGGTGTTATTTCATGGACTGCATTATCAAAACCAATTGGCATCCCAACTCATCCACCATATCTACGTTCTTTCAATGACTGCATTATAATAAAACACAGTTCAGATTTTCTCCAAGCAATGCCACAATGTCTACGTACTTTCAATGACTGCATTATAACAGAACACAGTTCAGATTTTCTCCAAGCAATGATCTACACTCAAAATTCAAGCTCAATAGGCAGAACCTAAAGTTAGAATCAACCCATTTATTGTCACCCATATATATATATATATGCCTCCTTCATAATGATTTTACAACATTTCCAATCAAACTCCTCAACAGTCAACATTTCATGCTGGAATATCACGCTAGGTTTACTCTGGTTCCCCACGTCCGTTGAGAACTACTCTGGCAGCATAATTTACATTTACAACAATCGTTACAGGATACAACTATCACATCTCTAATATAAATTACAACTAATAACAATTGCTTTACAAAGAACTGATTTGCAAGAGAAAAAATTGAAGATCAATCATGAGCTTCAGTGGATAAAGAGTATTATTCGCCTCGTATCATTAGGGACTGAAATGGCACCCGCTTAATCTCCACAAATGTCGAATACTCTTTATCTAGTGGCTGTCTCCATGGCTCCCCATCTGTCTGCATAAACGATTGTTTCCACTCACCACCTCTGACTTCAAACCTAATCGCAGCAGCCTGATATACAACATTAAAATTTGAACACGATGTAATCTCTTCTCAGGCAACTTAAACACCTCAATTAGAAGTCAATAGCATTGTCCTGTCAAATGAACAAAAGCTAGGCATTTGGAAATCATCAGTCTTGGAAGTTGGAACAAGCCTATATGCCTTTTCCAGTTCATTTTCTGTTCAACTACTTTTTTTATTTAAGTATAGATCTAAATAGTGTATGTCCACAGCAAAGCCTTAGATTGTTACTTAGAAAGTTTGAATATATTTTAGTGTTTAGCAACAATAAGTGGGTTCAACTTTTGTTTTTGGTAATTAGCTTGAAAGTGTCATATGCCAGGAACAAAAATACATATTTGGTGCATCTTTTGAGTAATTATGTTCTCTTTGTCGTCGGGTTGTTTATACTTTGTATTTAAAAAATCCCAATGTCTTGTAAATGTTCTACAACTTCCAAAATACTTAATAAACACATTTATGCACAAAGAATAGGTAGCTTAAATGGCAAGGCTTTATAATTCAATACATGTTGACCTCTCAAACCTTCATAGATGTTGTATTACTGGCATAGGTAATACATACACCTATTACTATACAGGTTCCATGACATGTTTCTAGTGCTTAAAAGGTGACACGTGAAACATATACTTTCTTAGAAACCCTTTTAATGAATTAATCCGTAATATATAATTTGATGCAAAGTTTCAACCAAAAAAAAAAAAAAAAAAAATAATAATAATAATAATAATAATAATAATAATAATATAAAATTTGAGCCTCGAGGGAAGCCTGAGCTGCTGTTTGGTAAGATTTCAGCAGCTATTTGTGATTGGACTAAGCTAAATTTATTCACATGAGTTGCCACTAGTTCTTCAACGAAAAATCAGTAAAGATTAATGAAATTTAAAAAAAAAAAAAAAAAAAAAAGGTTACTGACCTGGGCAATGTGCTTGGCAGATATTAGTTCTACCATAACAAAAGAAGCATGCCATCCATGCTTTAAACCAAATATTTCAAGAAGACCATCATCGGCATTGGCCTCAACAAAGCCTTTCTGCAGAATTTAGAAAACATGTGAGTGGCCATACATTAGGATAAGACATAAGCTAAATAAATTTTTTTTAAAAAAAAAAAAAAAAACATTAAAGGGTCAGCTCCAAATAACTCTCATTGTTAGAAATAACAGATCGAGTCACATACACTGTTTCAGAAAGTCCAGAAAAATAATCATATTTCCAAATGATACTGGTGGAGTTCTAAACAATCATTACTAAAATGAAGTAGAAAGAAAATGCAAATGAAATGACTATTATGCAGGACATTATAATAATGGTATCATGTGAGTCCTAAAACTAGAGGGGTTTGGACTTTGGGGACTAACAAGTTATTCTAAACAGAGAAAGTATCTAGAATTTAGCAAAAAGGAAAGCATCACAGCAACAAAGACATGTAATGTATACAAATTTTTTATTGATTTTGTATCATATCAAGATTACCCTATAATCTAACTACATGTCTTACAATGCAACTGACCAAATCGTGTTGGCCATGCTGATGATATCACTATCATTACCATCTTAAACAAAGGAGAAATGAAGGATAAAGGAATAGAGGAAAATACCTTTTCCAAGTATTCTGGTCTCAAATTACCCCAAGGATGTCTTCCACTTGCATAACTATGAAGATTCAATGCAACTATTGACCTTACACTGTAGAAAATAAAGAGTACTAGTATGAGCACTAACCTTTAGACACAAACGAGTCACATGCTTTCACTAAACAACGAATGTAGCAGAATGAAACATACAGTAAACTAAGTAGCTTGACAAACAAAAGACTCATATAAACCCGTCAAGGTTACAATATCTAAGATGATTACTTTGATGGAACCCGTATTTGCTCCCATTCTTCACAGTTGACCTTTTTGATATGAATTCTCAAGATGTTATTGAGTCCCCTGCAAACAGACAAGTAATCACACATAAGTAAAGTCTACATGGAAAAAGCATAATATGATGCCACCTCATATATTAATGATCTAATATGAGCAATGGTAAGATACAACTTCAGAGACAGAATTAATCAAAGAGAATAAAATCCAAAAAACTTGACATTTTAAGGCAAAGCCACACTCTCAAAGCTGGCTAATCAAATGCATATAATACAAACTTCATGAGTGTCTGTGAGATTGAGTTGGAATGGCAGTTGAAGGCAGCAGTAGAAAGTACATAGCTTAGATAGTAGCTTACGAAATATCTAAAGCATTCAAAGGCATGATACAAGTTGACAACGATAGTGTGCACTACAGATAAGAAGGGTTAAACTAGAAAAACAGCAATAAAAATAAAGTCGTACCTTAAGCTTGGATCGCTTACACATGGTGTGAAGAACCAACCCTGGGTACAGCTGTATCCAGAATATATCAACTGCAACATGATGAATTTTAATTAAGAAAGACAAAAGAAGACACTGTGTCAACATCTATCTACATTAAAACAACCAAGAATACTTCAACTAACAATTATTAAACCTGTGGGTGATTAATCAACTACAAAGATTAAATTGCAATAATGGCTGAATATTTTCAGTTTTGTAAATACGAAATTTCAAACCAAGGTGAACTGATGTTTCAGCATGATCAAATTGAACCAAGGATGGGATTGGTTGGACAAAAACAAATCCAAATAGGAATGAGATTTAATGGAAAAAATTATCAAGGGAAAGAAGATATATTTTCCCGATTAAGTCGCTATGTTACTTGAACACACCCAATGACCCAAAAGTGTAGATAGGATATTGTTTGTGACGTCTAGGATTTCATGTATTTTTAAATTATTCCTGGTATTTTTGAATTATTACACCCACGTCAAACACATGTAAGGTTATTCCGTATGCAAGCCAATTAGCCAGGTAGGGTATATATTATCAATAGCAACAAAAAATGAGCCATGAGTCTAGGAAAAAAAGTGACTACTGTTTGCAATAATGGCGAGGAACCAAGAATGCAATTACTTCCATGATACTCTTCAGAAAGTTTGTTGACATATCCCATAAAAAAAACTTATTCTCCTCTTTCTTTATGATGAAAACACAAAATCTAAAATCACAATATTGGGTTCAGAAATTGAGTTGTAGAGATATGAAAGGACGTGCCTAAGCAACCATTCATTTTAAACATGATGATCAAACACAATAAACAGAAAATTGAGAAGGAAACCAGTTAATACGACATCAGTATATCAGACATACCTTATTTGCAACCGGACCCTGTGCAAGATAAGGCTTTTCATTACGCAACGTATGGAAACCATAAGCAACTTGAGCATCCATACCTGTAAAGACACACAAGAGTAATTAAGATCTGCCAAAAAATTTCACAAAATATCTCCGAAAATGCATGACACTTAATAGAATCTAAAAGCCTTTTTTCCAAGTAGCTGACAAGTTTATGCAAGGTTGATCCATGATTGATAAATTTCAGCAACCCTAGTGAGCATACTGTAGTTGGGAGCAAACTAAAATAACAGAGTGATTAACCTTTATTATCTTGTAAACATTCTATTTCATTACAAATTTAGTTAAAAGAGAATATTTCAGTCTATCGTTCCATTGACCTCTCAAGCAAGCAGACCAATACACTCATCCAGAAAACACTAGAAACTTTTGTAAATTTATCCTATCACTTTTCTAATTTTACATACTAATATAGTAATATACTAATTTTATGATTTTTGAAATATTTTTCACAATTCGTTGCCACTTTCTGCAACTTCACTAGTAACTAAGAATTTCTAACTAATTTTTTCAAAAAAAAAAATCTAACTAAAAGCGCTCCATTTACAAAAATCACAAAGATTCACAGCATAACTAATCAAGTAAGCTTGTACTCAACTGTCATTTAAGAACAATTATTGCATTATTGGCAAAATGAAACTAAAGAAGTAAAGAAAGATATAAAACCACGCAGCAAGCTTGAACAAATTAGGGTACAGTGGTCCTGTGAACAGCTTAAAATTACTACATAACTGCAAATGAAAAACAATTAATGACTGCACCCATTATAGCTAAAGGAATTTACCAATGCTAAAATAGTTGTAGAACACTCCATCATAACAAGTCACTTTCTCAGGAAGCCGGCCAGCAAGCAAAAAGCCCTGCAAAGTCCCAAACTTCAACTCGAGAAGAATATGAAAACACTCCAACAGGCACAATTATTATAATAGGAATCTATGCATGTAAGTCCAGTGCTTTTTTGGCCTTCTCATTATTTATTTTTTTATTTTTTTCCAAAGGGTAGGCAGACCACTTGAGACATTGAAGTGTATTGAAGAGGCAGGAAAGTCAAGGAAATGAAAAAATAAGTGTGGAAGAGACTAGTAATGCAAAGATAGCAGGTTTTTAAACCTGATCCAGAGTGCATTCTCCTGTCGACTTCAACGAATGAGGAAGCTCCATAGCTTCTCCAGCAGGCATTGTTATTGACACATGCCAACTGCAGAATAATAAATATATAATAAATACGTACATATATAAAATAATAGTAGGAGATAAACAAAAATGCTGATCGCTTGTGAATTTGACAGCACAAGTCCATCAAATCTTCCTTGTTTGCAAGCATAAATAGTAACCAAAAAAACCATACCTTCATCACAAATCATTGCATCTTAAAGGTTACAAGGGTACACTGCCAACCAATTCAATCCACCCCCCCCCCCCCCTCTCTCTCTCTCTCTCTCCCCTGTTGCTCTTTCTCTCTCACAACCCTAAGATCACCCATGTTCCTTAAACAGTATAAAAAGTAATCCAGCACAAAGACAGCTAGCAAATTGATCTCTTATTTCAAGTATGCCAATAAGTCATCAAGTAATAAACAGTAATCAACAACGAGATACATCCTCTAGTACTGAACAGCGGCAGACATACCAATAATATCAGATATTAATCAATCACTATACATACATCTAGCATAACTGCGAAGAAAGTAAGAAACCAAGATGCAATTTTTCAATTAGGTCCTATCTCTTCATCTGATTTGCACTGAACAATTTTTACTGATTCACTGTTGAATTTGTTCTTTGAAGTTACTTATTTTCTACTTGATAAAACTGAATACATATACAAACTTTTACTTGCTGATTTAAGCTTAAATATTTTATTTCTGGGTGAAGAGAACAGAGTCATGATGTCTGGTCCTTGTGATTCTACAAGCTTGTTACGACTTTAAATAGCATGACACATGTTTGGTAAGAATGTAATGATCATTTCAATAGAACAGCTAAATGGCATTCCAAAGATACCGGCAGTAGTTACATCAGGTCAAACGATAATAGATGATTCATACGGATTAATGTCAGAATATGTTTTTAACTTCAGATTTGTGCAATCTATATGCCCCACTTAGTCCACTAACGAACCAAACAATAGACCCCATGACGGTGTCACACTCATAAGGAACTTAAATTTTCATTTCTAACTGAGTTGCAGCCAAGCACAGCCACAGTTACAACTTACAAGTTGTATCCAAACATAGGCGGGAAATTGCATAATAAATACTACATATAAATCAAACCGTAAGCAAGAAATTCGAAGTGGAAAACAATTACCTGTCTAAACGACAAACAGCGCCAATGCTAGCCTTTTGAAGAGACCTTTTGACAGCTGACTTCCAAGCAAATGGAAATGAACCACCCTGTTAACATTGATCCAAAACCAAAATAGGCGGCACAATCAACAAGATGCTCTTCTTAATATTATTGAACAACTTTTAAAATAAGGATAAATAAAATAAATAAGCTCCATCATGAACTGGAAGATGGGAAAGAAAAGAGGATTTACCCAGCCGAAACTTCTGGACAGATCATTCCCTGTGCCAAGGGGAATGACTGCCACTGGAGGAACCGGAGTTCTAGACTCTTTGTGAAGTTCACCCAGGCATCCAAGTACCCAACCAACTGAACCATCTCCCCCAGCAACCTACCAAACAACCAAAGCCAAATTAGCTACCAAAATAAAGACAGGTGCCATCAACGATCAATGCATCATTGTTTACAACAGAAATGAGGAATCCATGATCAATACATCCATGGAAACAACACTCCAGCCAAAATAGTGTAAAATGTAAAACACTTAAAGCAATCTCACTTAACTCCTTTGCTTATCATTTACTTGCTTCAGCTATTTTACAACAAGAACCAGGTTTCAGCGGAAATTGAGACATGTCACTCACTGAGCATGTCTCTTTAATTATCTATCCAGACAAGTCATCCTCGGGAAATGGAAAATTTGAAACCAGATAAGAACCTAACACATAAACTACTATGTACTCCATAATTATTAGGACTATAGACAAAGCTCGTATTCCCAAAATCAGATACATGTGAGGAGTCAGGTCTTTAGAGAATCAATTTGCATCAATCAGTCAACTTGTAACTAATTAACAGCATATGGTAACTTGGTAAGACATTTTAATATTAACCATTCTCCCTGACACACACACACTTTCACACTCACAATCACACGTTTGAATTCCTGCCTGTGCAGCTAAAACCTGTGAGCCACATCTTAGCCACTCTGTGCAGATAAGATAACAAAAGAATATACATTCTTCCAAAGAAGAAATAGATTGATGATTTGAGAGCAGCAGGAAAGCTTCAAAGGTAAACATACCACGACTCTCAACCTATCACGAATCTCTTTCGCACAGGAATCACCCACGCCAGCCAATTGCTCAAGACAAGCCAATCCATACCGCACGAACTCGTTAGGCTTAACATCTGAAAGGTCAAATACCTGAAATAACCAATAATTAACAAAAAGACAAAGGTTACTATTGTTGAAACAATCTTAATCACCAAAAGAGCCAACCAAAAGCACCTCCATATGAAAAAAAAAATGATGCTTCAAACCATCACAATTCACGACAATCACTTACCAAGTATATTCTTAAATCCAAACTATATTTTCAAACAAGTATACAGCACAAAAAGGCCAAAGAGTAAGGTTTAGACAAAAAATTAATGGTAGAAATGTAGAATGCAAGCATTGATCCAAGTTTTGACCTAAACACAGCATAGAAGATGCATACAAAGTCCGAGTTTAAAAGCAAAAAATACATTAGCCCAAGAAAAAACATCAGAAAGTCAGAATAATAAAGTTAAGCTCAAGCTCACAGTGCAGATTCCTGGCCTCCAAGTCTCCAACGGAGTAAATAGTGCCAACAAGTACATCAAACCAATAGATAACTTTGTAGCTAGCTGGGTAATCTAGAGAATTAAATAAAATCTAAAAATCTAACATTCTGATGAACAAAACTACGAATTGTTGAGCTTTTTGGTAATCTTGCCAGCACATTTTTGAGGCAAGTCATTACAATATCAGTCATTACAGCCTGACTTTGGCATTTCATCAGCCACTCAAAGCTTATAGCGTTGCAGATAAATCCAACAAAACCTAATAAATGTTGTTATAATGTTACTTTTTTTCTAGGCACTCAAAGAAAGATAATAAAGCATCAATTCATCAAATATGAAATCTTAACTTCAAAGTTCAAACAGCCATATATCCACTAATACAGCACAAACCTAGCCAGTATCTTCCCAAAAAACAAACCTTTCAGGCTCCATTAATTCTCAAGAACCATATCACAGTGAGCTGCTTTACAGCCTTGAAAGAGGCACAGTTATTAAATGATTCAGATAGACTAACTTCAACCTGAACCAGGGGAAAATGTAACAGGTGGAGACGATACCTATCCAACATAACCACAGATTCTCCACTAGCCTGAAGAACCATATTACTATCCAATCTCCAAGATTTTGACTTCTTTATATGCATACTCCTGACATGTTCTCTTAAATGCCAACTCAAAACAAAATTGTAAGTCAACGTAGTGTTCGATCATCTCTTTCACCTAATAAGTAAGATCTAATTAATTCCTTTGAAACCCAAAATATGCACACTGAATGCCAAACATATGGATGAATGTATCTCATTCACAAAGGAGTAAACAAATTCATCAATCAAAAACCCACAAATCCATGACAAGTTAGGTAGCTAGTGGTTCACCAACTAAACTCTTCCAGAAATCTAACCATAAAAACACTATATAATCCTCTGATAAAACCCAGAATCATAGTTCCATTCACCTCGAAAACCTGATCCAACTTGCAGCAACTTCCTCCCAAAAAGACTCACAAAAACCCCCCACAAACTTTACAAACTCATGAATCTCCAGGAATCCAAGAATTAAATCATCTATGCACTATAAAATAGAAGCCTTTCAAAAAAAGGAAATAAAAATAAACCCAACATTACTCACTGATAACACATGAACACCCAAAAGCTCATGAAAAACGCTTCATAACATATCAAAATTAATCCATTAATTCACACATGTCATCAACCATCATCTTACAGCACCACCGACACCCACCAACCAAATCAATTTTTTTTTAAAAAAATCAAAACTTGCCCTTCCCACCAATCTTAAAATTTCAACCACAGTTCAAAAAACCTTGCTTCCCTCTCTTTCTCCTCATATTAACTCCATAATCTAAACCACACTTCCTAGTTACTACCCCTATTAAAAATACATAATACTCCCTCCATCCCAGAATAATTGGAACACAAACCCAAACACGACGTACAAAATTTAATCAAAAAACCCTGGTGCTCAATTAATTCAAATAAAAAAAAATAAATAAATAAAACCCCAATTCACCCATTTTCCAAATCAACCCAAATACCAAAAGTAAACAAAACCCAACTCAGAGAAAGAGAAAAGTTAGACCTGTTCTTCACTCATCAATTGTTGAAGGCGCAACATAAGTTCAGGACCATGTCTCCCACCACTTCTGGAATTAATAAAAACAACCATCGGAGCAACCGGCGGCGAATGAACTTCTCGGGCCGCCGCTGATTCAACCCCAGCAGAAACATCCTTCGAGTTAATCGCACGACGCATTGCTAACCTTAGATATTCAGGGATCAATATCCGACAACGAAGTTCTTCTTTATCAATTCTAATCCCTGATAATCCGCAACCTCTTAATGAATCAATCATTGATGATCTTGCTGCTGTTGTTGTTGTTGTTGTTGTTGATGATGATGATGTTGTTTTGCTGCTTGAATCTGTTACTGACCCACCTTCGCCGGTGGTTGTGAGGTCCATTCTCTCTCCTCCAAATGTCGTCGTTTTGGGAAAATGAGGAGAGAGAAAATGGGGTTTTTGATTGGGTTGTGATGGAGACTGGTGACAGCCCGGTGAGAGAGAGAGAGGATGAAGATGGTAATGGTGGTTTTCACTTTCAGTTTTTTTTTCTATGGATATTATTATAATATATAGTTTTAATGTTTTTTTGGTGGAAAAGTTACTGTTTTGCCCTTGGTAGTTGGAAGTTATTACGGTGGAAAATTGATTAGTATCGTTGAACATTTATGCTACGGAGTAGTATTTGAGCGAATCCAGCTATAGTGTGGTGTGGTTTGGTTGTGGACTTGTGGGACCATTTTGCTCAAATTTCATACTCCGTATATTTGAAAAAAAGAAAACGATTTATATTCCCTCTTTTTATAAATACTTGTTTTATTTCTTCATGTGCGGAGTTTTGGGAGAAACTGAAGAAAATAATTAAATATGGAAGTATTGGGGTTGGTGGAAAAATAAAAAAATTGTAAAAGCAATAGTAGTGGATGAATTAGAGGAGATAGAATATGAAATTAATAAATATGATTTATGTGAGAAATAAAGCAAGTATTTAAAAATGATCGCAAAAAAAAAGTGGATTAAGTATTTAAAATGGAGGCAGTATTAATTTCTTTTTTTTTTTTTTTTTACAAAGATTTTCTCTTTTTGAGTTTTAAGAAAGTCTACAATTAAGATTTATATAAGTTACACAAATACACTAATAATCTTATGGATCTATGCTTGTATCCTTTATGGTGTAAAATGACGAATAATTCGTAATAAGGGACTACAACATGTTTCCCATGTAGAATATTGGAAATTTTGTGTGTTGACCAAAAAAAATAGAAAAAAAGAAGACTAGTCTTTTAATTTCTTTTTTTTAAGGGAATTTTAGACTAGTCTACTCTTTGTTGCATGAGTTCCCTTTCCTTCTAGAAGGTCTCTATTAAGGACAGTGACGCTTTCAATGGAGCATTGCAGCTATTGGCCTATTATGGACCTTTATGGTCCCAATTAGCCAGGATTGTTACTCGAATGAGACTGATTTTACTGATAAATATTCACGTGTAATTTACTGATTTTACCCTAAGCCAAATGATGTAAGTACTACTTCGTCTAATCTTTTTTACTTAATCTATTGTCAATGCAAAACTTTAACGATCAATAACTTTAAATCTTTATAAGTAAAAATTATACTTCCTCCATTCTATTAATATTGCAACAATGGATTTTTTGCACTATTCATCACTTTTGTTTGACCATATAATATAAATTTATACGTTAAGCAAAATATAGTTATGTGGGATCTTATTGGATTCGTCTCATAAAATACTTTCACAATCTCAACTTTTTATAATTTTTACTCTTACACAATTATAGATATTTAGCATATAAAATGTGCTTTGGGATGCGTAATTTCCTCCTTGTTGCAATATTAATAGAACGGAGGAAGTATAAGTTATATATTACTCCGTATAATAGTACTTATTGAGACTAATTAAAAAAAGATCCAACATGAATATGTTTTTCCTTACATATTATTCGCAAAAAACTGTCAACGGAGGAGTGGTGAATAGTGTAAAAGTCAAAACGGGTCTAGTAAAAAAGAACGGAGGAAGTATATAACTACCCAATAGACTGTCATCATTAGCAACTAATTAATTTAGGGTGCGTTCTATTCACCTGATTTTTACTTATCTGAACTTATTAGTCCTTATTTAGTTATAAATTGAACTTGAATAACCCTGATTTACCCTTATCACACGTTATCTGAACTTATCTTTTCTACACTTATCTAATCTGAACTTATTAACCTTGATCTGAATTTATTTTTCCTGAAATAAGTGAAAATAAGGTGAATAGAATAGGGCCTTAGTCTCAAAGATTAAAACAATTGTCAAAATGACCATTTTGAAATATATTATGTTGATCATGGCCACATTAGGAATTAGGATCAACTTTGGTTGTTACTATTAAATCGACCAAGTGATTCGGCCGCCTTGTTAGTACATTTAAGACCACTTAGTGTTTGGGTCCAATTTAGTCCAATTGGGCCTAGTCATTAAATGATCCAATTACAAGCCCAAGGTCAAGGTTCAACTCTCCAATTATGCTAAAGTCAAGATCAGTCCACAAGGCAAGTCAATTGGGCCAAGGCCCACTTCTCCCATATATGCCAAGGTATAAAAGCCATCAATATTATATTTGTACACACAGGTATACATTCACAAAGCCTCAAGCAATTAATTCTCTTGCATAGCTTTCTCTCTACACATTGTACTGACTTTAGCATCGGAGGGGCCTTCCTCGGCAACACCCCCGAGGCTAGTTTACGTGTGTTTGCTGTGCAGGAAATCCTCGGCCTAACATCACTTGGACCGAGCCCAGTCTTCACCACTTCATTGGACCTTCGGCAAGGTCCCATTGTTTTCACCCGAAACAATTTGGCGCCGTCTGTGGGGAAGACTTTCAAAAAAAAAATCTTTAAGCCAATTTCAATCGTTCTACCTTAATCTTAGTTCCAATGGCTAAGAATCGCAAGAACAAAAACGACGGTGCTTCTCCTCCGAGAAAACGCCGAAAATCACTAGGAGGGGGTCCTTTGGAACGCCCCACTTCTAGCCTGTCTCCTCCTCGGGATAGGAGCCCCTTCGAGGGACCCGACTCTCATGAGGAGCCTAGGGAGAGATCCGAATCTCCTATCATCCAGTCCAATCATCCACTGAGCCCGCCTCGGTCAAATGAGGACAACCGGTCCAGTCAAAGGACCCAATCTCATGCCCGGAGCCAATCCCGGAGCATTCGCACCTACTCTCGCTCTCAGCCGAGGACACCCTTGACAGGGCCCAACTCGGAGGAGGTAGTGAGAGCCTTAGCGGTCCTCATGGAAGCCATGAAGGCCCAGAACATGCCACCTCCACGCGACTGAACCCCTCCGCAAACCAGGAACCAGCGGAGGAACCTCGGCCAGGAGGGGGGGAAACTCTCCTCTTTCAAGGAGCTTGGCGAATGGGAGGAGGATACCTGGAGAACTGAGAGGGAGAGAAACAGGAACTCTCACTTCTTCAGGGAGTCTTCCACTCAGCTCACTACGAGCAGAACCCATAAAAGCAGCAGTTCTGCCTCTCGGCCAGAAACTGCTCGCCAAAGCGTTCACGACCGTCTCGGCGATAGGGAACGGAGTGTGCACAGCCGCCTTTCCTACCCTGTAGCCGAGGCCCAGACCTCCCAGCCAGGGACGAAAACCACTTCTACCTCTATGAGAGGGCGGAGCGCGGTCCCTTCGGCTGGGAATAAGGGCAAGGCCGTAATGCTGCCTTCCAGTTCTCCATTCGAGCAATGGATACTGGAATCTCAGGTGCCGACGGTTAAAATCCCGTCGCACATTACTTATGATGGAACTTCGGATCCAAAGGACCATATTGCCTTATATGAGGCTCACATGCATCTCTGCCCCAGGTCCGAGGCGACTTGGTGCAAGTATTTTCCAACCACTCTCAAGGGGGTCGCGCAAGCGTGGATCTCCAAGGGAGTTAAAGAAGGCTCAATTACTGGGTGGAACGATCTGTCCTCCAAGTTCAAGAGCAAGTTTTCCACGGCAAATCGCCGGGACACAACACTGAGGAGTGTATCCAGCTGAAGGACCAAATCGAGGACATGGTCCGGAAGGGATACTTGAAAAAATATATCGCAGATCACCGCGAGAAAAAAGAGGCTGAGAAGTCCGAAAAAGACTCTCGGCAAGAAATCGACTTCCCCCGAAAGAACAGCAAAACTGCGGAAGGAAAATTCCCTCCAATCCATGTTATCTCGGGAGGAACATGCTCTCGGAGGGAGCACAAGCGTCACCTCAGGGCTCTGACCCACCAGGTGAATCATGCTGATGTTCAGCCACCCCAGTCACCGGTGCCGAATGACGTTCACAGCCGCTGACTGCCGGGGGGTGACATACCCTCACGAGGACCCGTTGGTGATCATCGCCACGGTGGCCAACCACGACGTCAGCAAAGTTCTAGTTGACGGTGGTAGCGGAGCAAACATTTTGTTCCGAAAGGCCTATGATCAAATCAAGCTGAAGCCCAAGCACCTTACGCCGGTATCCTACCCAGTATCCGGATTCAATGGGGCTTCAACTTATCCTGATGGGAAGGTTCTACTTCCTGTCACCATCGGCTGCGATGAAGCAGCTAGGAACGTCATGACCGAATTTTTGGTCATCGACGCTCCTTTAGTGTACAACGTGATTTTGGGGAGACCCATAATTCACGAGATCCTAGGGGTCGTCTCAACTTATCATCAGCTGATGATTTACGTTTCAGACGCCGGCTTCCCCGAAAGGATCCAGGGAAGCCAAAAGGAAGCCCGAAGGTGCAACTACCTCAAGCCATCCACTAGTCGCCCAGACGACGACGACGAGGATGAGGAGGAGAAAGAAAAAGAAAGAGAACCGAGCACAAAAAAACCGAAAGGTCTAAGTGCTTCGGCCCAAGGTTCTGTGCCCAAAGAAAAAGGGTCAGAAAAAGAAAAGGCTAGCTCTTCATCTGAGCCGAAAGGCTCAGAGATCCAGCCAAAAAAGAAAAAGTCTGGGACGCCTGCTGACATAGACAGTAGGCCAGATTGTGAGGAGTCCAGTCCATCAACAATAGACCTGGACCAGCAGACTGAGACGGTCGAGTTGACCGAAGGAGATGCTGAGAAATGTGTAACAATCGGGATGGACCTCGATCCGAGCACCCGTTGTGAACTTATTCAACTCCTTCGGGACAACAGAGATGTGTTTGCTTTCTCGGCAGCTGATATGCCTGGGATAAGTCCAGACCTCATCTCCTATAAGCTTAACGTCGACCCAACGTGCCGGCCAGTCAAGCAAAAGAAGCGGAATTACTCCGCAAATAAGAACCGAGACATCGCAGCCGAGGTCAAAAAATTGCTGGACACAGGCTTCATCGAGCCTTGTCAATATCCAGAATGGCTGGCAAATGTGGTGATGGTTCAGAAGGCCAATGGTACCTGGAGAATGTGCGTTGACTTCACGGACCTAAATAAGGCTTGTCCGAAGGATTTCTATCCCTTGCCGAGAATCGATCAGCTAGTCGACTCGACAAGTGGCCACGCCTTGCTTAGTTTCATGGACGCATTCTCGGGGTATCATCAGATCTTCATGCACCCCGACGACCGAGCAAAGACGGCATTCGTCACGAACGCCGGGGTGTACAATTACAAAATGATGCCCTTCGGATTGAAAAATGCGGGGGCGACTTATCAAAGGCTGGTGGATCAGGTTTTCGCCGATCAAAAAGGCCGAAACATGGAAGTTTATGTTGACGATTCAATCGTCAAAAGCAAAAAATCTGAAGACCATGTTAAGGACCTGGCTGAAACCTTCGCTACCTTAAGAAAGCATCAAATGAAGCTGAATCCGAAGAAGTGTGTCTTCGGCGTGAAGTTAGGGAAATTCGTTGGATTCATGGTCAGCAAGAGGGGGATTGACGCCAATCCCTCCAAAGTCAAAGCAGCTCTTGATCTTCCTGAGCCGAAAACAAAGAGGGACGTTCAGCGGCTCACCGGAAGAATGGCAGCCCTCTCGAGGTTCATTTCCAGAGCTTCGGACAAGGGACTACCTTTCTTCAAAGCCTTGAAACTCCCAAAAACAAAAGAGCTCATTTGGGAAGAAGAGCAAAAAGAGGCCTTCAAGCAGCTTCGGGAGCATCTGGCTCAACTCCTAACTCTAGCTAGTCTAGTGGAGGGGGAAACTTTGTATCTGTACGTAGCTGTTAGCCCAGCTACCACCGGTGCAGTGCTGCTGAGGGAAGAAAATAAAATTCAGCAACCGATCTACTTCGTCAGTCACACTCTGACGGATGCCGAGACTCGTTACCCTCTACTTGAAAAAGTTGCCTTTGCAGTAGTGGTAGCTGCTCGGAAGTTGAGGCCCTACTTTGATTGCCATCAGATAGTGGTCTTAACTGATCAGCCGCTGGAAAAAGTTCTCGGCAAAGTTGAAAAATCCGGTAGGCTGGCCAAGTGGGCTTTCGAGCTCACTGAATTCAGCATCAGCTACCAGCCGAGAACAGCCATCAAGGCTCAAGCTCTAGCGGACTTCTTGGCCGAATGCTCGTACCAAGAGACGTTAGACGATGAAAACAAAATTTGGACCGTGTTTACGGATGGATCCTCCACCGTAAATGGTTCGGGGGCAGGGGTAGTGATAACCTCTCCCGAAGGCAAATCCTTCGAATATGCACTCAAATTTTCTTTCAAGGCTTCGAACAACGAAGCTGAATATGAGGCAGCAATCGCGGGCCTAGAATTGTGCATATCTCTGGAAGCCGAGCATGTCTGTCTGAAAACAGACTCTCAGCTAGTTGCATATCAGATCGGTGGCAGCTACGAGGCCAAAGAGTCCTCCATGATAAATTATCTTGCCAAGATCAAATCAGTTATTGCAAAGCTGAGAACCTTTGAAGTGCAGCTGATCCCAAGGGGTCAGAATGCTCAAGCCGACGCACTCCCCAAACTCGCCAGTTCAACTCTCACTGAGCTGAATAGATCTGTATATGTGGAAGTGCGCCGAGAAAGAAGTGTCGACGAAGCACCTGAAGTGTGCTGCGCCGACCCAGAGCCCAGCTGGATGGACCCCATCCTAGCTTTCAAGCTTCGGGGAGAAATTCCCGAAGACAGAATTTTGGCCTCCAAACTGAAGAGAACTAGCTCAAGGTTCATCGTCTTCAGAGGAGAGCTTCTGAAAAAGTCCTTCTCAGCCCCATTGCTGAAATGCGTGGGACCAACAGATGCAGATTACATCCTTCGGGAAATTCACCTCGGCATCTGTGGAAACCACATTGGGGGAAGGACCCTAACCCACAAGGCATTGAGGGCCGGATATTACTGGCCCACCATGATCTCAGACGCTAAGGAGCTGGTCCGAAAATGCGAAAAATGCCAAAAATTCGCACCAGTCATCCATCAGCCGGCTAGAGACCTTCAGCCGATCCTAAATCCGCTTCCATTTGCCCAATGGGGGCTGGATATTTTGGGACCCTTTCCAGATGCACCTTACCAAAAAAGATGGTTAATAGTCGGCATAGACTATTTCAGCAAATGGATTGAGGCTGAAGCAACTTCGAACATCACAGAGCAAACTGTCAGGAAATTTATCTGGCAGAACATTATCACTCGCTTCGGTATTCCGAAGGTCTTTGTCTTCGATCATGGGAGGCAATTTGATAATTTACCGCTGAGGCGGTACACAGACCAGTTCGGCATCAAATTGGCATATTCAGCAGTTTGTCATCCACAAAGTAATGGCCAAGCCGAAGCTGCAAATAAACAAATCCTCAATGCTTTGAAGAAAAGGGTTGAAGATCAAAAGTCTAAGTGGATAGAGGAGCTTCCAGGAACCCTCTGGTCACTTCGGACAACTGAAAAAGAGGCAACGGGCTATTCACCCTTTGAGCTGGTGTATGGTGCCGAAGCCGTTCTTCCAGTGGAAATCGGTTCTGAAAGTTTAAGAGTGCACCACTTCTCGGCTGAGAACGAGCAACTTATGAAGGAATCCCTTAATTTCCTTGACGAAGTGAGAGACTCAGCCCGAGACAGAATGGCTGCTTACAAGCAGAGAATCAGCAAATTTTACAACCGAAGGGTCCATGCAAGGCCTCTCAAAATTGGAGACCTTGTTCTTCGGAATGCTACTGCAGTTCAGAAAGGCCGAATCCATGGGAAACTCTCAGCTGCATGGGAGGGACCTTATGAAATTTATGATGAGCTTCAGCCAGGGACATACAGACTTCGTCAGTTAGATGGAACTAAGCTGAAAAATCACTGGAATGCTGATGTACTTAAGAAATATCATGTGTAAACCCTTCGGGGCAGAGCAATCTTTGTAAGTACATTTTGAATTATTAATGAAAGGCTTCAGAGCCACCATTTCTATTATTTTTGCAACTTTTTATTCTTTCAAGTTTTCTTCATTCTATCTACTCTTTAAGGGTTTTTATTCAGCCTCGTCTGAAACCTTCGCCTTCGGGTAACTGGGTTTCAGATTGCTGACAAACTCGTCTTTTTAAAGAACTCTGGTCTTTCAGCTGAAGTTAAACTTCAGTAAGACTTGTTCTCTAAAGACGTGAGTCCATGGACAAGTCTGGGATATTGCCTTAGCTGAGCCTCGTATCTCAAAGAGCCATTATCTGAAACATTGCCTTCAGTTGGCCTTGTGTTTCAGATATCCATTTTTAAAGATAGACAGAAAACCAAGGATAGCAGCAACTATTAGAAATTTTTTATTCAGCCTCGTCTGAAACCTTCGCCTTCGGGTAACTGGGTTCCAGATTGCTGACAAGCTCGTCTTTTTAAAGAACTCAGGTCTTTCAGCTGAAGTTAAACTTCAGTAAGACTTGTTCTCCAAAGACATGAATCCATGGACAAGTCTGGGATATTGCCTTAACTGAGCCTTATATCCCAGAAAGCCATTATCTGAAACATTGCCTTCAGTTGGCCTTGTGTTTCAGATATCCATTTTTAAAGATAGACAGAAACCCAACTCAGTAATCCAAAGACCTGAGTCTTCAGATTACTAAGGGGGGCAAGAAGCACTATCAGTGCAAGTTTATCTTCAGCAGAATTCTTCGAGCTGAAAGCTTTGTACTTAGCAAATTTTTGCGAAATTTCTCAAGTTCAGAAACAGTAAAGCATTCAAAATAAGACAAAGCAATTGAAGAAAAATGCATCAGATAAATCTCAAATGCTCAGAAAGCGAGCTACAAAGTTCAGACTGTTCAAAGGACATAATGAAATATCGGCAGCCGCCCACAAGCGGAAAAATACAGCTGCCGAAGTACATACAAAAACAGATAAAGCAGTTTGTACATCAAGGCAAGCTGAAGCAAAAAACAAGGCAAAAAAATTTCAGAAGCGGCAAGTCTAAGGTTGAGCACATGATGAACCGCAAGATTCTGAAGACGACTGCCCGAGTTCCTATGCTTCAGCCCGAGGATCAGACTGATTAGCAGTGCTGGGTCCCATGGTGGCTTCAGCTCCAGTAGCAGATGAAGCAGGCTGTGCACCCTGCTGAGCCTCCCTTTCCCGCTGTTCGGCTTCAAGTTCCCTCCTCTCTTCTTATTCTTTGGCTTCTTCAGCCGCAAGGATCTCAGCTTCAACAGGAGTGGGGAACTTCAAATGGGGATCTTTTGGATCCTGGACCCATTCAGCACACTGGGACCAGTCCAGCTTCGGCTCAGCATGAAGACAGAGTCTTCGGCACACTCTGAACCCATTCTTGAAACCCATATCATACTCCTCTTGAGTATAGATACGGACCTTGAGCAGGGCTTCAGCGTCTGCCAGCTTCTTCTGTACCTCCTCCAAGTCCTTCTTGGATTGGTTTAGCTCTTCAGCGAGCTTGGAGGAGGCATCCTTCTGCTCGTTCAGCTCTTGCTGAACCTTTGAAGCTTCAGTCTTCGCTTGGGTCAGCTCATCATCTTTGACCCTTAGCTGATCCTCAGCCTCTTGAAGCTTGGCTTTCTCAGCTTCAGCAGCAGTAGCAGCCTCTGAGAGTTGGACATTTTGAGCTTGGAGCTTTTCTTCAGCAGCCATTCTACTGGCTTCCAAAGCTTCTAATTTTTGTTGCACCTCAGCCTGTGCAGCAGCTCCTTCTCGAATTCGGCTCTCAATGGCAGCCTTGAACTTGGAGATGTCCACTCCCAGATGAACCCGAAGGAAGTTTTCCCCTTCTATCAATGGGGGAAAAACCTCCTTCTCCATTGCAGCGCAGAAGGTTTGGAGGGCTTCAGCAGCCTTTTTCTCGTATTCTTCCCCCTCCTTCTGCTTCTCCTCAGCTGCTGCTTGCTTCAGCTGAGCAAGTTTCAGCTCCTCGACTGCCACCTTTCTTGCATGTTCGGTGGCGTCGACCCTGTCTTGCAGGGAGTCTATCAGCTCTACAGTGAGAGTCTGATTGTGCACAAACTGGAAACAGAGGCACAACTCAGTAAAAAAAAAACTGAACTGAAGAGCTGAATTGAAAAATAAAAACAAGGATAAGGATTTACCTGCATCATCAGCAGTTGATTCGACCTTGCAGGGTCTGGAACTGATCTGCTGGATTCGCCCATCCCAGCAGTGGCCTTCAGCGACCAGATCCTCGCCCTATCTACTTCGGTTAAGCCAGCGAAATTGTCGAAGTAGGCTGCAGCACCTTCTCGGTTCTGGCCCCAAATGAGGTCCCAGATGTGATCTGGAATTGGAATTCGGGGGGCCGAGAAACCCATCTCTCTAGAATGCAGCGTCTGGAATGAAGGGAAGGAAGACTCAGGAGCTTCTTGAACCTTAGAGGGCTCAACATCTTCTTCTTCAGGAGCCTTCTCTTCCTTCTCAGCAGAGTCAATGATTATGACCTCTGCTTCTTCTTCAGGGCTGAGGACGAAAGCCTCAACCTCCCTGGCAATATCAGCTGAGAAACCCTCAGCAATGGGCTTCACAGCACTTTCGGCATTGTGCTCAACAGCACTCTCCTGAACCTCTTCCTCCTCTAGAACCCCTCCCTTGGGATCGGGAGTTTTCTGATCCACCTCCATCTCAGGAGGTGGTGGAGGGGTCTTCGGCGGAGGCTGGGGTGGTGGCTGAGGAACCCTCGGCGATCCACCGCCTTCCTCGGGTTCCCTTATGCTTATGCCGACAGACATCGACCTCGTCTGGAAGTCGTGAGGGCCGATGATGGCCATCCGTCTTCTCCTTTTTCGAAGGGGCTGTTCGTCCATTTCTGAGTCTTCGGATTCCTCCTGGACTTGATCTTCGGGACGAACAGGAGCTTTCCCTTCTCTTCGTCTTTTGGTCTCTTCAGACTGCAAAAGACAGGGGGGCAGGAAGAACGTGAGTAAAAAAAAGAAAAAAAAAAAAAAAGAAAAGAAATTCTGAAGCCTGAAAAGCTAAGTATAACTCACCGATGTCTTCAGCAAAGCCTCGTCTTCGGCCTTTGCTGGTGCTTCTTCCTCAGCAGCCCTGGAGGACCCTTCTCCTCCTTCACAAGCTTCAATAGCTCGTGCAACCTTTTCGGTTGTACGAGCAGCTTCGAGTTCCTCGTCCAATAGCTGGCACCAAGAATCTCTCTTCTTCCACCAAGGTTTCTGCCGCTGATAGAGGGCAGAAGCTTCGATCTGAAAGTGAGTTGAGTCCAAGTGAACAGTGCGATCTTTGGACTCAGTAATGAAAGGGGCTCGATTCAGGATTGTCCTCCCTTGGTCAACGCCGAGACGTTCGTAGTCAACCTTGGCAGTGATTTCGTTCAGCACTGAACAAAGAAAATAAGCGCAAGTCAGTTCAGCAACATCAAAACGCTAAATAAATTATAAATGCGAAAGCAAAAAGATAAAAATAAAAGACTTCGGCCCCAGCCGAAATAGCTTACCATCTCTAAACTTTCGGCTGAGGCCAACAGCAGCAAGCATATGCTCCTGAAAGATGTAGTGGTTATCAGGGAGCCAAGTTGCTGAAATGGTCTTCAGACGACCTCTCCCCCCTGGGTTACGTGCCTTTCCAAAAATGTTGGCCTGATCGAGATTACGATCTCCTTGGCCATCGTTTTCTAAAGGACTCAAGCTGAGCATTTCTGGGTCAGGGATGGAGAGGTATCGGGGAGCGCTGAAGACGAAAGGGTGGTCTGGATCTGTGGGCGCCCTAACCCAGATCCACTGGCCTCTCCACTCCTTATCCGAAGAATCATTCGGCCACATTGTCAGATATCCAGGCCGAGATTCAATCCGAAACCACCCAGGACCATGGTCCCCATGTCCACTCTGGGTATTCGGCACCAGCTTATGGATTTTCTTAAATCAGTGCAAGTTGGGGATGTATTTCATGAACTTGCAGACCCATAAGTATGTCATCACCCTTCGGATGCTGACAGGAGTTAGCTGACACAGGGAGATCCTGTAATGTATCAGCAGATCTTGGACAAATAAGTCCAAAGGGAACCTCAACCCATACTAAAGCTGTCTTGTGTACACCCCCACATACCCCGGGGGTGGACGATGGATTCTGTTCGATGCAACGGGCATTCTGCACCAATACCCATCAGCCTCCATGATGCCGTAATGCAGCTCAATCTGTTCAGCAAACCGATACACATCGGCATGCTTTACCCACCAAGGGTAGGGGCAGTTCTTTATCATGGCTGAGGCTACTTCAGCGTCCTCCCATTCCTGATATCCGGGGAGAACATCCCAGAGATCGGCGGGAACCTCTTCGTTCCGCCCAGAAGCACTTGGCTCCTCCGATCCTTCAGGAGGCGCCGATGAAATTGGGGTCGCCCTAATCCCTTCAGCAGGGTCAGGCCCCACTCTTTTTCCATTCCATGTCCCAGTCCCATTTCGAGGATTTGGGAATTGCCTTGCCCTTCTTGGAGCACCGGCTCTGCCTCTAACTCCTCTCACCATTGTTGAGTTTCGAAGAAAAAGTCAAAAAAAAAAGGGGAAAGAGTTCGAATTCGAAGAAAATCAAACAAAAATCAAAGGAAATTACCTTAATCTGAAGCGGAATTTGCCGATCTACAAGTTGGTAGTGACGAATTTCAGTTTCTAAGCTTAATTCTCGGGGGTTCAAGGAAGTTTTGATGCGGATTCAAGGGTTTTGCGCAAGTCGGAGTTCGTGTTTGTGAAGAAGTGAGGAGAGAGAGAGCGGTTCTCTTGCTTATATTTCCAGAATTGGGAATTCTGGGAGTCCGCGCCCTTAATTTCTCTTAAATACCTAACTAAGTAACCGTTAAACACATTTCCTCTCGTTTAACCACCCATTATCCGTCCAACTTCCATAAATTATCCATCCAGCCGCCGTTAATTGCGGTTTAAATTCAAATTTTTTGGATTAATTAAATCATTTACTTCCCTCCTTTTTCTGATTAATTAAACCCGACCCGTCATACTTCCAAATCGGGTCTGGGGGGCAAGTTGTTTGGATCCAATTTAGTCCAATTGGGCCTAGTCATTAAATGATCCAATTACAAGCCCAAGGTCAAGGTTCAACTCTCCAATTATGCTAAAGTCAAGATCAGTCCACAAGGCAAGTCAATTGGGCCAAGGCCCACTTCTCCCATATATGCCAAGGTATAAAAGCCATTAATATTATATTTGTACACACAGGTATACATTCACAAAGCCTCAAGCAATTAATTCTCTTGCATAGCTTTCTCTCTACACATTGTACTGACTTTAGCATCGGAGGGGCCTTCCTCGGCAACACCCCCGAGGCTAGTTTACGTGTGTTTGCTGTGCAGGAAATCCTCGGCCCAACATCACTTGGACCGAGCCCAGTCTTCACCACTTCATTGGACCTTCGGCAAGGTCCCATTGTTTTCACCCGAAACACTTAGTATATTTTTTTATCCCATCGGTAACCTGTTTTTACGAAATTCAAACAAATTTAATGTCACGGGCCAAAATAAGCCAATTTTTTTTATAATGTCCTTTCCCATGCATCTTGGCCATAATCAGCTCTCCTCGCCGTATTGTGGCCTTTCTAACTTGTAAACCATATGATAAATAAGAAAGTTGTCCTACCACTATGAAATCCTTCCTTTGTTCTTTTCTCTTGACCCGTTTTGACTTTTACACTATTCATCACCCCTTCTTTGACCGTCTTTTGTGAATAACATATTAACATGTAAGGATAACATATTCGTGAGGGATTTTTTAAATTTATCTCAATAAGTACTATCATAATATGTAAGTTTTATAACTTTTACTTATGGATAATTAGAGTTATTGATCGTTGTAGTTTTACATTGACAAACGTGATAAAGAAACCTATTAAGTACTCCCTCCGTCTCATAATTACAGGCAAATATACTATTTTGGGTGTCCCAAAATGTTCCTCCTATTACTAAAAATAATACCCAATCATTACTTACTTTTTACCTTTTCCATACAAATTACACACATACCTAAAAAATCATTACTTACTTTTTCACTTTTTTCATACAAAATACACACATACCTAAAAAATCATTACCTACTTTTTAACTTTTCCATACAATATTCTCTTCTTTCTATCAACATTCTTCACTTTTTAGCTTTTCCATACGATATTCCTCTACTTTTTCCATCCTCCTTAAAAACCGTACTTTTTAGAGTTATTTGCCTGTAATTATGGGACGGAGGGAGTAAAAAAGAATAGAGGAAGTCTCTCACAGTTCACCGTGATCTAATATAGCGAGTTAAAACACTTTGAGGATAGATGGGAAGGATTATAGGACCCACTTCATGTGATGAATATGGAACCAATGGAGGCATAATGCAATAGATTGTTATTTGGGCTAACGTGTAAAAAAAATAAATAAATAAAACTTTAACTTTGGTCCCACGTGAGAGTTTGGGTGGGTAGTAGACTAGTAGCATGCCCGGCAACCGTATCTTGGATTTTCAATTTTGATGCCATTGCATTTGATGCCTTACCCACCTAGCCTTCTCAACATTTACAATATTTCAATTTTCCTTAAATAAAAATATTCATTGTTGATCTCAATTGATGCTACGAGTACATTTAAGGAAAAAAAAAAAAAAAACTCATTTTATTTCCTTCTATTCAATTAAGGGTTTTATACGTTTTTTATAAGGTGGAGTTTATAAAATCTCACACTCGGCTCGAAAAAAGTCCAACAAGCCCGCTTGGGTTTGAAAAGGCTGCCACTTTTGAGTGGGTTTAGGCATGAATTATGATGTTAAGTTTTGGCCCGAATTAAATTTTTTAATCACCTCTAATTAAATGTTAAGAAAGATGGAGTAAGGTCACCCACCTACCAAAGGTGTGTAGCAATCTCAAAATTGAAATGGTAGCCTCGATCATGCTGGAGTAAGGTCGGGTACATCTATCATATTTACTAATGTTATTAGGCAAAATTAAAGTAATTTTTGAACAAAATTGTTATTTGGTAAAATCTCTCAATCAGCTAATTTAATTATGTATTTTTTACATAACTTTTTATATAGTCATGGCTTAATAAAAACAAGCTCTTATTAAACGATCAACATAGGTGTTTTAAGCAGTTAATTGGTTAACCCATCAAAACTCACTTTAGCAAACACTGCATATTAATTAAGTTTGATGGAATCTACTGGTGTGATCAATTCACCCTATTTTCACTTATAAGAATATATAAAAATTTATTTTAGTTGTAATTTGAATTTGAATCGCCCTTATCAAAACTTATTTTTCCTAAGCTGAATTTATAAGACCTAAAATATGTGAAAATAAGATGAACAGAACAAGCTTCACTTAGGGTCTGTTCTGATTTACTGAACTGAATTAAATAGAGGTGAAATAAATTGTTTAGAAATTAGGAACTGAACTGAAATTAAGGTGTAGAGTATAGGCCTAATTGGATTGTACTGTAGTACCTCAATAAAGAAAAAAAATCATAAAGAGAGATGATAATAGGGCACATGATAAAGTATAGGCAAAATTGGCCTCAACAACACGAACTTTTAACAAGGTGCATGTAGCAGCATGAACTTTGACTAGTTGCCGTAACAGCACCAACTTCTTCATTGGGTGCACAAAATATCATAAATGAAACCTAGGACCAGAAATTTTATCGAATACGTGGAATCTTTAATATTTTATTAACTTTTTGCAAATTTTGATATCATATTTAGTCCTCAAGGTTTAAATTGACCCAAAACCCTAAACGAGACATTTTTATAGCACGGAAATCGATGTTTTTGTAATTTTTTTTTAATAAATTTGATCTCAAAATTGACTAAATTGACCTTTAAAACCTCATTTGATAATTTTTTTCCACATACAAATCGAGGCACGCAATACCAGACGATTTTTTATGATAATAAAATGTTAGATACCATGTCTTCGGTAAAATTTTTGGTATCGGGCTTCATTTATGATATTTTGTGCACCCAATGAAGAAGTTGGTGCTGTTACGGCAACTAGTCAAAGTTCATGCTGCTACATGCACCTTGTTAAAAGTTCGTGTTGTTGAGGCCAATTTCGCCTAAAGTATATTGAAATTTCACAAACAGTGAAATAGGTACAAGTTTCAAAAATATATGGTTGATGTAGTGCGCAAAAATAAATAGAGCATTTAAATTCCTCAAAGTTTAGCTTATTTAATTACAACCTTCAGCTAGATCTCATCCAACCGACATATATAGAGAGAGTATTGGTTCACCAATGACGCGTACCGCTATGTACCACTAAAGCAACGTACCGCAATGTACCACTAATAAATTAATAAAATATATTATTTATTTTTAGCATTTTTTAAACAAAAGTTGACTTTAGCTAAGATGGTGATAAATTGCATTATCACTTTGATTAGTAGTTCAAGGATCAAATCTTTGTGATCACCATCTTTTTTTTCTTTCTCATATTTTTAAATTTTTTTAATTTATTTCACATCATACAACCTCTATAGATTACTCGTAGGACTACTTTATATATAAAAAAACACTTATCAATTTTGGATCCTTCTCAATTTATTAGTTCTATTTTTTTTCCTCTAGACTACATTCAAAAAGAAATATCAAATACTTGTTTGATTTATTTGGCATCATACACCCTATTTAGATTATTTGTAGGACTACTTTATATACAAAAATACTTATCAATTTTGAATCTTTATCAATTTATTAGATCCACAAAAGTTATAATTACTCATTCTTGTAAACTTAATTTTATTAATTCTACTAGATTAGGTTCCGTGCCATACACGGTTATCTTAATTACTTCATATATTAATTCTACAAAACAAACCGAGCTAGATACAAATAAGATGTTTATGGACAGCACTAGAAGCTAGGCTATTCTACGAATACAGTAGCAATTTCTTGACAAATAAACTGATTTCGAAACATAAATAATACGAAGTTTAAATCTTTGTTTTCAAATTATATAAATCTATCTCAAATTTCATTATAATTATCAATTTATCATAGAACTAGAAATAAACACTAAAACATAAAATTATTAACTTTGATGTCAGGTCAATCATCATAAACTAAAATTAATAAAAAAAAAAAATACGATGTACTGTGCAAGATTTAGTCGATCATTTAGCAAGATTTCTACCTCTTGCTACACAAAATATAAGATGCTATGTATAATAAAGTGGCAGTTGTGTTTTTAACATAATCTCCTTCACCATTAATTATGATAGATTTTATATACACTACTGTAATTAATTAAATCAGGGTTTGCAGAAATTGAATTAACATTAACAATTAATAATATCAAAAAATAAATAAATAAATAAAAAAAGAGGAGAATCACGAGGGAGAAGAAGAAGATAACCTAACAAATGCGTGTTGATCAAGAATTCGAGATTAAGGTTACGTTTTTCTTTTTAAAACTAAAATTAGGGTTACATTTCAGGTTAATAAAAAGACAGATTGATATTGAAAAAAACTAATAAATTACATCAATTGAATCTTTAAATTATAGATGTGGAATAAAGTTTTCCCCAAATTACAATTTACTTCAAGCTTTAATTGTGATGAATGAAAATAAACGAAGGAGAAAAAAATTAAAGAACGTGAAAATAAAATAATCAGAGTTAAGTGTTTTTTTATTATAATTTACCTATGTATATACTACCTCCGTTACAAGTTATGTGCAACGATTGGACATTTTCCCTCTCTACTTTATGTCAAATCGTTGCACATAAGCTGTAACGGAGGTAGTATATAATTTAGCAATACATAACAGTACATAACGTTTATAGTACATAGCGGTATTTGTCATGTACTGTAGACTCTCCCCACAATCAGTAGTTTAAATGATACCATAATTTTTTGGTGACAAGAATTTTTAAACAAGAGTTTTATCTCTCAATCCGTAATTAAGTCGGTCTATGTAAAAACAAGTAATTTCGAAGAGAGAGGTTATTAGTTCGCAATCATGATTAGTCTTCTAATTAAATAAAACAAAACTTGCAGTTGGTCATCATAGTTGGCTGGCTGTTGAAATTATAAGTTAATGACTTGTTGTTTTCTTGACAAAGAATATGACCACCTTAAAAAAGGGGCCAGAAGAATATTCTTGTTCATTTCAATATAATTGGGCTCTAAATTCTAGTAGGAGTACTTGTATTACTCGTACATTTTTGTAATCTAGCTATGCCATTTTCCGAATTTTTTTGGGGGGTTAGAAGACTTAACAACTTAGAAGCCATTTGACAATAGGAGTCTTATGTCGAATAAGCAAGCTAAATTTTTCGAAAATTTAGAAACAATATTACCAAGTTAACTTTTAATGGGTCAAAATTAAGGAGAGAAGGGAATAACTCACACAATCAGACACAACATGACGACACATATAGGAACATGATCCTAATCGGTTAACTTGTACGAGACGTTTGGTTAGTAACTTTGTATCGATTTATAATGAAAATACAACTTGAAATTTAGTACACAGTATAATCTATGAAATTTAGTAACTTATCCCCTCTAGTTGTTTGGTTTAGCCTTTCGGTATTAGAAAAAAGCAGCCATCTCAAAGGTATCAAACACAATCGAGTTGTGATGCCTCAACCCCTTCCACACTATTGTCACCCTAGATCAGGATAGGAGTAACTGCTTGTTGATGAGGTTGTCAATCCAAGGAAATTATAGTTAACCTGTCCTAAGTAAGATTTTATCTAATCGTCACCTTAGAAAAGGATTTGTCTATGCATAAGTTATTAATATGGTGTATATCTTTCTATAACAATGACTACTTTACTAAATTGTCACACTTATTTTGCTCAAATGTCATAACAACAAAGATGTTACGGAGCATCTATCATCAAAGAGAGGAACAAGCAAGAAAGATGAAGGCGCATGTCTTTCTTTCGGGAAAGATGCCGCTTTTTCCTCTAGCAGTCCAAACAGAAAGATAAACAAAATATCATTCATTTTGGGCTTATTAATTAAAAATACTCTTTTTTTATTTTTTTTGGCGGGGGATGGTCCAGCAGCAAGGGCAAATCTTTCTCTAGAATCTAATACTGTCCAGACCTGCAATAAAAACACTGTAATATTTTCGAACATCTCGGAAATTTAAGTTTCTGAAGAGGCAAATCTTTGGAGTGCCTGATTAACTTGTCTTTGAGATGAAATCAACTAACCGAAGATGGTTAGTATTAGTGGCATGGAGGCAGATAATTACATATTCGTGTTAGTAATTATACTAATCACACTCTAAAAACAGCCTATGACCTGCATTCTGCAGTATCCTTGCAAAGCTGTCCAACCATTGTGTTAGTACAATAGGAAAAACATAGAAAAACTGATCAAGAATGAAAAGCATGATTAATCATTAAATTAGCATGACTAATTAAGTTTGTCCTTCCACATTGTATAATTGCATCGGTTTTGATTACTTGCAGGAACACAGGATACAGGCGCCACACTGTCTACTATAACATTGCCCTCACAGTCTATCATATAAGATACGTCTAAGCTTTCCAAATTAAGATGATAAACAATAAGGCTAGGATCACATATTTCGCTTACAGGATTGGAGGTTTCCTCACCTTCACAGTCTTCTCCATTTGGAGAAATTTCAGCTGGTCCCACATTTCCTACTGTTGATATGGATTTATGAGGTCGGTGTCTCTGTGATGATGATCGTATGTCCCATGAAAGAACCTGCTCAATCAATTTCTTCATCTCACTGGGTGATGAATACAAACTGCTTCTCTTCTGAAAATAGATTAGATAACTTCAATTACATTGGAAAACTATGGACACTCAAGATCATGCAGACAAGAACATTACTATTCTGGAATTGACATCAGTCAGTCACTGTTATCTATAACTGGAGTAAATCACTCAGTTCCGAAAAGGCAAAAAGTTATCAACACTTTAGGAATGGAAAAAAAAAAAAAAAATTAAGAGTTACCCTTGTTTTTTTAAAGAAGTATTTCTCTTACCCTTGGACATATAATATCAATAGTTCCAAGGTAATTTTGCGCCATGTTTGTCAGACAAATTTAAAAGAAATCACCAAGCTAAAGGGGCAATTACAATCCCTATAACTTGCTAAGATCCACATGTAGTTGGAGTATTAAAAATTATCCCAAAGACCCAAGTTGGTACAGGATTGTTTCGGTAGGGCTGACAGCATTGCCAAAATAAAGACAGGCACATTCTACTCTCAAAAAACATGGGGTACCTACGAGTAATTTTAGGGATAATCTTCAGTATTCTAATAGTAATTTTGGGGATAATCTAATCCATTGTGTGAGTTCTTAAATTGAGAAAGCCCGGGAATATTTGAAATAATCAGCATCTTCCTTAAATACTTGTAGTCAATTAAGCTGTTCTCATGATGCAAGAAGCTTTTCTCATCTTGAAGGACTATAAAGTGTTATGGATCGGGTCAACGACCTAAGTCAACCCTTGAGGGTATACTCGAGGCGCAGGAAAGAAGGGCAGCAAGCAGCATAGGGAAGCAACATCAATTGGCAACATGACAAAGTTAATTAAGAGAAGAGAAGGAAAGCAAGCAAACCAAGTTCTTTTATGTCATTGTATGGTTTTTCCATTTTAGTGTTAAAGAGTCACATGTATTAGTCTTAAGGTCTTTCGTGACCATTAGCCTTGTTGGTATAAGTAAGTAGTAGTAGTAACAAGGGAGAGTATCCAGAAAATTTGAGTGAACTCTTTGAGAGATTGGTAGCCTCAAGCTACTTGAGAGATTGATAGCCTAAAGCTAGTATTATCCCCCATTAATTTGTAATTGCAATTAATTAGTAATCAATCATCAAGCTTTCCTTCTCAAATTAGTGCAAATTGTTTACATTAGTATCTTGCGCAACCCGAGTACATAACATAAAGCTGACAAGGTTACCAGCATAGGAGTAATAATTTTATAGAGATGATGGATAAACATACCACTGATTCCCAACCATCTGCAAGAGCCGAGTGGAAGCTCTCTGAGAAAATAACAGAAGCCACAGCTAATAAGCTGTCTTCCTGCAAGATCAAGAAGAGAATTAGGGTGGTTCTAATCAAATCATAGACATATATAATGTGAAAATGGGAGGACAGACAACTTAAACAAAATAAATTCATATGTTCAGTACGCCTCTGACATGAGTGACATCTCAAAGTCAAATCAGAGATTACAGTCAGAGAAAAGGTGCTTACAAAATTAATACACAGTCCATGATCTCATAGATACAATGCCGACATTTTAGCAACCAAAGCACATTTAATCTTAAACAGGGAGAACAAGTGACAGCAAACTTGGAAAAAGATATAACATTCTTCTAGTTAATCACTAGCATGCAAAATTCAATTGCCATATTGGTTTTACTCATTCCCTTCCCTTTTCTAGCACGCTTATAATTAGAAGAATGACTTAGGACGTAAAAGGAACCAATAAGAAACTTATAAAGGGGATGGCGGCCTTTCAATTTAAACCAGGAATTTTTCTGGAGTCAAGAAGCTTGTATCTTGCATGCCATCCATGTGTAGCTTGAACTCATGAACTGTCAACAAGCATAACAATTAGCATGGAGGAGCAGGGTTGAGAGATAAAAAGCAGTAATCTCATTTCCAGGGGCACTAGGAGAAGAGAGATTGTTGGACCTATCAGTTTATCTAATATGATAATGCCTCAATTCCTAAAAACTCCTTCCAGACTAATCAGCCTATAAGATAGCTATCCTCACTTAAGCCTAAAGATAGAATCCCACAGTGAATAAGGACAGAAATATTATCTTTCAAGATTTAGCCTTGAAACCAAACAAAGAACCAAAGCAGGACCAGATGATCATATACGAAGTATATAATTTCTAAATCCTCTCCGAGTCAAGAAGATTAACACTTTCAAAAATATGTAAGTAAACTATCAGAGAAAGTTTACCTTAACCCATTCTGGCACCATTGAATCTTGGATACTGTCACAATATGGAAGATAAGGCTTCACATCCAGTACTGGCTGTCAACAAATTTAGATAAATTTAAATGCCACACTTAAAGCCATCAACACTTTAACGACCACCTTAGCCTAGCAGAAAATGCGAGGAATGTAGCACTTACTGTTCCATCTACCAAATCCACACCAGAAAGTAAAATCATGTGTCTTTGGACAGCCTCGATCTGAAGAACGAAAACAATTGCTACCTAAGTTAGCATGTGCTACTCAGTTCAATTATTTGCACATAACTTGCAGAATTGAATCATATTAAGGCCTAAGGACATAAAGATTTAACCTATCCTTCTCACTCCACCAAGAAAACCATGTTTGTTGCCTTGCTTAATGTTTCTAGAACTGTTATGGACTGGGTCAATGAGGTCAACACCGCAAGTCAGCCACCACTTTTGGTGTATACGAGGCACGCAAAGAGGGGGCAGAAAGGGTCAACAGAAGCAAGGAACAAGGAGCAACAGGACAAAGCCAATTAAAGAGAAGTTAGGGAAAGAAAGAAGCTTCCTTTAATCATGTTCTTTGTGGGTTTCCATTTTAGTTAATTAAAATGTCACATGTATTAGCTAGGTCTTGAGTATAAGTATTGTAGTCTAGTAGTAGGAGAGAACATCCAGAAAATTTGAGTGAAGTTCCTTGTGAGATTTGTGGTCTAAAGTCACTAAGAGACTCATAGCCTAAAGTTATGCTTATCCTCTGTAATCTGTAATTCAGTTTATTAATCAATCAAAATACTCAAGCTTACCCCTTAATTGTGTTAAATTAATATTAATTGTGTTGCAAGAATCTGGTACATAACAAGAACGTTTAAAAATTTCTTGCACCCAGCAGGGATGCAGAATAGGAAAAACAAAATAGAGACTATGTACTATTTTCCTCAGGGAGAATACAAATCTTCAAATTTCCTTCACATTGTTTTTGACACCTCTTTGGCTAATGATAATTATGCTCTTAAAATAGATTGCAACCAATCCCTGTACGTTTTATTTCCTAACAATTTTGTTAGATATTCTCCTTGAACAATATTCATAAATCTATCCTAAATGTTCCTCTTAAACAAAAAGAACTACATTTAAAAGGGAGAATACTTGCCTTAGCAACAGTTAGACCAATTGGACTGGGACGATGGGGGGTTCTTGTTGCATATACTCCTTTTTTGCCTCCTTTTAATCGTGGCACCCTCACCTATTCATTCATATAACAATTGTTAAATACTGAGGGGGTGGGGTGCATAAATAACACGGTATCAGTAATAAATATAGTGCGAACCTTGGCTTTAACTTTCGATCTGGAAGGCTCTAACCATAACTTATCCAAATCAGTATTTAAATGGAATACATATATAATCCAAATATGAGAATACTCTTCAAGACCTTCCAACGATGCCGGAGGAACCCTCATTGGGTCAAACATTAAACATGCTCTAGCAAGTGGCACCAGCAAAGGTTGTCTAGGCGTACCATTCCTACATCAATTAGAATTGGTACTTTTATATGAGCTAATGCTAAACTGAATAGAAGAATATCTCACGATTCCACTACACCCTAAAAGTTCATATGAGTTTTGCTGAAACTTGATCACCAAATCCTATACATAACTCATACTTGCAACTTAATAATTTCTACAGCAGTTATTACAAGGATATAAATAGGCAAGCCTGGTTACATTTTCCCTTATCATTTGCACTCTTCCAATATTTAGTTGTTAACCATAAGCTAGTTGAATATTAACATTTACTTTACAGCTATCACCTCAACATTGCTTCAAGCTCTGCCCCACAAAATCATTGAGTACCTGGTTGAGAAGCAAGATTGGACCGTACCAATCGGAATCATGGGATAAGATGTTGGATCCATATTATCTGGCTTCTGTTGCAGCAGTGCCTTCCTCAATTCCTAGAGATATATCCAATGAAACATCAGGGACTTCATGAATCAAATAAAACAAAAGAAATCGTCAACATTCTACGTGTCAATCATCATACAACAATGTCATATTATAACGCGTTTTCAATGACACAAGCCAACACTTCTAATCATTACACTTGAAAAATATATTGCAAGGATTTTAGAATTCCCAAAACATTATCTAAATGAGTGAATGTTCTTCAGCGAGGATTCAACTCAAGAATGAAAAGAGAAATACCATACAAATTGGTTAGCCCTCTTCCATTAAAATTACTTATATTACAAGTCCCAATAGGTTGAACATCTGTATCATAGGAGTCATCATTGTACATAAATACAGTTCATTCAGTAGCTTTCTTTTCTTGTTTTTCATTCACGAATCGATTCATTCGTTTGATCCACAAAAGAATGAAATAAGAGCAATGGAAACCAAAGCCATTCCACAACTTCTCTTATATAACTACTAAAACCATCCAACTCCAAGAGCAATCAAATGGACTACTGCACAGAGAAATGAACTTCTCAGACCATGTCTGAGATCAATATGTGGGTTTGGATTCGGGTTCGAGTTCAGTCTCAAATGCAATCATAAACATTCAAAGTTTTCAAAACCATCAATACATTCCTAATTGAAATCATCAATGAAAACACCAAAAAGACAAGAAATTTATAATGTAAGAATAACCTGTTGAGCTCTAATTCGGCCTTGTCGTTCAGCAGCACACTTATCAACAGAAGATTTAAGAGATGCCTCCAGTTGTTTAACATTTGATTCCATGGCTCTCCATTTTTTACCCAGTATGTAATAAGCTGCTCAAAATTCAAAAACAAATAAATATAAGAAGACATTAAAGATACAATCTTGAAAGAGAATAAGATAGAGAAGCACCAGTAATGGCTGCAACAGAGAGGGTGAGGGTGAAGGCGAAGGCGGTGGGTAGCCATTGTGATGTTGCTGTAGAGTCGCCCATCAACTAAGAAAGGGTTTTGCGCAAAGAGAATAGTTATGTTATATATGCCCATATGGGTTTTTAGTTCATAGAATTGCCAATTACGGAGTAGAATGTATCAATTTGATTACTTGTAGTAATTTTCATCAATTATTGACTTGGTTCTTGTCAAAATAAATAATTAATTACTGATTTGGTTAAGCTTAGTCCATGTAGACGAGAAGCGTACTGAACTGAACTGATACCAGTATACTCCTACAGTACATTAATACCAACAAACACAAAATGCTTTATTGGAGTAGTATTCTTTGTTAGGCCCTGTTTGATTCACCTTACTTTTGCTGAACTGAAATTATTTTTACTGAATTGAACTTATTTTTACTAAACTGAACTGAAATTATTTTTACTGAAATTAAATTATTTTTACTGAACTGAAATTATTTTTACTGATTTTCTATTATAATTCTTCTTTCAGAAAACTGAATTTTACTGAACTGAACTTATTTTTACTGAACTGGAATTAATTTTACTGAACTGAACTGAACTTATTTTTACTGAACTGGAATTATTTTTACTTAATATTATTTTTGTAAGGTGAAAAGAACATTGCCTTAGAGCAAGATTAGCCCTGTCTTGTCTTAAGATTTTTTTCCCATGCCACATCAGATTTTAATAATTTTTAATATTTTATAATTATGTTAAGACTCTATAAGATTCAACTAAATTTAGATCTTCATTCATCAGACTTATTTAAGATTACTCAAATATACATTCTATTTTTAGTTTGTATAATTTTCAATGGTGTCGTAAATTACGTATTTTACATAGGCACATATTTGAAAAATAATATCAAACCACTAATAGATAAAATTATAAATAATAATGAAATTACGTGAATATTGTGATCGATATATATACATAATACCATAGCCAAAAAATTTACATTTTTTTATAATTTATTTGTTGATAAAAATAATAGCAAATATTAGAATACATTAGATTAAAATACAAAAAATATACGGCCAATTTTATCAATAAAAATAAATACAACAGTCAATTGCAATTAGATTTACACTTTACATGTTTCAATAAAATAAGATCAAATTATTGTTAACGATAATATTTTTTGGAAAAAAAGTGTGCTTTGGCATACGTATATGGACAAAATACAGTGTATAAAGTATGAACTGAGTCTTAAGTTAGGTCTTGAATTTTCAAGACTCCATTTAAGACTTTGATAAGACTTTGCTTCATAAATGCATAAATTTTGTGAAGTCTTGTCTTAAGACAATTTAAAAGTGATTTGCTGATGTCATGTATAATCTTAAGACCTAGGGCTAATCTTGCTCTTAGTAGTAACAATAATATTATACTAACATGTGTGAGTAATGAGTTAATGACTCAAGTCATTATAGGAGGAGAAATGCTACACCGCTAAACCAAATTAGAAAACATATCTTGTTTACAGTAAACTAATTACAAGTAGCACTTCGTAATTGATTAATTAAATATAATTAGCAGCATACGCCAAACCAATTAAAACTATGCATCAAACAGAAAGAATTGAATCAACAATTCAACTCTTAATCCAAACTCCTTTTTACAATTCAGAAATTGGAGTACACCTGAAGTCACAGAATTGAAGGTTAGAGAATGTTCTGCTATTTCCAAGAATCAATTTTTGTTATAAACATAGTACTAGACTACTAGTACATCAATTTTTAGCGCTTTCAGTAATGCGGGTTAATTAATTAGTTAGCACATACAATATATCTGATCATCTGATATATATGCATATTCCCTCTGATTTTAATGCAGATTTATCACATGAAAAATATGTTGAAATCAGTTCAATTTCTACTACCATACATTTTGTTTTCTTTTTACTTCTTTGAGGTTGATGTTGATTCTATCAATGCCCATTTATATTTGCATTCCAATTTTAGCAGGTGGGTATTTTTTTTTTTTTTTATTTCAATTATGTCTTGCTTTTTTTGCATATTTCTGCATTTATTTTTTACATTCTTGGTTTTCTTGGGTTTAGGGTTTATGGGTATTGACTGTTTGGATTAAAATGTGAATGATTGCAATTTTGGTATGTTGGTTATAATTAGCTCCTCATATATGCACTAATTAGTAGTAATTACAGCAAGGGAGCAGCTGAAGTAGTGAGAAACGATACCATGTTAACAGTTTTGAAAGAAGAGTTCACATTTCCTGTCGATTCGCCCCCGTTTAAAAACTGTCACGCTTCTACCATTGTTGAGGTGATTAATTTAGATGAATTGATGATTTGCTAACTTGACATTGTTGGGGCGTTTGTAGCTGAAGATTAGAGTTTTGTAGGTTGAGAAGGATCATTTTTTGGTTGCTTATTTTGGGGGAACTGAGGAAGGCGCGCCGGATGTTAAGATATGGTTGCAAAGATATAAGGTAGTATCATTGCAGGAAGCAATGTGAACTTATAAGTTGTGAATTTGTTTCATTTTTCGTGTCAGGCATTAGTTTGATTCCTGCATCCATTTTATTATGTTGTATGTAGGATGGCTCTTGGAGTTCACCTATTGTTGCTGATGAAGAATCTTCCATTCCAATGTGGAATCCTGTACTTTTTAAAGCATGTGATCAGTTGCTTCTGTTTTACAGGGTTGGTCAAGGCGTTCAGAAGTAAATTCTATTTCTTTGCTCTTGTTGGCTCAGAATATCTTTTGATTCATGGAAAATTGGAAGACAACTTATTGTTACTAGATATTAGTTGAATAAAAAATATGCATATTCTTTCATTTGTAACTTGAATGTGTAGCTCAGCTGTAAAATTTGGCATGTATGGAGCAGTTGGTGACTTTTGAATCAATCTGTTAATATATTTTGGTGTTATGACAGCCTTAAGCTTAGATGTTCTTAATAATGTGATGGAAGAGTTGATAATATCGACAATGCTGCATTTAAGTAGCTGTTTCTCTTTGTTTAGTTCTTGGCCTGAAATGTTTCCTTTGTTGCATGCACACTTTTTTTCTTTCTTCTTTTGTGTGTGTGTGTGTGTGTGTGTGCGCGCGTGTGTGTGCGTGTGTGTGTTTCAAATTAAAATGCGTTTTTCAAATGTTCAGCTACTTTTTCCTCTTCTATAACTATTTTGAACTTGTGAATCGGAGTTCTTAAATTCTAATTCGCTTTTATATCATTGCTTCATTCACTTCAAAGTGAAAAAAAATAATAGGTCGAAAGAGTAGCTGATACCTAGCAATTTGTTAACATGCCTGATTTGAGCCAACTTAACCAAAAAACATTCAAATACTTCAAAGTTTATCACTGATCCTTTTTCGTATAGAGTCTAAGTAAATTTCATGCAAGGTGTTATATCTGTCCTGATGTCCACTTTGAAAGCTTTTCACCAAAGGCTCATCTCCAAACAAGCTATATATAAGTCAGACTGCTGTATTCACCCCACATCCCCGTATAAGTTTCCTATCTGTCTCATCATATATCTATCTTGTGCTAGACTTTCTCACCTGTTCTATTTGACATGGATTGTCATTTTGCTTGATTCCTTTTGTATAGGATATTGAGTGTCATAACTGCTGAAAGACAATACAAATTGTCATTAGTATCGCATGGTCTTTAACAGTTTAACCCAGTGCTACTGGCTTCCATGAGCAATAAAGCTAATTTGGATGGATGAGGCTCTTTCTGGCCTATGATTTTCCCTTGACATATTTTTTGTTGGTTGCTTAGAAATTATTCGAAGATCCAGCCTTTGAGTACTAAATTACCCAACCTAAGACTTGCTTGTGGAAAGCATCTTTCATGTGTTATCTGGCTTTCTGTACTGTGAATAAGAATGTTGAGTACTTTGAATTTAATGGAATCAAGGACTGTAGCTATCTGCAGTGTTATTGTTTATTGTGAATGTTTTACTTGTTCTCATTGTTTGGTCAATGAACTTCAGTTGGACTGGATGCATGATGCGTTCATTCGATGGAGGTTATACTTGGACAAATAGAGAACAACTTCCTCCTGGTGTATTAGGACCAATAAAAAATAAGGTTCAGATTGCCCTTATATTTTTCTCCTTTTCTATATTGAAATCATCTGTTTGCCATAATGTAATTTGTGTTATACATTCATACTCGAAGTGTTTTTTTTTTTTTCCTCCCCCTCTGTTCAGCCTATCATGTTGGATGATGGGCAGATGATCTGTGGGTCTTCTGTAGAAAGCTGGAATTCTTGGGGGGCTTGGGTGGAGGTAAGACATTCTAAGACCAGGTACAAATTTGATCATCGTCGCCTTGGTTTGATTTTATTTTGATTCCTTTTTCTCTTTTCTAAGGTAACATCTGATTTAGGAAAAACTTGGAGAAAAAATGGACCAATCTACATCCCGGGCGAAGGTCTGAGTGTGATTCAACCTGTACCTTACCAGACAGCAAATGGGAGTTTAAGGGTTCTCTTAAGATCTGCTATTGGTAGAGTTTGTATGTCGGAATCCTTAGATGGCGGTCACACCTGGAGTAATGCACAGCCAACTGTACTTCCAAATCCCAATTCAGGTTCTTGTCAGAAAGCATTTTGAGTAGTGATTTTTGAAAAAATCTTTTAGCTGTAATTTATGTGGACAGTCTGAATTAATGGCTTCATTTCAATCAAATGAACCCCTCTGAAGCTCTAAGTGACAAAGCTATACCTGCAACTGCTTAACCCTTGATAAAAAATATATACGCAGTAACAAGATAACACCTTGCATTTTGTAGTTGAAGATTAATTAGTTTGTTTGAACTTATTGAACTAAAAATATACATCTTAACTCAATTTCCATCTATATTTGCACTTGTAACTTTATTTTGGCCAGATAACAAAAAAACACTCTCTTGCTAAGAATTCAGGTAGTTTGTCTGCCTTTCTGCTGACCTAAACCACATTATTTTATCTATTAGGAATTGATGGGGTGAAGTTGAAGGATGGTCGTCTTGTGCTTGCTTACAACATTGAAACGCGGGGATTACTCAAGGTTGCTGTGTCATGTGATGATGGTGACTCATGGATTGATGTTTTGACACTTGAGGATACTTCAGACATGGAATTCTCTTATCCAGCTGTCATCCAGGCAAGCGATGGATCGGTGCACATCACCTACACTTACAAAAGGGCACAAATTAAGGTGCGTTCAACTTTCTCCCCACCCCACCCCAACCTTTCTCAAAATCTCTATATGGATTTCTTCCTAATTAACCGTTGTGCTCAATATCTGATCAATATTGTCGTAGATTTTGTGAATTGTCACCTTTCAACTATAACATTTTGTTCATGACTTCCTCATTCAAATATCTGATCTTTCCTGGTAGAAGTTTTGCATTCATTCTTGTTTTTCAGAAGCCGGACTAAATTTTTATTCCTAGGAAGAAACTGGAATAATATTGTGAAGCTGTGTACACATTGTACTGTAGATAGTGTGAAGTCTCTTAATTGGGTATTTAGCTTAACCTTTGTCTTGTTTTTGGTCCAGCATGTTGTACTTCAACTCAATTGACGCGGTGAACCTTAAATTCTGTGGCAAGCCTGCTGGCTGCTGAGGTATTAGCATGAATAGTGTTTGCTTGATAGATCTGATATTTTTACTTCTCAAGTCCTAATGTTTGTAACTGCAGCTTGTGTTTTTTCTTTTCCTCTGGCATTACATATCAAATGCGTAATTTGTTGAGATAAAGTGAAATCTTCTTCTGTTAAGAAACTATTCTTTTTCTTGACAGTTGAAGCTCAGTGCATGCTTGTAGACTTGTCCTTCTACTCCAACTGCTGGATTGTTGCTGATTTTAAGCTGTGTTGCATTGACACACAAATGGACATAGATACTTGCAGGAATGCAATAATAATGTGTAATAAACTAACTATTCAGAAATAAACTGGTTACATATTATTTATGCTTCATCGGCTATGTGTATTGGTGTTTGAGTATGATACTTGTGACTAAAATGTGTGGTTTAAGGTCTGTCTGATCTGTTTAAATGCCTAAGCTGTAGCAGCAGTGTAGCACTGCTGTAGCGTGTATCACAACAGTGGATTGTCACTCTCTGTCCGAGTAGACATGTCTGTAATCTAGGTTGTAAGCTAAGTTTGAAGTTGAGATTATTGTAGCTGTGTCAAGGTTTTGTTAAGGCCTTAAGGGCCTCGCAGTATATACAGCCGTTCAAGTACTCAATTACCCGACTCTACGAGGATGTTGAAGTGGTCTGTGGCAAATAATACCTATGCACATAAGATTGTCTGAAAATAATGATGGAGGATGACATCCAATTTAAGTAATAAACGAAATAATAGAATTATACGAGTACTTTGTATGAGGATAATTTGGTCTTTTTGTTGGTCCGAATGAGCTAAAGGGCATAAATTACAAATGGAGGCAAGAAATTTGAACTTGTTATGTATGACCTATCATATACAAGCCCTCTATTTTAACCACTAAACAAATATCTCATTGATATAACAGTACTAAGTAGCTAACTATTAGATACAGGAAAAATTAACAAATATAATCCCAACTCTGTTTGCCAATCTCATTATAATCCATACTTTAATTAACCTAAGCTTAATCCTAATTATTTATGTGACATTCTCAAATTAGTATAGGGACTTTATAATTGTGACCTAACATAAACCCATCACGTGGCATCAGTTGGTCCATTGTTTTTGTTAAAAAGAAAGAAGTGTAGTGGGTAGAGTAAGAACTAAGACGCTCATCACGAAATTTCATGGCTTCCGGTGGCAATCAATGGAAAATTTGAAGCTGAATTGTTATCACAAATGTTGATGCTAGGGTTGTCGACAATGGTGGGGCATATACAGAGAAGAGGTTTTACACAGGAAGAAAGTTCCCTGTAAGTGTTATTGTTAAAGTATCCAGTATATTGCTGTCATTTTAGTTAAACCGTGTTTTTGTTGGCTGTAATGTTACTACGTAGTAGAATATGACAAAGTTGGGATTATTTATGTTATATGACACAACTCTTAACATTTAAAGAGCCGTAATAAACAATAACCCAATGGCTTATATTCGGGTTTACTCCGTATAAGGATCAAGCATCCTCATCTTACAGCAATGCCACCACCACCCACCCACCTCTTACCACAAATTTCTCACTATATAAGTCAACTACAAATAGATAGAAATTAAAATTTGAAAGTTAAACAAAGTAAAGCTTAAAGTTTATTGATGGTTCTTGAAGTTTAGATACCATACTCAGTACCTTTTGCTATATAAAAAAAAAAAAGATTCTGTATTGTGATAAAATTGCTGCAATTTGTGCCACTAAAACACTATAATTAATTATTAGCTAATCTGAAATTATATTGTGATTAGCAACATGGTATAAGAGTATTATATTACAAAATATTACCATAAAAAAAAAAAAAAAATGAAAAGATGGAGGCTTTTTATAAAGAAATTTGGCCTGACTAATCTCAAAGTCAATGTTTGGCCATGTTTACACATTTAATACACTCCATTTTAGATCAAGATTAACTTATCTATCAGAACAGCTTGTCTTAGCTAGCTTCTTTATCATTTGCACCTTGATTACTGCATTCTTAAGGTTATGAATTTCATCCTGAATTAGTTGTTATATGTAGTACTTGAGTTGTTTTGATGATAGTATCATTGATATGAATTCATGTTCATTTTCTAATACAGTTCAGCCATTGCAGTCTTGCAGATATTTCGTTTGAACTTACATACAGTATGCAGTTCGGTATTAGGCTTTGGGATGGTAAAAAGAGCTGTATCTTCACCGTCGTATTACTTATCCTTTTCTTTCTTTTGGTTGAGGGAGGCAAAACAAAATCTATCATGTTAAAGGTGGTGCAAGAGGAGTTCACCTTTGCTGAAGTTTCGCGCTCTTTCAACATGTGTCATGCTTCTACAATTGTCGAGGTACTTGTAAAAAATGATTGTGTGTAACTTTGTTGAGCCCATGAGTAAACCCTCATGTGATTGAAAGTGTTGTCCCACATTAAAACAAGTATAAAAAAGTGAAAGATGAGTATTGGGATGTGTATCACAACCCACATTGAAGAAAAAAGAAAGTTGTGTCCACTTTATTAGGCTAAGGGGCTACTCCCCTCATTGCCATATGGTTTTGAGGTGGAACTTCCTTGGTCGTATAAAGTGAACACTCGTGACAGGTGTAGGCTCATTCATCATCTCTGCAAGATCTATATATGTTTATTAGCGAGCTTTTGTAGGTTGATAAAGGTCATTTTTTGGTTGCGTATTTTGGAGGCTCCGGTGAGGGTGCACCTGATGTTAAAATTTATACACAAAGATATAAGGTAAGTGAGTGTAATACAGTCCAGTGAATTTCTGTTTATATATTTGGGAACCAAATTATTGATGTTTTATGCATTGAAAAAAACATGTACTTGAGTCATTTGAACAACGTTACATATTGTAGTTACATAAATTGAGACATAGGTACATGTTATTGTGCAGGATGGTTCATGGAGCTCTCCTATCGCTATCGAACAAGAACCTGAAGCTTCAGTCTGGAGCCCTGTGTTGGTTAAAGCACATGATGAGTTGCTCTTGTTTTTTAGAGTTGGTCCAACCTTTCAAACGTTCGTAATTTGTTCTGTTCTTTTCTGCTCTGTTGTACATTCTGAAATTTTGCACGATACTCCATCTTTGCACCATTCCTCCCTCCCTAGGAGATAAAAAAAAACCAATTAATTAAAATGAAAGACATACCAATCATCAATAGATTGTCAGCTTAACTAATTTTATTTCAACTAATAATAAACAATCTGATGTAAGAAAGTTTAGTTATGTATAACTTTGTGGTATACTAGTGCAGTTTAATAAAAGTTTGTGCTTGTGCAGTTGGACCGGAGCTATGAGGCGTTCAATTGATGGAGGAGTCACTTGGTCATCGCGTGAACAGCTCCCTGCTGGTATAATCGGACCTGTCAAAGTTAAGGTTAGGATCATATTTTGATTAATTCGTACTATAAATTCATCTTCCTAATTTCATTAATGTTGTAAATTTGTAATTTTAAGTTGCAATGCAAGATTCTTAATGTACGTTTACTTTTCTTTCTTCATACATATTCAGCCTCTTTTAATGGAGAATGGAGAATTGATATGTGGATCCTCTGTGCAAACATGGAATGCTTGGGGATCTTGGGTTGAGGTAATTACATACATTGTCTACTTCGTGAAGTTTTTGGGATGGTATCCTAAAGTCGTGGGATTGAATTTTGTTTACAATCATAACTTTGTGGCTTTCTTACACTTGCGAAATTACATTATGGTTTGTCTTTAAGACGAGTCTTTTTTTATTTATTGAATATTTTATGGCTTTAATCCGCACTTTTAGGTGACCCCGGATTTGGGAAGAACATGGAAGAAATATGGACCGATAGTGGTTCCAAATCATAATATGAGTGTGCTTCAACCAGTACCTTATCTCACAAAGAAGGGACGTATACGCATTCTTATGAAATCTCACTCGAGCATTGGTAGAGTTTGCCTAGCTGAATCTCGAGATGGTGGTCGTACTTGGAGTGATGCAGTGCCTACTCAACTCCCAGATCCTAATTCAGGTACCACCAGTGTACTACCTAAAGACTATGCTATTAGTAGACTTAGCAAAATTGATTCATATACGAAGTACATTTTTGAGATCGAATTTTGACTTTTAGTCTTTTATTACTAAGTGGTACATACAGTTTGTCTAACGTGTGTATATGGGCACATGCTAAGCTCCATGAACGTTATATAATTTCTGTTCGACAATTTTGCTTCATATTTACAAAAAATGGCCTATAGTTATATCTTGGGATAGTTTCTTACTGACCTGATTTACTTCCATGATCAGCAATCGATGCAATCAAGTTATGTGATGGGCGTCTAGTGATTGTTTACAACACAACTTCGAGGGGAACTCTCAAGGTTGCCATCTCCTACGATGATGGTGATTCATGGCTTGAAGTTTTGACACTTGAAGACACTCAAGGAATGGAATTCTCTTACCCAGCCATTATTCAAGCAAACAGTGGATTGATTCACATTACTTACACTTACAAGAGGACACAAATTAAGGTAATTTTTGCTTTTTATTTAATTTTGTCAACCAATCTATACTATTTCTATTGATAAAAGGTAAGGTGATTTTTCTTGTTCATATTAAAAGTCTATGCATCAATGTTTCCCAGTGGTAAACGTCATGAAATTGTGTTGTAGACGGCAGTTAATTACTGAGCAAGTTAGTTGGCTACACTTGACTTTACATATCTGCCCTCCAAGTTCCCCATGAAACGACACTACCACCCTCTTGTTAATACAGATTATAAACTTGTATTTTCTCTTTGATCATAACCTCTTTTTTTTCCTTGCAGCATGTTATTCTTCAGCCTTGAGCCCTTCAGGGCCCTTGACACTTGAACTGTAATGAGGATAAAAGGCATAAGATATGCACAAAATATTCGTTATATTCTTGTTTAATTATGTAACAATTATACGTATAGATCTAGGCATTTGATGGTCAAGTACATTTTATGCGAGGACATTCTTAAAATGTTTGTTTACTTATATGCCCCTATTGATATAATGTTAATTGCATCTAAGATTTTCCTTATTGATTTATAATTAAATCTTATGAATAGTGTCTAAACAATTATATCTCTAAAATATTTATTTATTTATTTGCCATCATTAATATTAATTGCCTTTTTTTACTCCACTCTTAAGAACAGTGTTTTGTTATTAGGCGTTCTTTTAATGGTTACACCACCCGCGGGATTATTAATCGTTCTTTTTTTAGAAAATGTTAATAAATACCAAAATCCTTTTCGGCGTCCAGTAGGCAGTAGCCCATTTAGGCTGTTCTCTTCACTTCTTGAAACAAGGAGATCTGGTCTGATTTTAATAAGGTCTAATCTGGTCTGACTGGATTTTTATTATCAGATGTGGTTTAATAAATTGAATAAAATTTGACCGCATTTTAATACTAATATATAAAGAAGAAAAAAAAAACATTATTAAAATTGATCTTATTAGGTTCGTCTCATTATGAACTTTTTGAATATGAAATTTTCATAATTTTTTGTAATACGCAATTAACGATATTTAGCAATAAGTAAATGATAATTAAAAGTTCTGATCTGGTCTAATCTGAATGTTTCTGATCTTATTGAGGAATAAGTATCTGAAATAAGTTGAAGAGAACATGTCTTTAAAACCCCTAAAATATTTGTTTACATATTTTCTCTCATTAATGTTGCCAACAATAATTGGAAGGTCTATACTAGCTATGGCATGCACATCACACGCGTTACCCACCCTGATATACAAAAATGTTCGACTTCAATGATGGAAATCACATGATATTTAATATTTTATGATCAATAATCAATAATTAATAATAATTGGTACCATGTCAAGATCTAATTAAGGTATTACATGATTAAGGTGAGTACATATATAATATATTGTATGTACATAAGTACATTCATGCCCACAAGGCCACAAGGCCACATGACTTGTTTAATGTATAGTCAATATTTTGATATGGACTACTCCCTCGCTTCTTTGAGTTATGAAAATTTTGTAGGAAGAAATGTCATGTTTTGATATGTACCATTAATGTGATAAGTGTCACAAAATGCTATATAAAACATTTATTTTTTTACAGTTATACGGAGTATAAAACAATGTTGGAGGTTAGTTGAGCAATTCCAATGGTTGCTTTTAGGGACTAGCTTGCAATTTAAATAATTTTCAAGCTAATAGCCAAACCATTGGAGGATATTTTAATAATTAGCTTGGCCAAACTAATGCCAAGTAAATTAGCTTAGCTAAACTAATTAGCTTGGAAATTAATTGTCTCTAATAAAATAATAATTATTTAAAAAATTAAGCTGAAAATCTAAATACTAATTAGCTTAACCATTGTAGTATAAATTAGCTAGAAGGAAAAATACTTTTGCAATCCTTAGTGGCATAGCAAGTTAATTTGTGAATTAGCTTGCTATTGGAGTTGAAGTTGGTGGAGTAATTCAATAATCACCTCTGGAGGTCTTAATTAGGATCAATGTTTTTTCCATCACCACATATCTATCCTTGTTTAATTTTTTGATAATAAAATCAATACCTTAATTAAAAATCAGATGGACTACAAAAGAAACTTCAAATATTATGGCCATTTATGGGCTATGGTATAAATCATGGGTAGTGTGTGAATTTGTACTTTGACAGGCTAAGTGGCCCAGTACTGTAAGCATATAATACTAGTCTCTTTTTTCGTTTTTATATTGGGCTTCACTTGTGATTTATATTTTGAGTTCGGTATTTTTAGGGCTTTTAATTATCATTTACTTATTGCTAAATATCGTTAATTATCATTTAAGAGAAGGAAATTAGGAGCTGAACTGAACTGAACTGAACTGAACTGAGCTGAACTGAACTGAACTGTGAACTGAACTCAGCTGAATTGAACTGAACTGAACTGAACTGAACTGAACTGAACTGAATTTCAACGTAAGAGAACAGGCCCTTAGAGTTTTTCTTCTCCTTTCTATTCTTTTTTTAGGGGTTTTTTTGATAGAAAATAAGTAAAAATTTCCTTTCATATTCCCACATTTTCTAAAAATTTGCAACAGATGGGATATTTATACTCCCTCCATTACTTTTTAATTGTTACGTTTTGAAAATTTTTCTCTCGCAAAAAGATTTCAAGTGTGATTAAAAAGTGACCGGTGAACTATTTATTAATAAGAGCCATAAGGGCAAATAATGAAAATTGATCCCAGGATCCCCTAGAATCGAGAAAGATGTTCTAATCACTTGAGCTATGTTAATATACAACTTTGATTATTAAGATAATTAATCATCAATTAGCACCTTATTTTATCTTAAATAATCCTATTTTTTGTTTAAGAAAAAATACTCCTATTTTTTTGAATAATTAATAATAACTTTGATCAATGCATTAATTAATTAATACAACTTATCATATTTTGATTAGTTAATACAAAGTACATCTTTTATCCTAATATATTAAAGTCAACTAAGGGCCTGTTCACTTTAGCTTAATTTCAGTTCAGTTTAGTTCAGCTTCAATCAGTTTAGTTCAACATCAATCAATTCAGTTCAGCTCCTAATTTCTCTCTCTCATAAAATATTCATTTCAGCTATATTCAATTCAGTTCAGTTCAGCTCCAATCAGTTCAGTTCAGTTCAGCTCATTTCAATAAATGTGAACAGACCCTAAATTACCTAAAATCATGTGTCAATCATAGTGTAACCTTTATATTAAAAAAATTAATAAACTATAGGACCAGTAAATTGAGTCGCTGATTAAAATGTAAAAACGAACAAAGGAATTTCTCTTTTTACAATCTAAGTTCAAACACTATCTAAACTTTAGATCTCTTTTTTTCCAATTAATAAATTTAAGAAGTAAGGAAGTCTTATAAACCGAAAATAAGAGCTGGGGAATGCTTTGAATACTTTTAAAACTAGGTTAGTTTCTCTACAATGCAATAATGCATGACTTTTAAAAGGGTTGATGTTGCTTCATTATAAATAAGTTGTGGGAGTGAATGAGTGATTAGAGGCTTTTGCAAAAAGTCCTACTTAATAAAAACTTTATAGAATAGGACAATCAACATGAAAAAAAATTCAGCCCAAATAACAAAAATTCTACTCTTTCCATTTTTAAATACTTATTCCACTTTCCTTTTGCGGCCGTTTTAAAATACCTGCTCCATTTCGTTATTTGGAGAACTTTTATAAAGTTTAATTCATTTTTCTCAACTAGTGAGACCCAATTTTATTACCTTTAAATTCTCTATCCTCTAATTTACTTTTTACAACCCCACTACCTATATATTTTATTATTTTCTCCAATTTTTTCAAAAACTCCGCACAGGGAGAAAAGTAGCAAATATTTATAAACGGATGAAGTATTTCTTAAAATAAAAGCATTATTTCTATAAGCGTGTTTGTGTTTGTGTGCGGTCAAATTATGTGGCCGCTTGTAAAAAAATACAGTAATTCCTATAACACTGACCGAGTAACCTCTGTAACATCGATTAAGTAATTTCTATAACAATGGTCGAATAACTCCTGTAACAGTAACAATAACCCATGTAAGTCTGTAACACTAATCGAGTAACCAACACTAAATGAAATAACCCCCATGATGACTTGGCTGACTACACCGTGTAATCATTCACATAAACTTCTTAAGAAATACAAGTAAGAATTTGTGTATTTCTTGAAAAAAAAAAATGAAATGGAGTAAAAAAGAATGTGCGCAACTTTTGCAAGTTGGTAGTGAAAAATGGGCACACAAGGTTCAACTTTTAGCATTAAATGAGAAGTGAGTGAGTCTGCAAAATGGTGCTGTATTGGTTTTTTGTTTGGTGATGACATTCATTTCAAAAGGTAACAAGGACAAGTAACAGGTCAATAAACCCTTCTTTATTCTGCCATAAAGTTGTTACAGATTCACAAATATATGGGTGTTTTTTGTTTATTGTTTCTCAACTTAAAGCTTTCTTTTGGGTGTACTTCTACTTCCCTTCTTTCAATAACTTTTTATATTTAAAGAAACTTTTACTTTCTAATAATTATTCCCGGTTTTGCTATACGATATTGATAGCCCTAGGATTTATCTTCTTGATTAACAATTGGTTGTTGTTGGTTATTGATTGTATATGTACGTAAGTCGTTGGTTGTTGGATGTTTTTACATTCTAAATAATGATTAAAATTTTCTATTATAATTATTTTAAGTTAATGTTATAATTGAGTCTATTTCACTATATGTGCCGTTTTAAAATAAAATTTAGGCCGGTATATATGAGAGTCAACCAGATCTACATGAGAATGGTCCGACCTAGCATGAGCCTAGTAGCCTACCAAAATCTAGTATAGTATGAGAGGTATACCAGTAGACCATGAATGGTGCATAAATATCATTCAAAAGTTGACATGATCACAATGAGGCAGCTTACATGTTGGCCTGCTTATTTAATGTACTAATTTAATAAATATACAAATTCAAAGTATTACTAAAGGGGCACCACACTGGCACGACCCAACCCAACATAACAAAGTATACATGATCGGTTCATAAACTCCTATTTTTAATGATTGACACAATTCTAATACCTCGTGTGATACAGCATAAAATACTTTTTTAGTCAATTTTTAATATGATCCACTTAAACACGAGATAAGCAGACACAACAGGCATAGGCCCTTTTTTTTGTGCTTTTGAATAAAGTAGAGAAAAATTCAACATAGCAAAGCAAATTTTAGCGAAATAGAGTAGACCACAACAACTCAAAATAACAAGGCCTTAGCCAATCCTCACCTTAGCCGCGGGAGTATTTAATACTTCCTCCGTCTCCGAATGATAGTCACTTTTGCCATTTTTAGTGACTCAAAATGTTAGTCACATTTGCTTTTTTCAAGTACCATTATTATTATTTTTTTTTTTATCAAAATTCTCTAACATTTGCAAAAATATTTGTGTAAATTTAACTTTTCCATGTAAATTTTACCTTCCCATATACTCCCTCTGTTTTTAAATACTTGTTCCATTTCTCTTGGACACGCATACCGATGCTAATCTTTGATCACTAATATCTTTAATTATCAATAAGTATAAATTCTAACAATTGAAAATTAATAATTTATTCATTGAGATGATTCCAATAAGTACCCACAAGACTATATTTTTTCTTTTGTATAAATCACAAACATTAGTCAAAGTAGGACAAATAAATAGTGCAAAAAATAGAAAATGAGCAAGTACTTAAAAACGGAGGGAGTACTTTAATTACTTTTTCTCTCTACTTTTTTGCATACCCAATGTAAAGTTACTTTTTCAATGTACTTTCTTTAATTTTCCTTATTTTCCGTGATTTTTCTTCAAAAGTGACTATCAATCGGGACGGGGGAAGTAGTACAATTATTGCAAGTAAATTTGAAATAATGGGCAAATTTTGTTTTTTGTTTTGATGTTTTTATGATGTGAAAGTTTGTGGATCAGACAGGCTTTTTGGTAAGCCTATGGCACAAATATCAATGCAGAGTTTTAATTAATTTTGTCATTTAAAGCAAAGTTTAAAAAGTGAGTAAGTAGTATCTTTCTGTTTCTATGTCTAAATCTGAGGGTAGATTTTCATTCTTACCTTTGCATGGGCATGTAATGTTGTTGTTGGCATGCTTAATGTTTTTTGGTTCAGTATATAAAACTTTCAGTAGGAATCTCTGAAGGCAGACCAGCTTTTTCTGTTTAGGTTATTGTGCACTACTGCACTCACTTCCATCTATTTGTAATTTGTTGTATCTCTCTTCTTTTGTGCTCCACTATTTTCCTTTGTGTGTTTCCTTTTATGAATTGGTACATACAGCTTTAGTTTTTGATGATATGGTACCAGTAGTTATTCTTAACCAAGGACTAATCCAACAATTAGCAAAGGCCGTGTTCTCGACAACTTATTATCAGTTTGAGTGCATTCAAGTAATACCCACATTTTTTTTTTTTTTGAAAGACAAGTAATACCCACATGAAGATTCGATAATAAGTAGAAGTTATTTTAAGGGTAATGCTATACATAGCCCTTAGGGCTATATATAAGCATTGAATTTACTCTTGAAAAATGTATAAAGTTAGGAATTCATGACAAAAACACGCGCAGATCGGTGTAATTAGTGTGTTTTTGTCATGATTTTCTAAATTTAAACAATTTTCAAGAGTAAATTAAATGCTTATATGTAGCCCTTAGGGCTATGTATAGCATTTTCCTTATTTTAATGAGTGCTTAAAAGTCTAGGGGAATAGTACCCATACATGAAATAAAACGTTACAGTAGCTACTTGCAATTTGTTGCAGAAGATATATCTGGGAAATCGTCATTTTGTTCATGAGTTGCCATCTGCATTTAGTAACGGCAACTAATTTAACTAAGTTGATTAATGCTACGGATGAGAAGATTGATGAATTCAGGACCCAGATGACATGCATTTATCATTTATAGATATTTTTGTCAACATATTAAATTCGGTCGTGATTTAATAAGTGTTACACTTCTTTTTTGTCAAAAAGCTACATTAAAATGTTTTATTTTTTTTTTTCTCTCATGGTCCCCACCCAAAACAAAAACTACTTTTTTTTTTTATTATATCTTTCCTCTCACATTCATTACTTTTCAATAAACTATTAACTCCACTATTTTTCTTTTACAATTTCTTAATACTCCAACTATCTCACTTGCCTCTTATACGAGTATTATTTAAGTTAATTAAATTGCCTAAAACTATATGCCGGTCAAACTGTAACACTTAAAAAAACACGGAAGGAGCATAGTAGATACGACATACATTACGCACAATCAATATTTAAGAGGCTAAAAGCATTTTCAATGGTAAACTAAAAGTTATTATAGCCTAAGCTATCTACACTACATACATATATACATACACAGATATATATACATTCAACATACGGGCTACGTTGATGAAAATGAAGATGTGAATGTATCGTCATACTCATTTTGAGGTTAATTGTTTTTTCTTAGAGTAGTGATAGGGTAAATGATGTATATGAGATGTATTATATATTTAGTGCTCGTATAATAATTTAACCAAGGTAGTTGACCTTCGTGACAAATACTTGTTTAAAACTTGTATATTTCTTTTGGAAATACACATAACAAATAACTACTCTAAAGTATTTTGATATTTATAATTGGTTGTTCAATTTAAACAATAATAATTTACAAAAATATTGCGGAGCTATTTTTAAAAAATCAATTCGTATATTATGTTAATGCCAAATAGAGAGCAAGAAAGTAAACAAAAGTGTGTATAGATCATGCTAATAGATATGTCAATATATATTCTCGCTAATTTATACCTTTTCTCACCTACAAAGAAACACCTTTAATCACCTTTTAAGGAATTATTTTTAGTGCAATTTGTACATATACATGCCTTTCTACAATGAAAGATAACATATGCATTAACTTTAAACAACATATCTTCATTAAAGCCTAACCTTTTGGGTTTGGTGAACCCCATTAGTAGTTCCAATCGCATTTTAATTTAATTCACTTTATAAAGTTTCTCACGTAGGTATTTTATATTATTTTTCTTTTATACAAGAAACCAAAAGAGTCAGTTACTCTTGAAGAAAAAACTACTTTTTATTTTAATCTCTTCCATAAAGCTAAGTTTATGCTTATGGGTAAAGACTAATTGATTATTAGTGCATGATAATGACATATTAATATGATCATTAGTGGAGAAAATGAAAAGTAGCTTTCTGCTCGGCCTCTTCTAAGTGGGATTTTCTGATATAGAATTCTTAAGGATTCCCTTTTAATTTTTTACAAGATATAAAAGAATGATATGATGATGCTATATATTCCCTATACCAAAAAGCTTTTCAACACCGGATTTGTCATCTTTTATTTGTACTCTTTTTAATGAGAAAGGGGTAACACAAAGTATTTAGGAGGAATTATGAGAAACTTTCCTAATAAATTAACCAAATTAACGACTAAGATAAGGTTTAAGGATGTATTTTTTCACCTGAACTTATTATAAGTTAACTTATAAGACCTAATTACCCTTGATTTTCATGTTATAAGTACAGCTGATTGGACCTCATCAACCCTGATTAAACTTGATTAGCCATGATATGTTTTTTTAAAGATGAACCGAAGACACCGTACCCTAACTTGTGAACCCGAAAGTTAGGCCGCGCACGTATTACTCGAAATTGACCCGATCTGAACAACTCAATTGTCACCTAGCTACTACGAGTGAAGATTAATTGTTCCTTAGAGATTGAAAAAGAGGAAAATCAACTAGGTACTTGGGGGGAGACTTAGGTTCAAAAAAATTTGTATACACTGATATACATTACTTTTTTAGTATAACGCCTATTTTAAGGTAGATTTTAACCAGATTAGAATTATTTTTAGCCTATTATGATATTAAATGTTTATTTATTATTATTATTATTTTTTTTTTTTTTAAGATAGCCTGCTATGATTAAAAAAATTGATCATGACTGGTTATAGCTAGATTATGAGCCTACCAAAAACAACCATCAAGAGCTTGGATACAATGTTGTTCCTAATCAATCGCCTTTTATAATTAATCTTTTTCACAAATTAAATGTATACTCATTATTTCCCATGTCCAAACTCTACAAGAAAGATGGTATCACTCAATTTACTAAGAAAATGATGATAGGTCTTCCTCGTATGTCCAGTAACGTAGCATGTCAATGACATTAGAGTATTTATCAGAAAATTTTAATATTAGGTGCATTCTTCATTTTTTTTTTCTACTCACATGCGTTACGGCCCTGTTCTTTTGAGCTTTTGGGCGGAGCAAAGCAGATTTTAGCAGAGCAGAGCAGATTGAAGCAGCTATTTTTAAGTACTATTTTTAAGCAGAGCAGATTGAAGCAGAGCAGAGCAGAGCAGAGCAAAGCAGCTCTAAAGAACGGGGCCGTAGTACATGAGCATAATAGCTTTATTTATGTGGAAAAGGGGCACCTTATTCTCGAGTACAAGTAAAAAAATTAAATAAATAAAATAAATAAATAAATAAAATTAATTAAAACTAAAATATAAAATTTCATCCTTTTCATATATTTTGAAAAAAAAAAGCAATTAAACAAAACAAATACAGCTATATAAGTATAACTTAATGTTGCTAACAATAACTAATATTTATTGTTTAGTATTGTTTGGTTTTAGTGCTTCTAGGGATACAAATTTGGAAGATTCGTCTTGCAAATTTGTAGAATTAAGCGTGTGTTGGTATATGAGTGCAGATTTAGAAGATTCGTCTTGCAATTTACAGATCTTTAAATCAAGTTTTATCTCTTTTAAGACTATATATCAATGGAGCTCCGCTGAACGATTCAAAGACATCTAAAATTATCCAGGAGCAGTTCAGAAGCGATGACATTAGTTTAGGGGTATTTAATTCTTGTATTGAGAATTTAGATCTCTTAAGTGATGATTGTAAGGGCCTGTTCTCATTGACTGAACTCAGCTGAACTGAAATGAATATTTTATAAGAGAAGGAAATTAGGAGCTGAACTGAACTGAACTGAATTGAGCCGAACTAAACTGAACTGAACTGAACTCAGCTGAACTGAACTGAATTGAATTGAATTTCAACGTAAGAGAACAGGCCCTAAGTGCCGAATCTTATTTAATGAAATCACCCTCCCTATTCCATTCAAAAAAAATAAAATAAAAAATACATTTATATATGTGGCCAACATAATGGCAATTCTATGATAATTTAAACTTTTTTGACTCAAAAAGCTATTTAATGTTAAAATCTTGTAACTGTTTACAATTTAAGTGAATAATCTAATTAATACCGAGTATATGAGAAAAAATTATAGTCAAATTTGATTTTGTATGATTTGTATCTACGATGCTTTAATAATATCAAATATAATGAAACCTTAGAAAGAAAGAATAATTTGTACTCAATTCTCTTTGATAAGATCTTATTATATCTTTCTCATGAAGCATCATAGATCTCCTTTTCCATGATAATAATATAATTTTTTTTTCCTCACAATTTTCTTTTTTAAAAAAAGACTAAGTGGAGAGCCAATAGCTAGCACCTTTTGCCTAATTAGTGATTTAGTGGCTTGCTATTACACTCATACTAATAATAATTAAAAATTAAAGAAAAGGTCCCTTTAGTCCTTTTTCTTGCTCTAATCTAAAAGCTTTAATAAGTTAGGGAAAATAAAAAGGAAAGGGACCTTACTTTTTGAGGGAAATGAGTGAGTTAGGCAATGTGATGTTTATAAAGAAAGAAGTTCTCAAATATATATTTGCTTTTAAGTGAAAGAAGCTACCAAAACCTTTTTTATATAGCCCAGCTGTGTTAGTGTTTGTTGTCATATCTTTGCTTAAAGTTTGACCTAAGTGACATGATTGTATAACATTCATATATTATAAGTGAATGAATAATATAAATAGCACTAATATAAGTTGGATCTTTGGCTTGCACTAGTGAAAAGATATAACTATAAATATGAGTCTTCTTTTGTATCATCATATATTCTATCAATTAGACTTTAAGATGACCCTTTATATCAATCAAAATTATTTTTGAATTTATGCGCCGACAATGATGGTCTCTTTGGTACTCTAATGGAACATCTTCTTAAATTAACTTGGCTTTTTTTTTTTTTTTAAATCGTGACTTGCATGAGTTTGTATGTTCATGTATACTTTTTGTGATCGCGGTGGAGGACGGAAAACAAAAGCAACGGTGAAAAATGTTTGACATGATGATGTTTATACATGTAGAATTGGACATAGATCGAGCTAGTATAAGGGTCAGTCAAATATGTTATGAAATACGAAGTAATAGACTAACGTAATATGATCAAACCTCAGGTTCAATATATGGCATGAGAGGCACGTCCATGGGTTATTGGGTTATGAGCTTACACATGGACATCATCTTTAAAATATGGCATGAACTCGGCCAAATCAAAACAAGTCAATTCGTGTGTTACCTTGCTTATTTGTCGCCAATTTAGAAGAAATAAATAAAAGATATTTAGGGACGACATCTGAGTAGGGCTGTGCATGGCATTGTTTATATAAGATCGACACGCATAACTTTTTCTTAGTTTGCTCTAGCCTCTAGGCACGATTGGCTTAAGCATGAGACATGTTGGCATGGCGCAATAGGTAGGGGTGAAAGTAATTCGGATTAAAATCAAACCGAACCGAAAACCAAACCAAATAAGTAATTCGGTTTGGATTTTTTTGGAATTTGGATTGGATCGGATTGGAAATATTAAAAAATATGGATTACGGATTGGATTTGATTTGGGGTTTAAATATCTTATTCTCTCACAAAGAATGTAGTTAACAAGAAATGATTGTAGGAATTTTCTGGGTGAAGTTCGAGTTTCGGGTTTGAATGTTGCAAAAGAAGAGAACAAATTTTGGTTTGGAGTGGATTCTAATTTGAAAAACCGAATTTATTCGATTTGGATTGGATTGGATCGAATCTTAATTCGGTTGGATTCGAATTGAGATTTCCAATCTGAATTAATTCGGATTGGATTCGTTTTGGCTATAATCTAAACCGCAAACCGAACTTTCACCCCTAACAATAGGGATTGCATATCTTGACTACTCTTGCCCAGCCAAATCTGGTGGTTTTTATATTAAGGAAAATAAACCAAAAAGACCTTCGAATATAGTGTAGGATGACCTTGAGGGAATGATAATAAGATTGGTGTAAACAATGAAACTTACATTCAATCCTCATGCACCGCAACCTCACTAGTAAACTTAGTGAATGGGCTATAGGGATGGTCAACGGGTACAACTTTGAAATTCTGTATGTATCACGCTTGTTCCAGTTGGAATGGGTATGGGTATGACTTGAGTGAACAGTAGACGGGTATGAACATCAATCGTTATAATCTCCATGTATAACGAATATGTAGTGGATTTAAAATTATATATGTCCTTCCACCTATGTATGTAGCCTTCTTAACACATATATTGAATATAGGAGTAACATAAAAGTACTATAATAGATAATTAAGTTGCCGGGGGGACAATATTAATGACTGTTGATATGTTAATAATTTGTTCTTCAATGATTTCACTTATTAGTTTGTTATTTACTATAAGAATATTTGCCGTGAATATTATTAATCACAATAGTCAGTTAAATACAAACAATGAGCCTTGATTAGGCGTAACTGTAGACTACTAATAAGGAAATAATTGATAGCCCTTTGAGTCTTTGACTACAAGATAATTACAAAATAATTATAAGAGATTATATACATAATCTAACACATCCCCACAGTCAAAACTGGAGTGTTACAAACACTGAGACTACCCCGAAAATCAGCAAATAAATCTTAGGCAGGCCTTTAGTGAAAATATCTGCAATATGGTATCGGGATGGTACATGTAGGGCACGAACTTCGCCCCGCTAGACTTTTTCACGAACGAAATGAACGTTCATCTCAATATGTTTAGTGCGTTGATGTTGTATCGGATTACTAGATAGGTATATGGCACTAACATTGTCGCAATAAACTAAGGTTGCCTTTGTAACCGGACATCGCAATTCTAACAATAAGTTTCGAACCCAACATGACTTCGAGACAACATTTGTAACCCCTCTGTACTTTGCTTCAGCACTAGATTTCGACAAAGTAGGTTGCCGTTTAAAAGACCAAGAAATCAAGATATCATCAAGAAAGACACAATAACCTGATGTAGACCGATGTGTGTCAGGACACCCGCCCCAATCGGCAACCGTATAGGAAACAAGAGAAGTTACGGATGACTTGTATAAATGCAAACCATAATCAGGGGTACCTAGAATATAACGAAAAATTTGTTGCAAGGCATTCATGTAAGCAACCTGTGGAGCATGCATAAATAAGCAAACCAGTTATACATCATAAGAAATGTCGGGACAAGTGAATGTCAAGTACTATAACGCCCCACATAAAGAGCGATAAGTAGTAGGATTAGCATAAGGAGTGCCGGACTGGGTGCTCATTTTTCCTTTTGAATCAACAGGAGTAGAAGACGGATTTTTGTCTCGAGTGACAGCAATACCCAAGAAATAACTCAATGAACCCAAATCTTTCATTGCAAATTTAGAGCTAAGTTAAGAAATGACATATTTTCGAAGGGACTCTGAAGTAGCGGTTAGCACAATATCATCAGCATAATTAAAGAAGAATGTAGGCAGTGTCATTACCATGGTGATAAATGAATAAAAAAAAGTATCCGATTTGCTGTGAACAAAGCCAATGGATGCCATAAAATCAACAAAACGTTGATACCAAGCTCGGGATGCCTGTTTCAAACCATAAAGAGACTTACGCAAAAGGCACATATGATCAGGTCGAGCCGGATCTTTGAAACCCAAAGGTTGATACATGTATATTGTCTCATTCAAATTACCATGTAAGAAAGCATTCTTCACATCCAGTTGATGAATAGACCAAGCCTTGACCAAAGCAATGCTAAAAACCACCCGAATAGTAGCCGGTTTCATAACCGGACTAAAAGTCTCATCACAATCAATCCTTTCTCGTTGAGTTTTTCCTTTACCAACAAGACGAGTCTTATGTCTCTCAAAAGAGCCATCATACTTCGTTTTATAACGAACAATCCATAGCGATCGAATAATATTCACATTAGACAGTCGCAAAACCAATTCCCAAGTACAATTGCCAATAAGAGCATCATACTCTTCTTGCATAGAAATTTTCCAATTATGGTCACGTAGAGCATGTACGGGATTTTTTAGAATAGGTGATATGGAGGTAGAAGTAAGAAAAGAACGGTTTTGGTATTTTTGTGTTCAGTTTGTCTATCATATGACGACTACGAGTGGTCATGGGATGAGGATGAGATGCTACGGTAGAGTGAGGGGTATGAGAGATAAGAGGATCGACCTCACCAAGTTGGTCATCCCCCACACCAGCACCCGCTTGTAACCCGGCGGGGCTGGCAAGTGGTGACAAAGTTTTAAGCTGCCAAGTGCTGTGGGTATCGCATACTTGCAGAACCGGGGAGATGCTGGGAACGAGAGAAGAATGCGGAGGGGAGGTGTGAGGTATGGGTTGCTGCTGTGGAGGGGAAGGCAAGGGATTCCGCGGGTGGGCCGCGGCCTATGCTCCCACATCGCAGCCTGCCTGCGGATTGTGCTGTGTGGTAGTGTGATGGGGCTGCTCAATTTGAGTGATGGCTTGACGCAAAATAGGATTGTCAAGTGGACTCAATTCATGACCCAAAAAATCATATGTATGAGATCGTGGGGTATGAATTTGGCAAAAGAAAATACTGACTCGTCAAACCATATGTGTTTGGCTATTATAATTTTCCGAGATGACATATCAAAGCACTTATACCCCCTATGATTAGACGGATATCTAAGAAAAACACTAGGAGAAAGCTAGTGTATTTTGGAGGAAGGAGAAAGTGAATAGCATAAACAACCAAAAACTCGAAGATGAGAGTAGTCGGGTTGTTTGTGATACAAAACTTGAGTTGGAGAATTGTAGCCAAGAATCTTTGTAGGTAAGATATTGTGAAGGTATGTAGCCATTTCGAGAGCATGATGTCAAAAAGATGGTGGCATAGAAGCATGACAAAGAAGAGTACGAATAATATTATTGATCGTTTTTATTTTCCTTTTGCCATTTTGAGGAGAAGTGTATGGACAAGAAAGGTAAAAAGTCATTCCATGTTGGTGACCAAATTTCTCAAGCGGTTCATTTTTAAATTCGATACCATTGTCACATTGGAAAGCTTTAAATTCTCTCTCAAATTGAGTCCGAATATATGTTCGAACACGAATAAAAAGATTATAGACTTGTGACTTAAAAGATATCGGAAATGTCCACAAAAAATTCGTGTAGCTATCAAGAAATAGAACTTAGTATTTATGACCAAGAGAACTAAGATTAGGAGAGGTCCATAAATCACTGTGTATAATATCATATGGCATAGTAGTGTGAGACATAGAATCGTAAAAAGGCAATTTTATTGATTTACCCAATGGGCAAGAATGACATACATGAGTAGCCTTATTACATTGAATGAAATTACTACTACGCCATGAACTAAGAATTGCATTTCCCGGATGACCTGGATGGGAATGCCACATAGTAGGAGAAATAACTGCAAAAGCTGACGAAGTGGAGGATGAAAGGACTTGACGAACAGTGAGGAAGGGATAAAGATCGCCACTGCTATTACATCTCACTAGCTTGCTCCCCGTCTGCAAGTCCTTCACACAATACCTTAAAGGATCAAACTCAATAGAAATATTATTGTCAGTAGTGAATTTCCTAACAGAGATGAGATTTTTTGACTAATTTAGGGACATGAAGAACATTTTTGAGTTGGAGTGTGTTTTGGTTCAAAGATTTGTGACCATAACTATTTAAGGTAAAAATACCCCTAACACGTGTAGGGGTGGCAATATCATCCAAACCCGATGGATAACCATCCACCCGATCCAAATATATGGATGAAAACCCGAACTTAAGCGGATGACGGATGGATGATGGATGGGTTGGGTGACGGATCGGGTCGGATACGGATGATGATACATCCAACCCATCACCCGATCCATCACCCGACCCATCCATCCACCCGTTAAATTTATATATAAAAAAATAAAAATAAATATTTTTTTTAATAAATTAATGTCTATTGTAGTGTTAGGAATTGACATTTGTTTTTAATTTAGTAAATAGGAACGAGTATTAGAAGGATGTATAAAAGTTTTAATTAATTGATCATTTTTTTTTCAAATCTCAATTTTAATTATTAAAGTGCAAAGTTGTATTTATATATATATTTCACCCGAATTATCACCCGATCCACCCGATTCATCCATGGATGACGGATGGATCGGATGTGGATGAAGGAAAATTAGGTGATGGATGGGTCGGGTGATGGATGGATTTTTGGCGGATGGAGGCGGATGAAGCATCACCCGACCCACCTCCGATCCATTGCCATCCCTAAACACGTGGTCTAATCTCGTAGTGACACGTGATCCAATCAAAGGGCAACACATGTCCCTATAGGAAGATGACACATGTCAAGGCTAAAAAAGAGCACCTGAAATGAGAGAAAAGGGGTCTTTCTTACATCAGGCCCAAATCTCAAAAAACACTGAAGAATGCCGCAAAACGGCGCCCCCATCTGACACATGCCGTCACCTAATTGCTTAGACAATCAGGGCATGGAAATCTAGGGTACAAACCCTAAAGGGGCACAGATTCTCACCCCTATAAATACCCCAGTCATTTATGATGGGAGGGGTGGATTGTGACATAACATTCAATAGAGCACTAAATAGCTCCAACTTCTCTCTACTTTCTCTCTCTAGCTTTTCCGTTTCTGGTCACTAACTTGATCGTCGGAGGCGAATATTCCGGTAAAGGAATATTCGTTCATTTTGCAGGTTTCCGAGTCCACTTGCCTGAAGAGCGCGACCAATGTCCGAGGGATTCCAAAAATCACTTGAAACAATAACCATTAATAGGAATTTTGCTACCATCACCAACAATAATTGAATTATAATGACTATTGCTCAAAGGAAAATACGATGTCAAATTACATTGAGAATTTGTCAAGTAAGACATAGCACCGGTATCCATGTAGTTGTTCGGATCGGTCAGAGTGCATCGCCTGTTCAATGTTGTTAGGCATGTAACCCGAAGATGGGGGAGGCGACACATAGTATACTTGAGGTGGTCGTGGCCCAAGAACACCGGCTTCAGTGTTCTGCTGCTGGCCAGGGGCCTAGACCTGTTGAAGGGTACTGGTAGGGAGGTATAGCCCATGGGCCTTGCTGCCAGTAACCCCAGGTTAGAGCGTAACCCCAACCCGGCTACTGGGACTGTTGCTGCGAGGAGGCACGCTGTTGCGTCTGCTGCCTGGAGCCACTTTTGCCTTTGCCGGAGCCACCCTTTCCCTTAGTGTTTTTCCGACCATTTTGCTGATTTGCCCCACGAGAAGATGATTGGTAATTTTCAGCATGGTTTTGTGATGTCGTTTGGGTTTACGTGAGGTGAGCCTCTTCATGAGACTCAATAGACAGATTTGCGGCATTCCCTTGTTCTTCCTATTCAAGTATTGAACGCTGAGCATCAAAAGAGGGCAAAGGATTGAGATGAAGAACGGACGTACGAAAGGGTTTATACTCCTCTGATAGACCTTTCAAAAGCTGTAGAGCCATTCGATTGTCAGAAACCTTGTCTCCTACATTCCTCAAATTATCAACTAGGGTTTTGAGGTGAGTGCAATAAGACTTAACACCATCGAATTGCACATAAAATTGCAAAGCTCTCGCAGACTTGTTGTTGAGAAAAAAAAAACTCAACTGGTTCCAAGCATCAACCGTCGAGTCATCGGGATCAAGAATAGAATTAAGTAGGTCATTGGAAATCCATTGACATACAATGTCATCAAGTCTCTGAGTGAAAGCTTTTTCGGCTTCGTTGGAACGGAAACCTTGGCCAAGGGATCAACTTATGGTGGTATAATATGGTCAATTACGATATTTGCGCGGCAAAGGAGTTGAAATAGCGTAGACCAGCTGTTGTATTGCTTTCCTTCATAAACAAAGGTAATAGGTATGCAAGCCTTGATGTTAGGAACAACAGTGGCTGGATGAATCTTGCTAGTGTCAGCCATGGATGAGAGGAGGAAGAAGAGAAGCGGAAGTTAGATTTAAGGAAGGAGATAACCTAGAACTCGTGATACCACATAAGAATATTTGCCATGAATATTATTAATCACAATAGTCAGTTATATACAAACTATGAGCTTTGAATAGGCGTAATTGTAGGCTACTGATAAGGAACTAATTGATAGCCCTTTGACTACAAGATAATAACAAAATAATTATAAGAGAATATTTACATAATCTAACATTTACCTAATTGTAAAAGTTTTACTTCAAATGGTAAGACAATATTCGCAAAGTTTACATTTTTACTTGCCAAAGACCAAAGAGGTAAAAAACAAAGTAGAAACGATAATCTTAAGTGATAAACAAGACGATAATCAAAATGACGGAAAGAATTGGAACGATTACAATTTGGAATGATTAAATGACTTTTTGGAGCGTGGGGATAGCATTATGGGCTTTTTTTGGGTGATTATATCTTATAATCATTGGATTAGCACAAAATTGAAAACTAATTCATCCGAGAATTCTGGTTTTAATTATGAGATGCATTGCGTCATTGCGTGCAACACATAGTTCAAATCTGTCATGCAATTGTTTGTTAAACATAATAATAACACAAAGTCTTATATGTAGTTGCTCATATCGTGTGGCAGGGGTTATTTCGTTACTGTAATAGGGGCTACTTGATCATTATTAAAGAGGTTACTTGGTCAGTATTAAAGGGTTACTTGCTTAGGTCCCGTTCACATTTACTTAATTTCAATTCAGTTCAGCTCCAATCAGTTTAGTTTAGTTCAGTTCAATTCAATTCAGCTCCAATCAGTTTAGTTCAATTCAGTTCAGTTCAGCTCAGTTCAGTAAATGTGAATAGGCCCTTAGTGTTATAGGGGTTGCTCAGTCAGTATTATATATAGGGGTTACTCGGTCAATGTTATATGGATTACTTTGTTCTTTTATATGTAGCCACACAAAAATAGACTGTAAAAATATAATTTTCTACTTTTAATTAAATACTATTTGGTATATATGGAATAATTTCAATTACTATTGAGTTTAAAATGTTTTTTAAAACTAGTCTTGAGAAGAAAACATCGGAGTACTATTGTATTTATGAAACTTAAATAATATGATAAGATCTTAACTAATAGTATTAAAAATACCAAAAGAAATATCGATTATGCAGTAATTACTAATAACTTCCAGCATATTGGCAATAAATGGTTACCATTATACTACATACCAATTACTCCCTCCATTTTTAAATACTTGCTTCACTTTTCATTTGCGCTTGTTTTTTAATATTTGCTCTATTTCCTTATTTGGAAAGCTTTTACAATATTTAATTAATTTCTTTCACCTAGTGGACCCAACATATATTCTCTCTCCTTCAATTCTCCCCATTACTTTTGTTTTTTTTATAATTTTTTATTCTTCCACTATGGCCTTGTTCTCTTCACCTTAAAAAAATAATATTAAGTAAAAATAATTTCATTTCAGTAAAAATAAGTTCAGTTTATTAAAATTAAGTTCCGTTCAGTAAAAATAATTTCATTTTAGTAAAAATAAGTTCAGTTCAGGGTAAAATTCAGTTTTCTTAAAGAAGTATTATAATAGAAAATCAGTAAAAATAATTCCAGTTCAGTAAAAAAAAATTTAGTTTGTAAAATTAATTTAAGTTCAGTAAAAATAAATTAAGTTCAGCAAATATAATTTTGTTTCAGTAAAAATAATTTCAGTTCAGCAAAAATAAGGTGAAGAGAACAGGGCCTAACTCCGCTACCTCCATATTTTATTACTTTCTCCAATTTCTCGTAAAACTTCGCGCACGAAGAAATAGAGCAAGTATAAAAACGGAGGGAGTACTTCCATACTAGTACAAATGTACAATAGCTAATTTTCGTTATTGTTTCTAACAATCATACTAAACTACTAATGTAACAACTTTTTTTGGCGAACATAATCTAGAAAAAAAAATGCAAGAAAAAGGACAATAGACAAAGCGGCAAAGTAGTCCACGCGCTAAAGAGAAGAAATGGGGAACGTACATAGCATGCCACAAGGCAGGGGAACGTACAAAAAGTATGTAGATTAGGGAACCGAAGAAAGAGAGAAAAGATGGTCGTAAAAAAGTGTGATTTTGATGAATTGAAAGTTGGCTCGAAATACGCGTAAAAGCCAAGGGAGGGGAAACGAGGGCGTGCGTTACCAAAAGGGAATATATGATCATCATTTTTTTTTTTGTTTCTCTAAAAGTTGTGCATTTTTACTCTCAAAAACATCATTTTTTTTTTAAAGAGGATGATAAAAAGGAACTTATAAAAAGGTGAAGATTCCCCAAAAGTTACAATTGATAGGACATCATTTACCATTTTTTAGCTTACTCTCTTTAATTATACCTTAAACATAAACTACTACTCGTATTAATTACTTAAATATTTAGAAAAAAATATACTTCAGCCTTGTTCTTTTGAGCTTTTGGGCAGAGTACAGCAGAACAGATTTCAACAAGGTAGAACATATTTCAGCAGAACAGAGCTTCCAACACACTGCAGAGCAGAACAAAGCAAATTTTAGTAAAGCATAGCATAGTAGAGTAGAACAGCTCACAAGAATTAGAGCCTTCGTATATAGTACTCGTAGTAAAATACAACTTTTTATATGAATCTATAATTGAAAAAATTAAATTAAATTAAATATGAATTATTACAATGATTAATGCGTGATCTTGTCATACACTCCCAAATACTTATATAGTACACAACTCTACAAGGTCACATATATCTTTATATATAATCTCTAATATGATCAAGTTACTACTAATCTCCATTCAAATGCAATTTGGGTTTGCATAGAAATACGTACATGCTAGGTCGACACAAAAATGGTTTGACTAAACACGAACCCACTACTAGGGATGGCAACGGGTCGGACTCGGAGCGCATTATGCTAAATCCGACTCTGACCCGATAGGAAGTCGGAGGCTAAATCCGACTCCGACTCCAATATCCGACCTCCAACTTCGACTCCGATCCGACCCGACTCCTAGTTTTTTCTCGTTAATCAATAAAATTTGAGAAATTGGGCTATTTGAGCCTTTACAACCCACCCCTAATGCCACCATGACCCACAAAAAAAATCCACTATCTATTGGAGTCGAAGTCGGATAATCCGTCAGAGCCGGACATTTGTCGGAGTCGGATTTTTTTCTCGGATTTTTTGTAGGATCCAACTTCGACCCTCCTCCGACTCGAAGTTGGATTATTTTAACGGAGTCGAACTCAGATTACTTTTTTCTCGAACTCGAAGCAGATTTTTTTACCTTGGGTTGGGGCGGAGTAGGGTCAGATCCGAATTGGATTGTCATCCCTAATTCCCTACCCACTACAAGTCCAGCATGACATGAAAGCACGTTGGTGGATCATGGGTCGTGCGTGAACATTAGTTTAAAAGCTAGCAAGAGTCGATTTGGGCACGGTATTCTGACCCACTTTTTTTTAACCAATTAATACACACTCCCTCTGTGATTTAATAAGTGTTACACTTACCAAATGTGGCCGTGTTTAAATAAACGCTACACTTCGTTTTTGGACAAAAAACTACATTTTAATATTATATCTCTCTACTCGATCTTATGGTCCTCACCTAAAAATCCACTACTACTTTTTTTTTTAGGAAACAAATAAACATAACCTCTAAGGCTATGTATAGCTCAAAAGGGAAAGTTTGACGAAAAATTAACTTTAATTACGACGATCTGCGCGTGATTTTGCTATGAATTCTCAACTTAATTCCATTTTGGGAAGTAAACTTAGGGGGCGTTTGGTTGGGGGTAATAATCAAAGGGAATGAGAATGAAAGGGTTTCATTCCCTTTGTTATTGCTTGTTTGCCACATTTCCCATTCCCTTTACCCCTTTTTGTTTTTGGGTTCACCCACTTTCCCTCTATACTCATTCCCTACCCCCTCCCCCTTTTGCATTCCCATTCCCCTCATCACCACACTACACCACCAACCTTACACTAACCACCACCTTGTTGCCCTACCCCATCGTCCAGCCACCTTGCCGCCTCTCCCCAGTCATCGATACCTCGCTGTCACCGTCGCTGCCCCTCCTCATCAGTCGTCACCCCTCAATGACCGATCTCCCTCGACCATCGATACCTTTGGTCGCACGTAGATCGTTGTCGGAGATCGTCGCTCCTCCCCAGTCATCGCCGGTAAATCATCAGTCCTTCTACACCCTTCCCCTCCCCTCCCTTGCATTCCCATTAGATCGAGTGTTTGGATTTGGATCAACTTCACCGAACAAGGACAAAGGAAAAGCTCCAATCGACGGCTTCGGTGGTTTGTTTGGGCCCGGATCAGCCAAAATCGGGTTGGGCCCAATTGAAGGAACTTGAGGAGAATCTATTGTTATCGGGGAAATTAAATTGGGATTGAGAGGGGGTGGATTGAAGAAGAAATCGCCCCAAACGTCGGCGATTTTGGAGGTGGAAGTGACGCCATTGATTTGAAGTTGCGGTTGAGGTCGGCCGCCGTTTCTAGGGCTTTGGAGGTGGGGAGAACGGCGGCCGACGATTTTGAGGGGAGAGGGGGGGTTTTTGCGTGATAGGAGGGGGTGGTTTTTCGAGGACAAGAGGGCGGCGAAGGTAAGGGAAGGGCGGAGGCTAGGCTGTGGGTAGCTACACCTGTTGAAATTGGAGGTGTTATGGTTGTGTTGTGGTGGTGCTGTGGTGGTGTGATTCTTGGATGTTTTTTTTTTAAAACAAACAACATGTTAAAAAGAATGGGTTCATTCCATTCCGATTCCCTTGGGCGAACAACATGGCCCCTTAATGTTTATTCATAGCCCTAAGGGCTACATATATCATTACCTTTTATTATTATTATTATTGTTATTATTATTATTATTATTATTATTTCTTTCATCTCACAACAAACTATTAACCCCACTATCTTTCTTATATAATTTTTTAATACTCTAACAACCTCACTTACCTCTTTTATTATTTAAGTTAATTAAATTGTCTAAAACTATGTGTTGGTGAAAGTGTAATAATTATTAAAACATGAAGGGATTAGAGTACTAAGGGACACGACCTGTTGCATGATATGACACGACACTACATGCATGATAAGTCGGGTCTGTGTGTTTCATTTTGTCATGATCATTACAAGCCTGACACGACGCAACTTTTTCTTATGACCGACATACATTATATAGCATTTTTTATAAAAGTTATAGTTAATATGATTGTTTGTTCAATTGAACTGTGGTTGTCTTTTACAAGTAATTGTTAATTTATTATCCATTAATTATTCGTCATATGATATTGAGTAAATTATACTCCTGTATTTTATTAGGCGAGCTTGGACAAGCATTTTTATAACTTTTTGGCCCAACAGTATGGGCATGAAAAGGCTATTAGGCCCAGTCAAATTACCGGCTTTAGGCAAGCATTTTCCGCTCGAACCTTGACCCGACTTAACAAAAGGTTTGTCAACCTTCTCCCATGATCACCTCTAGCGTCGGTCAAATTGATGCACTTTTAAAAAAAACCTATAGGTTGGGAAATATATAGTCATTTGAAGTTTTTATTGTTTTTAAAAATATTTAATATTTTATACTTTTTACAAGGGTTTATTTTAAGATATTTAAGGTATTAAATCTAGTCACGTGAGGTTTTACTGTTTTTCAAAATATTTATTTTTATAATCTTTATTTTTACAATGGAAATTTCATTTGTTTCAAGCTAAGTCAAGTTTGTAGATAGTTGACACTTTATTTTAAATTTTGTACACCGCTATGTACTTATTTGCTGAATTTTTTTCCACCTCTCTAGAAGCTCACAAGAGCAGAGCCTAAGTGAATTTAGTAATTAATTTATAATTTTGAAAAGGTACATGTCAAGTGGGGTGTACTACAGTGTAATCAAAATGTAAAGCTTACCATTAAAAGGAATTTATAAGAAAAATAATGGGAGTTATATAGATGAAAACAAATTAAAAAACAAAAGGCGGGAGTGGCTCTGAAAAGTGGCAGAGAATATTATACGAGTAGTTAAAATTAAGAAAATGAGTAATACTATAAATAATAAAAATGAAAATGATAAAAAGGTTGGAGTAAGTATGAAAAGGTGGAAGCCGTGCGATGCCTTTTGCAGCAGGTTGCGTGTGAAAAGCAGAAAATTGGTTGAAACTCCTTTTCATTTCTTTTTACACCCACACTCTTTTACCCCCGTGTACTTTCACTCCTTATTTATCATTACTTTCCTAATTCCTTTTTAGCGTTATATAAACCTTATTTTTGTCGACTGATTATTGCCATATGAAATGCATGGAATAATTAGTAGACATGTTAATGGGGGCATGGGGCAGATCGAGTGGAATGTTGACATAGGTCCTATTCTTTTGAGCTTATGGGCAAAACATAGCAGTAGTTAGCAGAGCAAAACATATTTCAGCAGGGCAAGGTATGTAGAGTAAAACAACTCAAAAGAATAGGGACATACTTCCTCCGTCTCATACTAATCGCAAACTAGCATACATTGCAATGCAATACTTTGACCATTAATATTTTTAATTATATAATTGTATAAAGAAGAATAGAAGGTAAAAATATAATGAAAATATGCATAAAATCTAATTTGAAAATATTTTACTTATATGTTTTTTATATATTGGTTAAAAGTATAGTCAAAGTAACCATATAAATTAAACAAAAGTCAAACTATTGCAATTATTACAAAACAATAAGTACAAAGTTAAATATTCTTGTCTTGCCCTCCAAAGTGACGTTTTAGCTCGTTAAGGACTCAGGATGCATTCTTTCTACATAAAATACACAGGTCTAATTATGTGTATATGTAACCTGAGTTGAATGGATCATGTTTAATAAAGTTAAAAATCTATATCTAATTCAAATTAAATAAAGTTTATGTATGAGTATAAATAACACACCCTTTATTTATATTCGATAAGAAAAAATATTAAATTATTGCGGTTTAACCCCTTTTTTTTTTTTTTTTTTTTTTTTTTTTTTTTTTTTTTTGTTTTTCTACAAAGAATGTTTTATCTTTTGTTGATATTGTTAATTATCACTATCCCAAATAGCATGCATCCGTTTAATTTTATTTGGCTAACTCTTGTGTATTGTAGGCTAAGCCTTATTTAGATCAGAGGAAAATCAATTCGTAAAAAGGTTGATATGGTATCAAAACCAGACACGCACATATGAAAACTTTAATACTGTGTCAAAAAATGTCAATTAATTTCAATATAGAAGTAGTCAATCTAATCTTTAAAAGAAAAAATTTGTTAACGTTGTCTCTTTATCATAGTAGTTTTTGTCCCCTCCGGATTATAACACATGCTCCATAGGCCATAGTCCATGGTAGATGCATATTGTTGTACGGATTAGGGCCTGTTCACATTTACTTAATTTCAGTTCAGTTCAATTCATCTCTTAATTTCCCTCTCTCATAAAATATTCATTTCGTCTCAGTTCAGTTCAGTTCAGCTCAGTTCAGTAAATGTGAACAGGCCCCTTACTAAAGTTTTAAGCAACATGAACTGTTTTTCATAAGCATACCAGTGTGTGGCCCGGGCGATGCCCGGGTTACTAGTTTGTTCTTGTTGGTTTCGAGTTTAAGTCTTGCTATAAATATTTTTTAGTTGCAAGACTCAATCATTACATAATGGAAACAAATAGTATATAAAACACCAAGTAACTTATCTAAGTTAACTATAATTTCGTTGGATAAAAATTATTAAATGGCTAAGATGATAAGACTTGTAACTTAAGACTTATTTGTCGCGAGTTCAAGTCTTGTTATAAGCATTTTTTAAATGCTTACCTAATACATGTTGTGAAGGTGACATGTCATGTTTATAGTGATATGTGGTACATATTGCTGACATGTCGAACTTAAAAAAGGTGACACGTGGAACATATTATGTTCTAAGAACGCTTTTTAATATATGAAGTATAGATATTAATTTTCAAAGTGATTAGTGACTAATAAGATCGACATCATTTGGTTAGTTGTAAGCTGCATGAAATGATTTTCATAAGCAATATTAATTTCCAAAGTGATTAGTGACTAATGAAGTAATAAGATCGACATCATTGGGTAAGCTAACTACTAGATTTGATCGAGGTACATGTAGGATAATATGGTGTCATGTACAATTGTACATTGTACACCCTGAATTTTGATACAGTAAATTGTTGAAATTTACTATTTATTAGTAAAAACACCTCTCCTCATTAAATTTACACAAATTCTTATATATATATGGCTGGTCACACGATGTGACCAGTCATTATTGGGGTTATATTGTTCGTGTTATAGGGGTAACCTGGTCAATGTTATTTGGGCTATTTCGTCAGTGTTAAAGGATTACTCGGTCAATGTTAAAGGGGTTATCAGGTCAGGGGCCGCTCGGTCAGTGTTATAGGAGTTAATTTGTTAAGTGACTATACAGTGTGATCAGCCACACACAAGACATACCATTAAATTTAAATGATTTTTGAATAGATCAAAAAAGAAAAAAATAGTCCCAATAAAGAAAACAAAAACGTCGTTAAATTCATAATATACTTGATACTTGATGGTATATATCACTTAGGCTTTAGAGTCAAAATCCAAAAATTACCATTATAAGTATTCTGTTTTGTTTAGATCATTGAACTTAGGCTTTAGATCATTGAACTTTAAAAACAAGATTAGATCGCATACAAAAATACAAAATAATCCACAAAAACCATTTTCATGTACTCATAAAAAGCATATAGGTATCCATCTATCCAAATAATCAAACATCCAATCTTATCCTATCTTCAAGCGCGTGAAGAACACGCAACATGTATGCGAGTAAGAATGATAAATTAAGGACAAATGAGTAAATATAAAAAGGACAGTCAAATGAGTCATAGAGAGAGAAAGAAAAGGCAAAATCCCCTTTGATGATACTCCTCTTTCTTTCTCATCTCTCTAAAAAGCTACTTTCTCTCTCTTCATCATCTCTAATGTCACTCAATCAACTATAGCTTTTTCCTTTCTTTTTTCCCCAGAAATCCTTGCACCCCCAAAAAGTACTTTTTCTCTCTCCTCCTAAAAATTATTTTTTACTTTTATTTAAAATTTAAATTAAATAAATAAATTCCAACTTTCTCTCTCCGCAATCAATTAAAACAAACAATTTTAATCCACGTATTATAATGCCACCAAACATATCTTTTTCTAGCGTAATTTATTTTTACATCCGTATTTGTATAATTGAATTACCCATCAAGCAACAATGATTATAAATTTTGTAAGAAGAAATGAAAAAGGATATATTGAGTCATTGAGTGTGTATAAGTATAACATGATTTCATCATTTCTACAACTATAATTTTACCAAATTTCTTTCAATTATTTTTCATTTAAAAGTACAATTTTAGATGAGACAATAATATTCCATATTCGGCATATGGATCTAAAGTTTGAATAATTATAACATTAAATTTTACTTGTTTAATTACAATTTAAAGTTTTAAGTGGCTTTGATATAACTAAATCAATTTTAACTTAGGGTATGTTCTCTTCAGCTTCATTTTAGTTCAGTTAGTTTAGTTCAACGCCAATAAGTTCAATTCAACTCTTAATTTCCTTCTCTTATAAACAATTCAGTTCAGCTCCAGTCAATTCAGTTCAGTTCAGCTCCAGTTGATTCAGTTCAATTTAGCTCAATTTAGTTAGTTTAGATACATACGTTAATATTTGATTTTTTATATTTAATTCTCATTAATTATTTATCTTCGAATCATCAATTTTCTTATAATATTTAAATAAAAGGGTATAAAAATAGAAGAAAGGAGTAAATACTTGAATAAAAAAATAAGCTAAAGGGGGAAAGTTTTTTTTTTTTTTTTTTTTTTTAAAAAAAAAAGTAGAAATTTGAATTCAGTTAAGTTATGCATAGAAGGTGATGTGATCTTTCCCTTTCGCGTTGAATTCTCCATTCCAAAAAAACCCTCTTTTTACATGTACTCTATCACGCCTTCAAAAATCCCACCTTTATTGTAAAAGAAAAGAAAACAAAAAAGAAAAATAAAAAAGCTGAGCTCCTACTTTTAGATGTTCGTTTGTTGGGTTCTGTAGATGGAGGAATTTTAGTTTCCAAGTTTTTTCTGTCTCTTTCTCTCCCTCACCCTCTCTCTAATTTACTGGGTCGGTTTGTGTCGTTGAGTTTGATTATTACATTTTCATTTATCATTTTTGCCCTGGGCCTCAAAATGTGAATTTCGTCAACTTGTTTTTTATTTTGCTGTTTCACACTCTTTTGTGGGTCATTCACATAACTTAACTTAACATAAGATAGATAAGAAGTTGTAGTTTACAATTCTTAATATCATTTCTTCTCTTCCAATCTTTTTTTTTCTCTTACCCCCTTACCACTCTCAAGAACCACCCCTAAATTATACTACTGTACTAAATTTATATAATTATCGGATTCCGATTCCATTTGATTCCGATGAGGGGCGGATTGAGCGCGATCCAGCAAACCCTAACGCCGGAGGCGGCGAGTGTATTGAGCCACTCGATCGCCGAAGCTGGCCGGAGGAACCACGGCCAAACCACCCCTTTACATGTGGCAGCCACCCTTTTATCATCACCAACCGGGTTCCTCCGCCAAGCTTGTATCCGTTCTCACCCCAATTCTTCACACCCACTCCAGTGCAGAGCTCTTGAGCTCTGTTTTAGCGTCGCTTTAGAGCGATTACCGACTGCGCAAAGCGCTGGTAATGGTAGCAGTGGATCAGTTCACGAGCCGCCGATTTCGAATGCGCTAATGGCTGCTTTAAAGCGCGCTCAGGCTCATCAAAGGAGGGGTTGTCCTGAACAACAACAACAGCCGTTGTTGGCGGTAAAGGTGGAGTTGGAGCAGCTCATTATTTCGATACTTGATGATCCTAGTGTTAGCCGGGTTATGAGGGAGGCTTCGTTTTCGAGCCCGGCGGTTAAAGCTGCTATTGAGCAGGTTGTTAGTACACAACCCAATTCTGGTGTCGGGCCCAGAATTGGGTTGGGTTTCAGGTCCGGAACCGGCCCATCTCCCCCGGGTGCCGGACTACAAAGGAACTTGTACTTGAATCCTAGATTACAACAACAGCAGCAGCAACATCAAGGGAATGGGATGTTGCAAGGAAAAGGGGATGATGTAAAAAAAGTGATGGATATCTTGTCAAGGTCTAAGAAAAGAAACCCGATTCTTGTAGGCGAATCGGGGCCGGAGGAGGTGGTCAGGGAAGTGATTAAACGAATCGACAAGGATGAAATACGCGACGGGGTGTTGCAAGGGGTGGAGGTGATATCAGTAGAGAAGGAACTAGGGGCGGATCGTGCGCAATTGGGAAGCAAATTGATGGAATTGGGGACATTGATTGAGAAGAAAATGGTGGTGAATTGTAAAGGAGGGAATGGGGTGATAATTGATTTGGGTGATATGAAATGGCTGGTTGATCAGCCTGCTAGTCAAGGTGTATCGGAGGCGGCTCGAGGGGCGGTCTCGGAGATGGGGAAGATTCTAAGGAAATATGGTGAAGGGAGTAAAATTTGGTTTATTGGAACAGCTACTTGTGAAACTTATTTGAGATGTCAAGTTTATCATACTGCAATGGAGAATGAATGGGATCTTCAGGTTGTTTCAATTGTTGCTAGACCCCCTCTTACCGGGATGTTGCCTAGGTAACATAATCTTTAATCCCCTCTTTTATATTTTTATATTCTAATTATTTGTTAAAAATTGATTAATTCTATTTCATATGCTTATAGTTTGAGTTGAATTTTCTCTCGAGAACAAAAAAAAAATAAAAATTGAAATTAGTCCACCTATGTTATAATTTTTAGTCATACAACTTTTGATAGTTCGTCAATTTGATTGTGAGAATTTGTGGAATATAGGATATAGTATAGTATATGTGTGTACCATGAAACTACAATAGTTGTGTTGAACATATGATCAACGTTTAATGTGTTTGTGTACCATGAAAGTACATGTACAATAGTTGTGTTCAACATATGACCAACGTTTAATTTGTTTGTGTGCAGGTTGGGGTCTAATGGAGGAATATTAAGTAGCTCTGTTGAGTGTTTAAGTCCGATGAAAGGCTTTCCGATGCCTGCTTCGTCTTTAACGAGGCGAGTTTCTGAAAATGTGGATCCTACTAGAAGATTTAGTTGCTGCCCTCAGTGTACAGAGAAGTATGATCAGGAGCTTGCAAATGCTGTTGCAGGGCAGACAGAGAAGCAATCTTCTGATGTTAAATCGGATGCTACTCGACAGTCGTTACCCCCTTGGTTACAAAATGCAAAATCGAATAGTGATGAAACACTTCAGGTCTGTTTATATATAATTTGGAGTCTTCGGTGTATTAGATTAAATTTACTGTCTGTAAGATTAAGTTTTGTTTGTTGTAAATTGCAGTGTAAGGAGCAAGATATGATAATGAAACAGAAAACGCAAGAATTGCAGAAGAAATGGAGAGAGACATGTTTGCAGCTCCATCCTAGTTTTCACAATAGCATAAGCTCTGAGAGAATGGTTCCATCACCCCTCTCAATGACGGGCTTATACAATCCGAATCTACTTGTGCGCCAACCATTTCAACCAAAATTACAGCAACAACCTAGAGGCCTTGGTGATGGCCTGCAGCTCAATCTTAGTTCTCCTGTTACTCAACAACTTAATTTGGGAAATCCCACTAGTACACCAGGGAGCCCGGTGAGAACAGAACTTGTTCTAGGCCCAACAAAGGCCATGGGTACAGCTCAAGACGATGGCCAAAAGGACGGCCTTAAAGACTTCCTCGGCCGCATTTCATCTGAATCAGCTGACAAACCTGTGTCTGCCATTCCTGAAGATGTGGACTCGTTCAAGAGGCTGCTCAAAGGTCTGATTGCCAAGGTGTGGTGGCAGACAGATGCGGCGTCTGCTGTAGCCACTGCTGTCACACAATGTAGATTAGGGAATGGAAAACGTCGAGTTGGTGGATCAAAAGGTGACATATGGTTGCTTTTCTCGGGTCCTGATAGGATGGGTAAAAAGAAGATGGCTGCTGCTCTATCAGAGCTAGTTTCTGGTGTGGGTCCTATTGTTATCTCTCTTGGCTCTAGACGAGATGGTGATGAATCTGAATCTAATTTCCGTGGTAAAACTGTGATCGATAGAATCGTAGAGGCGGTTAGGAGAAACCCATTTTCGGTGATAATGCTGCAAGATATTGATGAGGCTGATATGCTAGTCAGAGGAAGTGTCAAACGGGCGATGGAAAGGGGAAGGATTTCCGATTCTCATGGCCGTGAAATCAGTCTTGGAAATGTCATTTTCATTGTTACATCAAGCTGGATGCCAGAAAGGCTGCGTAATTTATCTGATGGCGTGGTTACACTTAATGAAGAGAAGATGACGTCCTTAGCAAGTGGTGGTTGGCAGTTGAAAATATCAATAGGTGAAAAGGTTACTAATGCAGGGAAAAGATCACCAGGTTGGCTGAGTGATAGTGATCAGGAAAGGTCAACAAAGCAAAGGAAGGAGGAAATGGGTCAGGGAAATTCATTTGATCTCAATCAGATGGCCGATACTGATGATGATCGGCTCGATGGATCCCACAACTCGAGCGATCTCACAGTTGATCACGAGGAGGAGCATGGCCACGAGAACAGGGGATCCCCAACAACCTCTTCAGAAGCACCCAACGAGCTGCTAACTTCAGTAGACGAGGCTATCACCTTCAAAGCAGTCGACTTTAAACCAATCAGACAAAATATTGAAAGGTCCATCTTATCAAAATTCTCATCTACAATAGGTGATACATTGTCAATTAAGATTGAGAGGGAAGCCCTTGAAAAGATCCTATGTGGGATTTGGTTAGGACAAACTACATTAGAATCTTGGGTAGAGAAGGCCTTGGCACCAAGCATTAATCAGCTCAAAACAAAATTGCCCTCATTGGCTACCGGGGAGGGTAAAGTGGTTGCTCGGCTTGAGCTAGATCAAGAATCTGATAGCCGGAATCATGGAGATTGGCTACCGGGGAGAATCTTGGTGGTATCTAATGCACAGTAAAAATTATGGTGCATGTAGAAGAGATGTATATATACTTGAAAAGTTAGTCTTTTGGCGGGACATTGTGGCATTGTTCTAGGAGAAATACAGTTGAGGGAAGACCAAATACAGGGGATACTATAAGATGGTTTTTTTAAAAAAAATTCTTTAGTGTTAAAAGTATATGGTCTCTCTCCTTATTATTTAATTTCTTTTTGATGTTTTTATCCACAAATATATATATATATAAAATATGTTGATCACATATAGTATAAGTTTAGATTATATTCTGTTACATGAACAGATGATTAAAATAATAAGATGAGAGATTCCTCACTTTGACTATCACTTACATTTCTTTTTGCTCTTTTTGAAGTTGCAATATGAAGGCATTGCAACACTTTTAAAGGTTTCACGTCTCGATGTGTAGGATTTATTACATATTCTATTGGTTTAATAATTTGTTAAGAGCATGACATTTAGAGCCGTGTAAGTCAACTATTGCCACATCAAACCATTATCTGTTTTATTCTCAAGAGAAGACTGTCTTAACCTTTGTGTACTTGTAAAAAGTGAATTATCTTGTTGGATACTTCTTACAAAGTTAACCTCAGATGTGTTAGGCCCTTATTACTCATAATCTCTAATCACCTCAAGCCACGTAGAAATTGTTGTCATAATCAACAAATGGTTTTGACATGAACTAATAGCGAGACAACCTCATACAAAAGTTTGCGATTTTGAAAATATCATGTATCCGTATTCAGTATGACAAAAAGAAAGGTGAAAGGAAATTCTAGAAGGAACTTCTTGTGCTTGCTTAAGCAAGTGAATACATCATGTGCATTGGTATAGAGCATGAGCCCAAAAAAACAATGGTAGGTTTGGAAGTAGGTAAAGATATTCATGCATCTAGTATGAAATTGAGAGCTTTTCAGGTTCATGTCAGCCACCCAATCCAACTTAACCCTTTTTCTTTTTTCTTTTGTTTGGCTGCTTTTTCTTAACACTTGATAAATGCTGATTTCATTTCCAAATTGGGGTTTTAGACATGGTCTTTCACTTGCCAAACTTGCCTACTACTTTTGCATTGCTTCTTTGATTTGACTTAAGACTGAAGATAGTCTAATATTTGGTTAAACTTTCCAATTAATTTCCTAATATTAATCAATTAGAAGGGGCACTTTTAATTAATATAATGTGTAAAGCATCTTATTAATTATGGGGATTGGCTTCAAATTCATAGAAAATTCAAAGTCAATACATACTTTGTGTATATCCTAGTACAAATTGATTGATAAGAAAATTGACCCAAAGTTTGACTTTATACAGCTAAAACACTCATTGTCCACAAGATTATATGACATTTTGTAAGATCTAAAATTTTACAGTATTAATATAATTACTTCTTTCAATTAGATTGTACTTTATTAAGCACTTTTCATTTTTACTAGGAGAGCCTACGCATGCGTTGCGTGCGATATATTCGATGTTTATGGTCGAGTTATAATAGACAAATAGCTTATCATGACACCCAAAATTTGCCGGCTAGGCTTTTAAATGCATAAACTAAAAAATAAATTGTTGACAATTATATCCTTTCGTCGGTACGGAAATGTAACACTTGAAAATATATATACACTATTCACTTTTTAGTTGTAAGCTTTTTATGGTGCAATATGCCTTTTGTTGTGAATTATTATACATCATTTGTCACTTTTAGTTGCAACACTTGAAAATATATATACATTTTTCATTTTTTTCATTTTTTATTTTTTTATAATTGATCTTTATTTTTTTGCCTTTTTTGTTGGGCATATTAGTCATGTGGGATTTTATTAGATTCATCTCGATTTTTATATATGTTTTAAATATTTAACCTTTAGAGTTTTTTACATGTCTATAATATGAGATACAAAAGATTGAAATTATGTATTGACAAGCGTGAAAGTTAAAATGTTACAACTAAAAGCTAACGGAGAAAGTTTCAATGAAAAATGTCTAATTAGGAGATGAGGTAATTAAATTCGGTGGGTTTGTGTGTGTGTGTGTGTGTTCTTATTTCTTTTTAATGAAAATATTAACAAAGTGGTTTATATCCAACTTATTCCTCCACCCCTTGAAGAGGACTATTATCAGGTTAAATAGGTTTGCCTTCTAACATTAGATAGAAGAAAAATAACTTTAAGCGTTGGAAGTTGAAAGGGAAGGAAGACTAAAGAAGCTAAGAGAAATAAATAAGGGAAGCATAATAGACAATAGTTAACATGACATAAATGGGTATATGGGTAAATAAACATTTTTAGGGGTAAAAAAGTCATCACACTATTTATAAGAGTTTTTTTGTACTTTTTATAAGGTAGGGATTTATTCAATTTGAAATAGTTTGAACAAGTCTTTGGTGTATAATATTTTATTATGACATCTAACTAAATCTTATGATAGTAAGATTATCTCTTTTATTTAATTCGGAGTTATACTTGTTTATCTCAAGTTAATTGAAATATAAACGACTCTTTTTATATTTTTTACCAAAAATATTTCTTGTGATGGTATTAGTTATTAACATGTAGAACACTTAAGTTTAATTTACAAGTGCATTGAATACATTTTTAATTCAATATTAATTTAAAAATACATGGAAAAACAATTCAATCAATGTAATTAATGCTTGATTATGCTTAATATTATCATTTTCAAATCTTTATTTACAATCATTAAAACTGTATATATCAATGTGAATACATAAAATCCATCCACTAAATTGTAGTCTTTTGTCAATGAAAAATGGAAGAACCATGATATATAACGGAAAGTCCATCTATATACTTTCAATTTTCTTTTGATAGGATTGATTTTGTCCACCTTTTGAAATACACAATCATGAAAAAAAGTATAGAAGCAATTAGGCTACGAACGAAAAAAAGTTGAGCAATTTGGCATAAAGTCAAAATTCAATGGTACAAAATATCAACACGGTTTTCTTTGTTTGAGCTACTAATGCACACCACCTAAATAAGAAACAAAACAAGGAGAAATCTTACACTACAATCTCGTCGCTAATTACAACCCACATTTCTCAAGGTAAGCAAACTTAGAACTCAAAATGTAATTTTGTTTCAAAAGTCTCCTACGTGGACCCGATCCACTACAATAACGTGCAATTGCCCAAAAAAAAGAAAAAAAAAATTTCAAATTGTGAATTGGAGCTTATATTCGCACAAGTTACAATTTTGATAATTGAATTTAGTTTGTTAAGTACTTTGTGTAATTCTTATAAGAGTAACTACGTAAACATGTATGTCTTCTATCTATAATCTATCTCATTTTATAAATTTAAAATAATTGTATTATAGATTTGACATACGTTGTAATAGATCGCCAATCTTCTCAGATTACTCCGAGATTTCTCATGCTTACAATAATTTACTATACATGCAATAGCCTGAAGATCATATGACCTTTTGACTTTTGACTTTCGCCTTTCATAACAATATTATATCTACAGCCAATATATATACCATAATAGATAATTGTAAGTCCGGCTCGTCTAAAATACGTCGATAATGTAAACACAGATGGAAGATATTTGGTACCTTACCCTTAGATGGGGAAAACAGGAAAGGGGCAGTTCACAAAAAATAGTGTGACCCAAAAGGAATGAAAACCACTGAAGTGTAAACAGTTGGTGATGCGACTGCCTAATAATGATGAAAACAAAAGAAAATAAAAAGGAGGTTTTTAATGAAACAATAAATACACCCCATTCAATTTTTATTTTTATTTATTCTATTTATTTCATTTATACAGCTAGATAGCTAGGCTACTAAATGTTCACTTTTGGGTCGGTTTCACCTAAGCCGAAAGTCTATTATTCTTTTTTAATTTTGGAGGTCAATAATTAACTTTTTGCTTGAAATTTTTATTTTTCAGTTGAGTTTTTTTTGAGAGATTTTATTTATTTATTTATTATTTTTTTTTAAAAAAAAGGAAGACCAAATTCAGTGGACCGGTCATTGGCGTTTACTTGACTTTATTTTCTCTTTTCCTAAATTGCATGGAATACACGTGGGAAGTTCTTAGTTGTAACATAGAACATGATTTTCGTTTGACGTTAACTTAACACCGTTTGCTTACTGCTACACACTTTGCATGATTTTGGACTAGATAATTTATCCATTATCATTTTTATTGAGTTGTTATCAATTAAAGTACAATAATGTCGTTCATGATTTCGTATGGAGCTATGTCATTGCGTATGCTTGTTGATCTCTAGCTCAACTACCTTAGCTTATTGATTTCGGTAGTGAATGGTTATTGGTTTTCTTTGTTCGAAATTAGTTACAGTAGTTGTTTTGAAATGAATAACATATCAATATTAGTTCAAGTTTACTAACAATACTATTATTACTTTTAAATTGGGACAAATATTCTGGTTACCATTTAGGATTTGATGCAAATATTTTCTTAATTAATACTGTATTATTGATAGAATAGACTATAGATGAATAATAATGCTTTTTTCGATTTGCATTAATTATTGATTTTCAAGGAGAATAAGATAAAAGAATACGTAATTAAATATATTGTTAAAAAACAATACAAATTAAGTTGCTCACTTTCTACACCCGGCCATCATTGTGATTTGTGAGTAAAAAAATTTACTTGTAATTTCTTTGCACCTATATAACCTTTTTAATCAATATTTAGTTCTAAATCTATATTTTGTCAAAAAAAGTTTTAAATCTATAACTTTGTACTAAAGGCTAAATCAGGAATGTTCAGGTTAAAAGTTTTCTCTCCGAAAGATTTTGATTATTTATTTTAAAAAAATTTATTTTTATTCACTCTCTTTGTTTTTTTGTACAAATTTTCATTTTATATTGTAATTTCAAAAATTTCATCATACTTTGCAACTATAAATAGTGAAAATTAATTACTTAACCTAGTTTAAAATAATCTCAAATTTTTTTTCCAATAATCTAACTAACAAGTGGCTATATTTTCTTTAAAAAAATATAAAATTTTCCAATACTACTCGTTTACTTAATCTATTATTTTTCTTTCTTAACCGATTAATTTTTTCAAGGTGTTCACATCTCTTTTAACTTATCATCAATAATTGTGAAACTTTTTTTTTTTAAGCATATAACATACTCCCTCGTCCCTTTTTATAGTTCCCATTTTGTCTGGGAACGTTTGTCAATGTAACATTTTGATCATAAATATCGTTAGTTGCATTTTAATAAAAAATATAACAATTGAATATTAATAATCTATTCATCGAGTAATCGAGACGAATCGATGAAGAGCCAACATGACTATGTTATATCTTATGTATTAAGAGTAATTTAAAAGATTCTATCACATTATGAATAGTGTCAAAATTCCGTATGGGAACTATAAAAAGGGGCGGAGGGAGTATAAGTTTATAATACCTAGCCTAATACTCCATAATTAAGATCGTGTACTACTTTCGACATATGCAACCTTTTGAACAACTCGTATGACAATAGTGAAATAGTACCCTAGCTATTAGTTTGATACTTTGATGGGTGCTTAATATTTTTTTATAACAAGAGTAAGATGAAAACAACATTAATGCTTCCAAATTATAAGGAGTGGTTAGCTAACTCAGATCATCATCACATTCAATTACTTGACCATAAATGTAATGTTAGGCCAATAATTAATGACTTGTTGTTATTGAATAATTGGCTAAGTGTTTTGTTACAGTTTCATAATAGTTCTAACTTCCAAGTTGCCTGTATTTAATAAAAAAAGTCATGATAGAAAATGACAATATAATTTATGATGATGAGATAGACTAATACTTCGTCGTCTTTTATAGTACTCACCTTCTGTTTTACTCCATTTGAATGAAATTTTTCTCTTCAATCTTAGATATACGTAGTATTATAGTTGGGGGTGGTATGGGAATGGGATGTGTTGGACAAGCCCACATGTGGGACCAAAAAGCGTGCACTCTTTTAGAATAATACGTGCCTGAAACTTGTCAAGAGAAAGTTATATTGAACATGGTTTGTGACGATTTTCTACAAATTAACAAGGGTCAATGCTTGGCCCGTTCATGCTAGGTTGTGCCAATAAATGACGCAAGGTTCAAGGCCTAGTAGCATCGCCTCTTGTGTCGTTTTGGGCTTGTGACAGGTCGGGTTTATGATGAGGTTGTACCATACATGTTTGGCCAATTTGTGCTAAGTTCAAACGACTCATGCATATGCCCATACCATGCCCACACATCAATTCTCCTATACTCACTATTTTCTTAAAAATAAACTTAATCTGTTTCATATATTGAAATGGTAACATAGTCTGGTTTCAACATTTCAAAAAAAATTAATATATATGAAGATAATAACAAATATCTATTTTGAAAAATTATTAATATGTTGATCATTTATATATATATATTTATATTAATTAAATATGTCACTCATTGCTGAAGTAAACTTAAATTACGTACGTAGGATAAGTAAGTGTAAGAAAACTAGCCCCTACGTTTATTTTGTTCTTCTTATTTAGAATCTTGACATTAATTAATCTAAGGTGAACGAATGTTCTGAATTATTCACTGTATATAAGATAAACACATAGTCAATTAAGACATATTAATCTGATTCATTTCAATTAATGTTATAAGAATATAAATATTTAGTCGTATAATTTTTTTAAATATGTAATTAAAGATATGAATAGTGAAAGATGTACATTAACAATAATATACAATTAAAAACAAGAAGAACCAAAGAAAATGAAGGGATTTATTAAAAGATTAAAAGGCAAAAGTTTATATCAAGGCAGAGTTACAAAAGAAACCCCTTAATCATATTGAGCCAATTAGCTTTAGAAGCTTATATAAAGGCATAATCATGATATTTATACTCTAATCAGTACCTAGTTGGAGTAGGTAATGGAATGTCTTTGAAGAATAATCTACAAGTGAAAAAGGTGAAAGCAAATTAATAACCATTATTATTCACTTTCTGTATAAAATAAAAGGGATTATAATAGTATTATGGAATGATTTAAGTAAAGTGAGATTAACAAGTGTCCAAAAAGGATACAAACATAGGATGATGATAATTAATTAATATAATGAGGTAGATTGGGTTATTTGATTAGGAGTTAAGTAAAAAGGGTTAAGCAAATAAAGGCAGGCTTGAGATAATAATTATCCTAATTGGATTTTGTCATGATGCACAAAAAGTAGAGTCAAGAATATTGAAAAGGCAAAGTTATGGCGTTTTCTACTCCAACCACAAGCAAACTTTAGAAAAGCCATTAAATAAATGCTTGTTTTTTAGTAGAAATTTGTTAATAATAGAGTATTAGTATATTAAATTTAAGTATCTTCACATCTTTTCATATATACTCCCAACATGCATTGTATGTATGTTCTCTGGCTCGCTGCCCATGTAAGATTAGCCTTTTTAGAATAACAACAAAATCTTCTCAACCACTCTTATTATGTCTTTTCCACTTATTTATTTTTCTCTAGATCTACTTGCTCTAGTCACTAACTAGATATGTTAAACCTCACAAAATGTATGGACATAACAAGATAGAGCAGTTGGCTAGCTTTTCGACTTTTAACTTAGGCTATATTCTGTTTACTTTATTTTAACTTATTTTATAATTTACCACGTATAAGTTTTATTACTCCGTAATACGTTTACATAATACTCTCCCCCATTTTTAAATACTTATTTCACTTTCTTTTTACGGCTGTTTTTAAATACTTACTCTATTTCTTATTTGAAAAATATTTAACTCATTTTCTCAACTAGTGAAATCTAACTTAATTACTTTTAGATTTTCTTTACTCCAATTTACCTTCTACTAACTCCACTATCTCTATATTTTATTACTTTCTCAAAATTCTCTTAAAACTCCGCTCATGCAGAAATAGAGTAAGTATTTTAAAACGGAGGGAGTATAAGATTAAATTCAAAACTAATAAGATAAATTAAATTTGTTTAGATAAGACGAGTTATTTTCTTTATTTAACATCGACTTTCACCGAGCTCATTTTAATAGAAAGTTTGTCTTTCTCTCTTTTAAATAATATACGACTTTAAAATCATTAATTTATTATTTCTAATACTATATTTATTCTTCATTATTTACATTTTCATATGACATGATTTATTGAAAAGTCAATGAATGATTTGTTTATGCAATGACAAGTGGATAATAAATGACAAGTTGTATATCGATTATATAAGACGACACATATTAAATCATTGAATTTTTTAAATCAAGACACACACATAATAATGATTGTTAATTGGAAAGAAATATAGTAATATGGTGGAAGATTGGGAGTGATATTATTAAACAAGAGTACGTAGGCCCTAGAGAATGAAACCAAGTTAAAAAAAAATTGTTTTGCTTAAAAGGGGATAATATAAAAGATAAAGCAATTGTCCTACTAATTTATAGTGTTTGTAAGTGTTCGTTGATATCCATAATTAATAATGTTGTTGTATTGTGAATTTGTGATCATTTTTTTAGACAATTTTTGTATAGCCAATAATGGTTACCAATTCACTTAATTATAATTAAATTAAAATTCTTTTATTAATTTGCATTGGAAAAATTATAATTCAATTATAATTCTTTTATCTTTTTCAAAGAAAATAAAATACTCAATTGTCATTTGACACTAAATTATACTCGACAACAATTATCGCATTAATTTGATTGCTTTTTCAAATTTGTTCACATAATGTAACACAAATACGAAAATCCCTAATGCAATACAGATATAAAAACTATACTCTTAATTAACTCCTAACCAAAAGGAAAATTAATTGATGAAAGAGATTCACACCAAGATGTAGTCCAATAATAATGCCAAAATTTAATAAAAATGAGCAATAAACATGACCAACTCCAACATACTTTAATGGCCCATGTATTTAAATTTTGAAGGCGTACAACTTATTAAAGCTCCCACGCTTACCTGTTCCCTAAACCAAATAATTCAGCCAATCTAATCTTTATGTTTGCATAAAGTTTTTTCTTTTGTCACAAATGGACAATCTTTCAATTTTCTTTCCATTTTTGATTATCTGTACATCCTATTATTAATGGCCTTACCCTAGTAAGCTTTATATCTTTATTATGTCCATCAACTAATGATTATATATTTATATGTATACAACTACACAAAATATATTTTATGATCATGAGTATCCAAATCTAGTATTAAGTTGCCCCATACCAATTTTCTTATATGTCATTATTATTACATGTAGTCGATGTAGATGATTCAATTTTATTGTACGTACGTTTGTTTTGTGTACAAAAACGTAGATAACTCTTATGAGACTAGTAAATCATACTTGAAGCAAGTGATTCTAATTAAGTTAAGTTCGTTGAAGTTTAAGACATGATGAAATTCGAGGCACGATTACAATGATGTATCATGTATGATATGTATAGAACATAGTCTGGGATACTTAATTAAGCTAGGAATTTTACACAAACCATCCTTAAACCAATTACGACACAACTAAAAGTAGCAGTATATAATGCCTGGGGTACTGGCTGTGTCAAGTATTCATGGGCGACGGTCAGGCCGTCAACTTAACTGATCGTTGTCTTGAATGCAGGTCCAAGCAAGCCTGCCTAAGTAACTTAGCTACACATATGCAACTTTAACCATTGCGATTGAGTAGGACGAATACAACTAGGACTCGTACCCTCAATAAATTACATGGTCCAAAGTCTTAACCAACGCGCATTGTATGTCACGAAAATTAATTATATTTGCGGTCCTTAACAATTAGAGTATTAATTTGATACAAATTGTACCAGTCAAACCAGTGGTGGTACTAATGTGATGAATGCAGAGTAACGTAGTATTTTCCATATACGCTGTATCTTTTAGAACAGCTCTTATAATTCGAGGCATTTGACCGACGAATAAGTAGCAGTCGAAGTCGTTGTCAAGCATTACAGCCCAACATCGCTATACATATACTATAAGCACCATGATTCTTAAATAGCCAAGGAGCTCGAAGGGACGGCGAAGTTCAAGTGGGGGCTAACCATAGACACTAACAAGTAACAACCATCTACACTAACAAGTAACAACCATCTAACTTTGCGGCCATTTACATTATTCCTAGTTCCTATCAAATTATAGGACGAATGCTAAATGTGGATAATACTAATTGTCCCAATCCAAAGTCTTTAGAGTATGATTCAGCATCGATCAATATGTCACACAAGCTCGACTTTGATGGGTTGGCTATGTACATTTACATGGCCACGACAGCCCACGAAAATTTATATTTCATGATGAACTAGGTGACTTTGTTTAGCTTCGGTTGGTCCTCTGCTCTTCTAGCAGGACCTATGTGAAATAAAGACATTGTCATTGTTCTGATCTTAGAGGGTAGAGACCTCATCTTTATCAAGAACACATTTTTTTCACTCTCCTTGAAAATTTTGGCTTGAATGTTCATCTGTTTTTTAGGCTGGATTGGGCCCTTATTTGGGCTGCCTACCTCAAATTAGACTTTAGGAATTGGGACGGATAACAACATACAAGGCCCATCCTTTAGGACTGCAAATGATAAGTAGAGACCCACCCAACTCAGGCTCTCCCAGTGTCTCCTTACATAGAAAAGTGGAGTACTTTACATAGCAATCAAATCGGTTTTTTACTCATCAACAATAACAATGAAGCAAAGACACAGTTGTTGATCTTGAAAGATCGACCGCCATTAAGAATCATTGTTGTAAATTCAGATTTTGTCTATAGTCTCATAGATACTCAGCCATTGTGTTAATTTTAAAAAATTTCGATTTCTGTAAAGAAGTTTGAGAGTACAAGACAAATTACTGCACAGTTTGAGGGGATTTATACCAACAAATATTTACGCTGTATATATCTTCCCAATTCATCCTCAGGCCTTGACTCACCCTTAATTGTTTTTGTCGAGATCATAAAATTCGATGTTCTTATATTTCTGAGATATTAGCTCAGCTTGAACTTTTCTTGCTGTGTCTGTTGCACAACCGACAAGGATGAGGACAGAAGTACCTGCAAACCCCCGGAATGCAGTGAGATGAGTAACTTGTTCAACCAATGCTGGACCTGCAGCCAGAATTGCCAGGAAAGCTGAACCAAGGACTGATATCCGACTCAGAACCTGAATTTCATCAACAAGCTCAAATTGGCATCAGAATGCAGCAGAGTGCAGAAGTAACATACATACTCAGTACAAATTCTAAAGATAATTGGAGTTATTGAAGTAGAAAAAAACGGAGCAGCTAACTTCGAAACTTTAACATGCATGTGAAGATATGTTGGAGACTGAATTTAAATCAAAGAAGAAAATTTGTCTAATGTATCACTATTAGCAAGAAGAAGATGAAATAAAGCAGCTATCTTAACAGGTATAGAATAGGCATACTTTACTAATCTTATCTTTTACCGTTTTGATGTATGCAGCCGTACTCTTTCCAGGCCGGACTAGCGGAATTGATGCACCTTGACGCTTCAGTTGCTCACTCACATCATCAGGGTCCAATTGCAAAAAAGTGTAGTAGTAGTTAAAAAAGGCTATTAATAGGATGTTTGTTGGGAGATAGAAAGAACCTGCAAAAAAAAAAAAAATTCTCTGGTCAATTGAAAAGTTGAAAAAGAAAATACCCCTATAATATGATAGCATCACAAATTAACTACCTTAAGTATCTAAGTATACCCCTAATTCCATAACAAACCAAAAGGCACATCCAATTATCCTAAGAAAAAGCGAATTTCAAATTCATAGAATAAGCTGGAAAGCAGCTCCTAGTGAAGGGTCAGGTGCGTACCCTTCGCTATCAAACTTTTTACTACGTACATCTATTCATTTGCTACTCCAACCATGTCAAAAAGCACAAGTAACTAATCGCTTGAGGATAACAGCACAAGTAAATAGACTATACCAAAAACACTAGACTGTTATTAGTTTATTACCTCCAGGGGTCAAAGAAACTGCAGCTTTCTTTAGGATATCTAAACCAGTGAAACGTGCAAGTGTAGCTGGAAGAGACAATGATGATGTTGAGAATATAATAGGCATTACTCCAGCATTGTTCACCTGCACAAAAAAAAAAAAAAAAAAAAAAAAAAATTAGTTGATGTCATATAAAAGTTATAAAAACATATTGGCTCACTTATTAAAGAACAGAGGGTGTACGAAACTTGTCTTGATCTTTTTTTCTTTTTATATTTTTAATGGGAAGCCTAGATCAATGTTAAGCCTTTCACTGTTGTCAACATCAAATAGAATTTGCAATATTTATTAAAGCTTGTAAAATTTAATCGATGCCTTCAAAACCAACCTACCTTGAAGGGCAGATAAGCAGACTTTTGAAGTCCTCCACTTCTACCAGAGTATCTCGATGCATAGTTCATTGGAATTTTCCTCTCAGCTTCCTGAGACATTTCGTCAAAGCCCAGATAAGCATCTAGCTTCTCCTGTAATATATACCTCTTACACTATATATCTTCTTCCTTACCTGAACATATACAATACCAAACACCAATGACACAAATGATGCAACTATGACAGCAAGGCCGGTGTAATTTCCCTCTTGATATGCCTCTGCAGCTGTCCTTCCAAAAGATGCGGGCAGGTACGAGATGATGTTGGTGAAGATCAGTAGAGATGTACCATTTCCAAGTTTTAGGTCAGAGATACGTTCACCAAGGTATGTTGTAAATGCTGAACCAAGTGTTAACAGGATAACAGATGAAAGAACCCACTCAGTGGTGAAGTCATTGACATAGGGACGAAGAAAAAGCACTTGGCCGATTGCCTGTCATAAAATGAGCATTTTCTCTCAATGCACCACAAAGGTTTTTTTTTTCTTCAGGCAAAAGTTGTTAAAAACATCAAGCCAATACTAAAGCATTTATGGCTTTTGATAATACCATCAAATAATAAAATTGATTTCTGTGATCAATATTCAAGTTGAAGAATACAGAGTAATAATTGGAAACTTATAGTTGCACAGGATAGTGAGTCACACTAGATCTATATGGAAAACCACAAATCAAGAAAATTCTGATAATACCATCATAGAAATCAGCTGAAGCGCATAGGCTTTGGGTTAAGGCCAAACAAAATGAAGTCATGCACTCAATATTTCTAAGTACTGTAATTAGGTAGTTATAATGATTAATACAGTCAGAAGGATCTGCAGACAACATTCTCACTTATTATAATGATTTGTACAGCATGTAAATTCCGATGTTAAAGCTGTATGTATCATTATGGTGAGGAAGGATGATAGCAACAACTATTGAGCTACCAAATCAGAAACATTAGAGCTATAAAGGCAATTCAGTAGGATCTCAAATATGCACTAAATTGTACAAATTGATTGTGGTTACTTCACTTTTTGTAATATATCATTTCTTGTACGGGAAAGTTTAAGATTTGGTATCTATATTGTAGGAGTGAAAATTCTTAAGAGTCGACAAGGTTAGCTTTTCATATTTATATGGAACTTCCTCACCTGTACCAAAGCGAACCCCACTGAAGCATATTGGGTATACTTTTGAACCTTTTTCCTCCCTGCTTCGCCTTCTTTTTTCTGAAGATCTTGCAATTTTGGGTAGACTTGGGAAAGAAGTTGAAACACAATCTGAGCATTAATATAGGGAACAATTCCAAGGGAGCATATCCCAAGCCGTCCGATTCCACCCCCAGAAAATGAATCCAAAGTACTAATGAAACTGTTCTGATCCAAGTTACCCACAAAGGCCTCTCGATTCACACCACCAAGAGGCACATATATTCCAAGTCGAGACAATGCCAATAGCCCCAACAGTTTGAGAAATTTCCCAGGTAATGGGCCTTTAAAGAAGTCCCCAAAATCAATGGAACTATCTTCAATTGCAGCTGTCAATTAACACTACCAAAATTAAAAAGAATCACTCAGACAAGAACCACAGAAAAAATTATCTGAAACATTGCAAGAACAAAACCTGTCAAAAATCACACCTGCAACTCCACGACCTGATGATGCTCTGTCTTTTCGTGTACTTGAACTACTCTCAAAAGTCTGTGAAACAAACTTCAGAACACTATCCCAGGTACTAGCTACATCCCATGACTTATCTTGCTCAATATCCAATGGATCAAACACTGAGCTTTCACAACTGCAATGAGAAAACCAACCATTTTCAAGTCAAAAAATGCTATAATTCAGATTTATCGCAAGTTAACTTTGACTAATGAACACCCAAAGATCAAAGGTATCCCACATCCTCAAATGTCACAGAGAGCATAAACTGCAACAATTCTTCATGAAATTAATAGAACTTCACCAGCTTGAAAGTTCCGAATAACAAAATTAAGCATATGTCATAGTTCGGGATGTCCATTATACAACCGGATGTACCATGTACATGACATACGTTATATCCACACTCAATTTTTTCACATATAGGGCTCCCTTAATTGAGAAAATAAGCCAAAATACAGCCTTGGTTGTACGATACACCCGGATGCACAATGATAATTGCTCCCTACAAGTTAGCATACAGAAAAATACATATACTAATCTGAAATGAAGCAAGGTTCAAGATTTGTAATTAATACTCAAAATTAGAGGCACCCACCTCCTCAAACTTGTTACAGAGAACATTAAACAGTTAAAATGCATCAATTCAAGCAAAAATTAAAGGTACGCACTAACCCAAATGTTTCATTGAACAATATCATATACACCCAATTACAAAAATATTAATTTAAGCAAGAATAGAAAAAATAACAAATACCCAACTGCCAAAATAGTAAATTTAGCAAGAATTAGTTCATATATTATTATATTTACAGAAATAAGGAAAAAAAATTACCTAGAAGTGGTAGTGGAGGAGAGAGAAGCAGCTGCAATCCAAGAGGTGGGTTTGGTGCGAAGGCTAAAGGTAGGCTTAAAACCAAGAATTCTGGGTTTATGATGGAATTTAAGAGGGGGGGAGAGAGATAATGAGAAGATAGAAGTAGAAGCAGTAGCTGCTGCGTCTGTAAAAGTTGCCAACATTATCACTGATGAATTTCTTCTCCCCTGTTTCTTTCTCTTTCTCCTCCTTTGCTCTTCCACAGCTAACTTCTGGTTTTGTGAGGGACCAACCCTTTTTTCTCTTGCTCTTTATCCTTTAGCTATTTTCTACTCTTGGGTGCACAGGGAACCTCGGGTTACAAGACTTACAACTTACAAGTAGTGATTTTAAGATCTTATCTCTAATGGTATTAACGGTTTTACCGATGTACAACGTAGCCCATTTATTAACAAGTTCCCCAATTGATTATGGAGTATATTTTAGGTAACAAAACAACTCCCAAGTACAAAAATAAACAACTGCTTTGTAACATTTATCAAGATGATAAACATAATTACTCAATCGTTTAACACTATATTTAATTATAAAAACTATCTAATTGCAAAATAGAATGAAATATTGTAATTACAAAAATAAAAATAAAAATAAAAATATATCATACTAAAGAGATTAGTGGGAGTATTACGTTACATGCACAAGTACACAACTAATAAATATAATCATGGATTACGTCACCAGGAAGTGACATGTGTTATTCCCGATGTCTGTTATAGTATTATGTTATTGATGGAGTTTACCTACATAAATCATCATATTGACACATCAAACACTACTACACTAGTGCTAATACACAATGTAACATGATTACTTTATGCCAAGTTGAACTGGAAAGATCAAACTATATAACGACCAAGCCACTCAAAAGAAATTTTAGTATGAGAAAAGGAAGATGCAACAAAATATATACAATTGATAGAGAAAATCCAGGAATACAACCAATTATCGTGTATGCAGACCATTAAAAGATACAAAGAGAAATAACAGGAATATATATATATATATATATATATATATATATATATATATATATATATATATATATATATATATATATCGTTGTGGTATTAGTGTACAGCACATCTATATATGATTGTCATACTTCAGCGGTAAGTACAGGCAGTCAAGCATTGAACGATCCAGGGTTCAAAAAATTCAATTTCATTTTATCAAGTTCTATTGCAACCCAGTACATAATTCCTACGTAAATTCAATGAATTGCTTGTCCAAATCTTCGATTTGTTGCACATTGCAATTCACGAACAACTCTCTCCTGTGTGCACCAGCAGGTAATTCAGATGCAAAACAATGCAGAAGAGCAGATGATGGCTGACCAAGAGAAATATCTGTACGGCTTAACATTGGCTTCTGCTCTCATGGCTTCTTTTCGCCATTCAGCATTTGAACATAAGTTTATAAGATTTTCTATACAGATATATATGTGTTCAGTCATCATCAGGAGCCGAAAAATCAGGTTCTTCCGGTTTCTGCAGCTTAATCTTCTGCGCGCCTCTCCGGGTGTTTGCCGCAAATTTTGAAGCCAAAAATGTCACTTTTAGGCTAGATACTCCCCGAGGAGTTGCACACGATTCATCCTCTCTAGTATCGTCATCATCTCTCTCAGATGTGAAAGAATCCAAGGATAAAAGACCTTTTGCTGTCCTCCTCCTCTTGTAGCGCCGCCAAGCAGCTTGTATGAAACAGGCAGCCCAGGTCCTCCAATGGTGAGAGTAAAACCGAAATGTATGCTGAAGTTTCTTGCTGTGAAGGCGCCTAAATTGATTGGCTACAAACTTCAGATCTTCTGCTCTAAGCGCAAAGGCTTCCACTTCAACAAAGGCTCTCACAGTTCTGGTTGAAGAAGGAAGATTGAGAGAGGATTTTGGATGAAGAGCCCAACCAAGCAACTCTTCACCACAAAAGTCTCCAGGTTTCAAAATAATGGAGTTAAAAAATCCAGTTCGACCTCCATTTGTGGTGGAACTCTCCAATCTACCTCGGATGATGAAAAGCATCTCTGTCACAGGATCACCCTCTCGAACAATATATGTGCCCTCTGTACATAATGAAGATACAAGACGTTCACAGATTGCATCGAGTAGCTGGTCATCCATCTGTGAGAAGAAAGGAACCTGCATAATACAGAGTAGCTGGTTAGTGTGTGGCATCAAAACAGCGCATACAGAGAAGGTTATTGCATGAGCAAGAAATTATCTGTAAGTAAATGTTGTGGGCAGAACTCAAGTGTAAGCAAGACATATAATCGCTTCAGAGACCAGTACAGAAAACTATGAAATTGGCCAAGGTAGATGACAAAACCAATTGAGATATACAGTCCCATGCACCCTTTCAGAGTAAGAGGGAGCAGGTACCACCAGTTACCATCCAACAACTGAAATGGAATTATTGATTTGAATGATGGATCATCAATTTTATCACTGATCCAAACAAAGGATTGACAGTGAATTTATAAAGTAGCAAATTTATAGTTTAAGAGCCGAGTTAATAACTTAAAAGTTATTAAAGAGTTAACAGTTTCATGTTTAATCCAACACTTGTTTTGAACTTCACTCGTAGGTAAAAAGTAAACTTGATTAGGACTTTTCACATATTGGTAGAATAAGGAAGGCCAAAAAAAAAAAGAAGAATAAGGCAATAATGGCTTTCCTTGACAATCTGGAACAAGAATTTATTACAAAGTAATAGCTTATTAGGTACTCCCTCCGTCCCAAAAAGAACGACCCATTTGGGTTGATTATGCGGGTATTAAGGAAGTTAAGTAAAAAGAAGTAAAAGTATATTGGAAAGATAAATTTACATGGGGTTTGTAAAAAAATAGAGAGATAAAGTAATAAAATAACATGGGAAATCAAATTTTTATATGGGGAAGCTAATTTTGCACAAATATTGTAGCAAATTGGTGGGTGTTTTAATGCAAATGGGTCATTCTTTTTGGGACAAAGTTTTGGCCAAATGGGTCGTTCTTTTTGGGACGGAGGGAGTACCACTTATGCCAAAAAAAAAAAAAAAAAAAAAAAAAAAAAAAAAAAAAACTCTTATGCTTTCTCTGTTCCAATAGACCAAAAGTGATTCCATTCTCATCTTTGCTCCTGTTTAGATGCTCACCTTTGGTACTTAGGAATTTCATTTCCAGTGAATTTCATTCTCATCTTTCCTGGAAATGAAATTCCTAAGTACCAAAGGTGAGCATTTAAACAGGCACAAATGAACAGCCAGATATTCACAGTTAGCACAACCAGCCTTCATGCAGGATAGTGACGCCCTGTAAAAAGAGGCACTAGCAGTATATATTAATATATTGTATATGTTTTTGTTGTATTGTCAAAACCCTCAGCCAACTAACAGAAACAGTCCACTTGATTATACAATTTATGAAACGGACAGAAAATACAAGCCTTATACTCTGTAACATATTGCACAGAGATAAAGCAAGCAACAGAGGACAAAGAACACACATCACTCTTTTGACATATAAGCAATGATGCCTATGTGTCACGGTTAGAGAATTCGGACACCAGAACGTGCGGCGCGGCCGGCGCCCTCTTGTCTTTTGGCAACAATGACGCAAGCCTAGAGCGGGAAGGGTTCGTGAGCACACAGCAACACGGACCGAAGGTATCTTAAAGAAGCAATCGGCAACAACGGGTGCGGAGTCGAGGCTTGTGACGGCCGATACTTTGAAGCGGGCACAAGCGGGACCGACAATGAGGAAGGTGTCTTTTGAGGTTCTCTTGGTTTGGAGGGGATTCTTTAAACAAGGCAAGCACAATATCTATAAAGGCTTAAATCAACACACAAGTCTTAAAGCAATAAGCAACAGGGTAAGGAGCTTTGATTCATTAAACCATTCGCTCCTTAATTTAATTGACTACATGGAGAATTACTAGTGAACACTAGAACTACAGTAACACAATAATTCTACCTAGAGCCTAGAAAGCATAAAGAAAGACTTAAAGGGCAATACATAAGGAAAATACAAGGAAAAAGGAAGGGGATACATGAAGAAAGGGCGAATTCTAACATCCTCCCCACTTAAGTCGTCGACTTGCAAAGCAAAACATACAGTAAAAAGAAAAGAACGGGTAGCTTCATGCTTCTGTCGCAGGAGTGGCTCTTATCCTGGTTCTAATGTTGGCGCGGTTGCTGGTGTTGAGGTTGTTGTCTTCTGGATCTAAATAAGGCTTTGAGACGGCTGACATGGAACACAAGATGTATCTTTATACACGTAGGTGGTTTAACCTTGTCAGCATTCTTCCCCGTTTAGCGATGCGGATGGGGCCTTCGTATTTTTTGATTAGCCCGCGATCTCTTCCTTTAAGGAACTTCAGGTGCTTCGGCAGATTTTCACCATCACCATGTCCCCTACATCAAACTCTAGTGGCCTTGTGTTCTGATCGGCCCACTTCTTCATTCTCCTCGTTGCCCGCTCCAATTAAGCACGAACAACTTCCATGTTTTGTTGCTACTCTCTTCTTCTGATGTTGTTATGGTGTGAGGCAGGCCCATCACCAATTCAAACGGGCTTTTGTTGGATGCAGTGCTCTTCTGGGCATTGAAAGAGTTCGGCAACGTCAAGAAGTTTCACCTAGTCTAGTCTTTCTAATTGGCACTAACAAAATGTCTAGTATTCTTCTCAGAGTCCGTTGAATCTTTCTGTTTTCCCATCGGACTAGGGATGGTGACTTAGAAGACATGTTCAAGTCTGACCCGATCAGTTTAAAAAGTTCCGTCCAAAATATGCTCGTGAATCTAGTATTTCTGTCGTTGACGATACTTTGAGGCAACCCCCAATATTTCACAATGTATTTGAAAAACGTCGCTGTCTCCTCGACACTGCAAGCCTTTTGCATGGGGACGAAGGTAGCATATTTTGAAACCCTGTTGATCACCACCATTACTGCCGAGTATTGATCCACCTTTGGTAGACTACTAATAAAGTCCATAGATATGCTCTCCCACGGACACGCCGAAACGGGAAGAGGGTCTAAAAAGACCTCTAGGTTTCCCACGATCAACCTTGTCTTGTTGGCAAACCAAGCAAGTTCGAGTGTATAGTTGATGACGTCTTCCTTTATTGCTGGCAATAATACCCCATAGAGAGCAAGTTCAAAGTCCTCTGCCAACCTGGTTGTCCGACCCATAGGGTATCGTGGCATTTTTTTAAGAGCATCTCCGCAGGCCTCCCACCTTTGGTATGAACATCTTATTGCCCTTAGTGTAAATGAGCCCACCGTCCATCCAAAAGCGTCTTGTCTTCCCTTCATCTATCGACCTTTTGATGGTGACCGTCATGGGGTCTACGGGGAGGTGTTGCTTAACTTGTTCTTTAATTGAGGTCGAAAGGCGGTGAGAGGGGCCAATCTCTGGAGCCAAATCGACACACCAACTCAAAGCATCAGCCACACGATTACTTAATCATGTTCTGTATGTGAACTCCACATCAAAATCAGCGAGCACTTCTTGCCATCGTGCCTGTTTTCCAGTTAACTTCGACTAAGTAAGGAAGTGACTTGCGACAGTGTTATTAGTGAGAACAAGAAACTTGGCCCCAAGCATGTAGTGCCTCTACCCTATCAAACAGTGGACAATAGCAAGTAGTTTCTTTTCTTCAGCGGCATATCTCCTCTCTGCGCCACTTAGTTTCCGACTCTCGTATGCGACTGGGTGGCCCTCTTGTAGTAGGACTCCACCTAGCGCACCGTCTCATGCATCTGTTTCTACTTCAAATGGTTTGTTGGTGTTTGGGAGAGCTAGGACAGACTCTTTCGTTATTGCTTCCTTAAGCTTGAGAAAAGCTCCTTTTCCTTTCCTTTTTCAACAAGTCCGTAAGGGGACTTACGATCGTCGAAGATCCCTGTATGAACCGGCAATAGTAATTAGCTAGCCCCAAGTACGATCTTAACTCAGAAACGTTCTTTGATGCTTGCCGATCGCTGATAGCTTTGATTTTCTTTGGATCCATTCTGATGCGACCTCCGCCCACAAAATGACCGAGGAAGCTCACTTCTTTTTATGCAAAAGAACATATCTCCCGCTTCACAAACAAGTGATATTGTCTTAGTTTCAAAAACACCTTTCTTACGTGGTCCAGGTGGTCTTCAAAAGTGCAGCTAAAGATTACAATGTCATCCAAGTATAGCACTACAAACTTGTCAAGGTACTTGCTCATCTCCTTGGGCGATTCGAACTTGATGATAACCCGACCTCATATGCATCTCCCAGTTTGGTCGAATAAGTCGGCCACCAAAGGTATGGGGTAGTGATTCCTCACCGTCAACTTGCTTAAAGCCGATAATCGATGCATAATCTCAAACACTATCTTGTTTCTTCTGGAAAACGGACCGGTGCACCGTAGGGCGCTCTTGAAGGCCGAATGAACTCGCCTTCCAGTAATAATTCATCCACCTGTCTGCGCAATCCACCTAGCTCAGGAGGTGCCATTTGGTAGGGGCTCCGCGCGAGAGTAGCTCCTGGCACCAACTCAATTGTGTGATCAATGGCTATGCGGGGAGGGAGCGCTTTTGGAAGCTCCTTTGGAAGAAGATCTGCAAATTCTTTGAGCAACCCTTCACTTCCTCGCCGTCTCATCTTCCTTCACTGAGAGAGTAGTGAGGAATGTTGGCTCATTCCTCTTCTTTCCTTGTGAAATTGCATTGCGGAGAAGAGAGGTCCTTTCTAACCTTTCCCTGCTTTAATCTGCAGGCACGTCCGTAAGAGGCAGGGATGGTTGCCGGCAACAAGGAGCCCAGGTGGGGCATCGGAACAACTTTGCTAACATGGAAGAAATCCATTCCCAGTACCATCTCAAAATCATCCATTGTTGCCACAATGAAATTGAGTGTCCCACTCCAGTTTCCAATTTTGGCTTCTACGTTCGTTGTGGTACCGTAGATCGGACGAGCTTCTGAGTTGACAGCTTTCATGCGGCCCCCGCCGCGCACCACATTCAAGCCTAGCCGGGTAGCAATATCTTTGGCAACAAAGTTGTCGGTGGCTCCGGTGTCAACCATTGCTTGAACTTTCTTCCCATTGATCCACACTTCCACGTACATTGATAAGTGTTCATCTTTCGACGATTTTGTTCCCATGGGGTACATAAAGTGCACCGAACTCAGTTTCGAAGGTTCCTCTTTGTTATCCTCTTTTTCCTCCTTGCTCTCTACTTTGTCATGTTCGGAGGACAACCTTTCTCCCTTGTGGCGGCAATCAAACCATTTGTAAGGCCCGCGACAAAGTATACATGTGAGGGGCTTGTTCTAAGAGGAGGAGCTGGAGGCCGCCCCTTTGTTGGTCAATGCGAAAGCTCCATTCCTTCGAGAGTCATCTCCCCCACTCTTATATTTGCTCCCCACACGATTCGAACTGACTTGGGAGTTCCCGATGATGCTCTTTAGGGTACTCGATATTGACCCACTAGTCCCTTTCTTCTAGTTCAATCCCTTGTCTGACGAGTAATCCATCAACCTTTCAGCTGCAGCTATGACCCCTAACAAGGTGTGTATCTTATGGCGCCAAATCTCCCTTTGGGCCTAATCTTACAAACCCCGTACAGAGAATCTTTAGCATCTCCCTTCGGACATGTCGTGAATCTTTAGCATGCACGTGGAGTATACATTAACATACTCCCGAATAAAGCTCTTGTGTTGCAAGGTTGCCAACGGGCCACAAACTCACTATGGGTAAAATTGAGCCATGAGTTCCTTCTTAGATCCTCCTAAGTATCTACCGACGTCCTCTTTGCTTGGATATCGGCATACTTGGTTCGCCACCAGAGTTTCACATCGTCCACCAAATGGCAAATACATTGTGGTCGAATCAACCTTAAGCTCGTCTTCTAATTGACATATGCGAAAGTATTGTTCCATGTCAAAGATGAAGTTATTAACTTCTTTTGAATCTCTAGTGCCATTAAAATTTTGAGGTTTAGGAGGTTTTATCTTAGCATCTCCATTTCCCTCGAGCCCTCTTTGGGCACACATCAAGGTAGCACATTTGTCTTGTGCCTCATCATCAGCTAACCCTTGTACGAAATTGAGTTGCTCCGTCAACCCATCCACTGTCGACGCAAACCTCTCCGTTTGCTCAATTTGTTAAATCACAATATCTTTGAGTTTAGGAACCCGTTCTTCGAGCATAGCCCACTTTTCTGACTTGCCTTCAAGACAAGCAATTCGTTCTTCCCACGTATATTCAGGCGCCTCGTTGTTCGCCATCTCTATAGCAAACTTGGCTCTGATACCAACTGTCAAGATCCGAGAGTTCTGACACCGGAACGGGTGGCGCGCTCTTATCTTTTGGCAACAAGGACGCAAGCCTAAAGCGAAAAAGGTTTGTGAGCACACAGCAACACGGACCAAAGGTATCTTAAGGAAGCACTAATCAACAACGGGTGCGGAGTCGGGGCTTGTGACGGCCGATATTTTGAAGCGAGCACAAGCGGGACCGACGATGAGGAAGGCGTCTTTTGAGGTTCTCTTGGTTTGGAGGGGATGCTTTAAAACAAGGCAAGCACAATATCTATAAAGGCTTAAATCAACACACAAGTCTTAAAGCAATAAGCAACGAGGTAAGGAGCTTTGATTCATTAAACCATTCGCTCCTTAAAGAGCTTTAAATTGATTACATGGAGAATTACTAGTGAACACTAGAACTATAGTAACACAATAATTCTACCTATAGCCTAAAAAGCATAAAGAAAGACTTAAAGGGCAATACATAATAAAAATACAAGGAAAAGGGAAGGGGATACATGAAGAAAGGGCGGATTCTAACACTATGATACGTAAGAAAACACAATTTTCAAATACCCAACTAATAATATTATTAAAGGTGTCTTGCTACATATGATACGTAAGAAACGCAATTTTCAAGGACCCAATTAATAATTTCTCTCCCATTTACCATTCACAAACAAATATTACATCACTATAAAGGTGATATTTCTAGGTTTTTTCCCTTGTTTAATGACCACACCAAGCTAAGCTATATCTCAACAATGGAGAATATTAGAATGAGTGTATCCGACAATCTTCCTAGCTGGTAAAAATGAACTAAGAAAAATCAAAAACAGAAAAGAAAGAAACATTGAAAAAGGAGGTCGGGCTGATATCTCAATTCGAGCAATAAACATTGAAATTCTAAATAATCTTCCTACCACGTATCTAAGCATTAGAGCAATAAACATTAGGGACCAAAGGCATACCCTTCGAACAAGATCTAAGCACAGGTGACGCTGGATATCTCTACGTAGGTCAACAGGTAAGCTAGTCAGGATTGCTTCTTCATCCACACCTCGAGTCGCAAGCCATTTATATTGTACAAAACGTCGGACACGCTGTCTCAGATCTTCAGGGAGTTGTCGATGCCTCATCCACTCTTCAGTATCTCTTCGCTTGAGTCTCCACTCTTCCAGCCTCACAGTGATAGATTGGAGATAAGTCTACATAAAACACATTGAATTCAAGGATTCAGGAAAAAAAAAAATTACAGCCATAAGAAAAATTTCATCATTAAAATTTGTGACTGAAAAATCATGATTCCATCCAAATGGCTTGCTATCTTCCTTAAAATATACTTTTTGTTTAACCTCTTTTTTACATACAAAATTGAATCAAGTTTAAGACATTGGCCGACTTTCTAATGCAAATTCAATAGTCCAACTCAAAAGAACTTGAATACTGAGTAGTATTTTCTCAAGCATCAGACAATCGTAAAAAAACAACACTATATTTCAAATCTTTCCTTCACAAATCACAACCATATTAATCTTGGGGATGACATGTCTGATGCAGGTTGCTACCACATTGGTAAAGGAGTACAACTTGGTGCAATATCAACTTTTATAGTTTGAAAGCACATCTTAAATTCGTGATGCATGAACGTCCCTCCCATATTTCAGGCTAAATGATATGAAATCCCATAGGGAAGTATACAAGGATTGGATGGGCCAGGAAAATAATAATGTCAAAAAGGAGCTGCTGAAGAGTGGTCATTGCACAAGGGAAGAAACCCAGAAAAAACACCTTTATAGTGACATGTCAAACACAATTTATTGCCCAAAAAAAGGCTCTCACACAGTCACACACTTCCGTTATGAATGAATCTTATGATCATCATTTGTCTCATCGTAAAATCAGATCACAATATTCCAGAACTCTAAAGCAGCAAGCAAGAGTAGACAAGTTATTATTCATCATTACAAGGATAGCAGTAAACTGCATATTAATCAATACAAGAAAAATATTAATCACGAACAGCACGGATTCAGAGAATAAAATGACGACCAAACCCATCCTCAACATTGAGAAGCAAAACTTTTTCAAGTTATTATTACAAGGATAGCAGTATTACCTGCATATTCCCAATCAAATGTGCAAATAAGACAAGACCCAAAATTGCAATGAGTATGGCAAATGATGTCTCCCCAATCAATGTGCTTGTATTTAGATTCTGCCCATATGAACTGTAATTGAAATATGGAAAGGCATATTAGCATCATTTAGACAAAACATATACATAATAACATTTAGACATTTGACATATGAAACAGCAAAGGCACACTAGGTTTTTTTTTTTTCACAATGTAAAAATTAAAAAAAAACTTTTAGAGGTCCAGATGCAACGTTTAAAACAAGAAAATTAGATTAAATGAAAAAAAAGACATCTACATCAGAGCTACCATAATAAAGTCTCCTAACCAGCTTCTAGAACATCTAGACTCCTTCAAAGTATCTAACACATGATGGCTCCATAAGGCTCAACCAAAGTCACTATAGTAATTTTGTCTCTAGTCGTCTTTCAGGCATTTGCTCCAAAAATAGTTCTTATCAGTTATCGCTTCCCTTTCCAATACCTTTGAACAACCCAACCTTCATTTTTCTGAGCAAGTGAAAGTATAAGTTCCAAATAAAGTATTCCCTCCATAACACTATGACAATTTACAAGGCAGAAGTGCAACAGATTTGACCGGGTAAGTAACAGTTTGGTAAAAAAAAATACCTCAGGTGACATGTTTGGTAAAAGAACAAGGACCCTTGCGACAAATCGGTAAAAATAAAGAGTTTCGGCAACAGTTAAACAACAACAACAACAACAACAACAACAACAAGACATTCTTCTGCTCTTCAAACTATTCCTCAATTACTAAACTCTAGAAAATTGAATAAGAGGATGTATCAGCTATTATTCTAGTATATCAAATACATGTCAATGGTGGTTTTGAGGGTCTACCTTAATTGCTGTAAGCCCCACCATAAACAATAGAAGTACTTCCGGATAAAATTGGAGGAGACGACATTCTTCTTTACTGCATCTTCAAAAATTCCATATGTGAAGCTCTTACTTTGTTTTGGATCACAGTTGCTGAATACACTAGTTGTGTTAGCCCAAGCCATACGCTTTAGATTGTTGACCATATCACAATCTAAAAAATGAGGCTCGCATGTTAGAGGGACTTTTTCATGTTTGCAGCTGAACTTCCAACAGTGTGTATACCGCTCAATTGAAAGTAAATACCATGCTGCCCCAAGAACCTGCAAAACAGCAGCATAGCACAGGAAGAGCAGTTAAGCTGGACAGAAAGCAAAATAAAAAAAAAATAGCAACAGAAGATTGTCCATTGATCTCAATTTCTTTGGCAAATCTGCTATTATGAGGTCAATCATATCTTCTTTCCATCATACATCATCAAGAGATACCTTAGAACATAACTGATATAATGTGCCAAAATTATATAAATACTTTTTTGGAGGGGGGTGTTAATGGTATGACGGAAAATCTCAAACTTTCACAAAAAAAAAAAAAAAAAAAAAAGAACCGCTACTACAGTACTATGGTGTCTACGGAAATACAAAGTTGTGAATTTTTTTAATCAAAAATATATTTATCTCATTTATTTCTGATACAAAGTATCAATAATTTCCTCGGTTTTATTTTAGAAAAAGTTAACGGATTTGGAAAGCTTACAGTTTTTTTTTTCTTTAAATAGATAGAAAATGAAAAGGATATCTCCATACTCGAGGGTAAAGCAAATTTAGCAGAAGTTTTAATCCTGAAAAAAAAAAAAAAAAAAAAAAAACAGCTTTTATACTTGATTCCCATTATAAACCGGCTTTTACAACATCAAATTGCACGTATGGAACTCCCAGTTTATTAGATGTGACTTTGTGTGCAAACAATGAGAAATACATACATGGCTAGCTAGGATATATAGCAATAGATTGTATGCTGCACCAGCCCATGCAGTCTTTGTGACAACTCCGGTGGCCTTTATGATTTCAGAACTCAGGGGGAAAATCAGATACAATCGAGGAATATACTGAAGCAAAACAATGAGCGCAAGAGCATTGTTGTTGTGACCAGTTCTAGGACTTCTTGATGCAGGTATGATGAACCAGATTACAAACTGCAAAGATATATGGAGAAAAAATATATATAGTGTCTCAAAATGTTATATAAAAATGAGTAAACTAGAACAAAGTTTTCTAAGGAAACATCCCTTTCATAAAATACTAAATACTTGTAAGCTTTAGTATTTTATACTAAATCCATCAACATTATGTAAGGTCAACTTCTTATTGCATAAATTGGAAAATTAGGAATTCATGAGTCCATACAAAGATATGAACACAGAATGTAAACCTTATAGTGCCACACATTTTTAAGAAAGGACACTCATTTCTGACTTAACTATCTATTTAAATAACAGATATACATAAGTACATAACCAATTAAACTCTTTCCAGTCAATAAGTTTAACCCAAATCCCAGTAAAAGCATTTATCCAATGTAACTATACATAATTACATATACATAAATACTTAACAGCTTTAGGAGAAATACTTGCATCATAGATGCAGTAGCTGCATAGAACAAACAGTAGGTTTTAAAATTAGTTCCACAAGACTCTTCTTTCATAGCTAGTCCAATTACTAAATGACTGATTTTGTATCCAGGTCAAACTTCAAAGTCTTACTGGTCTTATAGCATAATTTAGGTTCATACCCTCCAGTCTGTGTTAGCAGTGGTATAAATGTCCTAAAAACTAAAGTTGGTAGCCTTAAAGTTTCAACATTCTAGAGGCAAAGCACTGTCGTTTTTGTTTAACTGACAATATTCAATTACTGCTGGTTTTTGTGCAAGGTCCAAATTTTAAAGGCTTTGGATGACAAATCAGGCCTGAAAGAGCCATCTCAACTGCTTTTTAGGCTGTTTATACGTATCCAAGAAACACAATTTGCTTCAGCTCATCAGATGGGATGGACAATACTTTTGATAATTGGTCTTCTTGCACTCTTAAAAGTTCCAATTTAGCTTCTAACTTCTTGAACAGAGAATAAATCTGGGAGCATGTACTGCTTCAAGCACTATTAAGTTTCAAAGAGATACACGGCTTTATGCAGGAGGTACCATAATCTATTTTGCAGTTCATAGTCCCCTAGCATCAAATCACAAGGGCAGCAATCCTAAAGATAAAGTATGCAGAGACCTGTCTTTTGAGAAATCACATGCAACTGCAAGTAATAGAGATACTTTGCTCTTAGTCCCTATAACTGATATGTGGTCCAACGGATCCATGGGTCTCAGGCTTTGTTCTCTTCACCTTGTTCTTAGCAATTACTACCTATTCTTGTTAGAATCAGACTAGACACACCAGAACAGAAAAATTCAGACCTCACCAGACCAAATTATGAAGACAACAATTTAGTCAAGACACAAAAATTAGACCAGAAAAACTTTCAGTCCAGACCAGAACAAACCTTAAACAATACAGGTCAGTGTAGCTCTATTAATGCGAAGGGAAGAGCATAGCAGCGTTTATCAATACTAGTTCCTTGGGTTTGAAGGAGAATCTTGACACCTAGAATTCTTGCTATTGATTGAGTAGAATGGGTGATAGATGAAAGTGGTTTCTCAAAAAAATATGCTTGCATATAGCTATATAAGCTGGATAACGCATTGATACTAATAGTAATACTTCCAAGAAAGATACAGTTTCTTACTTCATGTCAGAACCCACATAGATGGCAAACAAGGCTGACATAATAGAGGCTAGGGATACTACATACTATGATTCTGCACTTCTGCCAATGCCGCTAATGAGTATATTATAGTTGATAGATAATATCTCCTGGCATACACTATCTTCACGTAGCTTGTAATCCTAAGGCATAACTTTGGACAGATTTCACAAATGATACTCTACCAAGGAAGTGCTTTCTCCAAAATTGTTACTAGATTTACACTTCTTATACTGCCACCAATACTCTACCGTAGTTCCAGTCTTTCAGAAGTCACTAGGCTTAAGATAATGGATAGTGTTCAATGTTGTTTGGTTGTCTAGTTGTGAATAGCTTTCTCTATTGGTCAATTAAGTTTTGCTTGCCCAAAAGCAAGAAGGAAGAGATAAAGCATGGACCATCAGGAATTGCACATTGGTACACGTCAAAACATAAAGAGAGGATTTAAAGATACTGTTTTAAAACTGTTTTCCATAACTTAATGGAGAACAATGATAAACTCATGTGTGTTGGATAATGTTCTAAGGAATTTTTGATGGGCAAGCTGAATAAAAGACTTTCTCATAGATACACATGTGAAATCTCAAGTTTCAAGATTGCATCTTAAATAAAGAACTAAGAATTAAAGAAAAAGATTACAAGGAGTTGGAGATATAAATGCAGGGTTCTATGAAACCATAAGCATCATCAAGACACAAGGAAACTTAAAAACCCAAATATATAGTATAGGCTTCATAAAAACTACGGAATATAAATTTTCAACTACATCCAGCTGATGGTGCACCACCTAAGGCACTCAATTAATTTGCAAACTTGTCATTGCACATCGGCACATCCTATTGGGAGTTTGACACATCTGAATGTCTACAACTTGTATCTTTTTACTCAAGTCACAGATCTAAAGAGCTATTCAGTAATGAAAGAAGCATCCGATTGAAAAATAAAAGGGGGGAGGGGGGGGTTTGGTGATAAAGCACATGCTACCCAAATTCCAACGATACACAAATAAAGTTCACATAAGTTATGATGCGTTCCATTCTTTCCCCAACAAACATTTTCAAAGAAAGTATCAATGTCACATGCATGTGTCATTTTAACACTATGAATATCCCCTACACTACAAAAAATATGCTGTAACTTTCAACCTTACTTTAGTGATCATAAACTCATCAAAATGAAAGTAAATGATGATGAGCCTACCATACCTGGGGCAGAGGCAATGTAGCAATGGCGTCAACAAAGAAATCGGATTTGAAGTACCTCCGTGCAATCATGTTGGGGTCTCTCACAAGCTCGCCCCTTCCAAAAACCCGAGAACTAGGAGCAACATAAGCTGTTCTGAATTTGATAATCAAGTGCAAGAGATAAAAGAGATCCGCAACAGTCCGACTCAAGGTTACAAAAATTTGCAAATGCAAATCAGTTTTCACACAATAAGTCTTGCTATTTCCAGATATTCCAGGCAGGTAAAAGTAGAGCGGGTCGATGAAAAGCGCCAGCAAGCACGCAACAATGAAAATCTTGTTCCATCTCAGCACTATATCACTCCCAGGATCTAGTATCTTCTTCCTCCATGACTCTTCATCCTCCTCTGGCAAAACCTTAGTCTTACCAAACTTATATGCTTCTCCTATTCTACCACTAACCCCTAAATTTCCACCTCCATTATAGTATATTGATGAAAGCTTATATGTAGATGATGACTTATCTAATCTCGTAGGGTCTAATTTTGGCAATACAATATCTGGGTCTAGTTTCTCACCAGAATGAAACCTATAATTACATAATAATACACATAATTAACCCAAATATTCACCAAATAACCCCATAATTACATCAAATTAAACAATAGCATAAACATTAACAAAATAAAAGCAAAGACTTACTTTGACACTTACCTTACAATCTTTTCCTTCTTCAGCTCCATGCTAAAACCCTAACATACCCAGTTCAAAGTAACCCAGATCAGTAACAAACACTCAATCAGCATAAGTTCTTGAAAGACTAGAAAAATTACAAGAAACCCACTAAAACTAATGCTACAATTACACCAAAAACAAGCAGAAAATGGTGGGTATGCAACAAATTTTGCCCTAATTAAGATCTTGAACAAGAATATTCTTGATAAGGGCAATTTTCACAGAAAAATCTATAAACGCAGAAAGGGGTAAGAGCTAAAAAAAAACTAAAATTTGGGTTTTGCAGCATCCTACAATTTGACTAGAAATTGTTACTGTTTATGATCAACAGAAACAGAATAAAGGGGGTTTTACAAATCAAAATTTAGACTTTAGAGAGGAAAAAAAGTCAATGGATGTTGACTCAAGAGAAGAAAAGAAATAGTGAAGAAATATTCCCAAAAAAATAGGGAATGAATCCTAATTCACATTGGACACTTCACATTGGAATTTGTTTGTACCTGTAATTTTCACTGTATTTTTTGGTCAGAAAATTTTTACGAAGAAATGCTCCATTGTTCTTGGTAAGAGTTAGTAATTTTGGGTGTGGAGACGATACTGCGATAGGGTGAAGCAGATTTCCCTCTTCCACAAAATCAGTCAAATCCATCAGTCAAATCCTTTGATTAATCAATTTTATAAATAGACCTATGTTAACTTCGAGGAATGTAATTTATTCTTGAATAGATCGTCTAACGTGTACTAGTTGTTCAATTTTTTATTGATATGAACTTGAGTTACTCCGTATAAAAAAATACATGTAGTCGTAGCTAAATGACCTAAAATAGTTTGCTTAGTTTTGTACCCTAACCTCGTATACACCCACAAGTTTCCTCTAGGTTTTCTCCTTGGGAGGGTTTTTTTTGTTCCCTCTAAGGTTTCTTCCCTGGGAGAGTTTTTCTAGCCTCCATTGCTAGATTTTTCTTCTTTTTTTGAAGGTTTTTCTTCAATCTTCTCCTTCTCTCTCTTTCTCTTCCATCTCTTTTCTTCTGATCTCAATTGTAAATTTTTGTAGGGGGCTTCCATCGGTATTTTTACCTGTGGTAAGCCCCAAAAAAACTTTTTAATTGCTTTCAATAAAAGATCACATCTTTATGATGGAGTTTGATCTACTATTAAGTTTTATTTGTTTGGTTTGTCAAAGTTTGAAATTTAGGGTTTCACAATCTCCAAAAGTGTCTAAAAGGCCATATGAGTTTTTTCACCCAAACAACTATTCATATGTGGATCTCAAGCCGAATTAGTGCTAACTCACAGCTTGTATTGCTTCAGATGAAGATTTTTATAAAGGCGATCGTTGATCAAATTTGCGATGTAACTAGTTCTAAGGTGAATTGTATTTGTATTGGAATTTTAGATTTCCTCGGAATTGTTTGTAAGTGCCGTTTGGCTATCTTTCATTAATGAAATCCTTTCTTTTCTTGTCAAAAAAAAAAAAAAGACCTAAAATAAAACTAAACTGATATATATTGTGATTTACCCGATCTTAAATTTTGGAGTACAATGAAAAGGACACGTACTTGAATAACATAACCCATATTTGAGCCAAAAGTTTCTAGACTCTCATCACCTGAATCTGACTCAAGCTAAATAAACTTAAGGCCTGTTCACATTTACTGAGCTGAACTGAACTGAATTGATTGGAGCTGAACTGAACTGAACTGATCGGAGCTGAACTGAACTAAACTGAACTGAATTGAGCTGAAATGAATATTTTATGTGAGAGGGAAATTAAGAGTTGAACTGAACTGAACTGATTGGAGATGAACTGAACTGAATTGAACTGATTGGAGCTGAACTGAACTGAACTGAACTGAACTGAATTAAGTAAATGTGAACAGGCCCTTAATCCAAACGAATCATATGTCACCCCATAAGACTAAAAAATTTCAGTTGGTTACATGACATTGACAATTCTTACAATTTAACCCTTTTTAGATGACAATACAATTATTTTATGTTAGTGAAGTACAATTGCTTTTTGACACGGCATTTTCACTATATTAACATACTACCTCCGTTACATATTATTTGCAACGATTAGACATTTTTCCTCTCTACTTTATGTCAAATCGTTGTAAATAATATGTAACGGAGGTAGTATAAGTATTGATAAAATGATAAATTAACATGGCGTGATAATATGTAGAGGTGATCAATGGGCGGGCCGGGCCGAAGGCAAAAAAATTTGCCCATTTCTCGGGCCAGGCCGGTTAGGGCCAAGCTTCGGACCGAAAAACATGTGCTCAAACTAGTCGGGCCATGCGGGCTTTTCGGGCCAATTTCAGGCCAGGCCAAAAAAATCAACTAAAAATGCATAAAATCTATTTCCCAAACCCGCCCAAAAATTTTTAAAAATCGGGTCGGGCCGGAAAAAACTGCCCAAAACCCGCCTTCTTAATGAGCACCCTAGGGCGTTAGATAACTAAATTATTACTTAGGACCTGTTCTCATTGACTGAAATGAGTTGAACTGAATAGAAATGAACTTATTAGAGTTGAACAGACTGAACTGAACTAAACTGAAATGAATATTTTATAAGAGAAGGAAATTAGGAGCTGAGCTGAGCTGAACTTATCAAAGCTGAATTGAACTGAAAATAATCGTATGAAATCAGGCCCTTAGGACCTGTTCACATTTACTGAACTGATTTGAGCTGATCTGAAATGAACTGATTGGAGCTGGACTGGACAGAACTGAACTGAACTGAAATTAAGCTGAAGTGAACAAGCCCTTAAATATTACTAGTAAGTTAGGAATGCATGAAAAAATTCCGTATCAATTAGTGTAATTAATGTTACGTTTACTTTTTTTTTTCGAGGGAATGTTTTAACTTTGATATTTTCACTTTTAATTATTTTATCTAACGTTCCGTGAGCGCTCATTAGCTTTTGTCATTTACAATTTATTTGCTTCTAATGTTGCTTTAAATGTTGTAAACATGTTTGACTGATCCTAATCAATTACTTTTGTTGGCGGTTATATTTTGTGGTGCCTCACATATGATGGTGAAATTGACTACTCCATATTAGTTTCATTTATAAAAGGCAAAAGCTAACGAACATCCCGAGGGCATTGAATAAGCTAGTAGAAAGATTAAATTAAAATTAACATTAATTACACTTATCGACGCGTGATTTTGTCGCTTTTCCAAATTAATACTACTTTAATTAATATTTTAAATGTTAATCCAATGCCACGGGGACGTTCGTTAGCAAGATCCTTTATAAAATACGAAATAATAGACTTACGTTGCAAATTTTCCATTTCACATCACTTGTATTTTGGATTAATATGTTCTATCTACCAATAAGAAAAAGTTTGAAATTCATATAGCTCCATTGTAGCTTTCATTAGGGTGCTCTTTCTCATGAAATTAATGCTGGTTGTTCATTCATCTTAGATAAAACATTATAGCAATCCACAAAAAACTCCGATCATCTTCAATGGTGAGATTTGAGGGAGTTTTTTTTAGGAGAGAGATAGTATTTTTTACAAAGGATTCCAATAAGTTGGTATCAAAACTTAGCAACTCCAAAAGAAAGTTGCTAAGTTTAAATCTCAACTTCAAGTCTCATTTGACCAAAAGTGTAGGCCGTTATCATATTATATTTTTTATTGATATGAACTTGAGTTACTCCGTATAAAAAAATACATGTAGTCGTAGCTAAATGACCTAAAATAGTTTGCTTAGTTTTGTACCCTAACCTCGTATACACCCACAAGTTTCCTCTAGGTTTTCTCCTTGGGAGGGTTTTTTTTGTTCCCTCTAAGGTTTCTTCCCTGGGAGAGTTTTTCTAGCCTCCATTGCTAGATTTTTCTTCTTTTTTTGAAGGTTTTTCTTCAATCTTCTCCTTCTCTCTCTTTCTCTTCCATCTCTTTTCTTCTGATCTCAATTGTAAATTTTTGTAGGGGGCTTCCATCGGTATTTTTACCTGTGGTAAGCCCCAAAAAAACTTTTTAATTGCTTTCAATAAAAGATCACATCTTTATGATGGAGTTTGATCTACTATTAAGTTTTATTTGTTTGGTTTGTCAAAGTTTGAAATTTAGGGTTTCACAATCTCCAAAAGTGTCTAAAAGGCCATATGAGTTTTTTCACCCAAACAACTATTCATATGTGGATCTCAAGCCGAATTAGTGCTAACTCACAGCTTGTATTGCTTCAGATGAAGATTTTTATAAAGGCGATCGTTGATCAAATTTGCGATGTAACTAGTTCTAAGGTGAATTGTATTTGTATTGGAATTTTAGATTTCCTCGGAATTGTTTGTAAGTGCCGTTTGGCTATCTTTCATTAATGAAATCCTTTCTTTTCTTGTCAAAAAAAAAAAAAAGACCTAAAATAAAACTAAACTGATATATATTGTGATTTACCCGATCTTAAATTTTGGAGTACAATGAAAAGGACACGTACTTGAATAACATAACCCATATTTGAGCCAAAAGTTTCTAGACTCTCATCACCTGAATCTGACTCAAGCTAAATAAACTTAAGGCCTGTTCACATTTACTGAGCTGAACTGAACTGAATTGATTGGAGCTGAACTGAACTGAACTGATCGGAGCTGAACTGAACTAAACTGAACTGAATTGAGCTGAAATGAATATTTTATGTGAGAGGGAAATTAAGAGTTGAACTGAACTGAACTGATTGGAGATGAACTGAACTGAATTGAACTGATTGGAGCTGAACTGAACTGAACTGAACTGAACTGAATTAAGTAAATGTGAACAGGCCCTTAATCCAAACGAATCATATGTCACCCCATAAGACTAAAAAATTTCAGTTGGTTACATGACATTGACAATTCTTACAATTTAACCCTTTTTAGATGACAATACAATTATTTTATGTTAGTGAAGTACAATTGCTTTTTGACACGGCATTTTCACTATATTAACATACTACCTCCGTTACATATTATTTGCAACGATTAGACATTTTTCCTCTCTACTTTATGTCAAATCGTTGTAAATAATATGTAACGGAGGTAGTATAAGTATTGATAAAATGATAAATTAACATGGCGTGATAATATGTAGAGGTGATCAATGGGCGGGCCGGGCCGAAGGCAAAAAAATTTGCCCATTTCTCGGGCCAGGCCGGTTAGGGCCAAGCTTCGGACCGAAAAACATGTGCTCAAACTAGTCGGGCCATGCGGGCTTTTCGGGCCAATTTCAGGCCAGGCCAAAAAAATCAACTAAAAATGCATAAAATCTATTTCCCAAACCCGCCCAAAAATTTTTAAAAATCGGGTCGGGCCGGAAAAAACTGCCCAAAACCCGCCTTCTTAATGAGCACCCTAGGGCGTTAGATAACTAAATTATTACTTAGGACCTGTTCTCATTGACTGAAATGAGTTGAACTGAATAGAAATGAACTTATTAGAGTTGAACAGACTGAACTGAACTAAACTGAAATGAATATTTTATAAGAGAAGGAAATTAGGAGCTGAGCTGAGCTGAACTTATCAAAGCTGAATTGAACTGAAAATAATCGTATGAAATCAGGCCCTTAGGACCTGTTCACATTTACTGAACTGATTTGAGCTGATCTGAAATGAACTGATTGGAGCTGGACTGGACAGAACTGAACTGAACTGAAATTAAGCTGAAGTGAACAAGCCCTTAAATATTACTAGTAAGTTAGGAATGCATGAAAAAATTCCGTATCAATTAGTGTAATTAATGTTACGTTTACTTTTTTTTTTCGAGGGAATGTTTTAACTTTGATATTTTCACTTTTAATTATTTTATCTAACGTTCCGTGAGCGCTCATTAGCTTTTGTCATTTACAATTTATTTGCTTCTAATGTTGCTTTAAATGTTGTAAACATGTTTGACTGATCCTAATCAATTACTTTTGTTGGCGGTTATATTTTGTGGTGCCTCACATATGATGGTGAAATTGACTACTCCATATTAGTTTCATTTATAAAAGGCAAAAGCTAACGAACATCCCGAGGGCATTGAATAAGCTAGTAGAAAGATTAAATTAAAATTAACATTAATTACACTTATCGACGCGTGATTTTGTCGCTTTTCCAAATTAATACTACTTTAATTAATATTTTAAATGTTAATCCAATGCCACGGGGACGTTCGTTAGCAAGATCCTTTATAAAATACGAAATAATAGACTTACGTTGCAAATTTTCCATTTCACATCACTTGTATTTTGGATTAATATGTTCTATCTACCAATAAGAAAAAGTTTGAAATTCATATAGCTCCATTGTAGCTTTCATTAGGGTGCTCTTTCTCATGAAATTAATGCTGGTTGTTCATTCATCTTAGATAAAACATTATAGCAATCCACAAAAAACTCCGATCATCTTCAATGGTGAGATTTGAGGGAGTTTTTTTTAGGAGAGAGATAGTATTTTTTACAAAGGATTCCAATAAGTTGGTATCAAAACTTAGCAACTCCAAAAGAAAGTTGCTAAGTTTAAATCTCAACTTCAAGTCTCATTTGACCAAAAGTGTAGGCCGTTATCATATTATATTTTTTATTGATATGAACTTGAGTTACTCCGTATAAAAAAATACATGTAGTCGTAGCTAAATGACCTAAAATAGTTTGCTTAGTTTTGTACCCTAACCTCGTATACACCCACAAGTTTCCTCTAGGTTTTCTCCTTGGGAGGGTTTTTTTTGTTCCCTCTAAGGTTTCTTCCCTGGGAGAGTTTTTCTAGCCTCCATTGCTAGATTTTTCTTCTTTTTTTGAAGGTTTTTCTTCAATCTTCTCCTTCTCTCTCTTTCTCTTCCATCTCTTTTCTTCTGATCTCAATTGTAAATTTTTGTAGGGGGCTTCCATCGGTATTTTTACCTGTGGTAAGCCCCAAAAAAACTTTTTAATTGCTTTCAATAAAAGATCACATCTTTATGATGGAGTTTGATCTACTATTAAGTTTTATTTGTTTGGTTTGTCAAAGTTTGAAATTTAGGGTTTCACAATCTCCAAAAGTGTCTAAAAGGCCATATGAGTTTTTTCACCCAAACAACTATTCATATGTGGATCTCAAGCCGAATTAGTGCTAACTCACAGCTTGTATTGCTTCAGATGAAGATTTTTATAAAGGCGATCGTTGATCAAATTTGCGATGTAACTAGTTCTAAGGTGAATTGTATTTGTATTGGAATTTTAGATTTCCTCGGAATTGTTTGTAAGTGCCGTTTGGCTATCTTTCATTAATGAAATCCTTTCTTTTCTTGTCAAAAAAAAAAAAAAGACCTAAAATAAAACTAAACTGATATATATTGTGATTTACCCGATCTTAAATTTTGGAGTACAATGAAAAGGACACGTACTTGAATAACATAACCCATATTTGAGCCAAAAGTTTCTAGACTCTCATCACCTGAATCTGACTCAAGCTAAATAAACTTAAGGCCTGTTCACATTTACTGAGCTGAACTGAACTGAATTGATTGGAGCTGAACTGAACTGAACTGATCGGAGCTGAACTGAACTAAACTGAACTGAATTGAGCTGAAATGAATATTTTATGTGAGAGGGAAATTAAGAGTTGAACTGAACTGAACTGATTGGAGATGAACTGAACTGAATTGAACTGATTGGAGCTGAACTGAACTGAACTGAACTGAACTGAATTAAGTAAATGTGAACAGGCCCTTAATCCAAACGAATCATATGTCACCCCATAAGACTAAAAAATTTCAGTTGGTTACATGACATTGACAATTCTTACAATTTAACCCTTTTTAGATGACAATACAATTATTTTATGTTAGTGAAGTACAATTGCTTTTTGACACGGCATTTTCACTATATTAACATACTACCTCCGTTACATATTATTTGCAACGATTAGACATTTTTCCTCTCTACTTTATGTCAAATCGTTGTAAATAATATGTAACGGAGGTAGTATAAGTATTGATAAAATGATAAATTAACATGGCGTGATAATATGTAGAGGTGATCAATGGGCGGGCCGGGCCGAAGGCAAAAAAATTTGCCCATTTCTCGGGCCAGGCCGGTTAGGGCCAAGCTTCGGATCGAAAAACATGTGCTCAAACTAGTCGGGCCATGCGGGCTTTTCGGGCCAATTTCAGGCCAGGCCAAAAAAATCAACTAAAAATGCATAAAATCTATTTCCCAAACCCGCCCAAAAATTTTTAAAAATCGGGTCGGGCCGGAAAAAACTGCCCAAAACCCGCCTTCTTAATGAGCACCCTAGGGCGTTAGATAACTAAATTATTACTTAGGACCTGTTCTCATTGACTGAAATGAGTTGAACTGAATAGAAATGAACTTATTAGAGTTGAACAGACTGAACTGAACTAAACTGAAATGAATATTTTATAAGAGAAGGAAATTAGGAGCTGAGCTGAGCTGAACTTATCAAAGCTGAATTGAACTGAAAATAATCGTATGAAATCAGGCCCTTAGGACCTGTTCACATTTACTGAACTGATTTGAGCTGATCTGAAATGAACTGATTGGAGCTGGACTGGACAGAACTGAACTGAACTGAAATTAAGCTGAAGTGAACAAGCCCTTAAATATTACTAGTAAGTTAGGAATGCATGAAAAAATTCCGTATCAATTAGTGTAATTAATGTTACGTTTACTTTTTTTTTTCGAGGGAATGTTTTAACTTTGATATTTTCACTTTTAATTATTTTATCTAACGTTCCGTGAGCGCTCATTAGCTTTTGTCATTTACAATTTATTTGCTTCTAATGTTGCTTTAAATGTTGTAAACATGTTTGACTGATCCTAATCAATTACTTTTGTTGGCGGTTATATTTTGTGGTGCCTCACATATGATGGTGAAACTGACTACTCCATATTAGTTTCATTTATAAAAGGCAAAAGCTAACGAACATCCCGAGGGCATTGAATAAGCTAGTAGAAAGATTAAATTAAAATTAACATTAATTACACTTATCGACGCGTGATTTTGTCGCTTTTCCAAATTAATACTACTTTAATTAATATTTTAAATGTTAATCCAATGCCACGGAGACGTTCGTTAGCAAGATCCTTTATAAAATACGAAATAATAGACTTACGTTTCAAATTTTCCATTTCACATCACTTGTATTTTGGATTAATATGTTCTATCTACCAATAAGAAAAAGTTTGAAATTCATATAGCTCCATTGTAGCTTTCATTAGGGTGCTCTTTCTCATGAAATTAATGCTGGTTGTTCATTCATCTTAGATAAAACATTATAGCAATCCACAAAAAACTCCGATCATCTTCAATGGTGAGATTTGAGGGAGTTTTTTTTAGGAGAGAGATAGTATTTTTTACAAAGGATTCCAATAAGTTGGTATCAAAACTTAGCAACTCCAAAAGAAAGTTGCTAAGTTTAAATCTCAACTTCAAGTCTCATTTGACCAAAAGTGTAGGCCCTTATCATATTATAATATATTTTGCAAATTATTGAAGTTTTAATTTTATTTTTTTTCTATAAATTTTATAATATGATTTGATGGGCTATACATTAAAAGTGACATTAATATACTTTAGAAAGTCTTACTATTGGAAAATTAGGCTTCACATGAGTTGCTAAGTTGAGAAGTGGATTAGGTATCACCATTAAAGGTAAAAACAACTCATTTTGTATTTCAGTACTTAAAGTTGAGTCTCACTATTGGAGATGGTCTAAACCAGAAACTGATGAATTGAAACACCAAATTCAAATGAACAAATTTAAAGAATTGATAGCTTGAAAAAGTAGTTGAACAAATAAGCTGTTTTAAAATCGAAACACCAAACCCCAAGTTGCAAGCATAGAAAATGCAAGCAGCTAGACATTATAGCGAAACAACTACAATTAAAAAGAATTGATAGCTTGTAATACTGTCTTACGCCTAAGAAGATGGTATCAGCTATTCTGCAAAACGGAACCTATGCACTTGTATCTCCTAAAAATTATGTCCTAGATACTTGAACAAAAATCATATACTTTGCTGTACAGAATTCGTTTCTGCCCCTACCCATTCTCTTAATCTGTCTGTAAATTCTAATCTAGAACTTTGCTATCATCAGTAGCAATTTGAGCATCAGAAGACTTTGGTTGCTGCACTGCAGATGCATCAGCAGGCTCTGGTTGCTGCACAGCAGATGCATCAGCAGGCTCTGGTTGCTGCACTGTAGATGCATCAGCAGCCTTTGGTTGTGGCACTGCAGATGCACCAGCAAGACCCTCAATCAAGGTGATGACTTCAGAACTATCATCGAGGTAGTATTTTGCCATGCTTGGTTTCTGACCAACTGTGCAGGCATACACTTCAGGGATTGGTGGCAATGACGAGTTTGTGGCTGCATGACTGATACCCTCAAACATATCTTCGTCAGAACGGTCATCTCCTATGCACAGGACAAAATCTGTCGGTTTACCCATATCATTCATAGTTGTGATGAGTTTTTCCACCGCGACACCTTTGCTCACACCCTTCCATTAAAATTCAAAACATTCAATCAAATTCAGAGTAAACAACAGCATATTCAAATTTGCAAACACACCATATCACATTTGATAATGAACAAAATTTAGAGCAATGAAAACCTTGACAATGGAAATATATTATACTACTATACAAAACTGAATTTAGAGCAAAGCTGAAAGAGTAAAATCGTCATTTTGACCAAATTCTGTCACACTAAGAGTTGACCAAGGAACTAAATGAAATAATTTATGGAAAAAACAAAGTTGACATAATTATATACAGTAGCTTTAATAAATCAATCATGACAGCAAATGTTTGGTCACATCCAGATATTCCCATTTGCTCATAAATTCATACACCAAGGCAAATGCTTCTAGATAATTAATAGTACTAGCCAAATGAAGAGAAATTTCAGCACATATATTTAAGTATGTTACCTGTGGTTTCACTTCGACTATATGCTTGCCACGTTTTACAACGACGGGTTCATTGGCCAGCACATTTTCCAAATGATCAAGCAATTCCTTGGACTGACATTCTCCAAAATCATGGTCAGAGTCCAGGTAATGCCACACCAATGCGCTTTCCTTATACTCTATGGAAGAACCATCGGTTGCTTCTGCATAAAGCTCCATTATTGGTCCTACAACTTTCTTCCACTCAAAATTTGTTCCCAAGATACTTGACTCCCATTCCGAGTGCTGACTCCACCTACACACAAAAGGAGTGAATGCCTTCCCAAATCAATTTAATCACATACGAAACAGCAACAACGTGAATAAGAAATAGTTTCTATATGTAATTTACCTGGTAAAATATCCATGCTCTGCTGAAATCCCAAGCTTTTCACAGGCAGAAAACCACTTGCTGAGAGTCTCTCTGCTTCTTCCACTTACAATGAAGACGGCATTTTTCGGATCATTGCATAAACTATTTAAAAGGGACAGAACTTCAGTAGTAGGTGCCATATTAACAGATGTCTGTGGAATCATAGTTCCATCATAGTCCAGCAAGATCAGCCTACTGTTTGAGTTTGCATATGTAGCTCTAATGTGATCGACCGTGAGCTTCCTAAAGTCAGGAGGCAGGGCAATAAGCCTGAAATTCAAACCAAAGCCAACACCCCAACACCTCATGGAAAAGGGATCACCACAAGCTCTCACAAGATCTTGGTCGAAACTCTTAGCCCAATAAGCAATATCATGAGAACTAATATACTTGTAATGTTTTTCGTGCCTCAGCTGTTTCTCCTTCTCTGTCAAACTAATTGCCAGAAGCATTGCCTCAGCTACTTCCTCCACATTCCATGGATTGACCCTTATTGCTCCACTAAGAGATGGCGAGCATCCAACAAACTCTGAGACAATGATGACACTCTCCTTGAGCACAGAAGAGTCAACCCCCAAAGCAGCATCTAATGCAGGACTACCTTGGCGAGAAACAGTGTATTTGTAAGGCACAAGATTCATCCCATCCCTCACCGCATTCAGCAAGCAACAGTCAGATATCGCATAGTATGCAACCTTCTCTAGGGTCGAAACAGAGTCATGGATAAAAACAATCGGATCATACCCCGGTGTGCCATACATGTCATTAACCTCATTGGCAATCTGATGGGTCTCATTTACAACTTCTTGCACATCATTCCCTCGGCTCCTTGCTGGGTTAGCTATCTGAACAAGAACCAATTGCCCCCTCAACTTCGGCTGCGAATTCAAAAGATGTCTGATAGCCATAAACTTGAAACTAATACCTTTCAAAACATCCATATCATCAACACCCACAATCACTTTCTTCCCTTCAAATTTCTCCTTCAACTCCTTAATCCTCTTAGCAGTTTCATCCAATGACATCAAAGATTGCAGCTGTCCCATATGAACTCCAACAGGCAAAATCTTAATACTAACAGTTCTCCCAGAGTATTCCACCCCTAAATACCCTCGTTTCGACCTATAATCCAACCCCATCATCCTACTACAACATGACAGAAAATGCCTTGCATAATCAAATGTCTGAAACCCCACAAGATCAGCATTCAATAAACCCCTCAAAATCTCTTCTCTAACAGGTATAACCCTAAAAATTTCAGATGATGGAAATGGACTATGCAAGAAAAACCCAAGTTTAACCCTAAAAACCCTTCTCCTCAATAAGGTAGGCACCACCATAAGATGATAATCATGCACCCACACAAAATCCTCACCATTTCTATACCTAAAAACCTCAATTATCTTGCGAGCAAAAACCATATTAGCACTAACATAAGCACGCCAATTAGATTGATCATAAGCAGCACCATGATTAGATGTAAGTGGCAATTTATAATGAAATAAAGGCCATAAGTAGTGCTTACAGAATCCATGGTAAAACTTGTTCTGAATTTCTGGTGAAAGAAACACTGGCAAACAATTGAAATTCTCCAGCAAATATTGGGAAACCTCTTCTTGTTCTTTAACATCAAGAATCTCAACTTTCAAACACCCAACATAAACAACATCAATTTTGGGGTTTAACCCATCTTTTAGCTGCAAAATAAGGGCATCTTCATCAAATTCAAATCTCCATTTCTTGCAAATACCCTCATCATCTTTGAAGCTTTTCAATGGAAGTTGGTTTGCAGCAATGATTAATCTCTGGTCAATCGCACGGGGTGATGAGGCCGTGTGATCAAATTCTGGAATGATCCCTGGTTTTGTCATTACTGACGGAATTCTTCCCACCTTTTCGTCTAACTCCGGTGACATTTCATCCAAACAATTAAGGAGATTTTTGCACGGTCGTTCAAGCATGTTCTTGAATATTTCTTATTTTCTGGATTTTTTGATTGAATTTTTTCTTAAATCTTCAACAATGGCGGAAATCAAACAAGACCCAGAAAAGAGAAGGATGAGAATTTTAATGGGTATTATTTATTTCTTGGGAATTTTAATCGGTGGGTGTTGTAGATTAGGATGAGAGCAATGAACTTCATGTGGGTATTATATATAAAACTTTATAGTAAAAATTTTGTAGTGTGAAAATTCGGAAAAATTGGGAGCTATTAAAGGAAAGAATTATAGGATAAGGAAGAAAGAAATATTTGAATGATTTAATTCCTTGTTTTTTTTTTTTTTAGAAGGCATTTAATTCCTTGTTTAAAATGAATCAAAGAGGATTAATTTCTTTGTTCAAATAAAAAGGAAGAAATATATTTATATGGAAAGAGATTATGTGGATGATGATGATGTAATGTGCTTTATTTTTGGGGATTTTTGACAATATTTGGGATAAGAACGAAAGACCGACTTTGGTATCTAAAGGATTAACGATTACGTGATCTTTTCTTTTTTTATTTTTTTTTATTTTTTTTTTTGAATAATTTTTTATTTTATTTTTCATTTTGGGCAAATTTTTGTAAAAGACGGTCTGACAAGGATTATTTCGTAAAAAGTCTCTAAAGCAATTTTGTTAAGAGAAAATTACTCCATAGTTCCGTCCAAATAAATAAATCACTCCTTACTAAAAATTAATTTTCCACTTTTTTCCCTCAATTTATTTTTAAAGAAAAAATTGATGAGGCTATATGTGAGAAATATTTTAAAAAGTAAAAAAAAAAAAAAAAAATTACTCTATATATATATATTTTTTTTTTGACAAAAAATTACTCTATATAAAAGACTAGTTATTATTATCTTCATAAAAAAAAAATTTAAAAAAAAATAATCTCGGTAACTTTTTAAAAACTTGTACTTATGAACAAGTTAATAAAACTTAAAAATTCTTTAGTCTTTCGTAATAATAATAGTACTTCTAGAGTTGTAGTGTCGATAAGAATAAGTGATAAACTATTCAAAAAAGAATAAGTGATAAACTGATACGGAGTAATAGATGATGTGTAACGTAAATTATCTAGTCAAGGAGATCAATTCTAATATGCTACATACTTCCTCCGTTTTTTTTTTTTTTTTTTTTTTTTTTTTTAGTTGCAACACTTTGACTTTTACACTACTCATGTGTTTCACTTTGACTAGCTTTAACAATTTATACCTAAAGAAAAATATAGTCATGTGGAATTTTATTAGATTCGTCTCGATTTGTACAATTTTAATATCTAAAATTTATAATTTTTACATATTGGTAATCAAAGATATTAACGATTCAAAACATGCATTGACAAGCGTAAAAAGAGAAGTGTTGCAGCTATAAAAAAACAGAGGAAGTATAATTTTCCACGGTTCTCAACTTCTAAACGATGATCCTCAAAAATGAAAACACTTGAATTAAAAGCTTTATATAGAAAGAAAATACTTATTATATGAGGTATTTGATTCATAATTTATAGTGGACGAAATTTGGAATGAGGACCATCACTGTATATTGGCATTATTCTATGGAGAAGGAAAAAGAAACGAAATTGTGACTAGATAATTAAAGGATTCATAGTTTGAGGTAAGTGCGTGGGTGGATCGATGAGGAAGCATACGTCATACTACATACCATTATTGAATTAATATTTACATTTGGTAATCCGTAATTATCAATCAATATACGTAGTGATAGGGGTGTAAATGAGCCGATACGTTCATGAATTAATTGCGAACAAACTCGGTCAAAGCTTGGTCAACACTCGTTTATTAAGTAACAAACAAGCTTGAACAAAAATCTTAAGCTCGTCAAATAAATGAACAAAGCTTGAACAATATCATGTTCGACTCGAAATAATGCTTGTGAACAACTCATTTATGCACATTTATGTTCACGTTCGATTATAACTCGGTTAAAGCTTGCTCAAGCTCAAAAAATCTCTATTATGTTAAAACTGCTTTAGTATATTTATATATCTTTTACTCATATTTATTTGTAAAAATTACAAATTATTACATCTTAAATAGGCATGAAAACTTTGGCAATTTTTTTTTTTTTACTATAGCTTGTTTCAACATGGTTCACTTAAGCATGGCTTGACCCTCGCTCAGCTTTGCCAATATTGGTATTTTGTTGTATAGGTTACCAAATAAAGTAATACTACAATTAATATTTTATCCATTCTCTTTTAGTTGCAACATTTTGACTTTTACGTCTGTCAATGCATAATTTCAATCATTTATATCTCTAATTTTAGATAAGTAAATAGTATATAAAATTGACATTGTAACAATTATATAAATTAAATTGAAACCAAAATCTGTTCCCACATGGCTATATTTCGTTTAACATAAAAGTCAATAAAAAAAAGTCAGATGAGAGACACACGTTACACCTAAAGAAAGTATGCCCCTGTTTGGGAGAAAGCTGAAAGCTGAAGCTGATTGAGTTAGCTGATTTTGACTAGCTGATTTCATTAACTGATTTGACTAACTTATTGTATTAACTGATTATATAAAAGTGTTTGGTAAATAGCTGATAACTTAAAGGTGATTGAGTATGTGAAATGACCAATAAGCTAATTGTGGGGTAGGTAATTTAGATAGGATGTTAAATTAAATGAGGTTATAAGTAGGGTTGTTAAACGGGTCAGGTCGTGTCGGGTACGTGTTCGTGTCGATGTTAAACGCATTGAAAAACCATTGACCCAAACCTAACCCATTTATTAAACGGGTTGGAAACCCTTGACCCAAACCTAACCCATTTATTAAACGGGTTGGAAACCCTTGACCCAAACCTAACCCGCTTATTAAACGGGTTACCCATGTAACCTTTTACCCATATAGTATGTAATAAACTATAATATTCAATTTAAAAATTAAAAAGACATACATTATTAATTCATTAATGATACTACAAGAGTTTAAAGTTTGTAATTCTAGCAAAAGTACTACAGGAATTTAACAACTATACATAAGAATTGTCCCAAATTAATAGCCAAATTTTAATTAACAAAAGTTGAAATTTATTTTATCCGCGAAATTAACTGCCAAAAATTACCTAAATGTATACTTGGTGCCAAGGCAATTTACAAAGTTACAAGTTTAGGATAAAATTTTCAGTTTTTTTTACTACTTAATTAATAGGTTAAGCGTGTCGGGTTCGGGTTAGCGGGTTGTCGTTCAAACCATTTATATAATTGGGTTATACGTGTCGGTTTCGGGTTGAAAATTTCAACCCAAACCTAACCCGTTTAATTTCGTGTCGGATTCGTGTCGACCCAATTATGTAAACGGGTCGAGTATACTTGACCCAAACCCGATTATGTCGTGTCGAGTTCGTGTCGGGTTATCGTGTCGTGTCAGCTTTTGACAGCCCTAGTTATAAGTGTCATTTCACAATAATTAATGAATAAGTTAATTGAAAAAGCTCCTAAAATGAGCTTTTTCAAAAAGAGCTTATTTAGTGGAATAAGCTCTTTCAATGAGCTTACTACCAAACACTTGTATTAGCTTGTTTGACTAGTCAATCAGCTAAAGTTAGTCAAATAAGCTAATATACCCCCAATAAGCTTACTACCAAATATGGCCATAACATTTTATATATATAAAAAATAGTGTTATGTTATGAAATATAATAATGTATGTCCATTATGTATAACATTGTAACCTCCTAGGCATTATTACTTCCGTAACTCCTTTCAACTTATTGTATTCCATTTGTAACCCTTGCTAATAATGACTCTTCATTGCTCTTGGAGAGTTACTATGTCTTCATGTATATATATATATAGGCATTGCCTAATGAAGAAATGAATGATGATTAACACTTCCATCTTCCTCTTGTATTTTACTATTCTTTTTTTTCTTTATTTTATAACACGTTACACCTCAAGATAAACGAATAAAATAATTTACATTATATGAGGACAACGGTTTAAGTGTTCGCCTAAGGGCAACCTAGCTAAGCGTTGGGAGAAGAAGGGACACAACTATCCACAGTCCCAGGAAGTGAGACTAAAAACTATTCATAGCATATTAACATCCACAAATTAGCCAAAGTTGTAAATCATCCATTCATTCTTAAAAGACGGCCACATATACACAAGTTTGACGTTACATTAGAGAAAGAGACACCAATCAATTACAATTATAGCACAAAAGATGGGATAAATCATGTAGTGTGCATGCATAGCACACGCAAATTAGCACTATTTAGCAGCAACCTTTGAAATTTAATTATTCGCCTTATCTTCAAGTCAATTTGATATGATAGATATTTCATGGTCGTAATTCATAATTATCCAAACTAAAGTTTGATTATAACTATGCAATAATATTTCTAAAGAGTTTTGTTATTTTAATACTACGAAATTTATAATAGTGCTTAAGTTTTTAGCAACATAAATGAGACAAAATCCCGTCACACCGGACATCACAAGCAAAAAGACTGAAAGACATACAATGACTGAATTGCATGCATGCCAAATTTAATTTTGTACTTCGTATGATTATGATTACTATTTTTCTTTTGGCTAAGGCTAATCCTATCTAATCTTAGCCCACTTTTAACTAATATCCAATAAATAAAGAGATTTGGTGTGACCCAAGATCTCAGTCTCAATCATAGTCTTTAGATTGAGCTTAATCATATTGTTTACGTCTCTTTTTATATTCTTTCACGGGGAACATGGGACATATCAAATTCATCAACTGTTCAAGTAATTAATCTCATCTTTAGTTAATAATCGCAAAAGTTAGAATGTGTAAGATTCCTGAATAATCAATTTTATTGAAACTCATTGTAATTATTATCCACATTTGAGTTGTTAAAGAAAATCATCTTAGGAAACTTGCTAACCTCTGAAAATAAAGGCCCAAATTTAAGGGTGTGTGGACTATGGAGTAATAGGAACTTGCTAGTTGTAAATTGGCAATAATTTTTTTTAAAAAAACATGTTATACTAATTAATGAAATCAACAAACAAAAACACATATCTTTTTATGATTCACTTACAAGAATTAATTTCTAAGCTAAATTTACCGATAAGTAACGCTTGTGTAATGACTGTGTAAAAGATGGAGTTAACAAATTCAAGGCATATTCTAACATATAAAGTGTGTATTAGGTATATTCTACATCTTTTATGCCCTTTGATACCAAAATTTTACATGTGAGATATATCGAGCAACCTGTCTTGAAGCTGCTCGATCTCTTCTAAATTTTTCATTAGTTATTTATTTATCCTCAAAGTGGGACCAAAATATACACAAAAATAACTTGAAACACGAACCAATTGTTAATGGAAAACGACTCATCAAAAACATCCTTACATTAAAATGGACCACTATCTATAATTTATACTATATGCATGCAACTCTGGATATTTGATTTATATTATGGCAACGAGTTGTTTATAGTAGAGGCTAACACATTTTTATATGAAATGGCAATGCCAAAAATCCAATTTTCCTGGGTTTATCCTTCTGAGTATATGCTATATGCTGTGTGGATGTGTCCCACACCTTGATTCTCCACAGATCTTGTATGATCTAACGCATTTTCCACAATTTTATGTCCATACGGGTAACTAAACAACAGAAAGGGACGTACTGCCGAGCAGTCATTAGCTAACATCGCGGGTAAATATTATGAATTTTGTTCGTGGATGCGATTAGCTTAATTAACAATAATTTATGAGGTGAGATTGATACAAAGTATAAATTAATAGTCATCTCACTATCTTTGTGGTTTCTGCCTATACAATAAAAGCCGATGGTTTTGCTTGATTTGACGAGCATAATTACATTTATGCTCGTACTTTCCTCTCTTTCATTTGATGATAATAGCTAACTTTTTTTTTTATTTTTTTTATTTTTTTTAATAAAAAATTTAACCAGATTATATTTGCCAATGGCCTTGTTTGGGAGAAAGTTGAAAGCTGAAAGCTAAAACTGATTGAGTTAGCTGATTTTATTAACTGATTTGACTAACTTATTGTATCAACTGATTATATAAAAGTGTTTGGTAAATAGCTGATAGTTTAAAGGTGATTGAGCATGTGAAATGACCAATAAGCTAATTGTGGGGTGGGTAGTTTAGATAGGATTTTAAATTAAATGAGGTTATAAGTGTCATTTCACAATAATTAATGAATAAGCTAATTGAAAAAGCTCCTAAAATGAGCTTTTTCAAAAAGAGCTTAATTAGTGGAATAAACTCTTTCAATAAGCTTACTACCAAACACTTGTATTAGCTTGTTTGACTAGTCAATCAGCTAAAGTTAGTCAAATAAGCTAATATACCCCCAATAAACTTACACTTGTGTGTATATATATATATATATATATAAATCACAAAAGAAATTCAAATAAGCTACGTGAATGATGATCAAAGTCAAAGTTGTCAACTACTCCCTCCGTTTTTAAATACTTGCTCCATTTCTATTTTTTGCACTATTCATTTATCCTACTATGACTAATTTTTGTGATTTATACAAAAGAAAAAATATAGTCTTGTGGGTACTTGTTGGAATCATCTAAATGAATAGATTTTTAATTTTCAATTGTTAGAATTTATATTTATTGATAATTAAAGATATTAGTGATCAAAGATTAGTATCGGCATGCGTGTCCAAGAGAAATGGAGCAAGTATTTAAAAACGGAGGGAGTAATAAGAAATGAAATAAGGGTCTGTTTATATTTACTGAATTGATTGGAGCTGAATAAAGCTGAAATGAATATTTTATGAGAGAAGGAAATTGGGAGCTCAACTGAACTGAAATTAGCTGAAGTGAACAGGCTCTAAGTAATAGAATTGAAAAAAAATGAAAGAGTTTTTAGATATAGTAATACTTCGTATTAGAGTGTAATTTTTATAGGTTAGGGGAAAAAGCAATGACCTAAAACAAAACAAGTGGGTTATATGCGGGTTGCAATTTTATTGTTTGAACGAGAAAAAATTCTCAGCCTAAGATTGGATTGACCATATTTTTAATCTTGCTTTGATTTTTGTAGTGACAATTTCATATGATAAATAATAAATAACAAAAATAAAAAAATAAAAAATAAAAAAAAAGAAGAAGAATAATAAGAGCAAGTTCCACTAGACCACTAGGTGGGCCATCGAGTTATTGAAGAAAATATCCTTGCAAAAAAAAAAAAAAAAAAAAAAAACCAAAAATAAGGTTATTGAATGAAGAAAACATGAGACTAATTTTCTTCAAAAAAAAAAAAAAAAAATACTAATTAAACACACAAATGAACAAATTAAATAATCACATGTGAACAAATATATTGGAACTGAACTAAATATTTTATGAGAGAATGAAATTAACAACTTAATCTAACTTATTGGAACTGAATTGAACTGAGCTAAAAATGATCTAAAGAGAACATACCCTAATGTAGTGAATTTGGAATCAGATTGACAAAAAACACAAGAATTGGTCCATCTCCTAATTCCATCCTTATCCCTATGATTTTAAAAATGGTATCGGTAATATGGTTACTATCTATCTATTAACCATACTAAAAACAAATCTTTCCATGACATTTGTCATCATTTTATGAAAAATTTTCCCGCCTTTTTCGCTTTTCTCTCTTTCTCTCTCTCTAAAGATAAAATCTTTAAGTACACTATTTATACCCTATGATATTTTCTTTCCAGTTTAATTAACAATCACATTCCATATATACATAAACAAAATATTTCTGAATATCTTTTACATACTTTATATTTTGAAATATAATTGTCAAAAATATTTAACAATCGTGCATTGCACTAGATTTTAATCTAGTCTATAACTTTTTACTAAAGGCAAAACCAGGAATGACACATGTCATTTCCTGGTTAAAAATTTTCCCTCCAAATTTTTTTTTATTTATTTTTTTAGCCAAAGCTTCTTAGAGAAGTTTTTAATACAAACTATACAATAATATTTCACTTCCTATTTGATAAGTATATTCCATTTGTACACATTCAAACAAGGATATAATAATAAGTATATATATATATATATATATATATATATATATATATATATATATATATATATATATATATATATATATATATATATATATATATATATTTATATAATACAATATTATGCAATGTAATAGTTTTCTATCTATAACTTTATAATGTAGTTCATAGTTATTTTTATTAGTCGTGCATATATTATTCTCTCTGTATTCTTTATTTTTTAAATTTTTTTTGTAATTACAGAATTTTATTCTATTTTGAAATTAGGAATAATTTTTTATAATTAAATAATAGTGTTAAACTAATGATAAGTATTAAGTAATAAAAAATATCATGCATGGCAAGGGACTTAACCTAGTTTTATTATAAAAGACTATATCAAGTCGCAGGTATTACCTTAGGAATTCCAAACAAGTCCATTCAAAATCAAGAAAGTTTGTTATATGTATTCTATATTATCTTTATCCAGCTTCTATAAGAATAGATATATAAATATGTAAGAAACTAAGAATAGATATAAATACTTGTAGTAGTGGATAAGATAAGGAAATGGCAAAATGGTAGCATCCGAGAAATGTTAGACATGCATGCATGTTACACATATATTGATGTATACGTGATAATTAATTACTATATTAGATGGCAATGTGCTAGCTCATCGTCTCCAATGTAGAAAGGTAGGTCTTGGCTTGGCTCACTTAGAATGAATGTGCTAATTGAATTAGTAATGTCATCCCAAATTCATCCCACGAGATTACATTACACTTATCACTTGTTAAGGAGGGTTGATGAGCGATTTGTCAATGGGTTATGCTCTCCTTAAAGAAAAATTTATGGACGACCGATAATTTTTTTGACTTATTTTTTTTTTTGGGTTTTTCTATACAGTGTCCCTGAAATATTGACTTTTCCAAGCTGTGTCCACCCATTTAAAAATTCTACGCTGTACCCCTAAGGTACCTTTAGTGTCTACGCTAGCTATAACCCTACCCTAATCCTTTCGTTGAATAAAGTTAACTTTTCGTTAATTTCAAAATATAAATTAAGTAAAAAAACAAAAATACCCAAAACACCCAAACACCTCTATCTCCTCCATCACAAGTACCCACCATCGCACCACCGCCGCATCTTCTGCCGCACTTTCGATTCAGCTGCATCGCCGCACCACAGTGGCTCGCCTTCTCTCCTCGACCCACCGCCGCATCATCCTCTCCCTCCTTCTCTCTCAGTTCTCCTTTTACTGCCAGATTTTCGACCATTTTTCGAAGATTTTTTTGCGCGTAATACGAACAATTTCGACCAATCAAACCATATTCGTGCAGATTTTCATTGGAAAAATTAATAAAAACAAGTTTTGTGTATTTAATCTCAATCTAATTGAACCAAAATTGATGATTTAACAATTAAAATCAAATTGGGGGAAAAATTAGAATTTGGTGTCATTTGATTGCGGTGGTGCGGGACTGCTGCGGTGGTTCGATTATGGTTGCGCTAATGCAGGGGTTGCTGGTGTTTTGTTATTTTAGGGGCTGAGGTGAGAGGAGAACCTGGTCGGTGGTGTTTGTTGGTTCGTTCGGCTGGTTTGTTTTGGTGCGACGGAGTGCAGGGAGCAGCTGGGAGTAGGGTTGTGGGTTTTCTGGTGCGGGAGCGGGCAGTGGGCGGTCGAGGAGAGAGGGGCGAGCCACTGTGGTGCTGCTGGAGGTGCGGCTGGAGGTGTAGTGGTGGCTGGTGGGTAGTTGTGACTTGTGAGGGAGGAGAGAGGTGGTTGGGTTTTTTTTTTTTTTTTTTTAATTATTTATGTTGAAGTTAACGTAAAGTTAACTTAAGTTAACGGAGGGATTAGGGTAGGGTTACATCGTAGACACTAAAAGTACCTTGGGGGTACAGCGTGGAATTTTAAAAATGGGTGGGTACAGCTTGGAAAAGTCAATACCTCAGGGGTACTGTATAGAAAAAAACTTTTTTTTTTTTTTAAAGGCATATAGAGACAATAGGTTAAATGGAATGATTTAGACATAAATCTCATGCATTAAAAAAGACATTTGTATTTTAGATACTTCATAGTTTTTTTAGATACTTCATAGTTTATGTTCCACCTTTTAACAATTTGCTTTTGTTTAGGTGAAAGCATTTCAATAATCTATTGAATAATAAGTAATACTTCCTCTGTTCCTTTTTGTTGGTTACACTTAGATTATTTTCTTTTAGGAAAAGATTTCAGACATAACCAATAAAAAGATATAGCAGTAGTAAGAGTATTACAAATTCTTTCCAAAAAAGAGTATTACAATTGGTGAGAGAAGTGTAATAAGAAAATTTGTCTTTCCTAACATTATCCATTACAATATTAAAAAAATAAAAAAAAAAATGTCACGTTGAAAAAATTATTCCAAGAAGATGCTAGGGAAATGTCAACCATAATGGAATTGTGGTATGTGGATCCAATTATCAGGAACAAATTATATCTTATCTCCTTTATCTACTCATTTGTGTTTATTGCCTAGTCAATTGCATCAACCAATTCCAAAATAAATTAGATTCAATGAATCATAAAATAAATTTCTATGAGAAACTTCCGGCAGATTTTCGTGCAGAAATTTCTATGACAAAACATCCAGAGCAAATGTACCTGATTCTTGGTAGAATATTCGGTATTCAATACTACTACTCGTCTACTCGTACAATTTTCCTTCAACGGTCTTCTAAACTACGATTTGTTATTTTGTCACGAAAAGGCCCTAACATATTTTCACATCCTTTTCTTGTAAAAAGCATTCACGTTTCATGGAAGCATGGAACCCAGGAGTACATCATGGTTCCTCATTCTTTCAATTTACGACTCGTTTAGCAGACGATAAATTGGTTATACATGTCAATTGACAAATTGACCATGCCCCTTTTCTCATTTCGGCGATACTTTAGGATAAAAGTACGCAATTGTACTGTACCTTCTATATTCTTTAACTCCCTGTTTTAATCAATATGTTCTGTTAGACCAATCATCTATACTACCAGGCACCAGCCCTCACTTTGTACAAGAAGTTTGAATAGAGCCATGGTATTCCCGAATCAAGCATATCTCTTTTAGACTTTAACTCTTGCTTCTTTTTCTCATAGAACGGAAAAGTTGGGGATACAACTGCTACAGTAGTTATGTGTGTTTCAATGAGTTTCTATTATTGAATCCTCTTTTGCTGAAAGAATCAGCATGAATACATGAATTATGATCAAAATGTATAAATACAAGAATAAGAATGTAAGGATTGATTTCACCAATTTGGGATGAAAGTTAATCTCTCGAACATGTACAAAGTCCATCAATCTACGGCTAAAAACTCAGATGGCCACAATTTGATGCGTAGGAAAACTTCTACCATCTAACAAAGAATCCCAGAATAGCATGCCAATATCCATCAAGCTGCCACACAATAGCATTAGTGTATTACACTCAAACTATCGATATTTGAAGGCTTCTCAACCCATTAAAGCATTGAATTATAGTACATACACAGTTACAGCTTACAGGCTTACAGCATAATAGAAAAGGCAAAACATACCTGACCCAAAATAGTCTTTCCTGTATGGCCTTCGATGACTAAACCAGCAGTAAGGCCAATCATTGCCCACGCTCCATTGATAGCTTCAATTTGACGTCTTCTCTGTGGTCATAAACTTCTGTTACATTTTGTTTATGTGTGAATGGAAAAGAGGAGGGGGGAGGCATTAATGCAAAGGTCCTAAACCCTCACGTATAAGAATTTTCCGTTTGAAGTTCAAGCACCAGTAAAATTCATAAATACTTCTTAATAGTTTTCTCTATCCCATCCTCCCTCAATTACTCCAATTAAGTGGAAGACAACATTGGAAATCTAACTATAATCTTATTCTATTTTAGGGGATGTGATAGTTCTCTGTGAACACCCAAAAATAGTATATTTTTTTTACTATAGTACCGAACAGATTAACATCAAGCAAATTTACACGTTGCTGGACCCCATCCAGGCAGCATGGAGCAATGATTTATTATTGCTTTTTACCAAAAGAACCCCAAATGAATTACAGAAACAGATGCTCTGTCTCTCATGTTCTGCCAGGTAGAACATGCAAGGCTCAGGCAACTATGAAGACGAAGAAAGGATGGATCAAAGCAGCTCACACAGAAAACTAAAGCTGAAGAGATAAGCTTCTACTATAGGCCAGTAGCTATGCTCATCAGGGATCAGGCCGTCCTTACATAAAGTATGAGAGTATGAAATTAAAAGAAACAGTAAGTCAAATACCCTGTGGGCCTCTTTATCACAAATATATTTACTCATAATATATCAATTGGCTAGTTTCACAATTAATCTAGGCAGGTCAGACACAAGGTTCTACATATTTTAGATCTCCCAAAACCCTGGCAAGGGTAGGTGCCACTCTATAAAGTTGATTCCCTTCTTTCTCGGCAACAAATGGGTGTTTCGATTCAGTAAATAGGCTGGATGCCTTCTAAACCCATTTGGTGTGGTGGCATTTGCAGCAGCTTCCACATGGAGTCCTAAGTTTGTGCTTAGGGAGACTTAACTCCTCATTCAGAAGTGAGGACTATGAGGAGCGACAACAGGCCTTGGATGTGGATATTTCCTTGTGGAATGAGCATTATCCTAATAGCCTTCTCGAGGGGCATATGCCTTACCCGATGGCACATAATCACTTTCTCCATAATCCCCACCCCTCAAAAACGTTACAAACTGATTCTAATCACTTTTTTCAATTTAGTCAACTTAATGCCAATGGCTCACAACAATTACAATACTACTATCCTCATTGCACGTCTTTGATTTTAGGGAATTCCTCCTCCATTCATTCATTATATTCATATTAGTTTTCATCCAATAAAGCCATTTCTTTAACATAAATTTTACACATTCAATGCGTGGAACGGATAAAGTTTCGACTTTAGAATATTCTCAATTTGAAAAGGGGTAGGATTTTATGTACAATAAAAAGGGGTCATGTGTCTTCTATTTCAATGCACAACCAAGGTGAGAGATTACAAACACTCTTAGGTTTCTAGAGTAGATGTTTTGAGAGATGTGGATTGTAATTCTGTTATAGAACAGATTTCTAACCCCAAGATTAACACAAAGAACAGTAAATTAAGGCTTAAAGCTTGAGTAATCACTACAAGAAAACAGTCAAATTACGACGGACTGGTTCCGACGGACCTGAAATTCTGTCGGAAAAAGCGATATTTCCAACGGATTTAAAGTCCGTCGAATATTTCCGACGAATTTAACATTTCCGTTGCAAAATTTCCGACGGAATTTATTTCCGTCGGAATTAAGTGCTTTCCGACGGAATTTTCCGTCGGAATTTATAATTTCCGACGGAATTTTCTGTCGGAAAATTATTTAAAAAAAATTAAATTAAATTTTCCCAAACCCTAAAGCAGCCCCGCCCTTCCCCCTTTCTTATTTCCGCCTCTCTTCCTCTCTCTTATGTTTCTTCTCTCTCCTTCTCTCTCCTTCTCTCTCTCCCCTCCTTCGTTCTCCTTTCCCTCTTCTCCTTCCTCCTTCGTTCTCCCTCTTCTCCTTCGTTCTCCTTCTTCTCCTTCTTTTTCCTTTCTTCTTCTCTACACCGCCCTTCCTATCTCCTTCGTTTCTTTTCTCTTCACCTACATCAAACACCGGCAACAACAACGATACAACACCAATAGCAACATCAAGCTCCGTCAACCACCACCAACATTAATCGCAACAGCGGCGCAACACCAACAACCGCGCATCAACAGCAAACCCAACAACCACCGTCTTTTTTTTGGTAGATCTTGTTTTAATTTAGGATAGATTTGTAGATCTAGTTAATTTTATATGTAATTGTAATGATTGTAAATTTAATTAGATAATTGTATATTTATATATTTGATTTAATTTTAGTTGGTTAATCAACGTTTTATTTGATGAAATTTTGATTAAATATGTAGATCTACTGGCTTTGAGTTTTTGTGTTGATTTTGTTGTGTAAATTTTCGTTTTTTTGGGCTAATTTTCGTTTTTTGGGGGTTAATTTACGGTTTTTTTGGGTGCTTTTCGTTTTTTTGAGCTTAGTTTTCGTTGTGATGGTGTCGGTGGTTGTGTATGGTGGTGGGATAGGGTCGGTGGTGGTGTCGGTGGTGGTATGTGGTTGGGTCTGGGATAGGATCGGTGGTGGTATGTGGTTGGGTCTGGGATAGGGTCGGTGGTGGTGTGAGGTTGTGGTTGGGTCTGCATGGGGGGCTGGTGGTGTGGGGTGGTAGCTGGTGGTGTGGTGTGGGGTGGTGGCCTGGTGGGAGGCTTTTTTTTTTGTTTTTTGTAAAGGGTTTTCCGACGGAATTCCCGTCGGGAATTTCCGACGGAATCATTTTCCATCGGAAATTTCCGACGGACTCTTCCAAACCCCGAAAACCTCTTCCGATGCGTGAAATCCGTCGGGGTGGATTTTCCGACGAGTACTATTCCGACGACACTTTCCGACGGAATTCCGTCGGAAACACGATTTCCGACGGAAAACAGGGTGTTTCCGACGGAATTTTTCCGTCGGAATTAAGCTGTTTTCTAGTAGTGAATTAATTGCTAATGATTTGGGAATACAAACTAAGAAGGATAACTATAGCTTTAGGCTATAAATCTCAAGGTAGCTTGAGGCTACTATTCTCATGAAGAACTCACTGAACTCACTTAATTTCTGGATAATTCAACTACTAAGCTTACTACTACATTTATACTCAAACTTCTAAGGAACAATTAGCCTTCATGTCACTACTTAACCAAAATAGCTAAACCAACCTAAGACCTTGTTACCGCTTGTTGCTTGCTTTCCCTAACTTCTCTTAAATGAGTTTTGTCACTTTGCTCTTTGGTGCTTATTGACTCAAGTCACTCTTTTCTTTGCTTCTGCTGTCCCCTTCTCATCAGTTGCCGGTTCTTGACTGTTGACCCTCGTATGGTGATCCATCACAAATTCAAGAGGGGTTGTGACTTGTGAGGGTTAGTTATACTCTGTAATTGTTAATAGTGAACTCACGGTTTTTCCCCGACTAGTTAGTGAGTGGTGCATTTCCGTAAAATATCTTCTCCCATTGTCTCTTATTTTTTGCACCTTTGATTTGTTCAATTATCTTGTCCAATTTGTGTGTTTTCACTTCTACTGATCCTAAAAAAATTGAGCCTATTATATGAAGAGTTGATCCAAGCCCATCAATCTTCATGGATTTAGATATCCATCATTAATTGCTCTAAGCCTACCACTGCTACCAGAGTGAGATGCTTCAAGATAAAACATGCAATTTAAGAATCCTCTTAAATGGAGTAACAAAAAAAAGGAGAGAATGTAAAGCAGCATGGCTAAGGAGTAAGGACTTCAGATCAATTGATGGACTCATATGACCCAATTCCCCATGTTTGTCACAAAGGAAAGCAGGACAAAATGTGCAGCAAATATGTTCAGGAAAAGAATTTTACAAACCTCAAATTTCTCTTTTGATCTTATTTCTACATATTGTTTTGCAGCTAATTTCTTGGCCTCCAATGGATCTACCATAAGTACTTCTTTCCTAAAACTCCCCTTTCCTGAAGAAGCCTGAAAGAGAAAAAGATTAACTCATAAATATATAGCATTGCCTCATCTAGCAATTAATGACATAGTCACATTGAAGAATCAAGCTCTTGTCAATCGGGGACATGAAATTTTGTTGTCAAGGAGTCATAATCTCACCACAAGCACCACTCAAGTCCAAAACATACAAGTAAAAGCTACAAGTCAATGATATATATTTTTTTAAAAAATTTTAATTTTTATGACGGTTAATAATACTTTTTTTAAAGTTTAATTTTTTGACAATTACTAGGAAACTATTAGGAAGACGCCAAGCTAAGAAGAAAAAAAAGCTGATTTCCTTAAGCTATAGATGATAATGAAAAATAGACTCCTTCTCAAAGCCCTATGTTTTTGCTGATTTGCTTACTATGATATAATAAAATGCACTAACCGGCTTTCAAAAAAAAAGATGATAATGAAAACACAAGTGATTTTAGGGATCAATTTGAAAAATTGAAGAGAATGTCATAATTATCATCCACTACTTAAATTCTATATGGACAATATCTCCACCTTCCAATATAATTTTTATTTGAAGTTCTTAGTAAATGGTATCATTAAAATATTAGTCAAGGATGAGGAGAAAGTTCAAGTACAGTATACTAATCAGGCAAGTGACCTGATATTTCGGCCATCCTCTAAAAAAATAAGTCTATTATCCAAGGATGAAGGGAAACAGCTCAAACAGGGAGTGACTCGATATCTACAAAATCAAGAAACGCAAACTGAAACTAACGGATTTGTCAAACTTGATCCAAAAACAAATTGTATAGCTAGAGTAAATCCAGATTATATGCAAACTAACTAACCCTTATCATATAATTGAAGTCATACATTAGAATCGGCCAGCATACGAAACGCACCCCTCGTAGGTGCAAACTGTCTTGAATGCTGCTTTCTCATCAAATGCCATCTGAAAGAAAGTAGCCATTAGTATTTACATTTGAGACAACCATTAAAGAAGTCAAAGAGAAAATCATCTGGGATTGAAATATTATTCAATTATCACTTATGAGTTACATTGACTGTACCAACATTTACAAACACAAAGGATATAAAATCATTTAACACTCAACACAACAACATAAAGGATATAAAATCATTTAACACTCAACACAAAGATAATAAGATTGTTTTTAATTTTTATTTTTTGGTAGAGAAGCTAAGCTCCCCCTGCCCCTAAACCTAAGCAAATGTTATATATTAGAGCTTCATGCCCCTTGTGTTGAATCATTTGGAAGTAAAGACGTAGCATTGATATAATAAAATTCATGATACAAAAGCCAGAGTGGTAAAATAGAACCAAATATAGCAATCTTTATTTCATGATACAAAAGCCAGAGTGGTAAAATAGAACCAAATAAAATTCATGATATAAACATTTGTACATATTGTGAATGAAGCTGTTAATATGACATACATAGTAGACAGCTAATGAAGCACGAGGAAGATATAGATCCCAATATAGCAACATAATTCTAGCCATTTTTAAAGCACAGTGTTTCTTCATTTCCATGGCCCCACCTTGGTTTTAAAAAGCACGCCTCGCTCCCAGGCTGTGGGAAATGGGCTTTAGCTAGTCGAGACTCAGACACCTACGGAAGGCGCGCGCCTCGTGCGCCTCAAAGCGCCTTGGGTAAGGTGCGCCTTTGCGCCTCAAGAAAAATAACTAAAGTTTAAGTTATAAATTGAAGAATGGTGGATATTTTTTTAAATTCAGACTACCTTAGATTTACATATATCATTATTTAATTTATTATGAATCTTTTTAATCGGTATCAAGTACAATCAAAGTAAAATATAATTTGAAATAAATATATAAATACATGCGCCTTGCATACAAAAGGCGGAAAGGCGCGCGCCTTCGCCTTGCGCCTAGGCTGCAAGGACCATTTGCGCCTTGGTGCGCCTTGCGCCTTTTAAAACTAAGGGCCCCACCACAAAAATCTTTAGCCTAGCATGACAACTGAGTGAACTGACATGGGGTTGAGGATAAAGCTTATGTGCCAATTTCAAAATGGTAGGAAAAAAGGAGTCCAAGAAAAGAGTCAAGTCAGGTTTACCTGAATAGCATAGCATACTGTGTCTAATTGTCTAATATCTAATGTACTCATACACAGCCTACTAATTTAACTCAACTCGAAGCCAATATATTACACTATATATTTTATAAGTAAGTTTAAGATCCTTTCCCTCCCTCTCTTGCATAACTAGCCTGATTTAAGAGAAGGTAAAATGCAAAAATGCTATGGCCTATTCATGTAGTGTGGATAGAGGTAAAGGGTAAGACGGCGTAAATTCATACCTCCATCGACCCTGAATGATGGGATACACTGGGTGGGCTAGAAGCTGAGTGAAACATCACTATTTCAGGAAACAGCGACCTTTTCCAGTCCATTAATAGCCAATATTGGAAGAATGGCGCATAAATCCTTATGGACATACAAACATATAAAAACCAAACATCTTTCTCAGCCAGAATATTGCCTAAATACTCCCTCATTTCGAAATCAATTGTCACACGGATAGTGTAATTTGAACTAGTGATGCGACAACTAGTCCTCCACTCCTCTAACATTGAACATATATGTCCAATAAATTCATTATATAACCCTAGTGAGCCGCCAACATTACAGTATGGACTGCACCGCGCTCGCCCTCATTAAACATTTATACGGCTTACCCTTGATGAATGCCGGGCTCTCAATACAATTGCAAGTATTTATGTAATTCCACAGCTCATGTATAGTGAAGAATTACCAGAATTTTCCCTAAAATTACAAGTACAACACAAATAATTACAATTTCAATTTGTATTTGTAAGCTGGGATTGGGGTTTCTCAAATTCAGTAGATAGTTCTAATTTCCAACTAATTTTGTATTGTACTATATTATTCAGGGCAACTTTGAACAGGGGCATGATTGAATTTCCCATAAATTATGCGAAATTCTCGAAAAAAGACCCAGAAAAAAAAATCGAAACTTGGACAAGTTGAGAAGATAGAAACAAGAAAATAATGAAGGGAAATATGGAAATGAAATTGAGTGAGCTTACTGCTGAATAGAAGCGGAACGTTGTTTGAGGAAGGATTGACGCGGGGTGGAGGGGATGATGCATCCAATGATTGGGAGAGCTGATGCTGCCATTTTCAGCTTCAAGCAATGGAGTACTATCTTCAGTTCTCTCTCTTCCCCTCTCCTTGGTCTTTGTTGTTAGTGGTTGAGGCAACAGGCCACACACTTCATCATTTCTTTTGGTTGTTTAGACAGCCACGAGGGTAGCCGGGCAAGTGATGAAAATTGATTTTTGGGATTTTTGAAAATTGGGAGAAAAACTCTACTCCTTCCGTCCTTAAATTACATTATCTTTTTAGCATTTATTCCTCACATAATAGAGAGAAAGAGGAATTAATTTAGGGACGGAGGGAGTAACTAGTTTAGTTATCCCTCACTTTCACACTTTATTATTTTACGCTGTGTGAGTATAAAGTAATTGAAATAAATACTCTCTTCGTCCTATTATTTTGTGTCTATGTTTTTGTGGGTGTTCCAAAATATTGTGTACCTTTACTCTTTTTCTTGAAATATTTTCTACTCCCTCCATTTCTTTATTAATGTCCACTTTCTATCATTTAATACTCACATAATAGAGAGAAAGTGGACATTAATAAAAAGACGAAGGGAGTACTTTTTATTATTCTCATACAATATTATCGTGTACTTTTTATCTTTCTAATAGAATATTTCCCTATTTCTACCGTTCTCCTTTATTACCGTGTTTGTTGATATACGTAGCCCAAAGGCAGCTTATGTCACAAGTTCACAACTTATTACTTCCCAATTTTACCACTCATGTACCTTCAATCCTTCATCACCACTTACAGTTTTACACTACCTTAAGTCCTTTTAGGGATATTAATGAGGCGGGGCGGGTCGGATGTTGGCTTTCCCATCCCCATCCCTATCCTCATCCCTGCGGCGGGTCCAAAATTCATCCCATCTCCCACCACGGCTGGTACAATTCCAAACCCATCCCCGCCCCACCCCCCACTTGGATCCACCCCCATCTAATCCTCACTCGAGACCCGCCTAATCCCCACCTCCCAAATACTACAATTATAATTAAAAAAATTATTGTTAATAATGCACTTTTTTTTTATTATTATAAATTTTAGTATAAAACAATATATTATATTTATTACTCTAATTTTTAAAAAAAAAATAAAATATAAAATTGTATAAAAGTATACAATGTTATTTTTAAAATATATAAAAGTGGGTATGGGGCTGGGAAGGGGTGGGTACAACCTAAAATCCACCCCCGCCCCATCACCCATGGCGGGTATGGTTTTTATTCCCATCCCCGCCCACCTAGGGGGATGGGGCGGGTCTCCTACTTGACCCGCCACATTGACATCCTAACACCCATTACCATCATTGACCACCACCGTCTTCATTCTGACATCGTGTAACTCATCAATATATCACCACCACCTTTCCTATATATGCCAATACAAGCACGAATACGCTTATACTCCCATAATCAATTCTCAAACTCTTTGAAGTATCTTAAAACATCTAAACCGCCATCAACAACTAACTTCTTATACCACCACTTCATTGCTATTTATACAAGTTTACCACATTCCTCCACGGAATCCATCTATTAATTATATATGTCAAATTGAGCTCAACTTTTTTCATCATTTTTTTCTTCTCAATTTTACTTCAACACATTTTCTCTCGCAATTCCAATACTCTCTCTTAGTATTCGTATTCATTTTTCCCTCTGTATCAAGTTTCAACCTTGACTATTCACACAAACTACAAGTCTACAATAATTTTATCTATTTGCAACTTGCACACCCCATGACACGCCAAAGAAGATAAAATCACAAAGATGTTACAAACTCAAATTTCCAACAATAACAAAAAATAAAAACCTTAAAATGCTGCCAATAATTCTCGACCCTTGAGAGTGCTAAAGAGATAAAGGCATCACTACAAACAAGATCCAAAAGCATGTGCTATAAATAAAGCAAAGTATCATTATCACATCTTAGCGACAATGGATATATTAAATTAAAAAAAAAAAAAAAAAAATTAAAAGTCATAATCATCAATAATATCTAATTGTTCTTCCTCTTTAATTACATTTCTTTTCCTACAATCAAAATATAAAACCGCGAATATTACATAACTCCATAACACAAACCACCCTAACAAAACCACCAATCCTACCATACATCCAAACCTCATCTCCGCCGTCCACGTGTACCCTCCACTATCATTCGCCAAATCTTCACCGTTAATCACCTCAATCATCTGCCTCCCAATAAAACCCGAAATTGAAAGTATCAAGCCCGCCAAAACCCACCCACAAACCCGCCTTCCTTTCAATAAACCCCACCCGACCCATATCGCTTCATGTCCGACCCGGCCCTCTACCACGGACACGACAAGCGCAACTGCAAGCACTGACATTAAATACACCTCGACCACCACCTGGGCCGCCGTCAAGTACCAGTACTCCACGGCAAACCTATTTACAATAGAATCTAATTGGGCCCACACCACCCACGCGATAAAGTTAAATAAGCACGTGAGTATGGGTGGGGACCATCTGACCCTGAGGGCAGCCATCGCTGCCCACAGAGTCACTTTCTTTTTCCTGCGAAGAGTAGCATGAGTCGAAACAACAATAGTAGTCAAAGCAATCAATGACAATAGAAAAATGGGAACACTGTGGAAGAGCTTACGATGAAGCAACTTCCTCGAGTCAGCTCGATACTCGTCTTGAATATTGGCTGCTTCTATCCAGATAGGAACCACATCGACGAGCCATTGAAGGCGGGCGATGTGGGATTTAAGGAAGCGTGGCGTGGCGGAGACGGAGTTGGAGGTTATGAGGATGGCCAGTGGGAGGGTGGTGAAAGTGTAGAGGATTAAGTAGAGGTTGGGATTGTGTAAGAAGATGATCTTCAAAGAATCTAGGAAAATGGAAAATAAAGGAGTTAAGAATTAAGTTGGTGAATAGGAAGTTGGATTTGGAAATTGGTCTAGTTGAATTAATTTCATTCTCTAACATTTTGAATTTGGTATAGAAATTAATTGCTGTTTATGGAAATATTATGTGTATTTGAGATGGGATTAATTAAAAGTAGAGGATTGGATTAAAAAGGAATGAAAGGCGTATTCAAAGAGAAGAATGAAGCAATGAAAGTAAAGTAAAGTCGTCGAAAATTGAAGTAAAGCAATTAGATGAGGAATGAGCGAGTACATGGCTAGTTGTATTACCCTGACAAGGTCGCGTGTGATCCGTAATTTCTTTCGACTTTTCAATATTTTTTTTGAAAGAAAAGTATTTAGGGAGGGGTGCGAGAGAAGTGCCTAAGCCTAATTGAAGATTTTCCGTGGGTTGTGTTTGGAGAATTATTCTTGGTATAATATGGTCACAAAGTGATTTGCTTTTAATTGTGGCTTAGCTTTCATTAAATACGAGACAAAAGTCTGCTGCATCTACACTCTTAGACGTTGTTTGGTTGCACATACAAAATGGAAATTTAATTACCAAGCCCCCTTCGTAATTCAATATTTTCATGATCTGTAAATACCCATATAACAACCAAACAAGTTCTAATCTGGCTCGCTGAGTCTTTCCTTTAAAAAAAAAAAAAAACCCAAACAAGTTTAGTTAATTCCTAGGAAAATTAATGTGGGATTTTAATTCGCATGAAATTATTTCCTTTGTCAGCCAAACAAGCCCTAATAGTTTTTGGGTTGCTATTCTTAATTTTAGTAGAGTACTAGGTTAAAATCATGTGCAATGCACAATTGTTAAATATTTTTGACAATAATACTACAAAATATATAGTATATAAAAGATATTCAGAAATTTCTCTCAAAAAAAAAAATATTCAGAAATATTTCATTTGGATATATATGGAATATGATTATCAAATTGGAAAGAAAATATCATAAGGTCTAATAGATAATTTAATTAAAGATTTTGAAAAAAAAATTAAAAAAAAAAGAGAGAAGCGAATAAGGTGGGAAAATTTTTTACAAGGTAATGACTAGTGTCATGGAAGGATTTGTTTTTAGTATATGACTCTATGTTAATAGATTTAATTGGATTAAAATGTATTCGTCTTGGAGTGGGTTGGTGCATAGATTTCTCTAAAATGAATATCTTTTTTTTATACATCCGGTGTACAGTAATATACTGTACATCGAGGGTCACTTTTTTTTATAATCAAATTTAGGGTCACTTTTACTATTTTTTGGATAACATTTGTCAATTAAGCATAAATAATTCGTAACTTTTATTTATGTCAGGGTAATTTTTATTCATATTAGGGTAACTTTTGTTCATTTTAGAGATAACTTTATAATGGATACAATATGTATTGTACATCTGATTTATTTAAAAATTTATGCTTAAAATTAACAAAATTAAGAGAGTGACCGACGAAATACTTTCTTCTTATTTAGGTGACTTAGGGTCTTAGTTTGCTTGGCATAAAGGGCCTGTATGTTCACGTTTACTGAACTGAGCTGAGTTGAATTGAACTGAACTGGTTGGAGCTTAACTGAACTGAATTGAGCTGAAATGAATATTCTATGAGAGAGGGAAACTAGAAGCTGAACTAAACTGAACTGATTGGAGCTGAACTGAACTGAAGTTTGAAAAATATTTAATTCATTCTTATTTTGTTGACGAATACTCCCTATATCCCTTATTATTTACACCATTTAAGCTAAAAGATCTCACAAAAAGCAAGCATGTGGTGCAAACAAAATGAGTTTTGGGGGCGTTGTTGGTAGTGTAGCTCTAAAAGCATCACACACGGTGCATTTGTTCAATTGTTCATGGATAGGAAAATCCAAAAATCTGACTTGTAAAAAGAGCATACTTGAATCATGTAATTTGACTAAACTAAAATCTAATCGACGAATGAATCCTCTACTAATAGTTCAATCTCACACTATTGCTTTCTCTAATTGATGGTTGACAATTGTAGAAGATAAAATGTCCATTTTATTCATCTATTTAAAGGTGATTTACTAAGGGCGTTTTTAAGGCTATGTTTAGTTCACCTTATAATTTTTACCTGATTTATTTCGTACTTATTTAGGGCTTGTTTGGCATCATTTTTTGTTTTTCAGTTTCCTGTTTTTTTTTTTGAAAACTAAAAACCAAAAACAAGAAACAAGAAAAAGGTGTTTTCACTTTTCTGTTATCAGTTTTCAAAATTATCATGATTTTAATAAGTCTAAATAATTTTTGATTCATTATGTGACATATATAATATACTTTTGAAAAACAAAAAACCAAAAAACAGAAAACTACAGTGATGCCAAACGAACCCTTATTTATTTATTTTTGATATGGTTTAAACTTATTTTTTCCTGATAAGGGTTACCCAACTTCAAATTACAACTAAAATAAGTTATAATAATTAAGTTTAGATAAGTTAAGTTAAGGGCCTGTTCATATTTACTGAACTGAACTGATTGGAGCTGAACTGAACTGAACTGATTGGAACTGAACTGAACTGAATTGAGCTGAAATGAATATTTTATGTGAGAGGGAAATTAAGAGCTGAACTGAACTGATTAGAGCTGAACTGAACTGAACTGAACTGAAATTAAGTAAATGTGAACAGGCCCTAAGTTCAGATTAGTTCAGTTAAGTTCAGACTAGTGAAAATCAGGTGAATCGAACACACCATAATTTGATTGTTTGATTTGACTAAACTTTGATCTCATATATATGCTAATCGAAAAGAGAAAAAAAAATCAAGTGGTATCTCGTTAGATTCCTAATAATACATGTATTCATTAATATATGATTTTCATAATTTTTTCATTAGGAAAGTACAGGCATTTAGCGATAAAAAATCTTTCATAAAAAGATAAAGTATAATAAAAACTTATGATTTTATTTGATATGAGCTGAACTTATTTTTTTTCTGATCTAATTTAAGAAGGTCACCCAAACCGAAATAAGGTGAATTAAACATAGCCTAAGTATTTAAAAAAAAATTCTCACTTTGTACAAATGAGTAAAATATGATAATGGATCATTCATTATAAGATTCAAATGGATATATAATAAATATTAAGGCAAGGGAGCACATACATATTAATGAAAAAGAATGAAAAATTTGTTATTTATGCATCGCTTATACATACATCCAATATTAAACTCGTAGTAAATACAAAACACACTTGATGAACGAAAAAGAACTTGGATCAAATCAAACACGATAGCCAAATGAAGGGGAAAAGAGCCACACTCAAACAATGAAATAAAATAGGGTTAGGAAGATTTTGGCTTAAAAGAGGTAGTGATTTTAAGCTTTCTTGAACTTAACTCTAAGAGGTGGAGCACCAACACCCAAAGCCCAAGTTCCATCTTCTTGAACATAAACACCCAAATCTCCGCAAATGGTCTCTTTGAAGCCAGGAAGATCATAAGCACTAGGGCAATAAACCAACTTATAATCAAAATGAAATCTTGGGAAAAACCTCTCGATTTTAAACCAACTCTTGACGGTGTTAGGACCACGAAAGCCGGTTGAACCACCAAGAATCACATACTGTGTTTCGTTAATTTGCTGATTGCCGGGCTTCAATGTCCATATAGGGGGTTGGTTGCATCCGTTGGAGGATGTAAAAGCTATGTTCATATCTGTGGAGAATGTAATATTGGCGGAGCCGGACTTGATTGGTTTGAAAGTTACAGGAATGCCTAGAGCCTTTGTGTCTGTCTCTTGGACTACATTTAGAGGGCATTTTTCGTAGGCATTTAAAGGTTTTGATCCTATGCCACCACCTCGGCGTTGGACCACTGGGAGGATGTAGTACTTTTGGCCACTTACCACCGGTTTAGCATCCGTGTCAAATATGTTTACTATTGTCACGGGAGCAGCTGGTGGTGGTGGAGGAGGGGTTGGGCCGTGGTTGTGATCGTGGTCATGGTCATGATCTTCATGAGCTGGTGGTGGAGGGACAGTGTCATGATCATGATCATCTTCAACCATTGGTGGTGGTGGAAGGACTGTGCCATGATCATGGTCATGATCGTGGTCGTCCTGAGCAATAACAGTGGTTAAAGTAAGAGCGAGCAAAAGGATGAGAAAGGAGGAAAGAATAGGGTTATTATATTTGGCAGCCATTTTTTGAACTTTCAAGTGAGTATTTGAACGATGATGTTAGCTAAGCTGGATGGATGCCAAGTATAATAATATGTCTCACTATATATAGAAAACACATATGTACGTACGAGGAATACTTGAAACGTTGACATTCTTATGGGTTTTAGTTTGTACTTGTACTTGTACTTAGTGGAGGGCATTAACCTTTATTCAATAAGGCCAATAACTAATCTACATCTGTTGTGTAATGTGTATGACTTCTTTCTATTTATGTGTTCATTGTGTCAACATATAGTTTGCATTGACTTTGTACATGCAATTTGTTTTGAGGCTTTAGTGACTTAGTTAGTGGGCATGCAATAACTAAAATATGTTTTAAATTCATGTTATTGGTTATTTATGTCAACAATTGTTGTAATTTCCTTGTAAAGGATCACATGCAAAGTGTCCATAAAAAGGTGACGAGTCAAAGGGAATTATTATAAGGCGGAAGTATTTTATTCGAAATATTGGAACAAAAGGGGGCAAGTGTTTCAGAAGTATTAGGCCTCATTTACTTCACCTTATTTTTGTTGAACTGAAAGAATTTTTACTAAACTTGGAAAAATTGGCCACAACAACACCAACTATGACAAAGATGCGTGTAGCAGCACATTCTTTCGAGGGTGCACTCAACATCACAAACTATGCACTTGGGTGCTCATAATTTAACAACATAAATGACAATGACATAATTTAGATTTCTTACAAAGGTGAAATCTTAAATATTTTTAATGCTTTTTTGTTTAAACATATTTTTCTTTAATTCCATTCTACTTAATTTTCCATCTCATGTATTAAGTAACAAATTGAATCATTTCAAAAAAAAAAAAAAAAATCTCCATTATTTTCTATTGTTTGTTTCTTCAATTACTTTTTTTTTTTTTTTTTTTCATCTCATGTGATGATTGACTTAGTTTCTCTTCCATTATAGTTAATTTTTTCCCTTTAAATTATTCTCTCTCAACCTCCACAACTTAAGTGTTGTACATCAAAAACAAGAAAATCAATTTGGCATATCCTAAAATCCAATTCTAACATTACTTAAAAGCATTTTGTGGGGTTTGGTAATAGAAAGTTACCTATGTATCCTGAAATCTTATAGAATGAAGGTATTCAAATGATTTTTTTTTTATTTTAATTTATCAATTTATTATTTAACTAAGTGGGAAGGGAAAGGAAACTAAGTCAATCATGTGAGATTGATATTAGAAAAAGTAATTGGAGAAGTGAACAAAGGAAAATAATAGCACATTTTTTTTTGAAGGAATCCGCTTAATAAAATGGTGGAGGTTAACAAATGCTTAAATGGAAAAAAAAAAGAAAAAGTAGAAGGTAAGGCTAATTAAGTCACGCATGATGGAAAATCATATAAGTTTAAATAATGTTTAAACAATTATATAAAATAATAAAGGTTCCACTTTTTTCCATGGAACCTTAGTTCATTAGTGTCATTTATGCTAATATGTGCACCTAATTAGATAGTTTGTGTTTGACAGGCTGAAGTCGTATTACCTAATCAAAAGTAATTACCTAAGTCCTCTAACTAAAGTAGATATGGAAGTAAGGTCGAATCCACAGGAAAACTGGTCTTATTATTCCTAATTAATTAATTATAATATAAATTTTTAAAGTAACCAATTGTTGTTGTTAAAGGAATTATACTACGAAGAATAAGTTTAGGGAGAAAAATAATGATAGGAAGACCTAGGGTCACAGGTTCACCAATAATTAATATTCCGGGATAAAACATAACAATCAATAATTAACATTGCATAAATAACATGATTAACAGGCTCTCGCAATTTATTAATCAACATAGATCTAACAGGCTCTCGCAATTTACTAGATCTAAGTTCCTATTGAAAATAACCTTTAATATCAAATTAACATCTGCTCGATTCATCAATTCAAAATTGCTAAACATTCACAATCAAATTACATCTGCTCGATTCATAATCTAATTGTAAAGAATTAAAACAATTCAATAAAAAAATTATCATGCAATATCGATAATCAATAATAACAAATTATCCCTTCATATTAATTATGGATTCCCATAAACCCTAGAATTAAACTACTCAGACATAATTAAATCTAAACTAAGCAAAGCAATTAAATAAGCCATAAGAGATTAAAGGAATAAAATTACTGAAATAAATAAAGAAGAAATCGTTACCGAATCAACGAAATTACAAAGTGGAGTCAAGAACAAAAGTAAAAGTTTGAGAGAAATCTAGAGAGAAAATAATCTAAGTAGAGAGAGAAAGTCTAAGAGAAAAGGTAAGTGAAAATAAACGTCCTAAAACGTACTTAAACAAAGACTAACAACACTCCGAGTCAAAAACTAAGTGCTCGTCAAAAGAGCCATTCCAGAAATACGCGCCCGATCGGGCTAATGGCCGCCCGATTGGGCGCGCCTTTTTCTTCGCTTCCCTTGTGATGCAGCCGGGCCCGATCGAGCTAGTAGCTCACCCCATCGGGCGCGCTCTTGGCCTGCTAGCAGTATACTTATTGCAGTACCTGCCCGATCGAGCTCATGCTTGCCCGATCGGGCCCGGCCTCCTCTTGAGGTTTTGGAGCTTCGATTGGGCTTATTTCTTCGGCCCAATCCGGATACCCACTTAGGGTCTTGATCACTCGGTCCAAATACATCGGTATTCCAAATACCGAGCCCTTAATCACCGGCTTGATAACTCTAACCGGCCTTGGGCTTCAAAGATGGTCGTGCTCCTCCAATTTTCATAGTCGCTCCATGAAAACCTGGGAAAATGCTTTAAAAAAGTGCAATTTCCTACAAAACTCAACCAAAACTACGAAAACACTAGAAAACACCAATTAGTAATAAAAGTGGCTCTAAAGAGCCAAAAACACTACTAATTATGACCAAGGGACGGGGGTAAAACACTATATAAAATAGACGTATCAGTGTTGTAGACCGTACCCTTAAAATGTTGTGCTGCTACTACACACACCTTTATCGTAGTTGGTGTTGTTGCGGCCAATTTTTTGCTAAACTTAAATTATTTTACTGAACTAAAATTATGTTTACTGAACTGAACTTATTTTTGCTGAATTGAAATTACTTTTGCTGGACTGAAATTATTTTTACTGAATATTATTTTTTTAAAGTAAAGTGAAGAGGGCCTAATGTAATTTAAAAGGCAGAAATATTCCAGAAGTATTTTATCCCTTTCATTTTAGTTGACATATTTGACTTTTTCTATTACATAAGTTACTTAGACTTCATTTTGTAATTTGTTTTGAGTGTCGTCCCTATAACTTTTTCTATTATTTTTTTTTTAAAAAAAAAAACTAAAGACACACCATGAGATGACACATGACATTAATGGTGTGTCTTTTAGGGGTTTTTTGGTTTCTAAATAAAAACATGGGAAGTTGGAAATCCTAAAAATTGAAATTCTTTGAAGTTGTTTGGTTGACAAATTCATGGGAAGTAGAAATTCCCATGAATTTCCACTTCCCACAAAATGGGGGAAGTTAATTACCTAGGGGGATCTAGGTAAGTGGAACTTCCCTTAGTTAACCAAACACTTTTTAGAATTTCCTAAGAAGTTCAATTTAATGGGAAATCAATTTTCCTAGAAATTTGCAATTCCTACATTCAACCAAACGAGCCCTAAGTATATTGTTATTGATTGATTCAAAAAACTAATCATATAGTGACATGCAACTTTGCTGAACTTTCATTAGAAAGAAACAAATGAAGCTATGAATGACAATCTCAATCTAGCTATAATAGATGCTCCCTTGAGAAGGAATGATGAAAACCACCAAAGACAAATGAAAAAAATTACAGGAATAATCCCAACTTTGCTTGATTCCCAACTTTCGATTATTTTTTTAATAATCTCAACTTTAATATGATTTTGCTTCCAATGGTCTTGGGTGACCGATAACCCGTTGAACAAGTAATTTTTTTTTAAAAAAAAGAAGTTAACATACACATTTCATCATGCAATTGGCTACAAATTAATTTATATTTATATTGGTTTCATCATGTAATTAATTAACCTTAAAAATAAAAACCCTAAAATTTTCTCTGTTCTCTCTCTTCAAATCTAGCCACCATATTAAAACTTAGGGGTTGCCATCGATTTTTATCGATGGTAAGCCCCAAATTCTTCTTTAATTTAATGTTTTTGGCCAATAAAGATCACCATCAGTATGGTGATTATAGTCGGTCCCTCCATGTAGGTTTTTGTCAGTCCCTCTATGTAGGGTTTTGTCAGTCCCTCCATGTAGGGTTTAGTATTGTTTATTTGTTTGGTTTTGGTGTGTGTAGGGATACAAATTTAGAAGATTCGTCTTGTAAATTTGTGGAATTGCGCGTCTGTTGGTATAGGGGTGCAGATTTAGAAGATTCGCCCGACAAATTTGCAGATTTTGATGATCAATCAAGTTATATCTCTTTTGCGACTATACATCAATGGAGCTCCGTCAAGAACAATGCAAAGACATCTAAAATTATCCAAGAGCAGTTCAGAAGCGATGCCATTAGTTTAGGGGTATTTCACTACTAGAAAACAGTCAAATTCCGACGGAATGGTTCCGACGGACATGAAAATCCGTCGGAAAGCGCAAAATTTCCGACGGATTTTATTTCCATCGAACAACCGTAGGAATTTTCCGACGGAATTTTAATCCGTCGGAAAATTCTTTATTTACGACGGAAATTCCGTCGGAAATGTTACATTTTCCAACGGAAATTAATTTCCGACGGAATTTAAACCCTTTCCGATGGATTTATGAATTAAAAAAAAAAGAACACAAAACCCTAATTAAAACAGATTCCCCTCCCCCTTTCATTTCTCATTTCTCTCTCCTTTCTCACCGCCTCTTTTGATCTCTCTCTCCTCTCTCCTCTTCCCTCTTCTCTTCTAAGTCTCATGCCCTTCTCTTCTCTTCTCACGCCTTCTCTTTCTCTCTCCTCTCCTTTCTCTTCTCATGCTCTCTTCTCACACCCCCAGTCTTCTTTCTCCTCTCTGATTTTTTCTATGGTGGGTAAAAGCTGAAAATGGTGAGTTCTTATATCGCTTTAATGGTTTTAAGGTCAAATTCGACCATGAAAATGCTAGATCTAGATTTTCATGCTCGAATTTGGCCTTTGTAAACCAAGTTCGAGATTAAATTTTAAGCTAATTCGTTTTTTAAGGTACGTTTTAATGTTTTGAATTTTTGTATTAAATTTTTGTGTTGTGGTGTTTGGTTTAGTCGTTCATGATGATGGTTTTAGGTGGGTCGGATTGGGTGTGGGTTCGGCTAGGGTGTGGGTTAGGATTTTGGTGGATCTGGGTTTGGGTTTAGCGGGTTTGGGTTAGGTGAGTTAAGGGTTTGGGAGGATCTAGGTTAGGGTGTGGTGGTGGTGGTTGGTGAATCTAGGTTAGGGTGCGGTGGTGGTGGTTGGTGAATCTGGGTTAGGGTTTGATGATGATAAGTGGGTGATTTGGGTGGGTCTGGGTTAGGGTTTGGTGGTGGTGGTGGATGGATTTTGGTTAGTTTAAGGAGTGGCGGTTTGGGCTTAGGGTTGGTGGTGTTCTGAGGTGGTGATGCGCCGCGCCCCTGGTGGTGTGGCGTGTTTTTTTTAATTTCATTAAATTAGTTTCCGACGGAAAGTCCGACGGATTTGTGTTCGTCGGAACTTTCCGACGGACTTTTCTAGTGCCCAAAAATACCTTCCGACGAAAGGATTCCGTCGGAAAAGTGTTTCCGACGGAAAAGGCCGATTTTCCTACGAAGGGTTCTCCGACGACAGTTCCCGACGGAATTCCGTCGCAAACGAGTTTTCCGACGGAAAACAACGTGTTTTCGAGGGATTTTTTTCCGTCGGAATACATCAGTTTTTTAGTAGTGTTTAATTCTTGTATTGAGAATTTAGATCTCTTAAGGGATGATTGTAAGTGCCGAATGACTATTATTTTTTAATGAAACCACCCCTCCCTATTCCATTCAAAAAAAAAAACCTTAAAAATATTATTACAAAAAAAATAAAATAAAATTGAAACCACTAATCCAACCGCTGCCACTGCCAGACGCCAGCCAACCTGAACCTTACCCCTGACTGCCGCCCTCGCCTAGCTAGCCCACTCCTTGGCTGGCTACTTCCTGTCCTGCTGATTTATTCCCTCCTCCCCGTCGGCGGATCCGACCCTACCCCTTTTCTCTTCGCGACTTCCCATTTGGTTTTCTGGGTTTATGCATTTTGTTAATTATTACTTCGTACATTTTAGCTTGATTTGGGGAGGATGGTGGCGCGTCGGGGTGAGGGCATTAGGGAGGATGGTGGATCGGGGTGGAGAAAATGCGAGGACGGTGGTGGATCGGGGTAGGGGGATTTGGGGAGGGGTTGTTCGTGAGAAGAACATTAACTACAATTCCTCCAAGAAGACAAACAGGCAAACAGCCTACGGAAAAATTGATCTTTCACTGTGTTTCACCCTCGTGTGCTTGTAAGCATTTCTTCACCAAGCAATCAGGGCAGTGATGCATAACGTTTTCTGCATTGCTATATGGATTATCATAAACATGTGAATACATTCCAATATCTATAAATATGAAGCATATTCCAAGATTAATTTTCTCCAAAACTCCAATCCCATCCCAACGAATCATTTGACAGCTTCGTAACTCCAAGATTAAGCTCAAAATGCAATGCGCTGTGAAGCCATGCTCCGTTCGTCAAAGTATGACTGCTTCAGAACAAGACCTCTTTCAGCATTCAACAGTAACATAGCTATAACAGATATATCAAACTTTCTTGTTTGATGCCTCATGTTGCTTATTCTTATAGAGTCATAGCAAACAACTACAACTATCAGTCTTTCTAACACCTCTTGAATCCGTCTCATCTGTTTTTGTAACGTGCATTTCTTAGTCATCACAGACACATTTTATCAGCTATACATTCATTGTCCGAAAGGGCTGGTTCCCAACAGAAAACACAACATCAACTGTTATTCCTCCACAAAGATGAAGACAAACAGCCAAAAATTGGTCATTCACTGCACTTCACCCATATGTTATTATGATTCATAAAAGTACATACTGAGATCACCATAAGAAGTCACCTTTACCAACTTACCAAGCCATGAGAGATGCATCGCATTTTTAGCATTACAGTATGGACTACTCCAAATATCTTAAACATATGAATAACATTATCCTAAAAACAAATAGGAAGTATATACCAAGATAAAATTTCTCTAAAACTCCACATTCCTACACGGCTACACATCTAGCTCATAACATAGAGGGTGTTCATTAAGTGTACAACGATACAACCTCACTTAATTATATGATTATATCTCATTGAGAGCTCTCACAAATGAACAAATGCGAGCTTTAGGAGTGTCATAGACCTCGGTACACAATCGAAATTACTCTTTATAATACAGCTCAATCAACTTCGAAACAACTAGATTAATTTTCCATGAACAAATGATATAGAACTAAACCCATTTATCATATGCGGTTTGATTGGTTTCAATATCACTAAAACACTCATACAAGAGTACTAATTTCATATAATCAAAAAAAAAAAACCCTAATTTACATTGATTCAACATTAAACAAGAAGTATAATTTTCCCCAAAACAAAAACAGGGAACCAAAATACTTCAAAAAAAAAAAAAAAATTGCGTTACCCACAAGCAGCCCACAATTGTTCCCAATCAATCGAACCTCTTCCTTTACCTTCATGATCCATTTTTTTAATGGAGCTCCGACAAACAGGACAGACTGGTGACTTCAAAATCCATTTATCAACACAATTCAAGTGAAAAACATGATTACAAACGGGTAAAACCCGGCAAATTTCACCCTCCAAAAGATTATCCAAACAAATCGCACAAACTTCAGAGCCTTTGAATCTCGATTTCGGAAGAGTTTTAAGCAATTCTAATGAATACCCAGATGATAATTCCCCGTTTCCTGAAATGGGTCGTCGTTGGTTGCGGCGGTGACGGTGACGGAGAGCACCGCCGGCGATGCAAAGATGAATGAAGATTATGGCGGCAACACCGACAAAGATGAAGAAGAGAGAGATTACGAACGCCATGATTAGGGCTTGAAGAAGGATTGAGAGAAGTTTTGGGTTTGATTTTGTAAGAGTTTCCGGTGGTCGGAAGTCGCCGGGAAATTGATGGTTAGGATTGTTGCCGGTGATGGCATTTTGACGGCTGTGATTGTTTCTCGGCATTCACCTTGATTTTTTTGTTCTCGGTAAAAGTGATCGATATTTTATTTTACTTTTTTTTTTTTCCTTTTGTTTTTTGTGTAAGGAGATCCGATAATGAAGAAATGGGGGTGGAATTTTGAGAGGAATATAGGGGGAGCGAAAAGGAGATATTCTCTTACTAAGTATTTATTGCGTTTTTAAAAAAAAAAAAAAAAAAAAAAAAAAAAAATTAATTTTAACTTTTTGAGGTATGGAAATGTGGGGCCGTTATTGGTTTGTTAATGTTGGATTGGACCGTAGTGAAAGCCCATTGGATACGTGGGGCTTTAAAAACGGTAGGAATTTGGAAACATCACTACTATTCATACTACTGAAAAAACTATCGGCAGAAAGGCAGGGATAAGGTTTACTACTTGTAAAGTTGTAAATAATCTCTGTAGTCTAAAATTTTTATACCCAAGGTGCGATTAATGTTTGGATTAAGTTAAAACACTAGTAGGAAAAAATAGGTGTGATTGGTAAGTTAGCGTTTCATGTAGCGATTAGGGGTAGATGTAGCGTTTAGATAGCTTTTGTCAAACGTTAATAACATTAGCGTTTGAAGGTAGCGGGTAGTTTGACATATTTTGTTTACTTACTTTTTAAATATATTATGCATGTATTTTTACTGTATTTAATATTTTAACCACTATTTTTACCAAATACTCCTAGTATATATTAACCATTACATTGATAGCTAACCTCTATCCACTACTAATTAACAGCTACTCGCTACTTTAACAGTTATCATCTACTCAACCGTTAAAAGTTTTTTCGGTATGTTATACTATTAAAAATCCATCTATGGGTTAAAACTAAAAAGGCAAGGATAAGGACACCACACTACCGCTTGAGCTATCGCTCACTCTCAATTACTAACAAGTTAATAAACCGAAGTAGTACAGATAAATGTCAATGTCAGTTCGTTAAGATATATCACTAGTTATTGCACTCATCTCCATCTCTACTAGTCTAATTGCATTCTCATCTAGTATTTCCAAAATAGTACTCCCAAATAATCGTAACTTAAAAGCATCATAGTTTTAACACATGGACTTTTTTTCACGCCTACAATCTATAGCTACAACCGAATCAATATATTGTCCATATTACTATATTAGTGTCTTTTAAAGTTACTTCAATTCGGGTGTACTGTATTCAGTGTATCAATCTTTAAAATACCAATTATTACATTCAATAATTTGAAACATATTAAGTACCTTATTGAGAATAGTAAATACAAGTAAATACAGACTAATTACCATTCATAGTGTACTACGTATGTAAGTGTATCAATCTTTAAAATACCAATTATTACATTCAATAATTTGAAACATATTAAGGGCCTGTTCACATTTACTTAATTTCAGTTCAGTTCAGCTCTAATCAGTTCAGTTCAGTTCCAATCAGTTCAGTTCAGTTCAGCTCTTAATTCCCTCTCACATAAAATATTCATTTCAGCTCAATTCAGTTCAGTTCAGTTCCAATCAGTTCAGTTCAGTTCAGTTCAGCTCAATTCAGTAAATGTGAATAGGCCCTAAGTACCTTATTGAGAATAGTAAATACGAGTAAATACTAATAGTATCCCATTGAAAGACTAATTACCATTCATAGTGTACTACGTATGTAAAAGCACTGAATTATTTGAGTCAATGAACAAGCTGAATTCTTAAATTCAATGTTTCTGAAAATCACATTCCTTTTTGTAGTTGTATATGCTAAGATATTTATATGGAGTATATATAAGCAAGTTATTTATCTAATTCTCTGCAATTCACAAAAAAATAGTACGTAGCACATATTGCATAAAATTCCTAAGGAAAAATGTCAATTAAATTATCATTTGCCATTGCGTTTATCACCACAATGGCTAGTCTAATTTCATTGTCTTTTGCTACTCCTGGAACTGCCACTTTTTACACAACATATACTCGTAAGTATAATATACTCCTAATATATACTAGAGATATAAAATAATAAATTACGTATGCAATTTGTATCTTATGCATTTTACGCGTGATAAATAAGCTAGTACTCCATATTAACTAATTTTTTTTTGTATGGACGTGTTGCACAATTTATATGTAGCATCTGCATGCTATGGAAGTACGCCGGAAGGGACTATGATAGCGGCAGCCGGTGATGAATTGTGGGATGGTGGTAAAATTTGTGGGAAAACGTTTCAGGTTACTTGCACGGGTCCAACAAATCCATACCCACATCCGTGCAAAGATGGGACGAGTGTTAGTGTTAAAATTGTGGATCAATGCCCTAATTGTGGTGGCACTCTTGATCTTTCTAAAGAGGCATTTTCGACTATTGCTGATCCTGTTGCTGGGGTTATAAAAATTGATTATCAACAGTAAGTTGATAAATTAAATCGATTTTTTAATTACTCTCTTATTTAACTCATAAATTGACTATGTTTTGGAAAATTGAGCAATTTTTTATTTATTGATCCCCCCTCTAATGGTAGTTATTTATTATTTAATCTTTACAGGATTTGAAGTGTGCAACGATTTGATGATGATATACAGTGCCAATAATTCACAAAAACATCATTTATTTGGAATGTTATTTGTCATATTTTCGTTTACATAATTGTCAAGGAGACATTATTATGATTTATGAATTATAAAATTCAAGTAATTGATGTATGTAATCGCTTTTAAAGTAATATATTAATAAGTGAAAATATATTGGCTAAGGCACCGTTTAGGCCTAACTTAATTTCATAAGCTAAGCAAAAGAATGTGAGTATCTTTCCTTTGAAATATACATTGGCATACAATACCCTTCTAAAAAAGGGCCTACTCTAATTTATTCAAATACACAAGGTAAAAATTGCAACATCATTATGTACTCTACATCAATAAAATCAAAAGAAATATATATCGTCCTAATTCGATGCATGTACGTAGTATAAACTACTCCCTCTTGTTGAAATTATAATAGAGATGAGAGAGGGGAAAGAATTGAAGAACTAAACTTTTACAATCCACTTAACACTAGACAAAGTCTCTTATATAGGACTTAAATATAGGGACGTGAGAGTGATCTTACTAACCACTAACATTTCTCGACTAATCAGCTAGAATCAGGATTCAAGGTTCAAGGTTTAGGGTTGAGAAATGGGAAGTGTTTGTGAGGTGGGAAGCTCCACCTATGGGAAAGGTACGGACCTTCAAAAGGGAATCCCAAGGTTGTTGGTGCAGGAGGGGTGATTCGAGGTCATGATGGCAAAGTGTACAAAGTCTTTCCTTGAATTGTGGGTTTTGTTCGTGTACCAGGGTTGAGTTATTGGTTGTAATGAGGGGATTGGCTATGAGTAAATAGATGAATTCAAGCTGTAACAGAGCAGCTACAATGGAGAAGCGAAGAACAACTTCCATGGATAAGAAATTCAATGAAGAAACTGAACAGGAACTTTAATGGAGGAGTTAGGATGATGCATCTACCCTTTAGGGTTAACACTGACCCTCATTTCTCCATTATATATTAGGATTTTCTTTTAATTTGGTGGTGGAGCCGCAGTTAATACGGTGGTGAAAATGGTGGTTCAAGAGAGGAAAATTTGACAGCTTTAATGGAGTACTACTTAAAATGAAGGTTGGAAGAGGACGAAGAAGAAGGATGAAGATGGAGGTGGGTCACGAGTTGGGATCGAAGGATGATGGAGTTGGGTTGTTGATGGAGATTTGAGGAAGGGGTCACGGGAGGAACAAGGAGATGAGGGGAAAAAGTAATAAAATAATAATAAAATATTAACAAAGTTTGTCTTATTTACTAATTTGCCATGTTTGAGAAACATTAACGTTTCTCATGTTGAGAAACTAGGGCAAGCCCGATTGGCTATCGCTTGGAATGGAGATCATAGAAGAGTTCAAGTGAGGGTCGATTCGAAAGTAGTTGTTCAATTGTTGGTTGGTTATACACCACCCAACTCTCCTTATATTCATATCATCTGGAAGTGTCCAAATCCCTAGTCAGTCAGGTTCTTAAGGTTTGTGAAAGATTTTCATACCTAATGCTTTTCCCACAAAAACAAAATTCACTTTTCACATCCCCAATTTTCCTCCCCCTTCTCTCTCGACATTTATTTCCTCCGATTACTAACTTGAGCTTCGGATATAAATATTTTGACATGAAATATTCCTTTGTGCAAGTACTCATTCGAGTTGATTGAACGAACTGAACATTTGAATCCCCCGTAAACAATAACAATTGCATATTTCATGTTATGCAACTGGTTGTATGATGGGATTTGGGGCATAAGTTGATGAGGAAGTTGTAATGCATAACAGTTATGCACAACTAATCTTACATAACAAACCTTTTTACCTCGTAGTACTATTGTTACCGTTTAGTAGTACTTCTCAGTAGTACTTTTTAACTTATTATTATTTATAAAATTGCCACTGATATGTATTTTTTTTTTTTTTGGAAAGATATGTATTTGTTTGTACATAACTGACGTTTACAAGACAAATATTTAATCGGATGAGAGGCAATTAGGCAGTCAAACAAATTTAATTTGCTTGGGGGTATTTTTGGGTTTTTCTCCCATCTTGTTCGGTTTAGCTCCTTCTTAGGTTTTGTTCGTCGATATAATTCTGGGTTTTTTCGTGAGTCGAACTACAAATATTTTTGCATTTTTTCGTAATTGCTAATTCGGCTCAATCATCAGTATTTTTTTAAGTAAACTAGCATGATAATTGTTAATTCGGCTCAAATTATCAATTGTTAGTTGGCATTAAATCATTTTCGTTGCAATTGTGAATGTTGCAGATGAGTGTTGCAACTGATTCTCCTGTTAATTCATCAAGTAGTGATGATTTTTTGGCAATTCTTGGTGCTGAGTTAGACTCTGCCTCCTCTGATCAATCCCCAGATCAAGACATTGATGCTAATGAAGATAATGATGACGAAATTGAAAGGTTATATCATGTATACTATTGGATTATCTTTTGTCCCCTTTTCAATTGAATTTTTACTTTTCTAGATTTAATTTTTAGACACTCTGAAATCAAATTATGAAGCTTTTCTTCTTCTTCTTTTTTTCTTTTCTTCGTATTGCTTTCGCCATATATTTTTAGGTATTATTAGTTTAATTGATTGCTCTTACGATACTATGAATTTGGGTAAGCGTTTTTTGTCAGAGTTGTTATTCTATTCCTTTCTATCAATCTGCAATTAGTTTAAACTTCTAATTTCTATTAAATGCTTCAATTATTAGGATCAAAAGGCGCAAAGTGTCGGAAATCGAAAACGGAGAGGAGGTGCAAAGTTTAAGTTCCTATGTGGTGGCTGAAGAAGAGATAGGTCTGTTTTAAAGTCTAGAATTAATTGATAATAAAGCTATTTTTTTTTTTTAAAGAGTTTTCTTTGTTTATATATTGAATTTTAACGTCGAATTTTTTATTTTCTATATACTGTTTCACTAATCCAGATGAAGATGTAAAAGATTCATGTCCACATCCGGGTTTCCTGAGAGATATGTGCATTTGTTGTGGAAAGAGAATGGAGGACAGTGCTGGTGTTGCATTCGGATACATTCACAAGGTATATCACTAATCCGATCAACTTGAACACACTTAAGCGAGGTTGATCACATGCACCAAAAAATGAAAACCACAATGATACAAAACTTTTAGCTTGCAATGTAACCTACAATCCTACATATATTGAATTCATGATAAATCATTGTAGAGCTATAAAAGTATAAAGAATTAAAGAGTATATTGGATTGATCTCCGTCCTTTGTTACATTTTGTTCCTGCCTCATTGTCATTGCAATGTACTGCAGTGCTATGGTATTACTATTGGAAAGCCTGTATTTGATTTTTTTTTTGCTGAATTATATCTTGAAAAGTTTTTCGTAGTATATTGAGATCCTTAGAAATTGCAACTGCAGGACTTGAGACTTGGTAGTGATGAGATCTCACGGTTACGCAATGCTGATGTGAAGGCTTTGCTTCGCCGTAAGAAACTGTATTTAGTACTTGATTTGGATCACACATTGCTGAATTCAACTCGATTAGAAGATATAAATGCAGAAGAGGAGTACTTAAAGGGTCACACTGACTCCTTTCAAGGTTGGTCCGTTTACACTCTTTCTGTGTCTCTGTCTTAATATGTTTCACTAATGGAAATTATTGGCAATGGCCCCTTTTGCTAAAAATTGACCGTCTTTGGTTAGAAAAACAAGTACAGTCCAACTGTCCAAGACACTTGGTTGAACCAAGGTCATACAACTAAAGCAGGTCATAGCATGACCTTTTTACACCTGTAGCACATAACTAACAATGTTACAATTTATCGATTTTCTTCATTGTTCCGCGATCTTCTCTGTCCTGTAAGTTGTCTAATTCTAATGTTTGATACTGTATTAGATTTTTTTGTACAGTGGAAGCCACAGTTCTGATTGATTCCAGCAAACGGCTTCATAACTGACCTTCCAAATCTTTTAGACAGACACTAGGGGCTGCCCATTGCCATTGCTACGTTTTTTCCCCTCCTAAAGCTGGTTCCTCTAAAGCTCCTTAACTGTTGCATCCAGTCAGCTACTTGATTATTTTTTTCTTTTGTTTGAAATGAAACCATTGTGTCAATATGATCATACATTTCATATGTTCATCACAAGGAGAAAACAAATGCTTCAACGTTTCATTTGCATTTCTAGAAATGGGACACAATTTATTGCTGTGTATACACAGTTTTCCAATCTTGCTCTTGATGTAGTCTGTTCTGACATGCAAATTATTGACTTCTAGTTTCTCATTTGGCGCTTTCACAAGCTATATTGTGCGAGTTCTTTTGAGTCTGACTTTAGTTATATAGCGTCAGCTATCTTTTATGGGGCATGAGATATGTATCCTTGTTTCTTTATTATTTTAATAGAAGATATATGTAAATGTGTTGTATTGTCGACTCTATTTTGCAAGTCTTCTTTAAGATGGATTTGTTTAGACAAACAAATCATCGAATCAATTTTTTCCTTTATCGAGATTGCACATGCACATCTCATGTAGGTTTGAGACTTGTGCTTTTGGGCCTCTCTGCTTCCCTGTTGAGAAATGTAAATGGCCAAATGGGCATAGTATTAGTTACTTTGCAGATTCTGATTAATGCTAATACTGCCGTTACTGCTAGTTGTTTGTTTTGGTCTTATTGTCTACAAGGCATACTTATAATTTTCTTGCCTATTCAGGTATTATGCCCTCCTCATTTCCTCTTTTCCCCCACCTTCCAGCCTTTCCGTCTCATTATTTTCTCCCATCTTGTCCAAAAAACCATTTTAGTGGTCCTTTTGAGTTTGTCCTTTCTTATCTAATGTGCATACTTCACATCTGACAGATATCTCAAAGGGTAGTTTATTTCGACTCGATATGATGCGCATGATGACGAAGCTAAGACCATTTGTCCGTACTTTTCTGCAAGAAGCAAGTAACTTGTTTGAAATGTATATTTATACCATGGGTGAGCGCCCTTATGCGATAGAAATGGCAAAGCTTCTTGATCCTGGGTGTGTATATTTTAATTCAAGAGTTATTTCTCAAGCTGATTGCACTCAAAGACATCAAAAGGGGTTGGATGTGGTATTGGGTCAAGAGAGTGCTGTTTTGATACTTGATGATACAGAAGCTGTAAGTGCTACTGTGTTCTCTTCCATTAATTTATTGCTCAGTTGGTAGTATCTTGTTCTTCACACCTTATCGTATTGTTCTGTATATATCTATTAGTTGTCTCCAAATTATATTTTGACGTTACTAGTGCTATTGTTGTCTTATCATCACTTCATGAGTTTCCCTGTTGTATTGATGGTTGTCTGTATAAATTGGATTTTTTATAATGGCCAATACAAAATTTCATTTTTTGTCTTTTCATGTGTGGAATAATGTTGGCACCTTCTTTAAAGGGGCACAGACTATATAACTAGAACCATGGGCGTCCTGGCTATGTGGGTATGCATAATTCTGGCATGTTTATTTGTTCTATAAGTTACTCGTAATTTACAATGCACCCCACTATTTCAAATATTTACAAAGTTTCCTAAAATTACAGTTTAAAAATGAAAGAATAGCCATAAATATTAGCTGTTTTAAGGCATCTTCCTTTCACTTGTTCATTAATTGAGCCTGGAAGGGTAGTTGCAAGTCTTGCAACAATATTTTTTATTTTTTATTTTATTGGAATCAACTTTAGGAGAACATCTTTGAACAAAGTAGAATCTCTTAGGAATAAAGCAATTGGAGCAATTAAGGTTTTAATCGTAGCTTAGGGGTGCATATTTTGAATTGCAGGTTTGCAAATTATTTCAATGTACAAGTTGGAAAAATTCCCTTATTATAAACATAAATATGACATGTCGAGACATCGACAAATTATTTATCTCTAGGTGTATTGTTAATACAAAGATGTGTTTGTTGCTTGGAAATAAGGATGGTTTTGATTGTAATCTGTTTGTAAACTTTGTTGATGTTTTATGCATTATGAATTAGTCCCCATGTTATAAGTTATGTAGGCCCTGTGTCATGTTATTTAATTCCTTTTCATTAATAAATTGGTACACAATAGCTTAAGAGCATGATTTTAGAACTTAAAGTCTTTTATTATGCAGATGAAAACCTCCTTTTTTTTTTTTTTTTTTTTTTTTTTTTTCTTCGGGAATTTTTTCTTAACATGTGCTTTTAAAATGACATTGTTTACTTATTTGCAATTAGGAAGGGGCATACCCTTGGGTTGCAAGGCCCTTTTAAGCCTTAGTTACCCTTATACCGTATGCAGAATATTTTAAAGACAACATTACAGGTTTAAGAGTAGGAAGTTTTGCTAAGGAACAAGTCATCTTGATTTCTAAAATTTGAAGTATGATAGAAGTGCATTGAATAGGGTTTGAGTTTCTATTTTCTTGATAGCTATTGTTTGCAAGGTCTTTTTGCCTCCTGGTTGTATTCTTCTTTCTTCTTTTAAATAATAAGTTTCTTGTCTGAAGTAGTCTGTCTAATGGCTACTCATGGAGCATCAATCGGCTTATTTGTAACCGGAAAGCATTTGCCACACTGATGGAAGAGATAAAACGTACTCCCTTGTGAAAATGTACAGTACCATATCATTTGTTAAGAATATATTTTATTGTTTCTACTTGCAACCATCTTCTATATATACTTGTTCACTTTCTTTTTCCAAAACGAAATGCTTATTGTTATGCTAAATGTTAGTTTGTTGTCAAAATTTTGTATTTTGCTTTGTCAATTTAAAACCTGGGCCAAGTCTGTCTAACCATGTTCTTTTGAAACTTGGAGTTTGACAAGGTTTCGAAGGGTACTAAAGACTAATAATCTTAATTTATTATGATCAGATTGTTGGATTCACAATTGTTATTTGTATTGCCATCCCTAATTTATTTTGCGATTAAGGCTTTGTTGTTGTATCGCCTTTCTTTAATTAATTTTACTGCTTGTGGAATGGAAACTCTTAAAGACGTGTATATTGGAAGCCTGAAAAATTTGGGAATTTTAAACATCTATAGGTTTGGCAAAAGCACAAGGAGAATTTGATTTTGATGGAAAGATATCACTACTTTTCCTCTAGCTGTCGCCAATTTGGCTTTAATTGTAAGTCGTTATCAGAGTTGAAAGGTGATGAGAATGAGGCAGATGGAGCACTTGCAACTGTTCTAGGAGTCCTTAAAAGCATTCATGAAAAATTCTTTGATCCTGTAAGATTTTTTGTTTTACTGATTATAGTTGCTTGTTTTATCTACTTGAATGTGCTTAATGGCTTAATATCCTGTAATTTTCTTGTAGGAACATGGAGATGACTTTGCTGCAAGGGATGTGAGACAGGTGAAATCCTATTTCGTGTTATGTGCCTCTTGTGCTTTGATTTTGTTCAGGGGTTATATATTATGGTAATTGGCTATTGAAGGAAGCTTTTATGCGAAAACTATAATTCTTTTCGTGTTTCTAATTTTACTTGTGTTGTGCTTCTCTCCCTTGCTTTTGCATGTGCATGTGGTGGTAGCATGGCAAAGATCCTATTCTGCTAAGCTGTTGTAAGCTTGTAATTATGTACAGACTTTGTACTTCATATGCTTTTTGGTTTTAGGGTCAATGTAGATTGTTTTAACAATGATGCTTACACTTGTTGCTTTACAAGGTTTATTTATTTCTATTTTATTTATTTATTTATTTTTATTTATTTATTTGTGGTTCAATTGAAGAGGGAGATATGAATTGTCTTGTCTTTAATTTTGAGTATATCCTAGCAGATATTGGTTATTTGGTTGTAAGTAATTAATACTCTCTACGCGTCAAATTACTTACAAATCAAGTGCATGCTAGCCAAAAAAGGATTGTGCATGCTAGCCCTGTATCGTACTAGCTAGCTTGATTTTTTACCTTGCCAACTCAATGAGATGATGTACGTGATTATTAGTATCGTTCATCAAATACAAAGACTATTTGCATGCAATGAAGCATTTGTATCCTATTTCCCTGCATCATGTATAGTAGAGAATCGTTTCTGAATCTGTCGGATCTTTACTGTAAGGTGTATAGTCAGATTGGAGTTAAAGTAACTTCAATCCATTTGGGAATGGATTGCACCCACTACTTATTGGTATATTAGCAGATGATTTGTCAGAATTTTTTTTTTAGTTTCATAGGTATGAGACACATTATTCCCTTTTTCCCCTTTTCTACATTTTAGTGTCTTATGGGGTAAGATGGATCTTATGATTTTTGCAATGAAATTTTTCTGTCATCTTCTGAGAAAGCTGTGTAGTAGAGGGGTGAGATTGAACTGTTGATGTTGGTAAGATAAGTGAGTTTGATTTTCACTACTTGTAGTTTGATTGGGTTATCATTGAGGTGTTGATAAGACAATCTTATTGCCAGTGTCAGTGTTCTGCCACTGTATGCCTTGGACTCAATTTACACATCTCTTTACAGTTCCATAGTGCATCAGCACCATGGCTTCACCTTGTTTGAATTTGATTTTCCTGTTTAGTACTCTCACCATCCCTTTATCTTTGCAATGATTTGATTTTTGTTAGTCTAAATTATATTTCGTATGATCTTGCAATTTTGAAGAATACCATCATTATTATCTTAAAAATGATTTCAAAATTTTGTCTATTTTGTAGTTTCCTCTTAAGCCTCTAAGAATGAAATGTCCATATATTGATTGTCCGTCGTAGTTTTGTACTTGTTAGGTGTCTGAGAGTTCAATAGTGTAATTATGTCTCAATCAAGAATAACAATTTAACATTTACATTGATGATGCTTTTTAAATGTTGTTCTAAGACTGTTTCAGAAGGATTTAATTGAGCTTCTTTGCTGGCGTCTTTGATATGATTTTTTTGTTAACCTGAATCTCACCATCATCAAATTAAGTTAATATTATATTGATGGTGCAGGTATTGAAACAAATACGGAAGGAGGTCCTCAAAGATTGTAAGATAGTATTCAGTAGAGTTATTCCAACAAAATATCAAGCTGCAAACCACCATCTGTGGAAGATGGCTGAACAGTTAGGAGCAAAGTGCTCCACTGAAGTTGATTCCTCCGTTACACATGTTGTTTCAACTGATGCCGGTACAGATAAGTCACGTTGGGCACTTCAGCATGGCAAATTTTTAGTCCATCCAAGGTGGCTTGAAGCTGCAAACTATATGTGGAATAGAAAATCAGAAGATGAGTTTCCTGTCAGTTTAACAAAGAGCAAATGACATTTGTAGCTGTTTGTAGGACTTGAGGTTGTTTAATATGTGGTGTACATGTAATAGGTTTTGCTGGCTGACATAGGATTTTCTATTTCTTGAATTTTGTTATGAGATGTGAAGGAATCATCCATACAGTGATATGAGTATTTAGAAGATCTTTGTATGTTGACAAATTAAGATTTAGTCAAATGAAGTGTGCCTACCTAAGCATGTGGTGAATATGTTTGACAATCATAGAAAAGGAGATTTCACATATTACGATTAAAGACAAAAAAGTAGAGAACAGTCAACAAGTTTTTTAAGAATGTATAAACTATTTATGTATTTGGTCCACAAAGATTTCAGGGTTCGGGGTTCAGGTTTAGGGTTTAGGGTTTAGGATTTAGGGTTTAGGGGTCAGAGTTCGGGTTCGGGTTTAGGGTTTAGGGTTTAGGATTTAGGGTTTAGGGGTCAGAGTTCG